>NW_024342471.1:7907112-8507112 GCF_902729225.1 Pteropus medius | reverse complement strand
AATTTCTCCTTTAATTACAGCCATGTTTCATTGTGCTAGACTGTGAGGTCCCTGAGGGCAAGAATCCTGCGGATTGCGGGGGGAAAAAAATCCTGCAGGTTGGGAGGGGCCACACCTGCCTTACGAGGGTGTCACAGTGATTTCGTAGATAATGAAAGTGAGGATAGAAAGCACAATACCTGGTATCTGATGGATGCTCAGTAAAGGCCAGCCAAAGTGAAATAAAGTAGAATGCCTTTTGTTTTCTTCTCTCTGAAGAACTGGGAAGCACGCCTGCTGCTGGAGAGGTCATGTGCTGTCAAGTGCCCGGACATTGCCACCCAGCTGGCTGGAACTAAGAAGGTGCAGCAGGAGCTGAGCAGAGTGGGCGTGCTGGAGGTGTTGCTCCCTGGCCAGCCTGAGGCCGTGGCCCGCCTCCGTGCCACCTTTGCTGGTCTCTACTCACTGGACATGGTGTGTGCGCAGTTCATTTCTCCCACCACAAGCCTCCTATGTGGCAGGGACCCAGAGCCCAATGTGTCGGGGAGGCTGGAGCTGGCACTGGGCTGGACTTGGGTCAGTGATGCTCTGTGAGAACCTCTAGAGTCCTTAGGAGTGGGGCTGGAATCCACTATAAACTCTCTCAGCAAAGGTGGAGATGGGGATGGTAACCAGAGGAAGTGGCTGAGGCAGACAGCAAGAGTTAGGGAATATCTGTACCCGCTTCCCAGGCCTCCTGCTGCAGACTCCTTAACTGTTGCCAGAGAAAACTTGTTCTCATTGCTGCTGCTGCTGGGTTTTTTGGAGAGGGGTCATATTGAGATAGTAGCATCCAGCCTGAAGGGGCCTATGGCTCTCTCCCCTTCTGCTCTTCCTCCGATGCTGCTCTGCACAACCAGCAGGATCTTAGCTCCTGCCTCTTTGGCATAAGACTATTGGTGACTGCTTTCTTGCCTCCTGCCAGGGTGAAGAAGGGGACCAGGCCATCACTGAGGCCCTTGCTGCTCCTAGCCGGTTTGTGCTAAAGCCCCAGAGAGAGGGTGGAGGTAGGTAGATCACATTTACCGGGCTGCTCAGTGAAAAGGGGCTAGCAGGCTGTCACCAGTGCTGACTGACTGGTACTAGTTATGGTCATAGTCCTAGGCTCTGGGAGATAAAAGAGGGCCTGACACAGACCCTCACCTTGGACAGTGTCTCAGGAGACTCTGAGCAAGTGCTTTGGAGCACAGGGTAATCTGATTAATCCACACTTCGAGAGTTTAGACAAGTTTAGTCTGAGATGCCTGTGGATGGATTGTGGGGAAGTGAGATGGGGATATATCAGGATGTTAGATGTTTTCCTGCCTAGTTTGAACTCTGTGAGGGCAGGGATCATTTCTGCCTCATAGACCCAGAAGAGATGTTTTTTTTTATCCTTTTCTTAAGAGATAGGTAGGAGTTTCCCAGGTGGAAAAGGAGGAAGAGCATTCCGTTCAGAAGGAGAACCTTAAGCAAAGGCACTGGTCCATGAGAGTGTGATATGTTTGGAGATTCATGAGTTACTGATGAGGCTGGAATTGTGTGGGAGATGGGAGGAGGCAGGGATCTGAGCTGAAAAAGATGGTTTAGGACCTGATTATAAAGGATATTGAATGTCTGTAGGGAACTGGATTTTATCCTAAGGGTAGAACATCATTAGAGAGTTTTAAGAAGAGAAGGGACACACAATTGATCCAGGATCCACATTCCAGCCATGGTAAAGCATGTCCTGGAGTGAGGGGAGACATTAGTAGCAGAAAGGCCATAGAGGAGGCTAGTATGTTGTCCAGAAGAGCAATGTAGTGGCCTGGGCTAGGGCTATGATAGTGTGGAGTATAGACTGAAGAGATATGTCTGAGTGGGTGAGGCGATGGAGAGGGAGGAGTTAAATATGACTCAGGGATGCCTTTTGCCTAATAGGTCCAGTAGGGGCAGGTTCTGACAGAAGTAATAAATTATGTTTGTACATGTTGAGTTTTTTGGGAGCCCATGAAATATCTATGTGAAGTCTAGAGCAGGGAGCTTGAATTAAAGATTTGGGTGTTAACAAGTTATAAGATATAGACGGAGCTTATGGGATATAGATGAAAGTTATAGGATATAGATGAAAAAAGTTTGTGCATAGTCTACGGCCATGCCACCCTGAACAAGCCCGATCCTGTCTGATCTCGGAAGCTAAGCAGGGTCGGGCCTGGTTAGTACTTGGATGGGAGACCACCTAGGAAGACCAGGTGCTGTAGGCGTAAAAAATAAAAAATAAGGGATTGTAAACCGACAAGGTCCTTGCAATCTGTGAGGTCAACCAAGGGTTGCTGTGCCTAAAAAAAAAAAAAAAAGTTTGTGCATAGCGGAGAGAACAAGAGTGGAAGAACAATTCCTTGGTAATAACATTTAGGAGGGACAGGAGCTAGTCAGAGAGGCTGAGAAGGAACGGCTATAGACAGGGAGGAGGAGAACCAGGGCAGGATGGTGTGGTGGAAGGTGTGTTCATTTGTGTGAGTCAGGGCTCTTCTATTAAGGTGACATTCCCTCCTTAGCAGCCAGGCCTGTCCTGGCTTCACTGAGCTGGAGTCAGGAACTGAGGCTGGCGACTTACCCACATGGCCCCAGAAGTGGGGGCACAGGGTGGAGAAGGTGGGCAGAGGGTCTAGGGTGACTGGCCAGTGGAATTGCAGGTAACAACCTATATGGGGAAGAAATGGTACAAGCCTTGGAGCAACTGAAGGACAGCGAGGAGAGGGCCTCCTACATCCTCATGGAGAAGATTGAGCCTGAGCCTTTTGGAAATTGCCTGCTACGGCCTAGAAGTCCTGTCCGGGTGGTCCAATGCATCTCAGAGCTGGGCATCTTCGGGGTCTATGTCAGGTGAGCCAGTCGGGAGGGGCTGTTCCTTGCCAGACGGCCAGCCAAGGAAGCTTGGAGAGAAACACTGGGAAGGGAGCAGGAATCCTGGGCTTCAGTGCCAGCTCTGCCAATCCCTAGCTGCATTTTTTTATCTAGTAAGTGAAGCCAAGGACCCAAGACTTCACAGGGCTATCAAAATAAGGCTGGGTGAGAAGTATATTTGCAACTATGAAGGAAATTTCAAGTAGTAGCAAGATGGCTGAGAAAATAACCCTGGACTGGAAGGAGACCCCAGGGAAGAAGAGAGCTTGGGTCCAGCTCCAGGCCTCTGGAGATTCTGGGTAAAGATGGTATGGGCTAGATAGAGGATACTCAGTGGCTTTGAAAAGCCGAGTGGCCCCTGGGTTTGGATTTGAGCACCGAGAATCAGAAAGACTTGGGAATTTGTAAGGAATAGTTCCTGGTCCCTCATACCACTTCCTGCAAAATACTCACTCCAAGGTCAGAGCAAGGTAGGAATACCAGATCCTACCATGCTGCCCACCAGAGCCTTCCCTCTCTATACTCTTCCCTCCCAACCACTCTGCCTGCCACCCCCAACTCGTCTCCCTCTCCCCACCACTACAGCCATCTTGAGAGAGGTAGAGAAGGAAATATACAACTATAGAACATGACGTGAGCCTAGCATCATGCTAATTGCTTTTCCTGGTTTATTTAATCCTTGTGACCATCTTGCAAAGTGAGAGGTATTATCCCTATTTTAAACTGAGGAAATTGATATTTAGAAAGCCTGAGTAACTTGCTCAAAGATACAGAGCTAATGATTTCTGAGCTAGGATGCAAACCCAAACCTGATTCTAAAATCCTAGCACTTTCTTGGGTGTAGTCAGCCATCCATGTAGTGCTGTCTAGCTGGGACCAGGGTAGGTCCTGGGTTTGGGGGCTGAGTCCAGGTGAGAGTCGTGTATCTTTTGCCCCCCATTTCCATAGGCAGGGAAAGACACTTGTGATGAACAAGCACGTGGGACATCTGCTTCGAACCAAAGCCATCGAGCATGCAGATGGTGGTGTGGCAGCAGGAGTGGCAGTCCTGGATAACCCATACCCTGTGTGAGGGCACATGTAGGCCCGCCCAGACTTCACTCAAGAAACCTTCTATCCCTCATACTTGTCATTCCTCTCCTAGTCCTCCTGAGAGGGGTTCTCTGCCTTCACCTTGGGTGGGCTGTTCTCTTTTAGAGACCTACAAGGTCTTCACAAGGTGAATCCTGGGTACCTCCCATTTGAGGACCAGAAAAGCTGTGTTTCCCTTAGGTGAAGTCTGGATGCCCCTAAATCCTTGGAGTATGGGTACAGCTGAAAGGAACCTGATCTGAGGTCAGGGTTCCTAACCCTGCCATCCTCCTGTCAGTTTGTCATCAGCCTTTTCAGCAGGTCCCAGTGTTTGACTTGGGATAGGACTGAGGAGGGTGGAAGGGCATAGTCTTTCCCTGCCTCTGCCTTAAATAAAACTACATTTCTGATTCTGTGATTCCTTGGTTTGTACAGTATGGGAGGGAGGAGCTATAATCTGGGTCTGCCCAGTTAAGGTGGATTGGAGGAAGGGAAGTGACTCGGCTCGAATCAGAGTTCCCCTAGCTCTACACCCTATGAATAGGGCACTTGTGATTGGACTCTGAAGTTCCAATGCTTAGTCAATCACTAATGTTCCCCAGAGATCATAGGCAGGAGAAAGGGTCCCTGGCAGGAGCTTAGGAGGAGGGCAGCTGTGTTGGGACATCACAATTGTGAACTGGCTTCAGTTGCTTTCCTGCTTAGCTCGGGAGCTTGTCAAAGGGCCTATGAGTGAAGCCCTGCCCAAACCAAAAGTTTTAGAAGGAGGATATCGGGGTATTACTGATGAAAACCACTCTCCTTCCCACCCCCACACACAATCAGAGCAGCTAGCAAGTATACAGCCTGTAAGATACCTAAGAAAACAAGTCACCGCCTTCTTGAGGTCACAGACTTTATTTTTACAACCATAGGACTTGAGCACAACCAGGGCGAGAAAAGACAGTTTCATTTGAGAGTGTCTCTCATGGACAGGACTGTTCAGAAGAGGGTGGGAAGAGAGGACAAGGAAGACAAGTTCTTCTGGCTTAGGAACAAAACACATTTACTCCTGCAAAGAAGCAAATAATCTGAAAACCGCCTGAAAACTGAGTCTGCCTGTACAGCCCCTGGAGCAAATGGGCAGACAAGCACTGCCATCTGGCACAAAAGACCCAGAAGAGAAGCAGCAGAGTGTTTATAAAAATAATAATTGTTCAGGACTCACAAGCAGGCATTTCTAAGGGCAAGTGCTTACCCAAGATAAGGACTGGTGCTTCCTGAGAGAATTGACCTAGGATTACAGAGCTGCCTCTCTGCTTCAGTCTAGGCCCTTACTTGCTCTCTGAACACTTAACTTGATTTGGAGACATGTCTCTGTTCAGGGCTCCAAGGGCTCTTTGCAGGCAGAGCAACCTGAGGATAACCTGGGCCTTGTCTCATCTGCCTGGCAGTCACGAAGTTGCTTCCACCCAGGGGCAAAGCTGATCCTCGGTCCCAGATAGCTAGGTGAAGGAGAGTGTGGATCCGCCTTGGCCCTCAGCACTCCTGGATGGGGGCAGGGAAGATGGGCAAAACCTTAGATAGCCAAGTAAGGAGATTCCTGGGTAAAAGGCAGTCTTGTTCACTGGGTGGTCAGGCAGCGGTGGCTGAAGAGCTGGCTGATGACAGATGGGTCAGCCACAGTAGATGTGTCCCCCAGGTCATGGTCATTCTGAGCAATCTTGCGAAGCACTCGCCTCATGATTTTCCCTGGGAGATGATAGACTTCGGGTTACCTGGTGACAAGCACTGACCCACTCCAGCCCTGCCAAAGGCTTCCATCCACACACTCCACTACCACTGGGCCTCGGCCAATCTCAATCCCCAATCTAATTCCTTGAGCCTCTGAACATACCTGAGCGGGTTTTAGGTAAACCAGGTGCATTCTGGATGTAATCCGGTGTGGCAATGGGGCCGATCTTTTCTCTAACTGTAACCAACAAATCATTAAGCATTTCTTCAGTACCCTAAGCCAGGCTCTCCAAAACCAAGGTAGAGATGGCTTTGTTTTCTACCTATTTCCTCTTCAAGGCCCTGCTCACAGAGTTAATCTCAGGCTCACTGCCCATCTGTCCTTCCCTCATTTTAACAGTTGTCTCTTTACTATCTCATTTATCTTACTCCATCTTCATGGAACTCAGGCTCTAGAATCAGTCTGCTAGAGTTGAAATCCCACTTTACTAGCAGTGTGGCCTCTGACCCTCAGTTTCTTCATCTTTAGAATGAGAGTAACAATAAGATCTATTTCACGGGCTGATTATATACATTTAAAGCACTTAACCCAATGGTAGCACAGAGAAAGAATTCTATAAATGTCAGCCATTATTATCCTAGTGGAGACTGAGTGGGAAGAGGGCAATCAGTCCCTAAGGTCCCCTGGGATGTGTTTGTGGTTTTGGGGAACAGCTCACTTTAGCCCCTTTTCTACAACCTGCTGTGTAACAGGGCCCTGCAGTCCCTGTCCAGAAAGGCTCCTCACTCTGCTTCTTGAGCTCCTCGGTGAGAGTGGGGCTGAAAGTGTAGCCTTCACACAGGGTGACGAAGCAGTAGAGGCATTCGCCCTTCACAGGATGAGGGTGGCTGACCACAGCTGCTTCTGCAACAGCCTGATGTTCCACTAGTGCTGACTCCACCTCTGCCGTGCTCAGCAGGTGTCCTTGTCAAGGGAAAGGAGGTGCCATGAGAGAGATCCCTGCCTTTACCCCAGCCCCTGCTCCATCTGTGCTTAGAGGGCAGTCCTGGTCTGGTCAAATGGGAAAGGCCCTTCATTCATTCCTCACATGACATGCTTTAGTTGCCCCACCATCCTGGTTCCCCTCCTTTAGGCACCTTCCAGTGTTTATCAGTCTTACTCCAAAACCTGGGCAGAGAAATTGAATGCCTTATTCCAAACTTGATCTGGCCAAAGGACGTCCTGGCTTTCTTGAAAGGCTTTACCTGGGAGTTGCTGGGAAAGCAGGGCTAATAAGGGAAAATGGTCCCTGGCCCTCACCAGATACATTCAGCATGTCATCAATCCTGCCAGTGATCCAGTAATAGCCATCCTGGTCCCGCCGACAGCCTAGCAAGAGAAGAAATGCACAATGTAATAAATACCACACAGTAGGATGCATTCACATTACCAAACTGCCACACCCACTGCAATAGCTTCCTAATAAGTCTTCCTGCTTTTACCCTTGCCCACTGTGGTGGCCAGGCTCCAAAATGGCCACACTGATCTCTGCCTCCTCGTATTCATATCCCTGTGTAGTCCTCTTTTTCACTGTAGTAGCATTAGCCTTATGTGATCAATATAATTTGACAAGTGATGGGATGTCATTTCTGAGATTAGATTATATTAGACATTGTGGCTTTTGTCTTGGTTGCATTTTCTCAGATCAGCTGCCATGTTATGAATTGCCCTATGGAGAGGCTCAAGTGGTGAGGAACTGAGGGTTCCTGCCAACAGCCACATAAATGAGCTCAAAAGTGGGTCCCCCAGACTCAGCCAAACCTTCATATGACTGCAGCCCTGACCAACAGCTTGATTGCAACCCACGAGAGACTGAATGAGAAGTACCAATTAAGCCACTGTGTTTCTGATCCTCTAAAATGTATGAGATAATATAATATTTGCTGTTTTAAGTTTCCAAGTTTGGGAGTAATTTGCTCCATAATGATAGATAATTAACACATCCACCTAAAGTCTGTTCTCCATAAATGAGGCAAAGTTTCTAAGCAGTAAATCAGTTCTCATCACTTCTCTGCTCAAAGCCCCTAAAAGTCTCCCACTGTACGTTGGATAAAATCTAAACTCACTGTGGCTCACAAGGCCCTGTCTTGTCTACCTCTCCAACTTCATATAACATTCTTCCCTTTGCTCACTTCACTCTGGCCACACAGACTTCAGTCTGTTCCTCAGATGTTTCAAGCATTTCTCTGCATAGAACATTTCACACTTACTCCAAATTTTCCCATGCCTGGCTCCTCACCCTTCAGGTCTGTGGTCAAATGTCGCTTCAGAGAAGTTGTCTCTTAATATCCCACAAGCTTATTTACTTTTTTGCTGAGTTTATTTTCTGTCTCTCCTTACTAGAAGGTAAGCCCCATGAGAGCAGAGACCTAGCCTACCTTATTCATGGTAATAGTCTCTATGTTTAGATCAGTGCCTAGATGTAGTAGGTGCTCAATAAATATTTGTGGATGACTGGAATGGTAATGGGCACATGGGCAAACACAGCCTCCAGACGTGGAGACACACATGACATTGTAATACACATTGCCATATGTCCCATCTCAACACAGGAGCAATGGAAATAAGAACCTCTTTCCTTTTTCAGCAAATCTCAGATGGCACCATGCTAAGACCCTTCCTGCAACATTCATTCCTGCTCTTAAAGTCTCTAGCTTTGCCTGGATATTAGACACTGACACAAAAGATGTTTTCTTTTCCTCTCTCTCTCTCCCCCACCCGCTCCCTCCCTCTCCCTGCTGTTCCATCTCTCTCTCCCTCTACCCGCTCCCTCCTGCCTCCTTCCATCCTTTTTCCTCTTCTTCTCTCTCTCCTTCTCCACCCCTAGACAACTCTTCCTGTCCTGAAAATGTCTTGGGTGTGGGAAGGGGATAGCCAAGCTCACCATCTCCTGTCACGTAGTATCCAGGGAACTTCTTAAAGTAGGTGGTCTCAAAGCGTTCATGATTCCCATAGACCGTGCGCATGATCCCTGGCCAGGGCTGCTTGAACACCTGGGGAGTGAGGAAGGCACACTGGTCACATCTGCTGTGCTGTCTCACTGGAAGACAATCACAACTTTGCCAAACCTGAGGAGAAATACCCTGAATGCCATTCCTGAGAAGTAGGACAAAGTACAGGCTTTGGAAATAGACAGTCCAGGCTTGGAATCCTAACTGTGCCATTTACTAGCTGTGTGACCTCAGGTAAGTAACTTTACCTCTCAGCTTCTGGATCCTCATCTGTAAATCAGAAAAAATAATGTCTACCTCTCAAAGTTATTGTGAGGATTAAATTGGTAGTATGTAGAAGTTGCCTAGCACAATGTTCTCTTAGTGATAAGCATTTAGTAAATTTGAGTCTCCTTTTGGGTAAACCCTCAGGAAAGTAGGTCCAGTTTGATGCAAATGAAAACAGTCATATAAAAATGTGGGACCCACATAGGAGTAATTATTGCCCCAATCAATAACATCCTGTGGCAGCAGATTGGTAGGATGATGGAATTCTAGGCTAAGAATCAGAAGGCCTGGATTCAAGTCCTGCCCTTGTTACTAACTTGCTCTAAGTAAAAGTGAAGCAGAGTGGAGGGTGGGGCTGATGATCTCCCTGTAAGTACTAATACAACAATCAAGGCAACAGTTAACATTTATCAAGCACTATTAGGTTCTATACTAAACCCGGCATAGGGATTATCTAATTTAATCAATTCAGCAACCACAGAAGAGTACTATTATAACCCTACTTTACAAATGAGGAAATTGAGGTTTAGAGGAGTGAGGTAACTTATCTGAGGTCACAGAAGAGACAGAGCCAGAATTTGAACCCAGGCAGATTGACTCTGAAGCCTAAATGATTTTCCACTGTTATGAAGCCTCCTTTCATACTAGAATGTTTATCAAAGGAAGAGTTGGGACTAAGTCTTCCAGACCCTAAAATGCATCATCAGGAATCTTTGAGCAGAGCCCTTAAGGGCCTTGTAAGCCAAAAGGCAGAGACACAGACAAAGCATCCAAAAGGGTTCACCCCAAGATCTCTGCAGAGGATAAACCCTCAACCATGGAAGTTTAGTCACAAGCGGCTACCAGGAGAGATCAGGTTCTAAATTCTGAAGCCAAGTATAGTACTCCTTGGTGGACCCTTTCTCCCACCTCCTCAAACACTCCCAAGGGCCAGGGCCTTACCAGGTAACCTTCAGCTTCACCTTCCAACTCTTCCCCAGACTCATTCAGGATTGCAGGAGCTACACCAAAGAATGGGAAGGTCTAGAAACAAACGGGAGACAGGACCCAAGGAGAAGAATGAGACAACTCTGACTCAACTCTTTGCTTCTCCAAAGGAGATGCAGAGCCTCAAATTCTGCACACATCTTCAGTCCAGTCCCCCACCCTCTATCTAGGCCAAATGCCCCAAGATTCTACTCCTGCCTAGCCCAAGACCAGCCAAGAGAGCCTTACTCACAGCAGAACCAGGCTTCATAGGTATGGCACCAGGGAGGGGGGTTAGCATATGGCCACCCTGTGGAAGTCAAAAGACCAGGGATGTAAATCAGTCTTCCCACATTATCCCTGAGCCCCAACCTTCTCAAGCCCTTACTCACTGTCTCTGTCTGCCAGAAGGTGTCCACGATGGGGCAGCGCTGGGCACCTACTACTCGGTGATACCACAGCCAGGCCTCAGGGTTGATGGGTTCACCCACTGTGCCTAGCACCTGTAAGGATGCCCGGCTATGCCTTGGGCAGGGGAGTAGAGAAGAGAGGGAGGCTCTGAGTACCACTGAGACCAGGATATGCCCAGGCTCTTCTCCTGCCCCCTCCCCTATTCCAGGCCAGGGAGTTGGAACAGGGGAATGGAAAAGACTGTGCATAAAGGCCAGCACTCAGCTCTGAGGGATACCCATGGGGCAGCAGCTGGGGTGAAGTCTCACTTGGTGACAGGCTCATCTCCAAACTTCATGAGCAGACGGATAGCTGTGGGTGCTGTGTAGAACTTAGTCACCTTGTACTTGTCCACAATGCTCCACAGGCGGCTCACATCCGGGTATGTGGGGATCCCCTCAAACTGACCGCAGTGAAGGCTAGTCATTCCCAGTTCTTCCCAATAGTCCCTCCATTCCCCTACCATACCCTCAGGCTCAGTATTTTGCCCTTTCTGACAAACCCATGCCTTCAGTCCCTTACCAGACAAGCCAAGAGAACATCCCACTTAGGATGTACAACCCCCTCAGAACCAAGAAAGGACTGTGTAAGTCACACTGCCTCTAGACCGAGTGGCCTTGGGAGGCAGTCACATAGAATCATCTTGTCCATCCCCTAAGTAGGCCAGGTAGCCATGGGTCCCAGCTCCTCTCTCACCAAAACACTGGTGGCACCATTGGCCAGTGGCCCATAGGTGACATAGGAATGGCCAGTGATCCAGCCAATGTCTGCTGTGCACCAAAACACGTCCTCTGCGTGGAAGTCAAACACGTACTTGAAGGTTGTGGCCACGTAGAGCATGTAGCCTCCAACTGTGTGTACTACACCCTGGAGAAAAAGAGGGCCTCTGGTTGGGGCCTTGGGCACACCCCCACTGATCACTAAATGTAGGCTGGGCAGAGCTAGAGGAAGATCCTCAGGGATTCTGGCCCTGCCAGCACCCTTTCATGGCATCCACCTCTCTTCCGTCCCCTTTTTTCCATGTTCCCATCACATACCCCACACACATATATTCAGTCCATCATTCACACCCACACGCTAAGATGGTATTTCTGAGCCACCCACATCATACTCACACACATAAACACTTCTAGTACACTCACATCTAATAGCATCTCTGTTGTATATCTGTACACACACAATTACGTGTTGACTGAACGGAAAATTAAAAAGATAATCTTTGCTAACTCCATCAAAATCCCATCCCTAAGAAAGACGGACTAAAATTGTGTATCTAAAGGCCAATTGAAGGATACTCTAAAGCATGTGGAGAGAAGAATTTAAGGATGGGGTAAGTGGAAGGTAGAGTGTCATATCTTTCAAGTCAGTAGAAGAGTCAGAGTTTTCTTAAGTATTCCTGGCTCCCACCCTGTGCCCTGGGAAGGACAAGATATTGAAGTTTAGCATGTTGAAGGAACTGAATTCTAAGAACTGTAGCCTAGGAGCCCAAGAAGGATCCCTGTGCCCACCTTGGCCTTGAGTTGATAGGGCAGCTCTCCTTCAACCAAACCATGTGGGCAGGGGCAAGAAAAATCAGTGTAAGCCACATGGACTGATCCTTTTCTCCTTTTCTTGGAAATGTGAAAGCCCCCACCTGAATTATCTTACCTTGGGGCTCACAATTTAGTGTCTTACTTCAGTTTGGAAAAGGTAATATGACATTTCTGAAACTCAGGGTTGTAAATTTCATGTCATCATATGCTTCCTCAGAATCTCATTTGGCACCCCTACACAGTACACACACACACACACAACTTGCCTTGGGTTTGCCTGTGGAGCCACTGGTATACAGGATGAAGAGCGGGTCCTCAGCATCACACCACTCAGGCTCACACTCATCCCCTGCCCCCTGCATGAGTTCATGCCACCACAAGTCAATCCCTTCGTTCCAGGAGATCTGCAGGGGAAGGAAGACAGGAATGGGCAGGGAAGAACTGTGAACAGCTTGAGATGGGGCCAGGAGATACCCCTACCTGGCACTTGAAGGGGCTGAGGTGAGACTGGCAGGTAGGGGTGCTGGCGGGGAGGGAGGGCCTTGTAAGGGTAGAATGGGACAGAGAGAACAGGAGCAGAACAGCACACTTTTTGGGTACTCCCAGCAACCTGCTCCGGAGTTTCCCCTCACCTGGCCCCAGGCAGAAGAGGGACTCTTGGTCCCTTCTCATCCTTTAATTTCTTAGTTTAAATATCACCTTGGAATGGCTTTCTCTGAACAGTATCTGGTAGATTCTCACCCCCATCGTCACCCCTGCTATTATTCTTGATCACAGCACCATATTTCTTTCCCACATAGCACATATTTCCAGTTATTTTATTTAGTTGTTTGCTTGATTACTGTCTCCCCAACTAAATAGTGACCTCTACAAATGCAGAGGTCTTCTCTTTTTTTCCTATATCCCCAACACCTGGCACTCAAAAGACACTCAGTAAATTTTTGTTGAATGAATGAATATGCACACACAGGCCTGCATACACACATATGTACTTATGGGACTAGTGGCTCATCAGCAGGATTGCGAACACCACACAATTCAGAAATGCAAAATTAGTCAGAGCCTGCAGGTGAGACAGGCATCTGGCCGTTAGTAATGAAAGAAGTCAACAGATCTTGGTCCAAGCACCTTTTCCTGAATGTCCAGACCTCATCCACATCTGGAGGTTCCTATCCTAGCTTTGCCCCTGCCTTTACACCATTGGTACCGATGAGTTTCCCATAAAGGCATTTACCTGAGGTTCCATTCATCAGGAAACCTTGTTTTAAGTTGATGGAGAAGGATCAAGGTGAACTTTTTTCTCAGCGGAGAGGTTCCCTGTATATTGGAGTGCCTTCAATAACTATTTCTGGATCTGTCACCCCAAAATTTTTCTAAACTATCCTTAAAACTGTTTTACTTTCCTGATGAAATAACCTCTTTGAACAACTAGTTTTCTGAGTCTGCTCTTCACTAAGTAAAGTTGGACTCCCTGAATTTGTCCAAAAATTACACTGGATTTCAATCAAAGTTCTGCCACTTCCCAGCTACATATGACCTTGGGCAAGTCACTTTACCTCTTCACTCCTTTTTAAAATGATAGTCATTCTTGCCCTAATGGTCTCACAGGATTTGGGGAACATCAAAAGAGAAAGATATAACCTAGTTATACTGAACTCCTCTGAGAGATGAATTTAAGGATATGATAATGGGAACTGTTTGGGGTTTTCTTTAGCTGCCACACAGTCCTTTCATATTCATTAGCCTCTTGTATGTTCAATGGCTCTGGCTAGAAGGTAGACATGAGAATATAAGAGAAACAGCTGCTCCTATTGTATGGCTATATGGTAATCTACTGTATGCCTATTTGGTTAAAAAAAAACCAACGTGCCCCTCCCCCTTGCATATGGCTCGAGCTGAAGGAGGGCAGGGGCCTGAGAAGCTGAAGATGCATGACCAGAGCAGCTAGGAGGCAATGAATAATATTTCTTCAAGTCTGCAATAAAAAATGGCCTCCAATAAAACTACATTGCAAAAGATGGAAGAGAAACAAAATGGAAAGTGTTAAAAAGCTGAAGAGGCAGAGCCTGAAGAATTTGTGTTGGAAAATGTATTGGACCAATGCATAGTAAATGGAAAGGTGGAGTATTTCCTCAAGTGGAAGGGATTCACAGATGCTGACAATACTTAAGAACCTGAAAAAGTTTTAGTTTGTCCAATGTTAATTGAAACATTTCTTAATTCTCAAAAAGCTAGCAAAGAAAAAGTACCAAAAGAAAATCTGACAGTGAGTCTGCTGATAGCAAATCAAAGGAGAAAAGATGCCGCTGATAAACTAAGAGGCCTTACCAGAAGTCTTGATCCTGAACAAATAATTGGCGCCACAAATAGCAGTAGAGAATTAATGTTTCCCATGAAATGGAAAGATTCAGATGAGACAGATATGGTGCTGGCAAAAGACGTAAATATGAAGTGTCCTCAAATTGTAATTGCTTTTTATGAAGAGAGACTAACTCAGCATTCTTGTCCAGAAGACAAAGCCCAATAATTGTTTGCGTTGCTTTATACATACAAAACCTGGGTCTTGGTTTTTTGATTAGGGTAAAAAAATAACTACATTCCAATGAAAATCAAGTTTGATGTGTTTGTTCTAAAGTAGTATTGGGGGAGTTGGGGTTTTTTTGTTTTGTTTTGGGTTGTTTTTGCATCTATAGCACTGTTTACTTTGAATGAAAGCTTTCTGTAGTTGCTTCCTTTATCAGGAAAGAACATTTGATACCACATTTTCCCTTCTGCGTTAGAGAACAGCTTTCTAAATGTTGGGGAAAATCTCCATTGTAATCATTCAGTCAGAATTTGTGTTTAACTCATATATATACCTAAGATTCATTCTGGGTTTTTTGTTTATTTGAGGGTTTTAGGTGTATATACATAGAGTACCTATGTAAATGATTTTCTTCTTTTTTTAACATTTACCAAAACAAAGAAAAGCAGCACTTTAAAACCATGAATGAACCCATGTTTCTGGGAAGCCATCATTTTCAGCAACCTAAGAAATATATTACTTGAAGTTAAATTGAAATTTTTCCTGAAGCTTTAACCTTTGAAATTAAATAATTTGCAATTAATTGGCAATTTAAATATAATGTAAGTAATTAAAAGTGGACTGCTTAAAAGGAACCACGTCAGACTCCATATCCATATCTACAATCATATAAATGCAAGTCTGTTTGCGAAATCCCTTAAAGGAAATTCTGTCACTACCAACAACCTCCCCACCCAAATGAGAAAACTAGGTCAATCCTAGTGTGTTTTAATTAGGCAAACAAGACTTATTTAAAGGGTTCCTTCTAGTGCACCATTCCTTTACAAGAAGTTGAGATCCTTGTGCTATGTTGACTTGAAAAGGTCAGGATTCCTGGAATGTGTAAGACTTCTCTCATGGAACAAAGGTTAGAGATGGTTAGAGACTTGGTAGTTTAGGACCTGCTAAAAATTGGTCTCTGGACCCCAAACCCAGTCTCTCCTCTATACTAATCTGCTTTGAGTCCCTACTTAAGGATCTCCCTTCTTAGAACTACCTACAATGTAACTTTTGTTCAATTTAGCATTTAATTATAGCAGAGAGTTTACGTGTAGTTTGTAAATCCCAATGTAGTATATAAGTGTATTTAGGAATCTTCTCTACTGTCCTATATAAAACTTAGGTTTCCATTTGTAGTACATACCTAACTCCCCAACTTGTTGGTGAATTCCCAAGGTCAAGGTCTGTATCTCCTCTACACGTTCCTCCTCCTGTCTCTCCTGGCTCTGCCCTGGCTAAGAGCACAGTAAAACCTTTCTGATAGGTTACTTGGTCCTCTCTCCCACAAAGGTCTTGAGCAACAGGAGAGAAATGGAATGTCTCTTGCTACCTCCCTGAAATCCATGCTCTATGCCAGCTCAGAGACAGCAACAGGCATTTGGTTTCGCAACCCTTAGAGTAACTTAGATGGCAAAGGATCCGGGGCAGAGAAAAGGGGGTTAGGTTTGGCAGCCACCTCAATGGGGCAAACAGGCAAAGAGCAAATGGACACACAGACAAGCACGCAGGAAAGCAGTGCCCAAGGCAGTACAGAGGTGGATACCTGGGGCCAGATGCGCTTGGGTTTCTCTTTCAGCTTACCCTGTTAAGAGCCCACGGAAAGGGTGGTGAGCAGGGTCCAAGTATAGGGAGTGGGAGGGAAGGGTCAGTGTGCCCCAAACCTATGGCTGCCTCCTTTCCCTCAGGTTCCCCTCTCACTGATCCTCCCAGCCTCCATTTTCCTGATCCTGTTTCCAGCCCCTATACACTCAAAAGCCCTAATGCTGACTGGAGTCTCCAAGCTCCCTAGACTAGACTACAGCCTCTTTAGCCCTAAGACCACTCAGGGCCCCTCAAGTCACAGACTCTCAGGAACCTATCCTTCTGGACCCTGGAGCTTTCATCCTTCATGCCCTTCAGATCTAGAGGCCACCACTGAGCTTTTCTACCATTTCCTCCAGAAGCACTGGATCCAAAGCTAACAAAGGCCATATCTTGAGAACCAGATCCTGATCCTTCCAGGGTGGGACCACCCAATCCAAGCCACAGCCCAGTTATCTATCAGATAACTACATTTAGTCATCCAAGTCAGCCCATTTCTTACCCAAGCCCAAACTCTGAGGGTCCCTTGTGCCCATCAGGATACCCCAACCAGCATGGGAGACTCCCTCACAATATCTCGTTCTAAGTTCTTAAGGTAGAAAGGGCTCCCTACCTACATTCAAGGTCAAATCCCCCAGCTCCCAGACAGCCCTGCCAGAGGAGGCATTCCTAGGATTGCTCCCAGATCCTCTGCATTATAATGAGGAAGGAAAGAAGGACATCAGGAACTTCCTGGGCAAAAAAAGGGAACCAATTTGAGCCCAGAGGAGGTTAAAGCAGTACCAGACTCACCTGCACATCTGGGCATGGCCTCTTAACTGGGGGGGACTGGCTGGAACAGTCACCTGTGCCCAGCTCTGACCGCCTCAGGTGCTTGACCACAATGCAGCATCTCACTGAGAAACCCCTGGAGGAAAGAAAAGCCTGAAGTGGTGGGCTCATTGGCTCAAAAGAGAATTTGGCAGCACCCACCCATGTCCATCTAGTGTAAGAGGGACAGAGGGAACCTGGCACTGGGGAAATGCCCAGTTGACCCAGAGTCGCAGCCAACCAGCCAAACACACTTACTTCTCCCGACACTTCTCCAGGGCCTCATCAGCCAGCACCTTCAGGTTCACAAGCTTTTCCCCCCTGTAGAAGGCATCTTTGGAGAGCAACAGACATTCCAGGCCTTAGGAAGTTACCACACTCCTCACCCCCTATCCCTAGTGAGCACAATGTTCAGAGAATCCTTCCTGAGTGGGCCTCTTTACTCTGGCTCTTCTAGTTGGTTTGAGCTGATAGAGGGTTGGCTGAGGTAGAATCAGGAGGTAAAGGGAAGGCAATCCCTACTCTCTATGCTGAGCAGTCCCAAACTCCAACTAGCCGATTATTTATAGACAAAGATTTAGGGTGAAGGAGTACTAGAAAAGGAGTGAGAGAATTAGTTACCTGTAGTGATGAGAAGGCTGCAGCTGGAATCCAGGATCCGTTCACATAGAGATTCTGCAGAGAAGCCTGCAAACTAGGGAAGGGAAGGAAGACTGAGGAAGAGGAGGATCCAGGGATTAAGTGCACAAGGAAAGGAGTTACTCATAAAACTTTCAGGGTCTCTAAGTCAAGATCCTAGAATAAACTGGATAACTGATAGGGAAACATTCTAAATTCCTTAGTCTGGTTCTCACCACCCCAACCCACCTCATCCCTGCCCTGGTATATGGAGAGCTCATTTGAGCCCTCCATTTTATTTTATTATGATTATTATTTATTTACTATTTATTGATTTTTTTCAATTATACTTGATATTCGATATTATTTTATATTAGTCTCAGGTGTATAGCATAATGATTAGACATTTATATAATTTATGAGTGATCCCCCTGATAAGTCTAGTACCCATCTGGCATCATACATCGTTATTTAGTCTGATTCCTAAGATCCTCCATCATCCAGGCCCAAGCTACTTCTCCAGAGCCCCATCCCCCACCCTGGCCCCTTTTTCCAGCCCAAATTCCTACCACAATGGAGTGCAGAGCCCCAAGGCGGGCACATGCCAGCATGGCTACCACAAGCTTTGGTATCATGGGCATGTAGATGGCCACTCGATCGCCCTTCCGAATGCCTGCAGGTAAAAGACACAGACCATGGACCCTTTCTGCTGCTACTTACTCCCTCTCATCCAGCTACCACCCCACTCTTCTCAGCTGACCTTTTCTATTCCTGTTACCAGATTCCTTCCCCCAAGTTCTCAGACACCCGGAGGCCAGATCCTCCAGTCCCCTTCCCCTACCCCACACTCACCCTGTTTTCGGAGAACATTGCTGAACTGACACACTTGAACCAGAAGTTCACCGTATGTGATCTGGGCGGTCTCTTCTGGCTCATTGCCCTCCCTGGGATACATGAGAAAGAACCAGTCATTGGGGAGTATAATCTCTTCCCCAAACAAGAAATAGGAACAGTCATAAAATCCTTTCAGTAACACCAAGGTCTGAGAATGTCCTATGAGGGTGAGCTGTCTATCAGACAGTTTGAACTGATAGGTCAGATACGCTGGTCTTTCAAGTATACTTTATACATAAGCTATGTGTCATTGAAAATGTACTGTTCATCTCTGAGCCTCATTGAGGTTGATAAAATGGTATGATGGTCCCTTATCTTCCATCCTAGAGATATTTAAGGAGAAATTATATCACAGACATAAAGTGGGGCCTCCAGATTACTAGCACCCAAGTCACCCAGGGAACTTGTTAAAATCTACATTCTTGAGCCCCAACTCAGACCTACTGAATCAGAATCACAGAGTCCAAGAATTCACTTCCTTATTATAAGCTGGTATAAAGAATCAGTAGGTGATTCTGATGCACATTTAAAGTTTGAGAATCACCAGCCTCTATCAGCTGATTTCTGTCTACTTCCTCAGCCTTGCCTCACACTCCTCCTCAAGCTTCAGCCCCGTTTTCTTTGGTCATTTCTTCATTTGTTCATTTTCTTATTTAACAACTACTATGTGCAATGTATGCATATAGAAACAAGGCACCGATGAACAAGATAAGTAAGATCCTGACAACATGGAGCTTATATTCCAATGATAATGCAAGAAATATGCAAGTAATAAATACAACCAAGATAATTTCAGATTACGGTAAGCATTATTTGAGGATAAATACTTTTTTAAAAGACATCCTAAGAAATATTCATGACTATATGTGAAGATTTAACTATAAGAATATCCCCCCTCAGTGGTTTTTCTTTTTCAGTTTTATGATTTTTTAAAAATAAGTAATAAACACAAATGACACTGCATAAAATAATATGTGATAAGTTCCCTCCCACCCCAGGCACCCTGCCTACTGGCAACCACTGTTACCCTGTGTTGTGTAACTTTCCAGAAATAGTCAATATGCAGACAAGGCCACTCCTAGTAGGATAGGAGGTACAGGGAAACTGAACTAGTGTGGAGTTACCAAGATAATCACTTTGGAAGAGAGCTATACTGTTAGCATCTTTCATAAGGTCCTAGGGATATCACTGAAGATGGAAATTTAAAAATTGAACTTAAAAATTTGAATTTTAATGCTGTTAAGAGAAATGAATGCCTCACAGATCCTAACTAAGCATAGGGTGGGTAGAGAAGGGACAGGGCTGCTTTAACCAGAGGACAGACCTATCATATAAGCATAAATATATGCATTTATGTTTATATATTCTCATTATTTTTCTATGCAAACAGTGGCATACAGTATACACTATTCTGTATCTTGCTTTTTACTGAGTATAATATATATCCAATAAACTGCACAGATCTTAAGTATATCACTCAATCATCTTGCTTTTTTAAAAATTTAACAATAAACCTTGATATCATTCATATTGTGCTATTTCATTTTCTTTGTCATCTACATAATGTTCCACTGTTTGTATGTGCCATAATTTATTTAAAAAATAAATGCTTCAAGAAATATCTTTATTTAAATGTCATTTAACTCACTTGCAAATATATCTGTAGGATGAATTACTAGAAGTAAAACTGTTGGGTCAAAGGATATATGCATTTTAAATATTGATAAATATTAGAGAACAACTACTTTAAATAAGAGGGTGAGGGAAGGCCTCTCCCCGGAGTAATGAGAAGTAGGCAATTCTATGAATTCTTGGGCAGAGAGAATATTGAAATTTGGAAAAGCTCTGAGGTGGTAAAGAGCTTGGCCTATTCAAAGAACAGAAAGGAAGCCAATTTAGCTAGAGCATAATGAACAAGAAGGAGGAAAAGAATGAGAGATAGGCAACAGCCAGATCATGTAGGGTCTTGTAGGCAGTGGTAAGAAGTCTGAATTTTATTCTAAGTGGGTTCCTCTGGCCTCCCTTATACAGAAAGGCCCACCTCCACACTTTTGATCATGCCATTGCCCCTGCTCAGAATACCTTCCCTCCTCCTTCAGGCACCAGCACCCCACATAGCCCTCCCTAAATACTACACTACCCAGAGTACTTATGAAGGAGGTAACTGAAACCCAGAGAGATGTAATAGCTTGGCCAAGGTCACACAATAATATGTGGCAGAGCCAAGAATAGATCTGCAGGTCTTCTGATTTCAAGTCAGGACTCTTTCTCCTCATAGTGTGAAGGACAGGGACTAGCAAAGAAGCCAGGCCTTTAGAGGTCACACAGAAGATTATCGGCCTCTTCCCAGCTCCTGGCTCAGTGAGTGAGTTACTATCCTTTTCTTGGCTTAGCCCTCCTAGGGCTAAGAGGAGCAAAGCAGAGAGAGCTCTCTAAAGTGGGAAGGAACAGGGAATGAAGAAGCTGGCAAATGGCCTTGAATGCTAGAAGCAAAACAGCTATTTCCTTAACTGGCCCACTGACAAGTACCACGAGGAACTTCGGAACATCTTTAGTTACAGCTAAATGCAGACATATACCACGTACCCATGCACATTTCCACGTGCATACCACATACCATACCACATACCAGTTCGCCTGTGTGCACTCACATGCATAATATCACATATACTAATATATAAAATATTGTAAGCATAAAAGCTGCCCATTTGCACACATAGGCACACATAAGTATAAATATAAGGACTCAAACATGGGCCGCTCTGCAAGTATATGCACCACATTTATGTATCCACCTATGGGCACAGCTTGCCCCTCCAGAAACTATCCAATCATTCTGTGTCATTTTCTTCATGGAACTTTCGTTAGTTGAAATTATTGCATGTATTTTATTTACTTCTATATTATCTGTGTCTTTCACTGAAATATAAGTTCAATGATAACAGAAACCTTGTCTGTCTTGTTCATTGCTACATCCCTAGCACCTAAAATAGAGCCTGGTACCTAGAAAGTATACAGGAGCAGATAATCACAAACCTATAGAAGAACAGCTTATTTGAGCCCACCTCCAGTTACACACACACACACACACACACACCCCTACCTCTCACAGTGTACATTCCTCTCCTTGGCTCTGGGCTCAAGTTATACATTATTAATATAGGCGCCTTACTCCTTCCAGTGTCTTCTTTCTCTGACATCCACACCTGGCTGGCCCCGCTGGCTGTTTGGGACGGGGGAGAGAACAGAGTACTGGTCTACTGCAAGACACCACACCCTCTAGAACATTACAATTTTTAAAAGAACATCCAATTTAGTCTCCTAACTCCAAAGAGATCCAAAAAGGCCATTTGCTATGCTCAAGGTCATATGGTGGGCAGTGGCAGAGCAGGCACCAGGCCTCAGGGTTTTCCTCTTAACTTTTCTATAAGAAAAAAGAATCACGTGTGTGATGGCACTTAGTCTAAGTTTTGTGGGTTTTTTTTTTTTTTTTTAGTGGGGGGCGCGGGGAGGGGTGAGGACTAGAAAACTGGAGAATACAAGCTCTGGCCGAAAGAGGCACCACGTACTCACACTTAGCTCCTGTCAACTATTTCCTCTGGGAATAAGTACTCAATGTTGCCAACATTTTTCAGTTAAGAGAGGCCTGGAATCTATTTTTGAATTTTTAAGTGTTGACAACTAATTTTTAAAAGTTTAAAACACTGTGGTGAAACAAAACTATGAATGAGAGATTTAGCTGGGGGGCTACCAATTGGAAACCCTTGCTGTAGACCAGACCGACTCCCCCCCTTTCCTTGGAAGCTATATGGTATGTGACAACCCAAGGTATACTTTTCTCCTCTTCTTCCTCCAGGAAACCTTATCCAGGGAGCTTTTCCAACTCCCTTACCCTTACACTCTCCAAATTTACTGTAATCCATTATTGATTCAAAATATATTTAGCATTAGACTACTCTTCATATCTACTTCCACCATTCTAGTCCAAAATCACCATTAGGTAAGTCGAGAACATGTTACCTCTCTATTCAAAATACTCAGATATTTTCCCATACCATTTTGAGTAAAAACCCTCATTACCTCTCTGTCCTCATATATTCCTATTCTTTCTTCTCTCTCTCAATCTGCTCCTGTCACATGGCCTCCCGTTTGACAAGAACACCAAGCATACTTAACCTAAAAACTTTTGCCCTCTACTTGGAGCATTCTTCCCCCAGATAGCCACATGACTTATTCCCTATATTTGAGTTATTGCTCAAATGTTAGCTTCTCAGTGAGGTCATCCTTGACCACTCTATATAAAGAGCACTCCTAGTCCCTACGCAGCTCATGCCCCAGGTGCTCCAAATTAACAAATTTCATGAAGTCTTCTCTAGTTTCTCCTTTTCCCCACCCACCCCGGAGATGAAGGTTCTTTCTTCCTCCCAAGATCCTTTATCTCATTTTCCTTGTGAGCTATCAGTTCCACCTAGTATTACATTGATTAGGGCTTTATCTTTCCCATTATACCCTGGGCTCTTGGAGGGCAGGGATCATCATGTCTTCTTATCCTCTATCTCCTCCAAGCACAGTTGGCACAATTAGTACTTAAGGTTCATGGCCAAATCATTGAAAGACTGATAATTGATTAATGACAGGAAAACATGGGGTTCCTTCTCCTTATATGAGAGATTTTAGTTGAATTGGAGATTTTAGTTCCCTAGACTAACAGAAAAGTAAGGCACTGGATAGGAGGAAAGAGCCAAGGGAAAAAATTGTGGGGAAAACTGAGTTCTTCACAGAAGCTTCAGAGGGCAGGATCTAACCTGGTGAGTTAGGTCTTCCAGAGGAAAAACACAGAGAAGAGGAGCCAAACCTGTTATGAGAGGAACACTGGACTGAGCTGTGTACTGTAGAGAAGGAAAGATATTGAGAGACATGATACCAAGTCTCAAATATCTGTATATCTGTTGCCTCCATCCTAGTTCAAACCATCTTCAACTTTTGCCTGGATGACCACAGTGGCCCCAAACTTGTCTCCCACTTCACTCTTACCCCCTTCCAATACATATATCATCCAGAATGATCTAGTAAAAAACATAAGCCAAACTACATCACCTCTTGCTTAAAACCCTTTAATGGCTTCCATTGCATGTAGAAGAAAATTCAAATTTCTACTATGCCTTATATCCTTTCTAACTCATCTTCTGTCATTGTTCCATTCTGCTTAACAGGCTCCAAACGCATTAGCCTTCTGACTGATAGAACATACCATGTTCTTTTACTATTTTTTCCCAACTCTGAGTGGTTTGCTCTATCTCATGTTTCAGATCTAAGTTTATATGTCACTTCCCTAGTGAGGCTTTCTATGACCACCCTAAGTAGCATAAGCTCTCCTGTTATTCTTTATCACAACACTCTATTTTTCATATCATTTCTCAAGCTATAAATTTTTATTATTTATTTACTTTTTTTTTTTTTTTTTTCTTGGTGTCTGCCTCTCCTACTAGACAGTAGACTTCCTGAAGGCAGAGACCAAGTTGGTTTTGTTTACTGCTGAATACCCAGTGCCTTACAAAAGACTTTGTATATAGTAGGTACTTCATAAATTTTTGCTGAATGAATGAACCCAAAGGATTATTATGGGAGAGAAGCAGACTGATGTTATATAACTATAAATGGAAAATTTAGGCCAAATGAGAGAAAGCCTTTCTAACTGTAAGAGCTGTTCATCAATGGAAGATACTCCTTCAGGAGCTTCCCAACTCCGGAGATATCATATAGAACCTGAGATTTGCTGGGATACTAAAGAGCAGACTTCACGATGTGGTTGGAATCAAGCAAGACCAGTGTGTATCAAAGTGTGGTCACATAGTGTTAATAACGCAAACTTCAAGGTCCCTCCCCATATAGCTGCAGCATAGGATTGTGCCGGTTGGGCCTGGGAAACCCTCACCTACTAGATCATTCTCCAAGGAGTGGGGTCCTTGGAATTTTAATTGTATAAACAATCCATGTGATTCATGTTCACTGAAGTTTGAGATGACCATTAAGGTCCTTCCAGCTTTGAGATTCTTTGAATCTGTTAAGATTAAGAAATACTACTTTCTATGATCCATAAAGCACTACACAAATGTGAAGCACTCAGAGGTAAGTACACCCTCAAGTCACTTTCTCTTTCACAAAGGGAGCAGGGAGTCCGAGCAACGTAGCTTGACCAATTAGCAGCCTAATGTTCCCGCTGGGTACTCCTGCCCTAGCCACAGAGAGGAGGGAAAAGGGCTGGAGGAGAAGGTGAGAGGAGGCATACCCCAAAGGGTGAATCACAAATCACTTAGAATGCCAGAGAAGAATGGGTCTTTTGATGTTCACCATCCTTAGTCACAGATGAGAAACCTAATGCACAAATGGGAAGTGACAGCCTTGAGGTTACTTGGGACATTAGTAGCAGTATTCTAAAGCAGTCCTTCCTAATATGGTAGCTACAAGCCACATATAGCTATTGAACACTTGAAATGTAGCACAGGAGCTCAATTTTTAATTTAATTTAATTTTAATCACTTTAAATTTTAATAGTCACCTCTGGCTAGTTCTAGAGTCTAAATATCTCTAGTTCGGGGCATCCTCCTCCTAAATGACATGGTCTCCAAATGAGGGATGTTGTTTCCAAAGCCAGAATTAGCATAAGGAAGAAAATAAAAATTTGGAAGTCCTGAGATCTGTGGGGTTGAAGTTCACCAAGGATAGATTTTAGTGTAATCACCCAAGAAAATTAACAACATGAATCCATATAAAAACTTGTACACAAATGTTTATAGCAGCATTATTCATGCTATTAAAAAGTGAAGATAACCCGTGTCCATCAATTGAATAGATAAATAAAATGGGGTATATCTATACAATGGATTATTATAAAGCATAAAAAGGAATAAAGTACCAATAGATGAAACAACATGAATAAACCTTGAAAAGATTATGCTAAGTGAAAGAAGCTGGACACAAAAGGCCACATAGTATGATTTCATTTATATGAAATGTCAAAAATAGTCAAAGCCATATGGACAGAAGGTAGATTAGTGGTTGCCTAGGGCTGAGATGGGGAACGTTGGAGGAAAATGAGAGTGACTGCTAATGAATGGGTTTTCTTTTTAGGGTGGTGAAAATGTTCTGAAATTGATTGTGATGATGGTTGTGCAATTCCTAATATACCAAAAAATCATTGAATTGTGCACTTTAAATGGGTAAGTTGTATGGTATGAATTTTATCTCAAACTTAAAAACACTGGTGATTTTGACTGTAATTGCAATACAGATTACTTTTGGGGGAAAAAAACCCAGACCTCTTTATAAATTTTTTTTTCAGGAAGATTTGTGCTCTCTTAGCACTATTCATTCATTCATTCATTCACTCTGTCTCTTTCTACTTGCCTAAGGACTTGACACATATTTATTTTATTTCTAGCATTATAGTCATATGTATGCATCTGTTTCCCTCACTGGATTGTGAGTTCCTTAAAGGCAGACAGGATATCTTTTTATCTGTTTCTTCCTCTGTGCCTAGCATAAAGTTTGACACACAGCGGATAATTAATATGTAATTATGAAATGAACAGATAAAAGACTGAATAAATGAATGAACTTCCCTGCTCATATGATCAGCCAGATCCAGGCTGATCAGAGTGAGAAAACATAGAAGGAAAGAGGGGATTATAGAACATACAAACAAAGAAGGTAGATTCCAGATAGGCAAATGGAAATTGTAGCCACAGAGAGGAAAAGAACATAAAACTTGTGGAATGGAATTTGGAGATTAACTCTTCCTGTTAGGAAGAGTTTCTTGAGCCACTCCAATGGGCTCAGTCTGGACTCTATGTCATGGGAAAGACTGGAAGAAGCTCCTGGATCTGAGGTTCACACTATGGGACTAGTGCTTTGCAGTCTAGGCTATTATTGCACTCTGTCCTTCTGCCAGCTATTTTCAGGCCTTGATCCAAGGACTTTGTGCCTGTTCCCCTTGGCCAAGGTGGCTTTGATGCCAGTGGATTCTGCACCTATTCTCTACTGAGAAGGCAGACCTGGGCCAGTAGAGAAGGCAGACCTGGGCCAGTAGAGAAGGTACTCTTTCCTACTGCATTCATGCCTATTACAGGAAGGAAATCATACATGCTCTTTCCTATCATCCTGTGCCCACTGCTAGCCTTACACAAAACAAGTGAGTGAGGGCAGCCCTCTCAGATCCTTTATTATCATAGCATTTGGAATGCTTCCTAAAATAGGACTATGCCTGGAGCACAAAAAGAAAGTGGTAAGAACAGCCAGGGAGACCATTTTAAATGTACATCGGGTCTCTCAAGAATAACACACTCATTCAAAAATATTCATTGCAATGGTTCTTGGTTATTTAGGTAGATAACATAGTTTAAATCATTCTGTTTTCAAGCTAGGGTATTCTATTTCTGTGGGTACATGAGCAGGAAAAGTTTTAGGAGAATAAGTGTCCAGATTCTCAACTTCCATATGTATCTTTCCTAACATTGATCTGAGTTGGTTCTCCATTCCTGCTTTCTCTTTCATAAATACACTTTCTCCCACTTCATAAAAAAAAATGCCGTCTCTCTCTCTTATCCCAAACTTTATAATGCCTGTACAATGCAGAGGTAAAACAAACCAACAAAAACCTCCAGAGTGCCAAACAAAGGGACAATTTGAGAAGGTATAACTTCAGACGGAGAGCCCCAAGAAAGCAAATCAGAGAGCTTCTGTTAGAAATCAATATTGAAACGAGTAACATCTTAATTCATTCAGCTGACAAACTCATGGCAGGATTACTTGCCTTATTAGAATTATAATTCAGAAGTTTAATAGTATTCACAGGGTCATATATTAACATATTTATTTTAATGGAATAAGAAGTTAGGCATTTTCTAACAGAAAGTAAATCTGATTTGGTTGGTTATATTGACAGAGATCTGGCTGTGCAAATTAGGTTTTATGGTGCTCATTTTCTATAAATGATATGAGCTAAATTTGCAGTTCCAATGTTTTGAAAAATATATATAAAATATATACATGTATACAATATAAAACACATTGGAAATTAGATTCTTTGCAGTTATTTAATCTTATGATAAAATGTTTAAATATGAACTTTAAAATGTGTGAAGAATTACACAATTTTTCAAAATTCTTTTAGGTATACGATTTTTAAAGTTTAAGTCCCCTGATCTAAATACTTATTTTTCAAAGGTACTCTGTCACGACATCACTGTCTAACACATCGGAAGCATCTAAGGAGGTTATAAAAATATAAGATGGAAGTCTTATCCTTTGGAGATTCTGATTCAATAGGTTGGATGAGGTCCAAGAATCTGAATTATTAACAAGATCCTCAGGTAATTATTTGGAGTCACCAGACCTAGATTTATTTTTGACCCCTAATTCAGTGTATGAATTTGCAAAAATTTTCCCCTCTCCCTGAGCCTCAGTTTCCTTCTCTGTAAAGTATAAGAAGGAAGGAAGGAGTCAGGAGGAGGGGGAAGGTTGGTGTTAGACTGGATAATCTCTAATGTTAGACTCCTTGATTCTCATTTATCCTTTTAGAGGCAGGAGAATATTCTGCATTAGAGGCTATTCTCTCACCTGATCCTCATAGCTACTTTAACAGTAGATAGAAAAAGTATTACTATCCCAATTTTAAATATACAAGAAATCCAGAGGAAGTGGCTTTACAAGGCCACACAAGATGGTTAAGGACAAATCTGTAACTAGGTCCCGGGTTTCTGACTTCCAGGCTAGTATTTGTTTCACTATACCTAATTGGAGTATTCCTAAATGAACATAGAGAAGCCTCTCTCCTACAAATCTCTAGGAGCACTGTAAGAAGCAGAGGAAGAGATTCCCATCCACTTTGAGCCTTAGCCTGTGATCATGATCATACCCACCACGATGTCTTCGAAATTCTGAGAACTTCCTGAAACACCCAAGAGCTCAGGCAAGGAAACTCACATCTACTTTCACACTCTTTGACAGTGCTCAAGTGCCACAAGAGCACTTATACATCCATTTGCTCCTAAAGACATGACTCTGGAAATAAAGAAAAACACATTATCCCCATCATTTCCTCCATGAATAAAATTCCAGCTCACAGGCAAAATCTTGCCCCTACCAGATTGTGAGCTCCATGAGGACAGAGACCTTTCATGTTGCTATATCCTAAGCACCTTGTGCAATGTCTGATACATAAATATCTGTAAAGTTAATTTTTTAAAAAACCTGCTGCCAAATGTTAGTAGTTTGTCCATGGATCATGGCTATCTGTAAGTTGGACCATTACCTAACAGCATCTATAAAAACTAACTCGAAATGGATCAAGGACCTAAATATAAGACCTAAAACAATAAAACTCTCAGAAGGAAACATAGGACAAAAGCTTCACAACATTGGGTTTGGCAATGATTTCTTGGATGTGATACCAAAGACACAACGAACAAAAAAATAGACAAATTGGACTTTTGTACATCAGATACTATCCAGAGTAAAAAACCAACTCACAGAATGGGAGAAGATATTGCAAATCATATATCTCATACAGACTAATATCCAGAATATATAGAGAATTCTCAAAACTTAACAATAAAAAACAACTAACCCAATTCAGAAATGGGCAAAGGACCTGAATAGACATTTCCCTAAAGATATAGGAATGGCCAATAAGCACATGAAAAGATGTTCAACATCACTAATCACCGGGGAATTGCAAATCAAAACTATGATGTAATACTACTTTACACATATTAGGATGGTTACTATAAAAAAAAACAAAACCATAAAACAAGCGTTGGCGAGGATGTGAACAAATTGGAAACCTTGTGCACTGTTGATTAGCATGTAAAAGTGGTAGAGCTGCTGTGGAAAACAATATGGAGGTTGCTCAAAAAATTAAAAATAGAATTACCATATGATCCAGCAATCCCATTTCTGGGTATCTACCCAGAAGAATTGAAAGCAAGGTCTCAAAGAGATATTGGTATACTCATGTTCATAGCAGCATTGTTAATAATAGCTAAACATGAAAGCAACCCAAGTGTCCATCAACTGATGAATTTAAGCAAAATGTGAAATAACACAATGAAATATTATTCAGCCTTAAAAAGGAAGGAAATTCTGACACATGCTACAATATGAATGAACATTCTAAGCCAGTCACAAAAGACAAATACCATGACTCCGCTTATGTGAGGTACTTAGAGTAGTCAAAATCAGAGAGGCAAAAAGTAGAGTGGTAGTTGCCAAGGGCTGGGGGGAGGGGAGAATAGAGAGTTATTGTTTAATAGGTATAGAGTTTCAGATTTACGAGATGAAGAGTTCTAGAGATGGATGGTGGTGATGGCTGCACAACAATATGAATGTATTTTATTTATTTATTTATTTTTTTAAATGCCTACAGTACCTGGTATTCCTAGGTGGTCTTCCATCCAAGTACTAACCAAGCCCAACCCTGCTTGGCTTCCGAGATCAGACAAGATTGGGCACGTTCAGGGTGGCATGGCCGTAGACATGAATGTATTTAATACCACTGAACTGTACACTTAAAAATGGTTAAGATGATAAGTTTTATGCTATGTGTATTTTAACACAATTAAAAAAAAAAAAAAGAAGAAGAAAAATCTAACAGCAACAACCTTGCTGCCAGAAGCTATCAGATTGTCTATATAGCAAGGCTACCCATGCAAATAAAATTAGGTTTCTGTCAGTTTTGGATGTCACATTTGGATTCTCTGACTTAAAATAAATAAGGCAGTCATCTTCAAAAGTAACTAAAGATAAAAGTTCAACAAGAGGCCTGTGTGACTGCTCTTGGATAGATTTCCATGAAGTAAAACATCATAGTCAAAAAGAAACAAACGCTGGTTTCAAAATGAGCCTCTAGTCAAAAAAAACCAAAAAAAAGCCCCTGAGAAATGCAGATATTTATATGCTATAGAAAAGTTTCCTGCAAAAACAACTCTATGTTATATGTTCTGGGGTGAATAGCTTCAGGGTCTTATTTATTTTATTTAAATAAAATAATGATTCTCCCAGCTGGTAAAACTTTAAGGCTTTTGATAAATAGATCAGATCTTAGAACCCCAAGTGAGGGCTGTTCTCAAAGCCTTACATCCCAAAAGAGATAACACATAATGTCTGAGGCCCTCCTAAGTCTAAGAGTCTGTAATATTCTCTTGTCCTTCCTCTGTTTCAAAATCCCAAGCTCCTTAATGCCTAATGCATAAAGTTCATACTGTTTCACACTGTGTCCTGGATTCCTCCAGGGTCTGGCCCTACCTTAACTGATCAACTTCAGCTATGCTGTTCTTCAAGGCCCATCTTTAGCTCCAGCTGAAGCTCTCTCAGCCCCAGGGAAGGAATGCTGTAATGGGAAATGAATGGACAGGGAAAGAGCTCTAGATTGGAAGTCAGGAAATCTGGATTTTAGGTCAAGCTTTGCTACTTTTCACGGTGTGAGACCTTTTACAAATTATTTCACTTCTCGGGGCCTCAGTTGCTTCAACTGTAGATGAGGGGAGTATTTCATTAAATGTCCTTTCTAGGTCTAGATTTTATTATTCATTCTGGCTGAGAACAAGAAAGAGGATTAGAAAGTTAGAATCAGGAAAAGCTTCACAGAGATGATGGCATTCCAGACGTTTCTTAAAGAATAAGTAGGATTTAGACTGGACTAGATAAGGAATAGACCAATTCAAGGAGAGGGGAACAATGTTAGTTAGCTTAGATGCAGAAGTGGAAAAGCACAAGTCAGTCTACAGGCCAATGCCAATCCTAAATAATATTTTCATTTCCATCACTGCTGATTTTTCATAAACTTATTTGATATTAAAAGACTATATGCTGTTATATCCTGACTATTCCTATGCAATTAAATAATTTATATTTTTAATTGAGTAGTAGTGATATAGATTAATATTTATAGTTTTAAAAATATCTTTTCCTTGGAAAAATTTAAATTGGCAACTCCTTGGGGGTCCCAGATGAAATATTCATGAAATTTTTTAAAAGTCTCAATCATTAACATAAAACAAAATAGCAACCAATTCATTTTAGACCTTATGCTACATTTTGTTCGATGTAAGACTGAAAAGATAAAATGTTAAGGCCATGAAGGTCAAGTAAAGACTAAGGGACTATTCTAGATTGAAGAAAACTAAAAAGATATGAAAATTACATGTCCTGTGTGATTCATACTGAATCCTTCTGCTATAAAGCAGCAATCCCGAACCTTTTGAGAACCTGTGCTTCTATGAGAATCTAGTGCCTGATGATCTGAGGTGGAGCAGAGGCGGTGATGCTAGCACTGGGGAGTGGCTGCAAATACAGACAAAGCCCGCTGCTTCCCTGTGTGGCCTGGTTCCTAACAGGCCATGGACCGGTGTCAATTTGCAGCCCAAGGATTGGGTACCCTTGCTAAGGAGGACATTATTCGGTCATTTGGCAAAACTTCAATGGAGTCTGAGAATTAGAAGGTAGTGGTTTATCAGTATTGGATTCCTGATTTTGATAGTTGTATTATAGCTATATAGGAGAAAGTCTTTATTTGTTGTAAATACACAGTAAAGTATTCACGGGTCTGCATCTTACCCTCAAATGGTTTAGGAAAAAAAATTATTTGTATTACACTTGCAACTTGTCCCTTTCTTCTTTTTCTTCTTCTATTTCTTCTCTTACTTCTCCTTTTCCTCTTTTCTTTCTCCTCTTCCTCCTCTTCCTCCTCCTCCTTCTTCCTTTTCTTCTTCTTTTTTTTTTAAATGTTGATCCTGTTTTATTATCTAATTGGAAAATTAGACAATCCACCAGTCCAAGAGGGAATGGGTGGGTTTAATCCTCCTCTTGGTCATTACCAGCTCCGGCCCCACCCTGGCCCTTCTTGGAGTTCTTCCCCTTCATAAGGCCTCCCTGTATGGAAAGCAGAGGGAGAGGTTGCAGATGTGCTTCTGGGAGTCCAGGGGACAACGAAGGACCAGATATTCACTACCTGTTTGCGGATCCTGAGATAGCACTGGCAGGTCAGCACTCAGGCATGGTAGATGGACTTGGCCAAGCCAAACTTGAAGACCTCTCTGAAAAATCCTTGATCTTTAGGTCCAGGATGTGATCCATCTTTATCTTGCCCTCGTCCTGCACCCAGATGCAGATGAGTAACCACAGCAGGATCTTGGCCAGAGTAAAGTTAATCTCCAAACCTCAGGTTTGTTTCAGAGCCCATATTCACCAATCAGCTTCAGCTCTTAATGGAAGTGGGATTCCTTGAAGGGTCTCCATGGGAATTACTTAGGTTTTGCCACAAACCTGGCTCTGGGTAACTGGTGTGTTGGTTCCATTCTCTCATCCATACCTAAGTACAAGTTCCAGTAACTGAAAAAGAGCTGTACTTGTAACTTTTCTATAAATTTAAGAAATGTTTCAAAATTTAAAGAGAGGACTCATATAAAGGGTCTCAAATACTTAGTTTAAATTTTATTCTGTAGGTTAAAAAAAAGTCACAGAGTCTCCTACACTAAAGGCCCCTCTCCTCTACCTCAAAACTTTTTGCCTACTAAAATCCCAAGCTATGGAGGAATGGAAATGGATATTCTTTGCTAGAGTGGCTGCCCCCAAATCTGTGCCTACTGCTAGCCAAATTACAAAAAGAAGGGAATGAGACGCTAGTACTTACTTTCATAAGCTTAAAATCTTTGATTAGAGATCTAAATCACCCATCACCTAAAGCCAGTCTTGGGGGATAATGATCAAGAAGAAGAAATGCAGGAGTAGGAAATCACCAAAGGAGTGCAAAAGGAAATAACTTAAGTGTGGTCAATCATAAAATACTTCCTGGAAATGATGGGTGTTGAGTCAAGTTTTAGAAAAGAAGCTGCGTTCATCAGAGGAGAAAAAGGACATTTTGGAAAGGATAAAAAGTCATATGTAGCTGCCAGTCTTGAATTCCTCTGTGTAACAATGCCTTTGGACATATGTGATATGTATGAGTATTAGCACCACCTCATAGTAATATATCTTTTCAGTTTGTTTTCTCACCTTTCATCTCAGCTAATCCTCATAGCAATCTTATAAGATTGGCAGGACAAGATTTGCTATCCCCATTTGAAAGGTCAGGAGATCGAGGCTCAGAAGAAAGTCATCACATGCTAAAGGTCACAAAACAATGGCTAGGACCTCTGCCTGCAGATCCTCAGACCGAGCTTTTTTTTTTCAGCCATAACCATGATCAAGAGAGTGATCGTTTCAAAATGTAACTCTGATATGCCATACTCTACTTGAAATTCTTCGTTGGCTCTCTACCACTTGTTACAGCTGCAATTTTACCTCTGTGTATGAAACACAAATTCCTGATCCTTCCCCAAAGTTTCTCCTCCCAGTTTATTCTCCAACTTAACTAATGGAAATTCATTTTTCCAGTTATACAAACAAAAAACCTTTGACATATCCTTGACTCCATTCTCTTATATGCCACATTGACTCCATTCTCTTATATGCCACATCAAGTTCGTTAGCAAATACTATTGGCTCTGTCTTCAAATTAGTCCAAAATCTGACTACTTTTCATGATCTCTGCCATTACTTCATTATCATATGCCTGAACTATTGTCTGTGCCTCCTTACCGGTTTTGTTGCTATTACCCTATGTCCCCCATCCACTATTCTCAAGGTAGTATACAGACTATATACAGTAGATATCTGTTAAAAAAATGTTTAATAGATTAATGAGCTTATCACAGTTAAGGAAAGGGTGTTATTTCTTTGAGGTTTGCCCTTTAATGTTTTTAGTCTTGTAAATTATCATTATAAATTGTAGTCAACATTTTTAAAGCCAGCTCTCTAAGTAAACTACTGGCCAGACAAGTGACAAATTGTCAAAGAAGCTAGGGCTATGTAAGTAGAAGCAGTGTCTACAACAAAGAATGCACATGTTCTTCTGGCCAGAACAAGTTACATCAGCTATGTGACACTGGCCAAGTCACTCCCACTCTCTAAGCCTCAAGTTCCTCATTCGTAGACCGTTGTTGTGAACCATACCCAGGTTTAAAAAAAAGGGGGGGTGGGGAAAAGATATACAAGCACAGCACAGAGGAGACATAATTTATTATTAGAATAAATAGAAAAGTCTTAGGTATTATGGAGGATTGTAGGTTGAGTGGTAGAATATGGCTGTCAATGGGGCTAATGTAATCTTAGATATACAAAATCAGAACAAAGAATAGTAATAGTTCCCTGAACAAGGCTGACCATAGCTAGAATTCTTAATGAGAGATATTGGCTAACTAGAGTATGTCTAGAGGAGACTGACACGGATGATGAACGAGTTGTTCAGGAAACATCATACAGGGAACCTGGGAATGTTGACTCAGCATTATCTCATCCATAAAACAAGAACACTGGACTAGATCAGGGGTTTTCAGGTTCTACGTACATATCTCACAGGGACCACAGTGACAAGGTGAAGAAGCCAACAGAATGTGGCTTTGGTCCTCCCATCCATGCTTCAACAAGATCAGCTTTGCTCTTATCTGTTTTAGGTATGAGCTTTGGTATAATGATAAAAATAGCTAATATACTCTTTGCCAACCACTAAGCCCTTTATATGGATTTCCCACTTATTCCTCACAACAATCTATGTCATAGGAACTGTTGTTATTCCCATTTTATGGATGGGAGAACTGAGATTTAAAGAGGTGAGGCAACTTGCCTAACTAATAAGTATAGGGACTGAAACCCAAGCAGAGTCCAGAGCTTACTCCTGTTGATCACTATACATACATTCTATTTGAAGAAAAGGATTCTAATGCTTTTAAAAAACTGAAAATTACTAGATCATGTTCAAGGCATCTTCTAGATTTAAATTTCTATAATTCTACATTCAGCCTGGCAAAGAGATATAACTGCCCTCAAATATCTGATGGGATGTCTTATGAATAAAATAATAGGATTACTTTATGTGGTCCCAGAACATAGAACTAAGACCAAGAGAAAAGAATAGAGTGGGGAGAAAGTTATGGGAAGGGAATATATCTAAGAACTTTGTAACAGAGCTACCTAACAATGGGATAAGTAGTGAGTAAACTCTGTGGTCTTGATAGTGTTCCAGAATCAGGATGATCACTTACGGGGATTGTTGGGAAATAGAGATAGTTGGGGCTACAGTTCCTCCTTTGTATAGGAAGTGGACTAAACCTCAAAAGACAGGAACTGAGAGACTCAAATTCTCAGCTAGAGGTTCAAGAGATCATTTCCGGTGCCCAGTACTCTCCCATACCAAATTCGGCTCCAAGCCTTCCATATTTACTGCTCCCACATGACTACCTGCTATCTTCAAAGGACAGAAGGCAAGTACTAGGTTCCACCTCTTCCTCCAACCTCTCCCAGCTGCTTTGTCACTGCAGTTCCCTACGTTTGTGACAGAAATTCTTAAAGTCAGTGCCGGAAGTCACTTGAGCAAGTATCCTGCTTACCCTCTCCCACACCCCCAATTTACAGGTGGGAAAAAAAAGGCTCAGAAAAGGGCATTATCTGAAACCATTTTCCTCATTAAATATTTACTGAACACACTGGTAAAAGAAGTTAGCCTAGATACGAACTCAGGTACCTGACATGGAGCTCAGGACATTCAATCAGGTCTCAAGACAGTCTCCATTTATAATACATTTATTATTACAAATGTTAGCATATATAATAATATATTAATGGATAACATATTGTTGTTATTATATTTATTTTTTATATCCCATCTACCTCCAAAAAGTGACAAGTGAATTGGACAGCACAGCCTACTTATCTCATTTGCACTACTTTAGAGAGGTGTTCTTTAAGGTGTCAAAGTCATGAACTCAGGGAGAAGTGAGAGAAGCAGATTAGAAATCCACCTTAAACATGAATTCTTCCAGTCCTCCTCTAAAATCTGCCTAGCTGATTCAAGTGGAGAAAGACTGTTCCCTGGCTACAGTTATTTCCCCACAAATCTTCCATTAGCTTAAAGTTCCATTATGCTACCAGCAACAGTATTGCCCCAGGCAAGGGAGCAGACTCTTCCTTGGCTCCTTCACCCTAAACCTTCTAAAACCTTCCCTTTCTTTCACCATCTCAAGGGAAGCTGAGCCCGCCTACTGAGTCATCAAAGAGTCGCTACTAGTTTGCAACAGAACTTCTAAAACCACTTCCTCTTCAGAAACAATCATAGAATCCTAAAATATCAGAGCCAGAAGGAAACTCGCAGAGGACCTGTAGTTCATCTCCCACCATTCCCACAAAGGGAAGGCCCAAAGAGAGGAAGAAAACAGTCTGAGGCCATCTTCTTTCTCAAATGAGTTTATTCCTTTACCAAATATATTTTAATCCACAAAAACACTGTTGTGAAACCAGTACAGATATAGATGAAGGACAAAACTGTCTCTCCCTTCCCATATCACTGAAATGAACTTCAGGACATGAACCTAGATAATTAAGAGTCCTTGGACACGAATGCTAGGACTATACATTGCAGGGCTCTGGCTTTCCAGGTTACCTTGACAATCTTGTCAGAACATGGGTGTGCCTCACCTTCCCTACCATCTCCACTTTCTCAAATACTCATACTCACACATACCCTACAGGGATCTGGAGAGTTCTAAATATCACAATCTGGAATTCATACTCAGGAGCATACAGGGATCCTGAGAGCAGAGCTTCTACCCTAAGGTCACTCCTAAAGTCACCTGCTTCACAGAAGCTCCAGTTTCTAAGGAAGGATTGCATAATAGCCAGAGATGTAGGAAGAGGGCAGTAATTTCAATTGAGAATGAGGGGTAAGATGAAGCAGAGATAATGACAGCCACAGGCAACTGAAAGCAGTGAAAAGAATGGACTATACCAAATTTCTTGGTCTTAGAGACTGAGGTCACCTCCTGAAATAACCCAAATATTGAGCAGCTAGTATAAATCATAAGAATAACTGCCATTAACCACTCTTTCCACCCTCTCCCCATAAATCCTTTAATTAATCCCCCAAATCCCCTTCTGTCCCCCAGTGTCCCCTTAACTAGCTATCTCCCACTTCATGAGCTACCCCTAATACCTCTCACTATCCCCACTGAATGACTATTACAATAATTTTTTTACTGATCACCTTCTCATATATATACACAAAAATCTCTACTAACACCTCTACCTGACACATTAGGGAGAAGGAAGCACAAGAAGGATTGAAACCAAAGTTTTATTTGGAGGGAATATTTAGCCCTTGGACCAGAAGAAGGTGTGCCTTTAAAAGAGGTAAAGTTTTATACAGACTAAAAGGATCCTTGACTCTTCTCTCACTTTCTCCCCGTCTCCCCACTATCTACATACCCAGTTACTTTTATTGTTTTTTTTCCTCTAAATTACTCTAAATTCTATTCCATTCCCACCAGCAGTATCCCAGTTCAGGCATTTCTACCCTGAATACAAACTCCCAGTGCTCTGACTTCACACTCCCACTTCCATATGTATCCAGGTTAATCTTCATAAGCCCAGCTGTGACCACATCATTCCCGTGCATAAAATCCTTTCAGAGATCTCCCAAAATAGTCAAGATCTCACATTCCTGGACCTCGTCCACTGTTGAAGACAACCTCAATTCCTCTTTCTCTCACTCCCCACATCCAATCCAAGTCAGCAACTTCCATGAGCTCTTCACTTAAAATATATCCAGATTTTGACTATGTCTAATCACCTTCAAGCCACTACTAGCGTCTAAATCACCATCATTGCTCACCTGGATTTCTATAGTAGCCTTCAAATTGGTCTTCCTGCTTCTACTCTTGCTCTTATACAATCTATTCTCAATAAAAGACATTATATAAGTTAGTCAAATCATGTCACCTCTATGCTCAAGATTGTCCATTTTTCCCATTTTCATTGTGAATAAAACCCAAAAGTCTATATTGACTTTCGGGATTCTACATGATCTAGTGTCCTGCTGACCTCATCCCCTGCTTCAGCTACACAAACTTCCTAGCTATTCTTCAAGCACACCAGGCAGCAGCGCCCTCCCACCTCAGAGCCTTTGCACTTGCTCTTCCAGGTACCCGGAATATTTATCCTTCCCAACCCAACTATCTGCATGGCATACTCCATTTCCTTCAGATCTCTGCTCAAATGTCACCTTTATCAGGGTTCTTCCCTTATCAGTCCCCATTGTCATTCCCTTTTCCCTTATGCTACTCTGTATTTTTCTATAGCACTTATCACTACCTGTCATATATTGATCGGTTTGTTTATTTATTGTCTGTCTCCTTAAGCTGAAATATAACCCTCGTGAGGGCAGGGTCTTTGCTTAGAATAGTACTTCATCTCAATAAGCATTTATTAAATGAATAAATTATTCCCTGCATAAACCCTTTACCCCAGAGAGACTTGTTTTTCTCACTGTCCCAATACAATAATAATGGTAGCCAATTTTGCTGAGTGATTTCAATGTGCTAGGAGTTGGACACATGGTTTTCTTTTAATCCTATTCAATTGACAACTCCATGAGATAAAAACTATTTTTATCTATATTTACAGTTGAGCCTTAAATCTGAGCCTTAAAGAGGTTAAGTAACTTGTACACAATCATATAGTTAGTTAATGGCAGAAGCAGGTCTCAAATTAGGTTAGTTTGACACCAAAATCCATCCTCAGAATTTTTGTGTTATACTGCCTCCCTACAATGCTTTCTCCCTTCTGTGAACCATTCATGTAAGTGGCTTTTTGCAGTTTGGCCCATAATTGTTTTCAGGCTGTTCTATATAGGCTTGTCTTCTCAACTGGAATGTAAATTCCATGAGACCAGAGTCTGAGCCATTTAAATCTCATAATATTTTATCTAATATTTTTAAGAAAATAATTGAAATTAAATTTATGGCTAACATGGCTAATTTCTCTTTTCATTGTCAAAGCCAAGTATTGGACAACTAGAATAATGAAGAAGTATTATATGGTGAAAAGAGTAGTTGACTAGGACTGAGGATATCGGAAGATTAGTCTCAGCTCTGTCTCTAAGCAGTATATGACCCTTAAGCAAATCACTTAGCTTTTCTGACCCTTAATCTACCCACCTGTAAAGAGAACTGGCCTACAATGGCTCTAGACAATTGCTTCAAGTTCTAAAAATACTATTATTCCATGAACATTTACAATGTGTCAAGCCAAAAATAAGAGGCCAAATTCTTCCTTAATATGGTTCTATTTTGGCTATTTGGAGTACTTTCCTAAGAGCACAATTTCTTTTGTGGATTATTTCAGTCTATGTATAAGACATGCTCCAAAATAAGGAATGAGATACAAATGTGGTTTGCTAATGCCCCTACAACTATCTAAATGATACAGCTTAGGTTGAGAAGAAAGCCATACTATGGCTCCATAAGAAGTATATCAACTGGAGCAAATCATTGAAAAGATGTCATTTTAAATAACATTAATAAAAATTAGAACAGGAAGAAGGTGGGTGGACTTTCCCTCCAAAGACAAAGGACTTTGGGGGGAAAGGAGGACTTAATAGAATAAATGATATAATAGAGAGTCTGAAAAATATTGAGTCTATGATAAAGGCAAATAGTGCAAGAAAAATGCCGGGCAATTTTTAATATCAGGAAAAAAAATCTACCCTTAAAGGAAATGCAATCGTAATATCTTACTTTTATGTAAACATTGGTTTAAAATTAACTAAAAAACTGAACTATAATTAAATTGGGAAGATGAGAGAAAGAAGTTGGAGTATACAAGAATTAAATTCTCATTTATCATACTAGGAAGTCAATATTTTCTTTAAAAAAGATGAAGAATTATCAATATAAGCATATTATTTAAAAATATAGAGGTAGCAAAGGGAAGTAACCACACATCTGGCATATTTGTACTTTACTTCTCTAACAAATGTGATTTATTTGTAGTGTGCTTTTGCTTTACTATAAACATAAAAGAATTGAATAATAATGGCCCATACAGAACTTGTCTCCCACTCATCAGCCCCTGTATCCATAACGCCTACATAGGGCTAAGTACCCAATGACTTTAACAATTCTTGTTGACTGAGTGACCAATGTAAAAATGTAGTGAAGATGTCTTGTTATGGAGTTGCAGAATTTTGCACCGGAAGTAAATTTAGAGATTATCTAATCCAGTACTTCTCAAATTAGTGTTCTATGGAATATTTCTTCTTATAATGTTAATAACATGCTGAAAAAAAAGTGTTTGGGACTCAAATAAATTTGGGAAAACACATGTTAAACAAAATTAACCATACGTGTTTACTGTAGGACTTCCTGGAGGCTTTACAACGTTAATATAGATTGGCAATCCCATGAAAAAGAATTTATTATGTAATATTTCTCACATTCATTTGTTTCATGAGTTAAGAAGCAAGCCTTTTTTTTTTTTTTTTAATGCCTACAGCACCTGGAATTCCTAGGTGGTCTCCCATCCAAGTACTAACCAGGCCTGACCCTGCTTAGCTTCCAAGATCAGGCATATTTAGGGTGGCATGGCTGTAGACAGCAAGCCCCTATTAATATCTCTAGTAATCAGTGGTTCCTGGAGCATTCTTTGGAAAACACTTATCTAATCTACTCCCCTCATTTTACACATGGGGAAAGAGAGGCTCTCTGGAAGCTGTTCAGGTATGAAAGGTGGGAAACTAAAAAGAAGGGTATCAGGATTCTGGAGTAATCTCCAGTGAATGAACAACTCTGGCCTGTGTTTTCTCAGTCCTTCACCATGCACCTTAATTATTTCAAACTAGAGAAAAAAATTAGACACAGGCATCTCCTATATAGATCTTTAAAGGTTTTCTGATCCCTAAGGAACTGAAGAGGTGGGCCCAAGTGTCAGTTGGAGCTCAACATAAAGTCCCAGGGCAAGAGCTAAAGGAAGTCTAAACAGACATACAGACCATGAGTTTCAGTGGCATAGTGACTCCAAATTGGGCAATGGCAATGTGATAATAGACCCACTCACATTTATACAGCGCTTTCCAATAAATAAGTAAATGTTTCTACATTGTCTTATTTGGTTCTCATAATAATCTACGGAGAAAGACAAGGGTGGAATTATTATCCCTATTTTATGGAAGAGGAAACTGACTTTGAGAGTTGCCTGTCGTTACACAGCAGGTGAATGGCCGAATTAGAATGAGAACCTAAATTTCCTCCTCACAGGTTAGGGCTCTTCTCAACATATCACACAAACTAGGCAATTTTGACTGAGTACCAATTTAACTCTTCCATGAAACATCCATTCTGCTCCAATTGGCTCACTTAATAATAGAATCAATTTTCAGAGTGTTCATGGCGGTAGCAGAAGCAACAGCTCAATTACTGGAACTTCAAGGTCCTATTTGGGTTTAGTATATTAATACCTCCTATAGAACAATGTTGCCAAGAGCAGGAGGTCTTAGAAAATTCCTGCTGGGGAGGCAGCATGGCTTAGTTTTACAAGGAAGGAGTCAGACAGACTGGTTTTTAATCCTGTCTCTACTACTTACTCTGTGACCTTATTCATTGTGTAACCCTTCTGTGCTTCATTTTTTTAACCTGTAAAGTGGAGCTAAGAATACCTATTTTACAAAGCTATTGAGAGGCTAATATAAGGAACTGAGAGAGATAGTATAGTGTCATGGTCAAAGTGTAATCTCTGGAATTAAACTATCTGGGTTTGAATCTCAGCCCTGCTTTTTGTTAGATGTATGACTTTGGATAAGTCACTTAACTTCTTAGAATTTCAGTTTTCACTATGTAAAATGAGTAAAATAAATAGTGCATTCTTGGTTTTTGTGAGCATCAAATGAGATAATATTTGTTAAGCACTTGAGCGTAGTGTCTGGTATATAGCTCGATAAAAGGTAATGACAGAGACTCATGAATATGGACTATTAGTGGTTACCAGAGGGTAAGGGGTTGGGGAGGGGAGAGGTAGACGGGGTAAAGGGGGTCAAATATGTAGTGAACTAACTATGGGATGTGAACACACAGTGTAAATATATATACCTTACTGTTAAAGTGTACAGCTGAAACTTATTAGATTTTGTTAACCAACGTCACCATAAAAAAATTAATTAATTAAAAAAAAAGGCAATGATGACAACAGTAGTGAAAAATAGTAGTGAAAAATTCAATACCAACTTTCCTCCCAAAGCAAGAATGAGAAAGAAAGCTATTCAGTCTGTTCTTTTCCATTTACCTTCTCTCTTTCCTCACCAACTACAAGCCAAGAACAATAGACAAGAAGTCAGGACAATTGGCTTTGAATCTCAATTCTGTTATATGCTATTTATGTGATTTTAGAGAAGTCATTTAACTTCCTTGAGGTATTTTTCCTCACCTGAGATATTAAGAATACTTTGCTTACTTTACCAAGTTGTTATAAGCATCAAATGAGTTCATGGGTTTTAAAGTACTTTGTGAACTATGAAACACTATAAAAATGTGAGGTGTGACTTTTTATCTATCGCAGACTATAAAATAAATATTGTTACCAGTAAAAAGCAATTTTATCGCCAAGCTTTTTCTCATGGACAATTCGATCCAGTACGTTGTAGCAGATGTTGGTAGTTGCTCCTTTCATCCACTCAATGAATATTTTCCCTTTAGTCACATCAAAGTTGTACTTGAGGAAAGGGCCAGGACATGGGGTCTTCCAGTAAAATTCCTTGGCAATGTCTCCCCAAAACTCTGCAACAGAAAGGGAAACCTGAACATCACTAAGCTTCTCAGGTATATTTAACCTCAGATGTCTTACCAGTCTATGCACAGGACCAAGTCACAACTTCCTTGCCCTATGTTATAGGGCCTACCACCTGGGTTCCTTTCTCTACCTGTCTAATCTTATCACTCACCACTCTCCTAACCCACCTTCTTTCTAGTCTCATGAGCTGAATCTTGACTCAATTTTTTTTTTTTTCTCTTCAAAACCCACCATTCCATTTTCACCATCTATTCAAATCACAGCCACCCAGGGCCTATTACAATGCCTAGCATATTGGAGGCAATTTTTAAATGAATTAATTAGTGAAAGGAAGAAATCTTTTACCCACAGAGCCTTCTATAACTGCCTTTCTCTTAATTTGTTCATTCATTATCAGCAATTATTTAGTGACCAGGTCTTTCTCCTACTACTACTTGCCCAAGTGTTACCTGCTATATGTTGCTTTAAACTCTTTGTATTATTTCATTTAGTCCTTACCACAATCCTAGGAGGTAGTCCTTATTTTCATTTACATTTTATTGATTTGAAAATCAAGGCTCAGAGAGGTTAAATAACTTGCTCAAGGTTATACAATTACCAAGCCAAGACTTGAACTTCCCTGAGGAAGATATTTTTGCTAAAATCGGAAAGATGAATAGAAATTTTTCTTCACTTGCCCGCCAAGAAAGAGAGTACTGTGGGATTGGAAGGAACCCAGGGTATGGGTTAACAGGAACTCCATAAAGCTGAAGCACTGACAATAAGAGGAAGAATATCAGGACTTGATGCATAAACTAAGCAGATCATGCAATGCCTCTGGGCATGTTAAGGAACTTGGTATATATCCTAAGAGCAAGGGAAGGTCATTGGATTTTAAGCAGGGAGTGACATGATCAGATTTACAATCTTAAAAAATTTTCCTGAAACTGGAGAAAATATACTCAACAAGTAAAGTATATGATTGCAGAGCACTTAAGATATTCTCAGTACTGGATCAGGAGCTAAAGAAAAGAAAGACACTTAGAATCATAACAATGGAAGGAACTTTAGAGATTATCACCCTTCATTTTAGTGATAAGAAACTAAATTCAAAGAGACAAAGTGACTTGCTCAAGGTTATAGGATTTAGTTTGTACATTCTAGTTGAAGAGATAAGACAGAATACTTCTGAGTGTACAAAACAATATAATTGCAAGCAAAATCACATGGTGTACCATTTGCAATCCATTAAAGAAATCCAAATTAAATCATCCTGAGGTGCCATTATATACCTATAAAAACTAGCAAAGATTTAAAAAATTAAAGCTAATGCCTGAGTGGCCTGGAAAACAGATATTCTTACATGATAATGGAATTATAAGAAATTGGCATTATCTTAGGGGAAGGCAGGGCAATGCCTGACAAGAGCCATAAAAATTTTTATACTCTTTCATCTGCTAACTCAACTTTGAAGAACACTTCAAGAAAATAATCCCAAAGTAAGAAAAGAGATGTTTATAGAACATTATTTACACTAGTGAAACTGGAAACAACCCAAAAGCCCAACAATGAAAAAAACCTGATGAAAACTAGTAATACTAGTAGTATTACAATAGACTATTAAATGGCCATTAAAGAGAAAGTAAATGGGAACTGGCATTTCAGTGAATGCCATACAAGTACCAGGGACTGGGCTAATCTCATTTAATCTTTCTATGGCCCTATGAAATAATCATTAATTATCCTAATTTTATAGATGAGAAAACTGAAGCTCAGGAAACATAAGAAATGCTCCCAAGGACCACACAGTAAGAAACCAGAATACAAAATCAGATCGGACTCTAAAATCCATGTTGTTAACAACTACATCGAGTATATGTGTATACTCAAAAATATTTTTAAGTGGTAATAGTAGACATAAATTATGTAAAACTGTTAATGAACTACATTTATATCCATCAACAAGGAGTAAAGAAAACTGAGTTTTATGATCACGTAGTTTTGTTTTTCAGTTTTTAGTTTCCTGGGTTTTTTTGTTTTTGTTTTTGGAGGTGTTGAAATGTGGATGTTTCATTGGCACACATTCTAAGTACTGAAGAAGTTCCGAAGAGGAAAAGATGAGCATGGACTGGGATAATCAGAGAATGCTCTATGGAATTGGTGGAGTTTGACTAGGTAGAGAGGAGCAGACGGAAATGGGCAAAAGCAAGGAGGTGGGAAAGGGATTTTTGAGTATCCAGTATATCAATGAGAATAACCTGTTGAGAATGAAGGGTGTGGTGGGCAGTAGTGGGAGATAAAAGATAGAGTGATGGAGTGGGGCTAGTTATCCAGAGACCTTGAAAGAAAGGCAGAATTTTAATTTGAAACCGTAGGAAACAGGGAACTATTGAAAGTTTTTGAAGTGACAGAAGAAAGTAATGTTTCCAGAATATCAATCTAATAGTGTTTAGATAAATATATCAGAGATTGAAGGTGGTGAGACTAGGGGAGAAAGAACCAATTAGGAGTCTGCTTCCTTGAGCTAAAAGAGTCTGTGGGAATGAAAATAAAGGTAACTCAATAGACATTTTGAAGTAGTATTTGACAGAATTTGGTGAAAGACAGACTGTGGCAACAGGGAAAAATAGCATAGCTATTAGGAGTATAGGTTCTTTAGTCAAGGCCACTTCAAATCCTAGCTCAACCACTAAGTAGCTTTGACACCTTGTGCAAATTAGTTAACCTCTCCAAGCTTCAGTTTCCTTCTCTGTAAAATGTAGATAACAACAATCTCTACATCAAATCAAACAGGATTTGTGCTTGTAAGCAGTAAGCAACCTATAAATAAGTAAGATATAGGTATACATAGATTTTATTGGAAGAGAGGATGATGAAAGGAATTTATAGTTTGAGATAGTGCCATTGATAAATAAGGATTAGAAATTTAGTTAGGGGAACAGGTTTGGGAGGGAAAATTGGTAAATCACAGTCACAGTCATATTTAATATGGTATAACATCAAGGTGTGTGAATGAAATGGTTTACAGATCTATGAAATTTGGGACCAGAGCATAAGTGAGATCCTGGGCGCAGAGCTAAATAGGAGCTATATAATAGGAGTTATTATTGTGGCAGTTATAGTTCACCCTGGAAAACAGATAAACTCATGATGGGAGAAAATATAGAGAGGGAGAGAAGTGAAAAGAGGTCCGAGGACTCAAACTTGACCACTGTCTGCAGCAATCAACCACTCTATACTTAATTCAGTCCTGTCTTGCATTACTCAGTAATTGCTTCATCCATGTTTTTTTATTGTTATCAAACTAACCGCCAGTTATTGAATGTCTATGGTGCCTCACTCTATATATAATGCACACTTCACTTATTACTCACTTTTGTCATCCTACAAAACTACAAGACAAGTATTAACCATATCTAAAAGGAATCTGATTGTTTTTAAAATCTGCCTAATACCACCCAGAAAATGAGTGGTAGAGCCAGGATATAAATCTAGATTTTTCTGTGTTGGATTTCTGGCCCATGCTTGTGTCACTGCCAGACATCATGCTGCCTTCCAACCCAGGTACAGTTTTGACCCCTTTCCCAAACTGAGGAGCAAGGGCAGGGAATTTTCCTCACATTTTCTTAAAGACATGGAAGGAACTGATCAGAATTTCTGAATTACTGTCATCCCAACCCCCCAACCAAAAAAGAAACACTAAAATGTGACTTGTTCAGTCTTATATTGGGTAATTTCTGTTGGGATTTCTGAAATATTAAAAATAGATCTGGGACTTCATAACTAATTGTAGGGACTCCAGGATAGGAACCAGTTCTTGTCCTTCAACAGTGGAGACTAACACACTGGTTAAAGAAGTCAGGGTCAGGAGGCAATGGCTGAGTTGGTGTAAAAGGGGCTCTTCCTTCTCCTCTCGTCTCACCACCTTCAATCTCTGATATATTTATCTAAACACTATTAGATTGATATTCTGGAAACACTACTTTCTTGTCACTTCAAAAACTTTCAATAGTTCCCCGTTTCCTACAGTTTCACATCTTAGGAACCCTTCTCACAAAACTTTCGCTTTCTTCACAGAATCACTATCTCCTCACGGAAGCTATATCTCCTCACGAAACCCGCAGTCACCAGGAAACTCCTCAACTCCTAGGGAAACCTCATCTTACAGAACCTCCTTCTCATATAACCTCCATCTCTTCCCGAACCCCTTGTCCATCTCCTCAATGACCCACAATTTTTCTCTCACAAAACCTCCATCTCCCAAGGGAACCCCCTCATTCCTCCTCAGAAAACTCCTATCTCCTCATGGAACCCTCATTTCCCCACGGAACGCCCCCAATTCCTCACTCCCCTGGCAGCCTCTACTTCTGTCCCCACTGACGCCCCAAGGCGCGCCGGGGCCCAGGCTCACCTCGCGGCTCCTCCACCGAGCGCCGATGCAGCTGACGGTAGCGCTGTAGCGAGGCGACATGCGCGGAACGGCTGACCTCGGGCGGCGGAGACCAACTCCGTGCACGGCTCCAGGCTCCAGCCTCCACCTGGCTCCCGCTGCCGCTGCCGCTCCGGCCTCGCTCCTCGGGAAGCCCCATCGCGTCAAATTCCGAGTACTGCTGCCGCCTTTGCTGTCGTCCCGGGTGCTCGGGGGCGAAAAACAGGGCGTCCAGTGGGCGGGGCCTCGGGAGAGGTGGGGCCTGGCTGGTGGAGGCGGGGCTTAGGTAGACTAGGGGTGGGCGGCCCGGAGGGGCGGAGCCATACCTCCTGGGAGCAGGACCAGGGTTTTGCAAAGACAAGGATAGAGAAAAGTCAAGCACCGCTTGGGGATAGGAGAGGAACCGATTCACGGAAGGGGTGGGGCCGTAGGGGAAAAGCAGAAGGGGCGGGGCGGGGCGTGGCAGGAGAGGAGGCGGGCCCACGGAGTGATCAGGGTGGGGTGCGGTCTCGGAATGACAGATGAGAGGTTGGGTTAAGGCGGGGCTAGAGCGGGAAAGAGCTTGGCTCACAAGAGAAGTTGGATCAGGTCCACCGCGGAGCCGCCCCTTGGTCTTATTTCACAAGCCTGTCACCTCATCGAGCTGGAAAGCCCGGTGAAGTAAGGTTCAGGACTCTTCCCCTCAAAGAACTATCCCTCCATTCCAAGTAAACCCTTCCCCTCTGACCTCAGAAAAATCTCCTTCCACGATGACGTTGAGGACACAGCGAGAGGACAGGATCCCCCTCTCTGCTAAACTCAGTGCCAGCTCAGATTTTCTCCCACCCCTGAGGACGTGTCTTTACTCTCCCTGCCTCCACACGTTTTGACTCAGCTCTAAAGTATAAGATTCACTTAAGAGTAGAAGGTGTGTTTAGGTTTTTGCTAATAAACCCGCCTCCTCATTGCCCAATTGGTGAATTCAGGGAAAGGAAGGAATTTGTCACAAAGCAAATAATGGCCAATGACCAAGTTAGGGCCAAACCTAGGTCTCCTCACTCCAAGTCTGTTTACCCCCTCATCAGGCTGAAGCTAAGGCTTGTGAAATACTGTACCAAAGTCTATGCAAATAGGAGGAATCACTCATACCCTTATTTCCTTCCCAGCCCTTTTACTTCACTAAGAGACTACGCTCATCTGTCACACCTGGGCTCAATTACCTTTGGCTTCCCTCTATCCTTTCCACTCCATAAAAGAGGAGCCAGGCAGAACCCTCCATCTCCCACCTGCACTGGCCACCAAGAAAGGCCTACCCCACCTATCAGTTCACAGAATGGCTGTCAAGGCAAGAAGGAACCTTGAACATTTAATTCCAAGAGTGATTCTGAAGCCCAAGGCAGTCAGCCCTCACTTCCTGAAACCTACACAGGATGTGTGACCCCATCAGGCCCAGCCTTCCTTCCCACCTGTACCCTCATTCTTTGCTCAGCTAACCACAAGTGCAGCACACCCTAAACTGAAAAAAGATTTTTCCATGGTCAGACCTATGATCCAGAGCCCACCCAGTCCTGAAGGAAGGGTCCATCTCAGAGCTCCCTGAAGAGGTACAGACCTCATGGAGTGGACATGGACCCCACTGAGGAGACAGGTACTTCAACAAGGAGACAACTGCAGTGAAGGGGCACACACTTCACTGAATGTACATGGACTCCACTAAGGGAGCACAGATCTTGCTGAGGGGTCTCAGGTCTCAATGAAGGGCTGTGGACGCTGCTAATAGGACATGAATTAGCATTGAGGATCACTGACCCTACTGAGGGGACATGGACTTCCTTCTAGGAGATATAAAAGATATAGACTTTACTAAAGAGAAATTTACCCCACTGAAGGGCCTCTCACTACACTGAGGGCACAGACACCAATGAAGGAGCACAGATCTCATTTGGTGGGGACAGGCCCCATTGGGGAGATTAGACTTCTCTGACGCATAATAAGCCCTATGGACTTCACTGAGAAGATACTAACCTCTCTATGGGGAGGAAGGCATACAGTAGGAACACAGTCTCAGCCATAGACAACCATCTTCCCACCGGAGACACAAAGTCCTCTAGTCTCCCTAGCCTTTCATCCAAGTCCTAGAGCTGTTCCCGATACACTGCTGCCCCCTCCTGTCTACAGGTGGCACTGCACAGTAGATTTTCAAGTAGTTCAGGTCATCTCTGAGCGTGGAGCCTGGGATTGGAGGAGGGGATGTATTTCCAGGAGCTTGACTAGCCCCCTCCCTCTGCCTGTGAACTGTAGGAAGAAAGTTTGGACAAGAGGCCTCATAGAGAGGGGACCCCTCATCCTTGGAGATGGAGAAGTAGTGCAAGCTTTAGAGTAGTTGGAATTCCTGAGAATGGGAAGAGGATGGAGAGGGTTGGATGAGATGAGAATCCACGAGATTAAGGAGGTGATAATAATGATTATGGCATTATCGAGTAGGTGCCAAGCCCTATACTAAGAGCTTTCTGTGTGTTATTTAATCCTCACAGCCCTCTGAGATGGATACTATTATTCTTTCCATTTTTCAGATGAGGAAGTTAATACTAAGTTTATTTGTCATGCCCAGGATCACATAGTTTGTAAGTGGTAGTACAAAGAATAAAACCCAGACATCTAGATTACAGAGACCCACTCCCCACTCTGAGCCCCAGCCCAGCCCACTCCACTTCTGCCATACCACCACACCCATTATTAAAGCATTCTTTCCAGAACATCATCAAAAACTCTTAAAATGATGGTAAATATTCAGGTTCCAGAGACCCAATCCCAGCGTAATAATTCATGATCTCTAGAGTGAAATTTGGGGATCTGCTTTTAAGGATTCTAACACACCCAAGTTTAGGTCAGGGGTCTCAGAAGGGATTGTGCTTAAAAAGGAGTCTGAGAAGTGTCGGGAGTCCAGGGAGGGATCTGACGTCTGAGGAGACCATCCAAGGAGAGGTCTCGAAGTGGAGAAACAGTCTGAGGATGAAGAAAATGCTGGGGTTGGGGGCCGGGATGGGGAGGTGACGGCAGAGGAGTTCGAGATGGAGGAGAAGAATCTTGGAGTCCAAGAAGGGATCTGGGGTCTGAGGAGTTTGGTATCAGAGGAGAATCTGGGGCCGAGGAGAGGTTTGTGATCGGTGGAAGAGTCTGTGGGCCGAGGAGGGAGTCTAGGGTCTAAGGAGGATTCTAGCTCAAACTGGAAGGAGGACGGGACTTGGCCCCTGGGCTGCATAAGGTGCCCAGAACCACTATGGTCGTGCTTGTAGCGTGCTCTTCCCCCCGACCTCCAACTTCGCGACCCGGACCTGCATTCCAGGCTCTGCAACTACACCCCCACCCCGACCTACGCGTCCACTGCAGGCTGGCAGCCTAAGCAGGCGGGGGCGAGTCAGACCCTAACGCATGCTAACGTGGGGGTGAGGCGCCCCCTCCCGGAGGCACCAGAGCTCAGGCCCCGCCCTCCCTCCGGCCCCCGCCGCACCACTTCCGGCAGGCGCTGCGCTGCTGGGGGGCGCGGGCGAGGATGGCGGCGGAGAACGATGCCAGTCAGGAGAGCGCCCTGGGCGCCTACTCGCCCGTGGACTACATGAGCATCACCAGCTTCCCGCGGCTGCCGGAGGACGAGCCGGCGCCCGCGGCCCCTCTGAGGGGCCGCAAGGACGAGGATGCCTTCTTGGGAGACCCCGATACAGGTGAGGCCCGCTGGCCCAGTCTCTGCCTCCTGGGACGTCCCTGGCCCTTCATCTGCTTGGAGCATCACCTCCAGCCTCCATCTCCCTAATTCAACTCCTTCCCCCTGGACCTCTTCCTTCTCCTGCCTTGTCTCCGTTAGTTAACTGATGGGGTTGGGGATGCATTTCTGTCTTGGAGTCCTAGAATGCGACAAGGGAGAATGATGCCAGGGACTGCAGTGGGAGAGATGAGGGTTACCTCCTGGGAAAAACCAACTAATTAGGAAGGAATGTTAGAGGGGAGATCCTGAGGAAGAGATATGATCACCCAGAAGAGGCCTTTCTCTAGTTATGGGAAAGAGGGTAGGAGAAACCAAGTCAGAGACTGCAGCAGGATGAATAGAGACTAGGTCTTGAAAAGAACTTCCACACAGCCAGGGATTGTGGGAAGGAGAAACCATAGGGAGAAGCTGAGAATCTCTTCATGTACAGGGAAGGGTAAAGAGAATATGATTTTGTCTGTTTGCGTGTGCTGGGTATTGGTAGACAGGGGGATGGACTGCATGACCTCTCAAAGTCCTTGGGGACCAGATTGCCTTCAATGCCCTGTGGATTACCTCACCCCCGCCAGAGCCAGGGATCAGGCTAGGATGTTAGTGAGGTACCCTGTCTCCTAGGAAGCAGGCTCCAGGATTTTACAGTGTTCTCCTCAGCCCTCTGCAGGGACTGCAAGGGATGGAAGGAAGGAGGAAGGAAATAGGGCTTGGGGAAGACCTGAGGGCCAAGAGCTCTCTGAGCATTTCTTCCCTAGTCTTCTCTCTGTTATCTATGTGGCCCAGCTCTATCATTCTCTCCATTATTCACCCTCCATCCCCCATCCCTCTTTCCCTCAACGTCACTTCCTGGCATTAGAGCATCCTTTTGCTTCACTCTCTCTTCCTCTCAGTGCCTGCACTTGAGTCCTGTCCCTTACCAGCCTGGCAAATCCTGCTTTTCTAGCCCAGCCATCTCTAACTTGGCCCTTCTGTAGCTACTCCCAGCCTGACAGCCCCAAATTCTTTCCCCCTCCACAACTTTCCGGTCATCTGGCCCTCACCACAGGCCCCTGCCAACCTGGCTAGACTGTACCCTACCTAGAGATGGGAGGATAGGGAAGCTTATGAGCATGAAATGTCAAAGCTACAGATCAAAATTTCTTTTCCAGTGGAGAATAGGAAACCCTTGTGCACTGTTTGGGGGATTGTAAATTGGTACAGTCACTATGGAAAACAATTTGGAGGTTCCTCAAAAAATTAACAATAGAACTACCTTATGACCCAGCAATTGCATTTTTGGGTATTTATCCAAAGAAAACCAAAACACTAATTTGAAAAGATATAAGCACTTCTATATTTAGTACTATTTACAGTAGCCAAGATATGGAAGCAACCTAAGTGCCCATCAATAGACAATTGGATAAAGAAGTTGTGGTTCATATATACAATGTAATATTACTCACCATTAAAAAAATGAAATCTTATCATTTGCAATGACATGGATAGACCTGAAAGGTATTTTGCTAAGTGAAATAAGTAAGACAGAGAGACAAATACTATATGATTTCACTTATATATGGAATTTAAAGAACAAAATAAATGAACAAACATAACAAAAACAGACTCATAGATACAGAGAACAAACTGGTGATTACCAGATGGGAGGGAGGTTGGGGACTGGATTAAAAAGGTGAAGGGATTAAGAAGTTCAAATTGGTAGTTACAAAATAGTCATGGGGATGTGAAGTATAGAATAGGGAATATATATAGTCAATAGTATTGTAATAACCATGTATAGTGCCAGGTGGGTACTAGATTATCAGGGAGATCACTTTGTAAATTATGTAAATGTCTAGCCACTGTGTTGCACACCTGAAATTAATATAAAATAATATTGAATGTCAACTCTAATTGAAAAATAAAAATTAAAAAAATAACTTCTTTTCCAGAGAGAGTAGCCCTGTAATCAGGAGGTAGCAGGGAGAAGAGTGGGAAGATGTGTTCTGGTATATACCAACCTGAAACCAGATCCGTTATTCAGGGGTCAGGTGTACCACTTCTGGTCCCAGCACTGCCCTGACTCACTGTGTGACAATAGGCACACCTACACTGACCTAGACCTTAGCTTCCTTTTCCAGCTCAATTGGGAATGCCTATCTCTCTCAACCTAGAGATTGGAAACCTCTGATATGCTTTCTCCTGGCCTCATGTAAATGCATTTATCAAAACCTGTGATTATTTGTGTGACCATATGATTACTTGATGTCAGTAAACCCTATGAGGGCAGGATCATTGCTGCTTTGTTCATCATCCTTTCTCTACCATTCAGCAAAGTGCTAAGCACTCAGTAAAAATTGTTGAATGAATAAATGAATGAGAAAGAAGATCTCAGAATGAAAGAATGTCAGAGAAGGGGATTCTCAAAACTTAGGGAGTACCTTGGGGAGTTAATAGAAACTCTGCCCTAATTTGTACAAAAATCCCGCAGAGACTTTGGTCACCTGAGTGTCTGGAAACCTGCACTGTATGCCAAGTTTATGCACTAGGGTTTTAAAGATCTTACCATCATATCTGTGTAGTCATTTCAGTGCTCTGCCTCCCAGCACTGCTTTCAAGCCCCAAGCCTCCTTTGGCCTAACTGGACCAGCCACCTGGCCAGCATGGCCTTTTATGTTCTCAACCTGGTGGTGCCACCTAGTGGCACTGCCCCATCCTCTTAACCAGGACCTCGGCTGTATCCAGCTAGCCTTTAGCCTACCACTCCCTAGAACCAAGTGCCGGATACCTCACAGCAGACCCTGTGGAAAACAGAGCTAGGTGATGACCACTCCAGGTTTGGAAAAATACTTTCTCTCCTCTCTTCTGAGCTCTAGGCCTATGTATTCCCCTCTTTCCCAGGCATCTGCCTCTAGAGGTCTTACAAGTGTCTCACCTTCAGCATGTCCTATGCTGAACTCATTGTCTCTTCCCCATACTCATGCTCTTCCCCCAATGTCATTCTCAATGAATCACACTGTCATTCATTTAGTCTGCAAAGTAGAATCCTAGGAGTCACCCATGATCCCCCTTTCTCTTCTTCTCACTTCTAAATGATGATCAGATGTTCTCTGTCCCCTCCTAAGTATCTTCCAAATTCTATCTCACCATACCTGTCATCACCACTGTAGCCTAAGCCACCATCTTCTCTTATCTGTATTACCCATAAGCTTCTAGTTACTCTTTCTGCTTCTTGTCTTTCTCTTCACTCCCGCTCAACCCCAATCAATCTACCATCCTGCACTTCTGATCATGTCACTCTTTGGTTCAAAAATCTTTAGTGATTCTCCCCTTAAGGTAGTAAACAAGCCAGGGAAGACCTCAGTCTCTAGCCAAGATCTCTCTCTTCTGAGCTCTAGACTTGCCAAGTCAACTCTACTAAGGGTTCTTTTGTCATAAACCCAGCTAAAACTGAGTTATATCTAGAAAGAGAATTTTATTGGGTAGCATAACTGAAAAGTTCAGGGGTATGGAGCTTCAGGCATAGCTGCATCTAGGTACTTAAAAAGGAATAGGCTTTTCTCCATCTTTTGCTTTGCTTTCCTTTTTAGGGGTTTCATCTTCAGAAAGCCTCCCATATTGTGGGGGCAAGATGCCCCTAGCAACAACAGGCTTACATCTTACCACTTTAGCAACCGAACCAGAAAAAAAGTCTTTCTCTTTCCTAATAGTTCCATCAGAAGAACAAAGTTTGAGTCTCATTGGCCTGGTGCTGATCACATGCCTATCCCTGAACCAGTCACTGTACAGAGGTTCCTGTTCTGACTGGCTAGGCCTAGCTCATGTATTTACTCTAGTCAGGAATGAGGAAATGAGGAATGAGAGAGGAGATGATGTTCTCTAAAGAAAATTGAATAGGCAGTGATATCTAAGCAGATAAAAATTAGATGCCTACTACGCCAGCTGCCTCCAGACAACTCTTGCTGGTGTTTCACAAATTTAGAAGAGCCAAAATTAAACTCATCTTTTCCCCAAAACACTTGTTTATTCTGGTTCCAAACTAACCTTTTCCCAGTGTCCTGCTGTTGCTCTTACATATCAGTAAAATCAATGGTATTATTGCCCCAGTACTTACACAGTAGGGTACTCAGTAAATATTTTTGTTCAATAACTGAATAACAATAATTGGTGGAATAAAAAGTCTTGAATAGATCCAACTCTGATGGGGCCATATCACCTTTATCACTTGGATTCTCTTATTTGATTGGAGAAAACAGATGTAAGGACAAGAACCTGCAAATATCAACTAGAATTAGCTTAGAAGGTTGGTTTTTGAGGGTGGAAATGGCTCCTGATGCCATGTGGAACAATGGAAAGGAAGTTTTCAAGTTATGGAGACTCTTGGTTCTGCCATTTCTTTATTTATGACCTTAAGCAGGCAGTGTCACCTTGATCGGTTCCCAGTGTCCTCATCTGTAAAATGGAGAAAGTGGACTACCTCATAAAGTTATGGGATATGTATGTAAAGTGCCTGATATGTAGTCAGCATCAATAAATATTAGTTCAAAACCTTTTCCTGTAGTTCTTTTGAAATCTCTCGGGGCCAAGGAGAGTTCTGTGCCCACAGTAGGTGTTTACCATCTGTTTGTTGAATAAATTCAAGTTTTATTTAGACTCTGCGATGCTGGAGCTGAGAGAGGCAAGCATGATCAACTGAAAGAGGCTTCTAGAGACAAGTTTCTTTTTTTAAATAAAAATTTAAATACAAATTACATGTTTGTGGTAACAATAAGTAAACAAGCAAATGAACAAGGACTAGTGAGGAAAAATAAATGTTCCCTTCCCTATTGCTATCTCTTCACATTTTTCCTTTTTATTTAAAAATATATGTATTGATTTAAAATATATATATATATATATATACATATATATATGTGAATGGTAAAAATTTCAAACAAAACATTCTCTCATCCCATCTCATTCACACCTTCAGTATCTTTCTCAAAAGTAAATACCATAAATAATTTCTAAACATTATCTATATACACATGTGGTTTCTTATTGACATAAAAGAAGAGAATGTGGATGATGGAGGGCCTTGAACACCAAGCCAAGGAGCTTAGATTTTTTATTATGTTGACATTGGTGAACCATGATAGTATTTTTAATAGGAAACTATAAGTCAATTTTTAATATTATCCCACAGACTTTTAAAGAGGGGATTCTCCTAGTGCATAGTAGCAGGTGCTTAAAAAAAAATATCGAATGAATGAACTTCTAAAAACACCTTGTGAGTATAGCAAGATATTGAGGTCAAGATACCAAACTATTTCTTTACTGTTCACAAACACTCAGAACCTTTAGGTCATTTAGAGGCCTGAGTTCAAGGCTGAAAGCACCCAGGGAAGGGAACTGTGGGATAGAGGAGGATATCAGCCCTGGCCAAGATGGAAAAAGGGTGGAAATAACTTTGAGTAAGTACCTAAAGGGTGCCTGGTATACATTGCCTCATGGAAAACTTGTACGAGTCTGGTCAGTTAGGGATTAGTTCCATTATTAGGATGAGAAAAGTGAGGCTCATGACTTGAAGTGATTTGTCTATAGTCACTCAGCAGATAAGTGGCTTTCAGGTCTCCATGCCTCCACTCTGCCATCCTCAGATCCATTCCCCCAGATAGCAGCTAGAGGGATCTTTTAAAACACAGAACAGATGGCTTCACGTTCTCGCTTAAAACACTCCAGTAGCCTCCTATGGCTCTTAGGTTAAAATCCAAGCTTCTCACTAGGCCCACAAGACCCAGTGCATCTGGCCTAATCTCCACCCCACTGCTCTTTCCCCCTGCTCACTACGCTGGAACAACCCAGGGCTTGGTTATTTTTTTCTAATGTGCCATTTCATTCTTACCTTAGGGCCTTTGCACCTGCTGTTCCTTCTTTCTGGAACACCACATATTCACCCCTTGCTCTACATATGGCTGGCACTTTCTCATCCCATAGTTCTCATCTTAAAAGTCATTTCTGCTGAGAGGCCTTGGCTGATTTCCCCAACTAAGTATCCCCCAACACACACTACTATTGTCTCATTTAATCCTTTTTCTTCATAGCACCTGCCACAACTTGTAATTATAGACTCCTTTGTATATACTTACTTGTATATTATCTTTTTCCTCCACTGGTCTGTGAACCCTAGGATGGCAGGAACTTTCTGTACCCTTTCCCCTAGCATCTAGCATAGGGGCAGATACATAGCAGACCCTCCATATTTGTCGAATTAATGAATGGATAACTGAAGGGAGGTTGGAAGACAGGGCCTGTCCATTCAGGTTGGATAGCTGTCTCCTTGCATAGAAGATTGAGCCCAGCTCTAGCACTATCTGGTTTCCAGTGAGAGCCCAACCCCGCCCACTCCCCCCCCTCCCCTGGCCTCTCCAGGAAGTGTTCACAGCTCTGGGTCCTGGGTCCCAAGAAATTCGTCCTAGGGGAGGTAATCCAGACGCCCTGCTGCCCACCTGGGGGGTCCCTGCCCCTTCCCAACTGATCGCTGTCCCTATCTGCCCCGGGGCTTAGGGAAAACCCTGAAAGGTGAGCAGCGCGGTGTAGCGGCGTTTGTTTGAAGGGCACAGAGGAAGTGGGGACTGGGAACATCCCCGCCTGGAGGGCAGGCAGGGCATGTTAAGAGGCGCCAAACCGACACCACCACCACCCCATCTCCCCTAACCCCCACCTCCCACCCCCGGGCTACTCGCAGACCCGGACTCCTTCCTGAAATCAGCACGGCTGCAGCGGCTGCCGTCGTCATCATCAGAGATGGGCAGCCAGGATGGGTCGCCTTTGCGGGAGACGCGCAAGGACCCGTTCTCTGCGGCCGCAGCCGAATGCTCCTGCCGCCAGGACGGGCTCACAGTCATTGTCACAGCCTGCCTCACCTTTGCCACGGGTGTCACTGTGGCGCTCATCATGCAGATATATTTCGGAGACCCTCAGGTGAGAAATTGCTTGAGGAGACCGTGGGAATTGGGGAATGGCTGAGTGGTGGAAGTGGGCCTGGAATTGGAAAGGGAGGAGGGTGGTGACATGAGAGAGGAAGTTCCCAAAGGGAGGGGCTCCTGGTATGAAGGGACAGAACAAGGAAGGGACCTGATCAGGTAGGAGGCACATGAGATAATGAGGGAAGAGTCAGGAGAGAGTCAAAGGAACAAGAGAGCAGGGCTCCCACCCCCACCCCCACTCCCTGTGGAGGTTGGTGGAGGTGCCCTGGGAAAGCAGGGGACTCCTACTGCCCTTACCTAGTCCCTTTTTCCTTCTCAGATCTTCCACCAGGGTGCCGTGGTGACCGATGCCGCCCATTGTACATCACTGGGCATAGAGGTGCTCAATAAACAGGGATCTTCCGTGGATGCTGCTGTGGCAGCAGCCCTGTGTTTGGGGATCGTGGCTCCGCACAGTTCTGGCCTAGGCGGGTAAGGAGCTCCCAGCTGTGAAGGTTGGGGTCCCCCAGGCTTACTTCTTCTGGTCTGTAAGCCTCATGTGGCGGGGAGTCCTCCAAGTTTGAATAGAGGGGCAGTTGGGCCCCAACTTTTTGTATTTTCTCTTTCTATGCCCAATTTCACCACCTTCTCCTTGTACTGAGTCACAGGAGGTGTTTTCAGAAGGTTCTTTTTTCTAACTTGGAAAATGAGGTACACAGGTGGGGATATGCTGTCATTAATTAAGCCAATGATACTTTTAGGGTCACAAATCCCTGTGAGTCTATTTAAAATATACCCCAGGTTTACTGCCCAAAATACAACCCAGGCTAAGAACTCTTAGCCTACTAAGATTACAGACTGGCTACCCATTGCCACACCCAGCACACAGACTGGTTTCGTTTGCACACTTAAATTTTTAAAAATTTGTTTCTTATTATTATAAAGTTGAGAATTTTCATAAAAATTTGGATTTCTAACATCTCTTAAACCTAGAGAGACCTGGTAACACTTGGCCCACATTTCCACATGGCTGCAATTATCTAGAGCTGAGTAGAAGCTACTTCCCATGTTGAGGTTCGTGCCTGTCCACTTTGCCACAGTTCCTACCACTGTTTATTGTTTATCTGTCCTGCTTTCTTTATTATGTTACTGGGCTGTGAGCCAACCATCTCAGATGCAACTACCATCTCGGATGGAAACAAGCCACAGAAAAGGGACAAGCTGACAAAGTCTATATCTTGGTTCCTTTAAGACCAGCTCTCCAGTCCTTACCAAAGAGATTCCCTTTCTGGTTTTGCACAGTCTGTTCTTACATAATTCAGTCCTGGGAGAGGGAGCGGGGCATACCAAAGAGGCAGGTGCAGGAAGCTGGCAGGGGTCCAGCTGTGGTCTGGGGTGGGGTGGGGGCAGAATGTCCTGCTCTTCCAGTCTCTGGGTTTTTCCTAATCAGGGATTAAAGTCTCCAGTGACAGGCTGGGAAAGGTCCACTGACTCTGGATACCTGCCTTGATTTCACTCACCAGTCTTGTGGTGTGACTGTGTCTGTGAATCACTGCTGGAGAGGGGGCTCAAACGCCTGACTCCTGGTGACAAACTGAGCCTACAGCTATCACCATTACTATTGGGGGTTGAGGGGTCGTAGCTTAATTGTTAAGAAGGGTGGCATCTTTTCATCACCCTCTCCCTTCTGTGTCTCTCCCAGTGGGGGTGTGATGCTGGTACATGACATCCGACGAAATGAGAGCCACCTAATTGATTTCCGGGAGTCTGCACCAGGAGTCCTCAGGGAAGAGGCCCTGCAGAGATCCTGGGAGACCAAGGTGGGGACTCTGGTGAGAAGAGAAGGTCCAGGATGGGATCTCCCTTCATTGCCCTCTGCTAACCCAGGCATTACTTTGCTGAATATTTACTGTAGAGGTGAGGGAATGAGCTGAGCAGGATGCTCTTAGGCTCTGAGGGAGACAGGCAGCCCCCCAAATAAAATAATCAACCAAAAGATCTCAATGGTGGATAACAGCCAATAAAGCAATACCTTTCTTCTGGTGACCTTGCCTGTCTGGCACATAGAAAGGGGAAAAAAAAAAGGCCATTGAGCAGCCTGAGATATCACAAAGTTGCCACACTATCACTCACACATCTCCCTCTGAGCCTGCTGACTGTAACTTCCACAGCTTACAACATACTGGAAGATAAGAGAGGAACTGCTAGAGGCAAACCCACTCTCCACTGAGAGCAAAGGTGGAAATAGAATAACTTGGGAAAATAGATATTTAGTGCAGTGGCAAAGCCAAACACACCTTGAGTTATCACAGCTCACAGTAATGGTGATGTGATAACGGAAAAGTTCAATGAAGGTCCCTTGTGCACTATTTTAAGAGGCAGAAGTAGGTATAATCCAATGTAGACAGGTTCCCATCTAAATTGGTTATATTCTGGCTCTTAAAAGGGTTTGTTTAATTTATAAGTCCCTCAACTATGATGGATAAAGGAGGCCTCTTTGCATTTGCTGATAGGAAGTCAGGGAGATGGGAGGGAGGATGCCTGCTGGGACAGCTTGTCCCTCCTCTGGGATACCTTGGCCTGTGTCTCTCCCCTGTGCCAGCCCCCCATCCCTGGCTTGGGGCTCTGCGGAGTTCAGCCCAGCCCCCCCTTCCAGTGACCTGGTCTCCTCTCTCCCTCGCCTGCCCGCCTCGCCCAGCCTGGGCTCTTGGTGGGGGTCCCCGGAATGGTGAAGGGGCTACATGAAGCTCACCAGCTCTATGGCAGGTAAAGACCCTCCCCCCGGGGACCAGAGGCCCCTGCCTGCACCCCTCCTTTGGTGGCCTTCCTACCTTCCCGGATTCTTCCCTTCCCAACTCCCCCTCCTCATATCCCCTTCCCTTGCCAGGACTCTCCTTCCCAGGAACCCCCTCCCCAGGACCCTCCTCCTCCCCAGGACCTCCTCCATCCTGCTCTCCGGCCCCCCTCAGGTTGCCATGGTCCCAAGTCCTGGCCCCAGTGCTTGTGGCCCAAGATGGCTTCAACGTGACCCATGATCTAGGTCAGTGGGGTTTGGGGGTGGGGGAAAAGGCATGAGGTTGATGGAGAGGGGTGGGGAAGCTCTGAGATTTGGGGCCCAAGCCAGAAAGCACCTCTCTTCCAGTTGGCTCTTCAGACCTCCTCCCCACCCCATCCCACCCTTACCAGCCTCAAATGAGATCTGGGAGGGGCCCATATACACCCCCACTTCCCCCATAACGGGCACCTGGGGGACCAGAACTCTTAGAGCGGACCACTTAGCCCCCATCCACCCCACCTACTGTGTGACTCAGCCATTGGGTCCAGCCCTGGCTTCCCTTGCCCAGCCTCCTGTCCCTGCCCACAGCCCATGCCCTGGCTGAACAGCCTCCACCCAATGCGTCTGAGCGCTTCCGTGAAACGTTCTTACCATCTGGTCACCCACCGCTACCTGGTTCTCTGATGCATCGGCCTGACCTGGCTGCTGTGTTGGATGCACTCGGCACTTACGGCCCCTCTGCCTTCTATGCTGGTGGCAACCTCACGCTGGAGATGGTGGCAGAGGTGAGCACTTTGGGAGCCCCTCTGCACCTTCCTTCCTTGTCTTCCTTTCTACATATATTTACTGGGTATTTCGTTTACTTGAAATTCTAGAATAGACAAAACTAATCTCTGGTGATGGGATTCAGATCAGTGGTTGTCGGGATGGGAAGGGTTGACTGGGATGCACAAAAAGAACCTCCTGGGATGATGGAAATAGTCTATCTTCATTGGGCTCCCAGGGCTGGTCAACCTGTACAGAGGCCTGTCTTGTCCCTCCCAATCCTGGTGGAAACCCACAATCAGCCTCATCTTCCCTGAACTCACAATCCCACTCTGCCCTTGGGTTTTCTAGGGACTGAGGGAAATGCCTCTTTCATTGATAACTATTAAGACTGAGGGGATTGACACAAGGGCTTACCAACACCCTCAAGAGTCTAAGTCTGAGGCAATAATGGGTTCTGAGAACTGTTGTCAATAGTCCAAAACCCCTAATGGAAAATTATGTTAAAGATAAGGATACACAAACCAACTCAGTGGTTCTCTAATCAGTGCAATGGGAGTGATTATATCTATCTCTGCCATACAGTTGTGGGAACTGAATAAATCTGTCACTCATTCTACATTCACAGAGTTTCTGCTCTGTGCCAGACCCTGTGCTGGGCACTGGAGGTATGGATGTGGTAATAGAAACCCATCTCAAATAGACTTAACTGGGAAGTCCAGCAGAGTGTGGGCTTTAGGTCTGCTGGATCCAGAGGCTCCATCCACACTGTCAAGGCTTGGTCTTTTTTCCTTCTGTCTCGTGACTCTACTGTCCTCTGTTTGAATTCATTCTCTGTTGGATCCTTTTCACACCTGCTCCCCACCAGCCATTCTTGCAGCAAGCCATCCCAGAGAAAAAGTATTCTCATTCTAGTAGTTCCAGCAAAAGCCTCAAGGTTATGTCTCATCAGCCTGTCATAGGTCTCATGACTATTCCCAAACCAATTACTGCGCCATGAAAAGTAATGCTCTTATTAGCCAGACCTGGGTCGTGTATCCTCTCCTAGAGGTGGAGACAGGGATGAAGGTGATTCTAATAAAAACCATCAGAGCTTTAAAAGAAAAAAAAAACAAAGTCGAGTTTATTAACTTGCCAGAAAAAAGAACACATGTACACCAGCCAAGAAATTCAAGATATAGTTCACTGAGGGTAGATTAGAAGTGAGAAGTTTCAAGTACCGAAAAAGGAGAGGCTTCTTAGTGTTATGCTACTTTAGGATTGAAAATTAGCATGCTGGATAGGATGGAATGAACCCATTGGCTTATATAAGATTGGTTCATTAGTCAGTAGAGTGCTTAATTATGTCATTTCTGCCAGGGTCATCTAGAGTTTATGATTTTGTTGTGGTTTTAGTTGGTTGTAGTGAAATGAAGAATTCAGTTTTGATATCTCTCAGGCATGTGCTGCTGTAAGTGGAAAATCCTTTTTTATATATAAGCAGGGGAGGGGGGCAGTTTGTACAAAGACATGGAATCGTGAGTTTAGGAACTGCAGGTCACTCTGAGTGGCTGTACAAAGCTCACTGGGGAATAGCAGGGCATGAAGTAGAAGATATAGGCAGGGCCAGATCACAAGGGACCTTGAATGTCAAGCTAAAGAGGTCATTTATGAAATGTACCCAGCACAACGTCTGACATAGTAAGTGCTCAATGTTAGTGCTTCCCCGCTTCCTTTTTCCTGGGATACCCAGGCTGATGGGGTCCCTCAAGGCCATGATGAGAGTTGCAGAAGACATAAAAGTTATAAACATCTGACCCATCTATGATCCAAATACTATAAGCCAAATCCATATGCTCACCATGTGATGTGTGGCTTACAGTGGCGGTGGGGTCATTTTCTCTTCTCCAGGCTCAGCACGCAGGGGGTGTCATAACTGAGGAAGACTTCAGCAACTACAGTGCTCTCGTGGAGAAGCCTGTGTGTGGCGTATACAGAGGTGACCTCTCCTCCAGCTCCAAGGGTCCCTACTCAGGAGAAGCCTCCCAATCCCTGGCCACATGCTTTTGGCCGAGAGAGTCCTCCCCTTTTTACAGGAGAGAAACTGAGGCAGCTAACTGTTGAAGCAAGCCAGAGCCAGCCTACCTTCCAAAGTAGTCATAAAGTCAGTTACCTGAAGTATTTAGGATATGGGGAGGTAGGTCTTGTCAAAAGCTCAGGTCTAGAAGTTGGGGTTCTAGCCATAGGTGTTCTTGATATGGGCTCTGTGCTTCCTTGCTCCATCCCCAGTCCCACTCAATGCCCAGTATAGCCAAGAAAAATTATAAGACCAAAGTCCATCTAAGCTTCTGGTTATAACAAACTTTTCAAGATAATCATAGACCCGCCCCCTCATTGTGCCAAAAAGAAACTGAGGGCCCAGGGAAGGAACAGAACTTAATCTGTCAAACTCAAAGCCAATGAAGAACACAGAAAGCCAAGCTGATGACATGGGGAAATCCATGTGCGCTGAACTCAAAGTGGCGGGTTCCTAGGTCCCTCAGGAGGTTCACAGGTTTTCTCCTCTAGGAGGCCCAGATCACCTCAAGCCCCAAGAGAGACTGCCTCTGAGTTCAGGTTTCTAGGCCTCAATCTTCAGCCCGATTCCTCTACCAGAGGCAGTAGTATTTGGAGCAGATGAAGAACATAACTTTGGAGCCAGGAAGACCTGGATTGGAGTACCAGCTGTGCCATTCACCTTGAACAAGCCCCTTCCAACTCTGAGCCTTGGTTCCCTCCTTAAAATGGAGATAATAATAGTGCTTACCTCTCAGGGTGGCTATGAGGATTGATGAGATGATATTGGAAGTTGCCCTGGTCAGAATGGGCACTGAATGTGTATTTGATTTTCCATTTTCCCTCCCCAGCCTGTTCTCTTGGCAATGTTAGTACCTTGAGTACTCTGGGCTCCCCTTGTCTCCTGTAACCTTAGACCAGCTGCCTCTCTGTGCTTCAGTTTTCTCACCTATAAAATGGGGATGAAAACAGTACCCATTGTGAGGATTAAATGAGTTAATTAGTTACTGTTTGTGTTATACATCAGGCGTTATTATTCCTTTGAGGTCCACACATCTAACAATAGGGGCCTTACGTAGGAAGAAGAGGTTGCTGCTCCCAAGAAGTTTCAGGGATGGATTGTCAGGGGCCCTGAATAGTATCCTGGCCTGTGGGAGGAGATGAAAAGAGACACATGGTGGCCAGGAATCCGGACAACTAGACACCTGTCACTGTTCTCCCAATGGCCTATATTATGACTCTGAGCAAATCACAGTCCTCTTGAGCCTTACTTTCCTTGTATGGAAGAGGAAAATGAATACCAGTGTTCTGGGTTGGAGTCCTGGCCCTGTCCTTGACTTGCCATGTGAACTTCAGTGTGTCCCTTTGCCTTTCAACGCTTTTCCTCTCAATGCAGTTTTCCTATCTGATGAGGGAGTTCAGTGCAGTGGTCTCAGTCTGCATGATGGTGGGATGTGGAGATGCCTTGACCCCTCCCTTGCCATCTGGTCATTTCCTGTCCTTTCAGGCCACCTGGTTCTCAGTCCCCCACCCCCGCATACAGGCCCTGCCCTCATCAGTGCTCTCAACATCCTGGAGGGCTTCAATCTCACCAGCCTGGTATCCCGGGAACAGGCTCTTCACTGGGTGGCAGAGGTAAGGTCGACCCCTGCATCCAACCCTGGGTCTGGGGACACTGGGAGTAGGGGTCTAGGGTACAGCCATGGGGCAGGACTAAATCCCCTCCAAGTTTTCTCACACAGGAGGATATTCGGTGTGGGTGCTGGGGAGGGCTTGGCAGCCTCTGCCACGTTCCTGCTCCGTTTTCAGACTCTGAAGATCGCGTTAGCCCTGGCCAGCAGACTGGGAGACCCTGTCTATGATTCTACCATCACTGAGAGCATGGATGACATGCTCAGGTGGGTCCTGCATCAGAATTCTGGGGACTGCAGAAGTGGTGGTGGGTGTGGGGAAAGGATCAGGTGAAAAGCAGCCAGTGGAGCAATACGGCCTGAAGTCCCAAGTCAATTTCAGCTCAACTGTAACTCACAGTGTGACACTGTTTGCTTCTCTTTGCACCTCAGTTTCTCCACGTGTACAATAAGTTGGTCTATTTCATATGACTCAATTTTTTTGACCTTAGCAGGGCCCATCTGTTCCCCCTTTTGAGTGAAAAAGAAAGCCTATAACAATGAAAAGAATCTCCAAGAAAATACTGGAGGCTTTGGGAATTTCGATTATAATTTATCTACGTTAGCAGCATAACATAGTAGTAAGACTGTGGGCTCTTGTCAGACTGCCTCAGTTCAAAGCCCAAATTTGTCATTCACTAGCTGTGTAGCCTTGAGCAACTCATTTAAACTCTCTAAATCTCAGTTTCTAAAGGAGGTCTGACAAGAATGGTGCCAACCTTATGAAGTCGTGGTGAGGACTAAGATCACACATGCAAAGCAGTTAGCATGTTGTCCGGCATATAGTAAATATTCAACAAATATCATTATTATTATTAATTGGCAATAAGAGTAAGAATGGTTACTATTTAACTGCTACTATAACTGGCTAGCTAAGGGACAGTCGTAAGCCAAAAATAGAATTAATGTAAATTTGTATTTTCCTAATTTCATAAATTTGTTTTCAAGATCAATACAAATTTAGCTCTAAAACATACACACAAACTTATATTAAACTCATTCAACTAATTCATCCAATAACTAGTTAGTTATTAAGGGCTTATTATCTGCTAAGTCCTGTGTCTTCAAAAAAATATTCTAATAGCAAGTAAAGATTTCTGTATACAACCCCCCCCACACACACACTAAACTCTTAATAAAGCTTTAGTTCTAGACTACAAACATTAGGTTAAGTGAATTCAGTGTATTCACTCAAAACAAATATTTTCTGAGCATCCACTATGCCCTAGGTATTTTCATACAAAGGATTAAGTGAAAGTCAAATAACTAAAAAATTCTTGATTTAAATACTAAATAAAAGTTGGCTCTAGAAGAGAATCTGAGTAACACCTAAATAAATTAATTCAGTTCAACAATTATTTCCTGGATATTCCCTATATGCTAGGAACAAGTAAGCTTCTGCTCTCATAGATCTAATAGTCCAGTAGGGGAGGCAGATGTTAATCACACAGACATTACAAAGTGTGGTAGGTGGGATGTAATGAGAGCCTGCTGTGTATTTGTCTCCTGCTCCATGTTTCTTCAGCAAGGTGGAGGCTGCCTACTTCCGGGGCCACATCAATGACTCCCAGGCGGCCCCTGCCCCACTCCTGCCTGTTTATGAGCTGGACGGGGCTCCCACAGCTGCCCAGGTGCTCATCATGGGCCCTGACGACTTCATTGTGGCCATGGTCAGGTATGTCAGCTCAGACTCAGAACCTGGCACAAGGGATCACGTGGACCAGGGGGCTGGGTGGGAGTGAGAGTGGGCTCAGCGCTCACCTGGCCCCAATGTTGACCCCCAGCTCCCTGAACCGGCCCTTTGGCAGTGGCCTCATCACCCCCTCGGGGATCCTGCTCAACAGCCAGATGCTGGACTTTTCCTGGCCCAATAGGACTGCTAACCATTCTGCACCTAGCCTGGTAGGGTCTTGCTTCCCTTCTACCTTGGGGTGTCCAAGGCTAGGTAGGATATGCTGCAGTATGGCTGCCCCCCCCTCCCTACTTACTATAGGAATTTCCATTACAAAAAGGAAAAGAGCCTAAACAAGGTGTCCACTTCACCTTTAGCCCAAGTCTGGGGCTTGGAGCTTGGTGGGTCTGAAGGAACCTTGTCCCATTCTGTCACTGTTTTACTGTGTGACCTGTGGAAAGTCTCGCCCCGTCTCTAGGCCTCGGTTTCTTCACCTGTACAATGAAGATATTGGCTCTTGATTTTATGTTTTGGGTGCTTTTTAACACTAATGGTCTATGACTATGTGATGCTGAGCTGATGTGACTCAGCCCTAATGTTGGAGAAAGAAGGTAGGAATTAGTGTCTGTTGGAGGCCAACACTCTTACACCCTGCAGGCTGGGGCCCCAGCACCACAAAGACAGATATGACCAGGGTGGAGATTATCCTGTTCTTCTCCATAGCCATCTTCCTTGGCTTGGTCCCCTCCACTGACACCCATGGTAGCCCCATAGCAACCCCATAGGTTATGGATCCACCATCCACCCCAGCTACCCAAGTACCCTGCCCATTTCACAGATAGAAGACTGTGGCCTGGGGAGAGACCAGTTTCCCATAAAAACTGGGCCCATAGAAGATACAGGTGAGGGAGAGAGGTTGGAAGAGTGATGAAGTAGCCCTTACTCTATCTCACCCCACCTTTCATCCCCCTTGTGGTTTTGGTCCTCTGAAAACAGGAGAATTCGGTACTGCCGGGGAAGCGGCCACTGTCTTTCCTGCTGCCCACTGTGGTCCGGCCAGCAGAAGGACTCTGCGGAACCTACCTCGCTCTGGGAGCCAATGGAGCTGCCCGGGGCCTCAGCGGCCTGACCCAGGTGAGGTTTCTTCCATGGTAGGCCTTTTGTAGCCAGGAGCCAAGCTGTGGCCTGGGCCATAGATGTCTCTTGCTCATTCTCATCTCTTAAGCAAACATCTCTTACAGCAAACATGGACTGGGTTGCTTTGTGCCAGGCTCATCCTGGGCATTGGGCACCTAGGCTGTGCTGAGTTTCTTAGTGAAAACGAAGCCCTGAAGCTCCTTGTCTTGCCAGGTTGTGGGGGAAATTGCAGGGCCAGTAGAATTGAGAGTGACATAGCATCTGGGCTGCCTGGGTTCTGTCAATATCAAGTTCCATCATGCCTCTGCTCAACATCTGAATATGCAAGCAGCCGACGTTAAGGTCTGATTTTGAAAGGAAGGACCTTCTACTCTCTAAAATGCCTCACAACAATTCCACAAATGTCTTGAGCCCCTGATATATGTGCCAGGGCACATACTTTGGCAGGTGGTGAGTTAACTAACCTGAGCTTTGGAATAAGACACCCTGGGTCCCAACCCCAATGCTGCCAATTTCCAACTTTGTGATGTTGGGAATTCACTTAACCTCTCTGAACTTCAGTCTCCTCATCTGTAAAATGGAGATAATAACATTAGCTAACATTCTTACTAAGTGCTGGGCTTGATATTACATGCATTAGCCCTTTAAGTTTCCCAACTTTGGAAGAAATCCTTATTTCTATTTCGTATGTGAGGAAACTGAGGCCTGGAGAGGTTAAGAAGTTAGGTCCAGTTTAGTAAGAATGGGCAAGTAGTTTTGTTCCAGAGCTTATTCACACTGCAAATAAGCTAAAGGTACCCACATTGTGCCCTCGACCACCCTCAGCAAATAACCTTGCCCTGGCTAGGGAGAAGGGAGGACAGCCCTGGGCTGAATTAAGGGAGACTGGGTGCTAGTCGTGCCTCTCCCCTGGCTCTCTGAAGTGAATCACTTTTCTTCTCTGGCCTTCAGTTCCCCCTCTGTGAAATGGGGACAGTCATCACAGACCTGCCTGTCTTCTGGGGCTTTTGAGAGGCTCAGATGTCACCCTTGGTGTAAGGAATCTAAAGACTAAGAAGTCTGGACCAGAGGTGAGGGCTGTAGAGTCCTGAACCCCCATCTTTGGGATAGCCCTGACTTCTGCCCTTTGGCTGCCCACAGGTTCTACTGAATGTCCTGACCTTGAACCGGAACCTGAGTGACAGCCTGGCCCGTGGTCGTCTTCACCCAGACCTGCAGTCCAACCTCCTGCAGGTGGACAGTGAGTGCAGAGAAGAGATCCCCATGGGGTGGGCACAAGACCAGGTAGAAAAAGAGGCTTGTCCCAAAGGTGCCCTTGCCTCAAGTAGTACCAACTCCCTGCCATTGAAAGTTTCGTTTCTTCCAACTGACTCCTCTTGAAACAGTAAAAGATCAGGGGATTGGAGCCAGTCCTACTGTCTCCTGGCTGAGTAGCCTTGGGAAATTCATGTCTCTACTCTGAGCCTCTGAGCCTCAGTTTTCTCATATGTAAAACAAGATTCATTTATTCATTGTGCAAACCATTCATTCAGCAGTTTGTATTGAATACCTACTGTGTGCCAGGCATTATCCTAGGTGCTGGAGATACTGCATTTCCAGGGAGAAAGGAAAATAAATCATCAAAGAAATGAGAAAACAAAATAAATGTTCTGCAGAGCATTAAAGCAGGATAATGTATAGGACTGACTCAGTGATTGTTGAGGGCTTCTCTTTGGAGATATTTAAGTTGAAATCTGAAGAGTGAGAAAGAGCCCACCATACAAAGAATTGGGGCAGGCTTTATAGGCCAAGGGAACAAATGCAAAGAGTTCAGGGCAGGAATGGGCTTTGTGTGTTTTAGTAGAAAGGAAATCAGGGTGAGTGAGGGTGAGATGAGACCAGAAAGGCAGACAGGGGCCAGATCATGGACCTTATAGTTTATGGTGAGGACATAGACTTTTCTCTAAGGACAGGCACTTAATTTTGGACGCAGCTTCATTTTGTAAATGGGAAAGTATGCACACCTTTGAGGAGTTTTTATTACAACAGACAGTGTGTTATGCAAGTCGAAAGGGGAGACAGAATTGAGTGAGACATGGTCCTTGCCTGTTCAATATTCCCATTTTATAGATAAAGAAACTGATGCCCACAGAGGTTATAAACTAGTCAAGGATCAAGCAGTAAGTGACAGAATTGAGAGTAGAACAAATACCTGGATGATACTAAAGACTCAGTTCTTTATTGCATGGCTCTAGATATCTCCTAGACTGAAGGAGGTTGGAAGCTACCGACCTAGATCCTCAGCAGTCACAACCTATAGTTGGCAGGTGACACTTTGGATTCCAGCTGATAGATGATGAGGCTGTCCTTATCAGTGCATTTTGCTCAACTAATATCTTCTCATTTATAACAAATGTGAAGCTTTATGCTAAATTATTTGGGGGTGATGGTGGAGTGAGCCCTCCCTTGAGGGGCTCACAGTCACAGACAGAGATACGAGGCAAAGGGAAAGTTCATCTACCTGAGGACTCTGGGAGGCTTTATGGAGGAGGTGACAACTGGCTGGGCCTTACATATGAGCAGGAATTGGGAGTGTAGAGATAAAGAACATACTGGACAGGGGAACAGCCTGGGCAAAAGCCAGGAGCCCAGCTGGACTAGAGACATTGTTTTCCAAACTTCAGAATTTATCCATCACTTTCATGATTTTTGCCACATTTACGCATCATCTAAACCATTAGATGGACTATAAATGGACTCTCGTTTTAACCTAAATGTATTTTTAAAGTAAATCTCATATCACAATGCCAAATGGAAAAATGGCAATATTTGCCACAAATGGATGATAAATAGCTATTTAAAAAATCTAATATTTTTAGGTTTCAGTTAGATATTGTTGCCCCAGGAAGGCTCTGCGACCTGCTCTCTCTTTTAAGGAAGGAGGTGAGACATGTTAGAGACCAGACTGAAACTTAGTCCTTGTTATTATCCAAGAGATTGAAAGTGAACCAAGAAAGAGACTCAGTGATTTAATGCTATTCAATGTTGTCTTTATCTCCAGAACTACCCTCCAGTAATCCCATTTGAGGAAATAGGCCCACATCTTTGTTGAAGAGCAGTGGGAGGTGAGAATACAGGGCTTATCATGGAGGTCCATGTTAAGAAGCATGGACTTTATCCAGTTGAGTAAGGGGAGGGATGTGACCTGATTTGTTTAATGTAGGGGAGGTAGATTGAAGGGAGGAGAACTTAAGTCGGGGAAATACAAGAAGCGCTAGGATAATGGCCCAGCAAGAGATGATGAAGAAAGACCTGAACTTAATGCAAGAGGATGGGAATTTGTTCATTTGTCCAATAAATACTTGCTTAACATTTACTATGTTCTTACCCTGTTCTAGGTACTGGAGATCAATAGTGAACAAAACATCCCTGCCTTCAAAAATCTTATCTAGTGCAGGGAGACACAGTAAATAAATAAATCCAGGTAGCATTAAGTGCTTTGAAATAAAACAAAGCAAGGCGAAGAGAACAGGGGCTGCTGTTTTAGATAGTGATCAGGGAAGTTCTTGAACACTGGAATGAAGTAAGAGAGCCAGTTTTATGACCCCCAAGGAGGAGAGCATTCCAGGCAGAGAGAAGGGCAAATGCAAAGGCCCTGAGATAGGAGTATGTTTGGCCTCTTTGAGGGACAGCAAGGAGGCTAGAGCAGAGTGAACAAAGGGAGAGAGTGGAAGGAAGTGAGGAGAGGAGTTTAAAGAGGTAGTGAGGTCCCAGATGATGTTGGGCCTTAGAGGCCGTGGTAAGGACTTTGGATTTTATTTTGAGTCATCAAAGCTGTTAGAGGGTTTTGAGTGAGGAAAGCGACATGGTCTAATGGTTTAAAAAGATCTCTATGACCGCTGTGTGAATAGGCTGTAAGGAAGGCAGGACTGGAAGCAAAAAGTTAGTGGGCTATGCAGTAATCCTGGCAAGTAATGATGGCTGCTTGGCCTAGGCAGGTGGAGATTAAGACTCCAAACTCCTTTTTCCAATATTAAGAATGACTGTATATTATTGATCACTTACTGTATGCAAAACTTTGAGTTCGGTGCTTTCTGTATATTATTTCCTTTAATCACTGCAACAATTTCATGTAGTAAATTCTTATGTAATCCCCATTTTATGCACAAGGAGACTGAGGCTCAGAAAGGTAATTTGCCCAAGGTCACACCACTCTTCAGTGGAGTATCCAGTACCAGGACTCAGGTATGACCATAAGATTCCTGAGCTAGTGCTCTGAACACTCTGAATGTGTGTGTATGTTGGGGAATGGTTTTCAGGTGAGTTCACAGAGGAAGAGATTGAGTTCCTGGAAGCCAGAGGTCACCACGTGGAGAAGGTAGATGTCTTATCCTGGGTCCATGGCAGCCGGAGAACCAACAACTTCATCATCGGTGTGAAGGACCCTCGGAGCCCAGATGCAGCTGGAGCCACCATCCTGTAGAGCTGTGGAGTGGGGCGGGGGTCTCTGCTCCCCGCCTTTGCATGTTCCTAGAGTCCCTCCTTCTCCCGGGTTTGGTCTCAGGGGGACCCCAGGGATGCTCCAGATCAGGGGCCAGAGGGGATGCTTAGCAAACCCTATCCCAAAGTAACTGGAAAATTCTCTATCCAGAGGCCTGTGGTGGCAGCAGATAGGGAGAGGGAGGGAGAGGGAGGGAGGTGGTGGTGAGTGTCATTGTTCACAATCAGGCAGGCAGGACCTTGGGGAGTCAGACTATCTGTCTGTCTGTCTCCTTTCCCTCAGCCATCCTGGCCCTGAGCTTAGGGACATGCTTGCAAACCCTTCTCAAGGGTCCTCACAACCCCAACATCTCGTCTGGCCTCACCTGGGCCTTGTCTTCCAGCTCCCTTCTCCTGTCCCCAGCCTCATTTCTTAAATGACTAGGATTTTTTTTTTTAATGGACCATCCTGGGGAGGGGGGTGTTCCTCTCTTCCTCTCACCAGGGTGAGGCGGGGACCTTGCATCTGGGGGGCTCAGGGTGTGGAATAGGAGTGGGGGTAGGGACCAGCTCAGGGGCTTCCATTTGCAAAGGGGAATTAAAGAAAGAATATTGCTTAACCATGGCTCTGGCTTGATTTATGTTTGGCTGTGTTGGGAGTGTGAGTGAGAGAGGTCGAGACCTCGCCTCACCCTGTTCCAATATCCCTGATTCCAGGACATACTGGATTCAGTTTTGTGGGGGTCTTAATAATATCTGCCATCTCCCTAAGACTTGCACTATAAAAATTATAAAGATAATTAATAACAATAATTATAATTATAAATAGCATCCATCGAACACTTACTGTGTGCCAGGCTCTATGCTAAACACGTCATGTGCATAATTTTATATATTACAAACCTCATGAGGTAGACACTAATATTATGCCCATTTTATAGATGGGAAACTGGCAAAAAGAGGTTAAGGGATTTGTCTAAGGTTCCTCATGTGTTAAATGGAAGAACTGGGATTTAATCTCAGGATTTCCAGCTCAATTAAGAGCTCTTAACCATTTAGACATCTAATAAGTGAACTATTTGTTATAAAGTATACTTTATACACTATATATAGCAGACAATAAATACCTTTTATAATTATGTCATTCATGGATGAATGTATCCATCCATTATATTCCAGGTACTTTGTTAGGCACTGGAGATTCAGCTTTGAACAAGACTATTTTTTATATGTTTGCATTCTACAGGGGGAACAAAACATTAGAGAAATAAGGACACAGACAATTAGGCTTACTGCCATCATGATAAGCTCTACAAGGGATGCTATCAGAATGTATAACAGGAAAGTTAATCTCATTCAGGGCTGGGGTTGGATCAGCCAAGACCTTCCCAGGGAGATGGTGAGGAAGAGTAGGATTGACAGAAAAGGATTAGATGTGAAATATGAGACTATCATTTTAGGCAAAGGGATCAGTATGTGCAAAGGTCCTGTGGTGAATATGTCATGTTAAAAGAGGTGGAAGAATGCCAGTGTATTCTTCCTAGAGCAGGGGTCTGTCCATAAACTTTTTCTGTAATGGGCCAGATAGAAAGGATTTCATGCTTTGAGGCTATATAGTCCTTGTAGTAACTACTCAACTTTGCCGTTGTAATGCAAAAGCAACCATAGGCATTATGTAAACAACTGGCTATGTTCCTTTCTCATAAAGCTTTATTTTACAAAAATGGCCCAATTTAGCCTAAGGGCAGTAGTTTCCTGACCCCTATTCTAGAGCATACTGAGAGCACGATAGTATGAGATGAAACTGATGAGACATGTTTCAACAACCTTATGGGGCTGGTGTTAATTCCACCATTTTATGGATGAGGAAATTGTGGTTCAGAGACAAGAAGTAACTTGCTTAAAGTCACTCAGCTGATAGCTGGCAGATCCATAATTCAAAAGCAATCTGTTTGACTCCAAAGATCATATTCCTGTCTTCTTAAAACTTTATTATTTTATGTAATTATAGATGTAAGAGTTATTTGAATATCAAACAGTCCATAGATACAATGTAGATGATCCAAGCCCTCAAAATCTCAACTTTCCAGAAATCTAGTAATTTCATATATATTCCTCTCTTTTTTCTGTAGATATAACATTTATACTATTTAAAAATAAAAAAGGGATTATATTATTCACACTGTCTACATCTTCCTTTTTTTTCTACTTACCAATATATAACACAAACATTTTTTATGTCAACATCAAAACATATGGATCTACTTAATTATTTATAATGATGCATCATGGTTCATTGGAGTGTTTAACTAGTTTCCTATTGATGACATTTTGTGTGGTTTCCACTGCAACTTGGAATATCTTTGCCCTGATGTTTTTAGGTGCCTGAGCCACCCCTCTAAGTCATACCAACTCTCCTAAACTATCTTTCAAATGATAGATTACAGGACCTTCCATGTACCATGCTTTTGTGGGGTCACATAGGTCTCTTGGGTCATTTCTTAAATACACATATAATGACAACTTTGAATAAAAGATTCATTTGATGGAAAAATTCTTATTTTTAAAACAAAATTCTGATATCTTAGAAAATCCGTTTCATCACTCAGTATATGAAATATCATATTTTATTCCGCAAATATTTTCTTAAGTGTCTACTCTCTGTCATGCACTGCCTGAGGCACTGGTGATACTGGTGAACAAGACAGACAAGGTTCTTGCCCTCCTGGACTTATATTCTTAATCATTTTTACTTTATTTAGACTATACTATCCTGATCTACCACAGAAAACAAAATTCACCACTTTGAGAACTCTCAATGAAATGAAGATACAAGGAGCTTGGAAATTTGAAGAGTTTTTACAATATTCTCTCAGGTCTCAGTAGCTTAAAGATATAACTACTTGCTTCTTAAATTGGATATTTTGGTATTTCCTTCATATCTTGGTTAAGATATAAAGCTTCCTGATTTCAAAACTTTCTACAAAATTATAGTAATCAAAACAGTGTGGTATTGGCATAAGGATAAATATATTAATGGAATAGAATTGAGAGTCCAGAAATAAACTCACATACCTATGGTCAATTGATTTCTGAAGTTTGACCCCTACCTCACATCACATACAAAAAGCAACTCACAATGGATCAAAGCCCTAAATATAAGAGCTAAAACTGTAAAACCCTTAGAAAGAAACATGTAGGTAAATCCACATGGCCTTTAATTTGGTAATGGTTTTTTAGATATAACACCAAAAGCACAAGCAACAAAAGAAAAAATAAATTGGACTACTTCAAAATTAAAAACTTTTATGCGTCAAAGGACACTATCAAGAGAATGAAAAGACAACCCCTAAAAATGAGAAAAATATTTACAATCACATATCTGATAAGAGTCCAGTATCCAGAATATATAAAGAACAGTCAAGAGTTCAACAATCCAATTAAAAGCTGGACAAAAGATTTGAACAGATATTTCTCCAAAGAAGATATACAAATGGCCAATACGTCTATGACAAAATGCTCGATACTATAAGTTACTAGGGAAATACATATCAAAACCACAATAAGATACCACTCCACATTATTATAGGTTGGCTATAATAATAATTTTTAAAAATAATTTTTAAAACATTAACAAGTATTGGTAAAGGTATGGAGAAACTGGAACCCTCATACATTGCTAGTGGGAATGTATAATGGTGCAGCCTCTGTGGAAAATGGTTTATCATTTCTTTGATAAGATAAACATAAAATTACCATATGACCCAACAATTCCACTCCCAGATATATACTCCAAAGAACTGAAAACAGGTGTTCAAACAAAAACTTGTATATGAATAGCAGCACTATTCAGAAAAGCCAAAAGATGAAAGCAACTCAATGTCTATCAATGGATGAATGGATAAACAAATGTGATATATTCACGCAATGGAATATTATTCAGCCATTAAAAGGGATGTAACAGTGACACATGCTACAATATGGATGAACACTGAAAACATGCTAAGTGAAAGAAGCCAGACAAAAGGTCACATATTGTACGATTTCATTTACATGAAATATTCAGAATAGGCAAATCTATAGTGACAGAAAGCAAATTAGTGGTTGCTTAGGGATAGGGAAATGGGGAGCATTGGGAGGAGGGACAATACCTAAAGGGTACAGGGTTTCTTACTGAGACAATGAAAACGTTCTAAAATATTGATCGTGGTGATAGTTGCACCTATCTGTGACTATACTAAAAACACTGAATTGTACACTTTAAATGATTGTAATGGTATACAAATTATCTCTCAATAAAGCTATTTAAAAAAAGGACATAGCATTTGGCAATATCAACTGCAGTGGAACGTATGCAAGCTATATGACCTAGCAATCCTAGTCCTAGGTATATATCTAGCAGAAAACTGGACACATATTCATCCAAAGATATGTACAAGAATATTCATAGTAGTACTATTAAAAATAGACTTAAAGTAGAAACTGAAATGCTCATCACCAGTAGAATGGATAAACTAATACAGTCAAATAATGAAATACTATGAAGCAATGAAGAGGAACAAACTACAACTATATGCAACAATGTAAATGAATCTCAAAAACATAAAATTGAGTAAAAGAAGCCAGACTCAAGAGAGTATATCCTATATGATTCCATTTGTATAAAGTTTAACAGTTGGGGAGCCTAACCTATGGAGTTAGAAGTCATGATACTGTTTACTCTCAAGCACATGGGTAATGACTGGAAAGAGGACATGTCTAACTAAATGTGGCAACTTTGTTGTTTGGCACTATTGTGATAAACCCCACAGACAGTAGAATGTTGATGCTCTCTAGATGGTTTTGTTCTTTCTTTTTTTTCATGTTTGATGTTGTTCTTAAAGACATGGTTCAAGTATTCACTATCAATCTTATCACTGCAAAGCCTAGGCCCATTTGGACAAACATATGAAAGTAGAAGTTCAATAAGTCTGAATCCAGAGCAACCTGAATGTCTCAAGACTGCTTTTCTTGTTCATAACATCCTGTGAAACAGCCTGATAACCTCTGTAGAGGCCTCTGTTAATTTGTTGCTTTTGAGGCCTCAAAAACACTAGGTACTCTTCTAAACATTTTATAAGTACTAATTCATTTAATCCTCTAATCCTCATCTGTAAGGTGCCCTTATCTGCAGATAACCAAAGCACAAAAAAGTTAAGTTAAATTACAGGTGAAGATATTAAAAAATACTTTCTTTGGGAAGCATACACAAAACAAAATGAAAACGATGTAAGAATTAAAAAACCAAACAAAATAAAGGAGAAAATACTTTGGACTCTGTTGGACAGTCATTTATCTCTGGTCCCACTTTCCTTGTCTGTATAACAAGAAGGTTGGATTTATCCAAGGTCACATAGCTAATAAATAGCAGAGCTAGAATCTGAACTTAGGTATTTTGGTTTCAGAGCCCAATCTTGTAATCACTGGGCTATACTTAGTTCCAGTCTATGGCCTGTTTCTGTTCCTTTGCTGCCTTCCTGTGGGCAACAAATGTTTATGTTGCCTATGCCCATGCTATTTTCGACTATCAGATGTGTAGGTACCAAAATGGGCCCTTGTCTCCTAGCTCTCTGCATTCTTGCTAATTCCATAAAAACCTATGACCTTCAGTTTAAAGACATGGATAACAAGGTGAAAAAATGAGAATAGTGGCTCAGGTTCCAGCATATATATATTTTTAAATTATGTTAAAATATATACATATAACATAAATTTTGCCATTTTAACTATTTTTAAGTATACAGTTCATGCTTATATTTTCAGTGGCATTAAGTACATTCACATTGTCATACGACCACCACTACTATCCATTTCCAGAACTTTTTCACCTTCCCCAACTGAAACTCTGTACCCATTAAATGGTAATTCTCCATTCCCTACTCCCTTCAGCCCTTGGCAATCACTATTCTATGAATTTAACTACTCTAGGAATCTCATATAAGAGGTATCATAGGAAATGTGTCCTTTTGTGGCTTGCTTATTTTACTTAGCATAATGTCTTCAAAGTTTATCCATGTTGTACCACGTGTCAAAATTTCCTCCCTTTTTAAGGCTGAAAAGTATTCCATTGTATATAAATAACTCATTTTGTTTAACCATTCATCTGTTGATAGACACTTGGGTTGCTTCCACCTTTTGGCTGTAGTGAATAAATACTGCTATGTACATGGGTGTACAAAAATCTCTTTGAATCCCTGCTTCTACATTTGGGGTGGGGAGGAGTAAATATCCAGAAGTGGAATTGCTGGATCAAATGGTAATTCTATGTTTAACTTTTTGTGAAGCTGCCAAACTTCTTCCCACAGCTGTTGCACCATTTCCATTCCCACCAGCAATGTAAAAGGGTTCCGATTTCTCTATATCCTAACACTTGTGACTTTGTTTTTTTAAATAATAGCCATCCTAATGGTGTGAATTGATCTCATTGTGGTTTTGATTTGCATTGCCCTAATGACTAGTGCTGTTGAATGTCTTTTTATTGATCACATATGTCTTCTTTGGATGTGTCTACTCAAATCTTCTGCTCATTTTTAAATTGGGCTTTTGTTGTGTTAGGACCTTTCAGAGCTTTCTTACCTCTAGAAATTTTTGTGAGACTTGGAGGTGTGTGTATGATGTCATCTCAGCCTCTTGGTAGGACCCTTGTCTCTGGAAGATTGAATAACCAGAGTTTCTCACTTAGTCTTCCATATTAATTAATTAATCAAGTAGTTCATTAATTGTATCATTATCCAAAGAGTTGCTCTTTGGGTATGTCAGATTTCTAGACTAACACAAAAGAGTACATGCTTATATGTTTACATGAAGTTTAAGAACTGTCAAAGTTGAGCTCTGGTGCTGGTCAGAAGTGGTTACCTCTAGGGGAGCAAGTGTTGACTGGGAGGGGACGTATGGGAGGACACAAAGGAAACTTTCTGGGTTGATAGTTCTGTAACTTGACCTGGGAGGTGCGAACACACGAACATAAATAAAAGTTTATTAGGTATACACTTAAGATATTTCATTTTGCTTTATATAAATTATACCTCAATTTTTAAAAGTTAAAAAAAAAAAAGCCTAATCTCCTAATCTCGGAAGCTAAGTAGGGTCGGGCCTGGTTAGTACTTGGTGGGAGACCACCTAGGAATACCAGGTGCTGTAGGCTTTAATAGAACAAAAATAATCATCATCATCATCTAATAAATAAACAAACAAATAAATAAATAAATAATGAAGCTTAAAAAAAAAAAGCTTAAAGTTTTTTTTCCCCAGGCTCTTCTAGTAAATCTTTTTGGTGTTAATTTCACAGGCTCAAAGGTCTGAGGTACCCCTTGTGGCCGCCTGTGTTTTTTTTACTTTTCTCTGCCCTCTTGGGCCCTGCACCTAGCACAGTGCCTGATTCATACATACGATAAATATTTATTAAGCACCTCCTCTGTGTCAGGCACTGTGCTATGTGCTGAGGAGACAGCAGTAAACAAAATGGGTAATATCTCCCTCCTTATGGAGTCCATAGTCCAGTGGTGAAGACAGGGAATAAACAACCTAGTGCATCCTGTCAAGGACAAGCAAGAGAACCTTTCTGGGGAGTGGTCAGGGAAGGTGCCCTTGCGGAAGCAATGTTTGAGCTGGGATCTGAGGCAGTAGGTTATCTAAAGAAGGAGACATTTTTCAAGGGGAGAAGTCAGCATGTGCAAGAAAGGGGAGGCCCTGAAGGAGGAGGTAAATTACAATGTATATATGGAGAGGAAGAGGTAGTTGCAGCCCAGAGAAGGGGGAAGAGGGCCCTGAGAAAAGTCTGGAGATGTAGGAAGAGCAACAGTAAGACATTTATTTGGCCTTTATCTTAAGAGCAATGTGGAATCATCAAATAATTTTAAATAGGAAAGGGACATGATCAGCTTTCTGACATAGAAATATTACTCTGACAACACGGTGGAGAATAGATTGGAGGGGAGCCAGGGAGGATGTGAAAAGGCCCTGGATGGCTTGGACACCAGTCCAAGCATACAGTGTATGCTCAGTAAATATCTGTGGAATGAAAGAACTCCTGAATCCTTTTCTTAGATGAGACCACTATGCTTGAGCTTCGCAATCAGTTTACAATCCACCTGCTCATCTTCTATCTTCTTGATACTTCTGTGATAACAGACCCTTAATTCCCATTTTATAGATGATGAAGCTGAAGTTCAGAAGCAAAGAAAATCACACAGCTGTTAAGAGTGAAAGCCGGATCTGAATCCAGGCCTGTATGACAGACATCAGTGCTGGGGAGGCCTTCCTACATTTGAGGAGAGGGGAGGGCACCTACTGAGCTTGCTGGGTGATGCCAATGGGAAAAAGTAGAGAGAGACTTCCAGGCAAATAATAATAAAGGCTAAACGTTATCTTTATTACCATTAACTTATTAGACACTATGTGTCAGGCATTGTACCAAATGCTTTCTTGTCTTTCCTCGTTTCCTCTTTGCAAGCACTATCAGTACTCATTTTCAAATGGGTAAACTAAGACTTGGCTGACTTGGCCAAGAACACTCAGCCACAGGGTTCCCAAAGGGCTGTGCAGTGACTCCGAAATGGGGGCAAAAGCCACTGGCGATATTACAACGCTGGGAGACAGAGATCTACGGGGGAGCGGGTGTGCGCTCCGCCTCGCGCGTTGGGGGACGTTTGGTCACGTGTCCAGACCCCACCCACCCGTGGTCCGCCCCGCTCCGCCCCCTCCCGCACTCCCTCCCTCCTTCTCTCCCTCCCTCCCCCTCCCTCCCCGGCCCGGTCCGGCCCATCCCCCTCCCCGCCGGCTCCCTGAGGCCCTGCCGGGTCGGGCTGCGGGCGGCGGGGCGCCGACGGCCGGACAGACGGACGCACGCGAGCACGGACGGACGGACTCACGGAGGGCCGCGGGCACGCACGGCCCGGGCCGGTGCTCCGAGGCCCGCCCGGGAGGGCTGGGGCCGCGCTCAGGTGAGGTGACGGCGACGCGGGCCCGTAAGGGGTGGGCCCACCGGGCGTCCGCGGTCCCGGCCCGGCCGGCTATGCTGGAAGGAGGCGCCGCCCGGGCCCGGCGCGGGAAAATGGCGCCGGCCGCCCGTGGAGCACCGCTCCTGTGCGGGCCCGGCCGGGAGCCGCCCCGCCCGCCGTGCTCGTGTCCTCGTCGCCATGTTGGGGAGCCGGCCCCGGGCCTGCGGGCGGGGACGCTGGAGCGAGCGGGGTCCAGGCCACGGCTGGAGAGGGTGCCAGACACGGGGTCTCGGGCGCTGAGGGAGTGCAGGGTTGGCCAGGGTCTGCATGGGGTGGCGCTCCTGGGCCGAGGAACTGGGCAGGAGCCGGACGTGGGGTCGTGGCCGGGGTCGCGGACAAGGGACACTGGGTCCAAACGGAACTGGGGTTGGGTTCCGTGGGACTGGGGTGGGGTGGGGAGGCTGGATGGTGCAGGACCTGGGACTGGGTTAGGCTATGGCGGTGTTCAGGACCCCAGGGCAGGTAGGATCCGGAGGGGCGTGAAGTCCAAGCTCTGGCTGTCAGGACTTTGGCAGTTGTTTGGGCGGGGTAGAAGGGGTTGATTAGAAATGGAGGTTCTTTGGGTACAGACGCGGGTATCAGATTGTGGCAGTCCTGGGAGTCGCGGGGCTAAATTTCAGGACCGTGTAACTAACTCCTAAGGCACTGAGGATATATATGCCCCCGGGATCCTTACTGCCTATCGAAGAGAGAAAAAAAATAAAAATAAAAAAAGGGAAGGGCTTGATAAAGAAGAGACAAAAGGGGGACTGAGGTTTGGGTGTAGGAGCTGGCCAGCAAAAGGGGTGCAGAGAGTGGAACTGGTTGGCAAGAAGAGAGAAAGAACCTCCTTCAACTTGGAATTTGTGTGTGTCTTTAAAAGGAGGGACCGGACTGTTTGTGGGCGGTGACCCTAGGTGTCTTCCCAGGAGGGGGACAGCCCACTTCTTTAACAGCAGGGTCACCTGGGGAGGTCATCAGAAAGGCGTTATTGAAGCCAGTAAAAAATGAAGAAGTAGTGAATGTGTAAAAACTACAGAGGCCTTAGATATCATGTAACGATTTCATATGATGTAGTGATTTTAGCTGAGAAATGGAAAGGTAAAGTTGACTTCCTAACATCTTAAAAGTTAATGGCAGAGAGGGTACTGGCACGCAGGTCTGCTGCCTCATTCAACACACTGCTTTAGAGGAATTTGCTAGCTGGGAGAAAAATGTTAAGTCAGGCATGGCAGCTTATATCAAAGAATTATTAATTTATTTTGTTTCTCTAATGAGTTTGTCAGTTCAAAAGCTGAGGGGGGATACAAAAAAGTATAGGTAACCAGCTATTTGATAATTTCTAGTTCACTTCCATTTGTACAAAGAAGTTATCTTTGGGATCCTTTTGACTTCTAGAGTTTTAAGAGTTGCTGCTTTTAGGTGTTTAGTGTAGAGCAAAGGGACACACACACACACACACACACACACACACACACACATTAAAAAAAAAGCGAATAATGATAGAGACCCAGGATCTCTATCATGATCAAACTTTAATAGAAATTTGATCATGATAGAGAAGAGTTCAAAGTTCACATGGGCTATGGGAGAGTTCTGAGGGAAGCTATGGAAATCAGTCATGAGACAGTAGTTCTGGGGCTCCCATATAATCAAAAAGGACTCAACAAAAATGTTGTCGACATTCATAGCAATAAGTTTTTCAATATATGTTCATTACGGGTATACAATATATATATAAAGCAACATGATTTATTTGTTCTGGATCTTTCTAATGCAGGAAAACCTAATCTTGTCAGTTCCATGGGCCCCTCTAGCATCTACTGAAGCCTATGAACCCCCCGCAGAATATATATTTAATTGCATAAAACAAAATATATTCGATTACAAGGAAAACCAACTGTATTGAAATACAGTTACAAAAATATATGAATTATGATATAGTAACATAGATTTACTTCTTTGTCAGTACACTATAAAGTTTTATAATTTTAAAGATGTGATGAGTACAAGTAATACTTTAAGATTAATCTGCAACAACTGTCATATGATATAAAGTATCTGTGATTACTGTTACAGTCACAGATACTGTCAATTATAGAATAGTTTGTTGCTCACATTAATATTTGAAGGAAACGACAACTCGAGGTTAGTGAAAATAAAGAGGTAATTTATTTTCCTGTAGTTCATGGACCCCCTGAATTCTATTTTTGGGCTCCCTTCTACAAACCCCAGGTTAGGAAACTCTATTCTTACTACCAGGCACATCTTCCATTCAACATTTACTGTGCTCTAGACATCAACTGCATGTTAAGCATTACGGCAGGCTTTAAGGATTCAGAGGTCTTTAAGGCAGGGTTTTTTCACTTCGAAAAACATAGACATGTAACAATGATAGTTCAGGATGGTAAATGCCAAAGGAGAGTTCTCAAAGGTTGTGAAGACACAGAAGTGGGCATATCTCTGCTATAGGAATCAAGGAAAGTTTTGCGAAGGGATGACATTTGAGATGTATCCTGAAAGGTAGAAGAGTTTGCCAGATGGAGAGTTAGAAGGAAGAGCTTTCCAGGTAAAGGCATGCATTTTCAAGGAACATATTTGAATGTGGTTGGAGGGGAGTGTGTGTGTGTGTGTGTGTGTGTGTGTGTGTGAGAGAGAGAGAGAGAAGACAGACAGACAGACAGACAGAGAGACAGAGTGACAGAGGACAGAGAGACAGACAGAGAGAGAAGAGAAGAGAAGACTGGGGAGGTTGTTTGAAATCTGAATGTGAAGGACCTTGCTAAGGAGTTTGGACTGAATCCTTAGCTGATAGAGAGGTATTTAAGGTCTTCAAAGGCAGGACCATATGATGAGGTTTAAATTTTAGGAGATAAATGGATGTTATTTAGGAGGGTAGACTGGAGAGCCGGGAAGAAGTAATGACGGCTTGGACAAAGGCAGAGGCTTTGAGCATTGAAGAGCATTAGATTTTCCTGGTGTTGATAATTAACATTGTGAGTGGTAAGAGAGGGAATTTTTTAAATTTCTAGTTTGGGATGGTGGCTGTCAAAGAGGTTAAAAAAAGATAAAAGGAGAATGAGGTGAGAATCGTCACAGATAATAAGATGTTTTTTGGTAGAGTAATAGACTTTCGGAAACCATTGCAAAGCTGTCAACTGTGGTATAGTTTTTGCTTAAGGAAATCAGAGATAAGTGTCAGTAGACATAAAAGGCAGTGAAAGATAGGGAAAATATTCCAAAGTGTAGGAAAATCACAACCATCTATGTTAAGGGTTTGCAAACCATAGCCCATAGATCAAATCTGGCCTACCACCTATTTATGTAAACAAAGCTTTATTGGAACGCTAGCACACTCATTCATTAACATATTGTCTTTGGCTGTTTTCACACTACCAATGGCAGAATTGAGTGGTTATAACAGAGAATATATAGCTCACAAAGCTGAAAATATTTACTATCTGGCTCTTAATAAAGACATTTGCCAGTCCCTGATCTATGTGTCTGAATGTTGGATGTTTAACTTCTGGTTTGCCATCCAGTTCCTATACGATGGAGAATAACCATTTTTTCTGTCCTTCTGGTTGAGTTCCCCGTGCTTTGTGTACCTGCAGCATCACGTAGACCCCTGAATGTTTTATATTGGTCAGTGATGCCAAGGTCTGTTCTGGGATCTGCTCTGTGGTAACTGTGGGTGTTGAGACCATACTTGGGCTTGTTTTGCCATTTTTCTGTTGGGTTGTCTTTTTCAAAAGATTTCTCTATGTTTTCTGATTATTAAACCTGAGTCGGTTATATTACAGGTGTCATTTCCCGGTTTGTTGCTAATCTTTTTAATCTTGTTAACTTGTCTTTTGTTAAAAAGAAGTTCTGAGTTTTAATAAAGTCAAATTTATCAATCTCCCTCCAAGTTCTTGAAATTATTCTTTGTGTTATCTTCTTGAATCTCTACTGATTTGTTTTTGATGTTTAGATCGAATTGTCTCGTGTGTGGTGTGAGGTAGGGTCCAGTTTCATTTTTTTCCCTCTGTATGATTTATTATCCCAGCACCATTTATTGAATGGCCTTTGTTTTCACATTATGAGCTCTTTTGGTCAAGTCTGAGGTCCTAATTGCAGCTTCACTGCTTGTTAATTGTGTGACCTTGGACAGGTTGCCTCAGTTTCCTCATCTTTAAAATAGGATAACAGTATTTATCTCATAGGATTGTTGTGAGGATTAAGCGAGTTGAATAATGTAACATGTAGAACACTGTGACACCTAGAAAATGCTTAATAATGTTAGCTGTTATTTAGCACTATTGTTCATTTCTGATTCCCAGAACAGAGTAGAGGCTCAATATGTTCAACACAATTGTAGAATTAGTTTGGTTTTCAGGTCAAACCAGTGGTTGAGAGCTAGGGTGAGTGTTGCAAGAGATGCTTCTAGGTTGTCGCTTAGTCTTAGCTGCTGTCTTAGACTGCTAGGTTGGAACTTCTCCCACCCCAACATTTGTTTTACAGAGAACTTCTGTAGCAGAGGGTGCAGATTTGACCTGCAGGTACCTTTTGTTTGGCTCATACAATATTTTTAATGTCTTAAAAATTTATACAAATTTCAGAGTTTCTGACTTACCTTGAAAAATTGAAAGATCTGTCAGTGCCAAGCCCATATTCTCGCATAGCAATACATTAAAAGCTGAAGCTTTTAGGAGGGGTTATATGTTTCCTGGTTTTCTATGCAGTCCTTACTACTCATTTGCTTTGCTCATTTACTTATCACCCTATAGGCATTTAATTTTCTGGTTTTTACTTTACTGAGATTTTAAATATTCTGTCTTCTAAACTAATAAATGACATATTAGGATAGGGTCAGAGTGGCCAGAAATTGATAGAAGAGTTTATCGGCAGATAAAAACTAAAATCTATTTCTAAGCCTGACTCATACTTGATCATAATGAATAAAATGATAATTGAAATGAAAAGATGAGATGAGATGAAATTCAGTTCAAATCACTGTATATTTAGGCATCTATTCTGTGCTGGGTACTACATTAGGAATGACCACATTGGTGATAGAAAAGAAAATTAGCTGGCCCACTTTACGAAATACTACAGAAGAGGTCTTTTCACTTGTGATGTACAGTTATTTTCCAAGAGAGCAGTTGGATGAAAGGGAGGAAATACAGGAATTCATTTATTTGTCAAACATTATTGAGCCCTACCATGTACATTGGGCTAGAACTCTGTAGGATACAAAAATGAATCTAGCCAGGGTTTAAGTGCCATGTGGGCTTTATGTAATGGAGCTGGTACCTGAAAGAAGTGGCCTTTAAGTGGGGATGCCAAGAATGATTAGGATCATAATACTTGGAGATGAGACATAATACTTTGTAGGCTGAGTGAAAGTATGATTGTAAAAATAGGTGTTTAGGAGATAGTAAAGAGTCCAGTTTGGCTGGAAAATAAGATTGTGACAGGGCTGTTGGAGTTAAGGCTGGAAATGGAGATTGAAAAATAGCAATAATAATTGTAGTAGCTCACATTTTTTGCACACATACTATCTGCCAGATAATGTGTCAGGCATTTTCAAAGTAGTAGTTCGTTTAAACCTCGTAACAACCCTGTGAGGTAGACACTATTTTTTATCCCTTTTTATAGATAAAGAAACTGAGGAATAGAGCTAACAATTGATGGCGAAAGAACTTGAGTCCAAGCAGCCCAATTCCAAAGCTTGTGTTCTTAGTCTGCATACTGTACGACCAAATCATGGAAGGCTTTGAATCCTTTCCATTCCCAAGCTGGGAAGTTTGGACTTGATTGACTAATGGTGAGTCAGCAAAAGTTTTTAGCCCTATGGTGACATAATTAAAGCTGTACATTAGGAAAGTAAGCATGGTTGTGAAATGTAGGAACAGCATGGGGAGAAAGTAGAGATATAGAACTAGTTTACTTTCTCCGTCTTCACTAAATTGGGTGTTCCTTGAGAGCTGGCCTATGTCTATTTCTTCCTTTTTCTCTGGCCCCAATATCTACCTAGTATGTTGTCTGGCACATTTATTTATTTTTTTAAAATCTTTTTTTATCTCACTTTATTCCAAAAAGACTTAAGGTGGCTGCCTAGGAGCTCAATAAACATTTGCTGAGTTAATTAATAAACGACCAGAGGTATGTATAAATACCTACATAAAGGGAGTACAATGGCTTTGTTAGAGGTAGTAATGCAGCCCTAGAATTTGGTGGTAAGCTATATTTTATATATGGACCCTATAAAGCAAAAAACAAAAAATGAAAAGATAAAAACAGAATCACATCTTGTGAAGAATTGTATATTCTAGGTCAATTCATATTAATTATGTCAGTTAAAAAGATGAACTCATAGAAACAATGGAACGGCAGTTGCAAGGGACTGGGAGGTGGGGGAAATGGGGAGATATTAGTCAAAGGGTACAAACTTCCAGTTATAAGATGAATAAGCTCTGGGGATCTAATGTACAGCATGATGACTATAGCTAACAACGCTATATTACATACTCGAAAGTTGCTAAAAGAGTAGTCTTAAATGTTCTCATCACACACAAAAAAATATGGTAATTATGTGAGGTAATGGATGTATTAACTAACCTTATTATATTTGTTGTATGTTTCTCAATATATACATGTATCCATCTTGTACACCTTAAACTTACAGGTTATGTTATATCTCAGTAAAGTGGGAGAAAAAGCTATGTCAGTTAATATAATGTTATTGGTCAAATTCAGAGGATATTTATACTTCAAATAGGTATTTAGGTTTGTATTTATCATTAACCAGCTGTATATCCGTCTCCCCCACCCCCACCCCCCACACACAAGGAGGCAACAAAAGTTTCCATTAACCAGATCCTTTTTGAGCCACTGAATATGGTACTGATATTAGTTCCATAGTACCATTTATGTATGTTTTCTAAAAATCAGATAGCAACTGATCGTTAGAAATAATTGCAAGTTTGTGACTCAAATTCCTGTTCTGGATTTTTCTGAGGGAAATTATTTATTAGGTTAAGTCCTTTGCCATAATCGTAAATGTTATGTGGAAGTAATGTCGTCCCTTTTACAAAATACAGACTTAAAAAATTCAAACACTTGGGAAAATTCAAAGACACTATGGTTAACTACCAAATACCAGTAAAGATGGGAAGACAGGCAAACCACCATCTGACTAGACTTAATAGAGACAGGTCAGTAGACCCTAAATGGATTTGTTAAACAGTCTTTCTCATTGTAGATATTAGTTAACAGCAGTATGTGCATAACGCACAATATCAGTGTAAAATATATTGATATAACTAATATAAGTAAAGTTGAATCTAGGAATGCTTCCTAAAGAAAACGAGTCTTTGAGTTCTTTTAGGTTGTGTTTAACTCTTCAATGTATGTGGAGATGACTTAGAAGCCTTGAGATTAGAATAAGTATGTATGGAGAAAAATTTGATTAGTATAGTCAGCATATGTTGACTGCCTACCAGCATTGAGAGGTGTATACAATTGATGAGTAATTAGTTTCTGCCAGCCAGGAAACAATTTATATTTTGTAATGTGAATTCCCATAGCACAAGCCTGGTTTAAATGAGCTTGTGCTATGGGAATTCAGAAGAGAGAGAATCACTTCCACTTGGAGGATCAGAGAAGGCTTCATGGAAAAGGTGGTGTATTACTTTCCTAGGGGTAGTCACAAACTGGTTGACTTAAAACAACAAAAATTATTCTTTCATAGTTCTTGAGGCTAGAATCTAAATTCAGGGTGTTAACAGGGCCATGTTCCCTCTGAGAATTTAGATAGAATCTTTCTTGCCTCTTCCTAGCTTCCATCGATTCTTGGGGTTTCTTGGTTTGCAGCTGCATCATTTCACACTCTGCCTCTGTTGTCATATGGTATTCTCCCTGTATGTCTCAGTGTCCAAATTTCCTTATTATAAAGACATCAATTAATATTGGATTAAAGGCCTACCCTACTCCAGTATTACCTCAACTAATTAGGTCTGCAGTTATCCTATTTTCAAATCAGGTTACATTGTGTGGTACTGGGGGGTTAGGACTTATGTTAACATCTTTTGAGGGGAGGACACAATTCAACCCATATAAGGTGACATGATACAGAGGTATTAAATTAAAATTTACTAAATAAAAGAAAGGGCAAGATTGCAGCAAGCTGAGTTAAGGAGAAAAGAACCGAGGGATTGATGGACATAGGAGAAAGCATAAGGAAAATTTAGGAAATGAAATAGTGAGAAGTCTGGTTTGCTAGTGTGTTGAGGAGTGATGGGGAGATAAAGCCAGAGTAGTTTCTTGGGGCCCTAGATGCTAGACCTAGGACATTTGAATGTTTCTAAGTGGGAGCAAGATGGCACTACAGAATTTTTAAATGGTGGATAACTGATTCAAGCTTTGATTAACCAATTCAAGCCTTAGGGAGATTCTGTGATCAGGAGATCATGGATAAGTAGACACTCTGAAGATAAACAGATGGCTGATGATTTAACACACCCAGCTTCCCTCATTTGCCTATGCCAGTAACCTTTCACCAGGACAGTCAAGAAATTCCTCTTACATAAAAAACAAAACCAAAAATAAAACAACAAAAACACCACCACAACAAACTTTGAGGATTTTATTAGCCTTTTGGTCAGTCATCTGTAGGCATTGAGATACATCAGCTTTCTAGGTTCTAGTCAAAAGCCTCTCTATGGATTTCAGTAGTAATAATGTTGCTCTTCATTTTCTTTCAAACTTCAAAATCACCTCTTTTCCATTCTGTTTTTTACCTCTTGATTTTTCTCTGAACCCTTTTCAGTTTTTCCATATCTTTTTAAAAATCTGACTAATGAAAAGAATTGAGGAAGATTATGTATGTACAAGCCAATGATACATTCTTTTTGTGTCCTTTTAATAATAAATAGTTATGTTGACTTTTTTTTGTCCACAGTAAGACAGTATTCAGATTGTGAATACTCATTCAGATTGTGGTCAACAGTAGTCCTCAGGTGCTTTTTCTTATTCGTACCTACACAGTTCCTCCTGATTCTGTATTTGCATTGTTCATATTTTCTCTAAGAGTATGTGTCTTAATGAAATTTTTAAAATTGTGTTAAAATATTATGGATGGATAAGCACATGACTTCCTAGTCACTATCATATGTGTGTAGTGTTTACAAGTTTAATTTATATAGGTTTTTATAGTCTTTTCATTTGGCAGTATATCGATCTACTTTTCCACTTATCTATATAGTTATCATTTTTAATGATACACAATAACCAAAATTTAAATACTTTGGTTATTTGGCATTTGGGTGATTTTGAGTTTGTTTTTATTTTTGGTTTGTAATTCTAAATTATACTGTTGTAACATCTCTTTATAAATCTTTTTCCTCTAGTTTTTTTTTGAGAGCATTTTCCCTAAAATGATTCAGTTAGGTCTAAAGATAACACTTTTTAGCCATATTGTCAAAGTATTCTTTAGAATAACTACCACTTTATATTGCCACTAGCCACTAGTTAATATTGGATTTTGTAATTTTTTTTCTTCCAGCATAGTGGTACTTCACAGTTTGGTGGGGGTTTTGATATTTTAAAGCTTCATTATAAAAATTTCAAACATACAAAAAAAACCCCAGAAATAGTGTAATGATAAACCTTTTAAAAATAAAGATATACTATGTTTTAAAATATTTTAACGTCCATCTGTTACAAATAAGGACATTCTACATAATCACAGTACCATTATCACATTTAATAAAATTATCAGTAGGTGGTATATTTAAGTTTACCCAATTGTCTTCAAAATGTTCGAAGTGGAATCAAATTAAGAACCATGCATCATATTCACGTTATTATTTTTGTAGTCTTTAAAAAAAAAAAAAGTGGAACAATTCCCATTTTTTTGACTGCTCCCTTACCTCTTTTTTCCCATGGTTGATTTGTTGAGACTAGAGCAGTTTTCTTGTTGAATATCCCACATTCTGGATTTATCTGATTGTTTGTGATGTTTAACTTGTTCTTTTATTCCTTGTCTTTCTCTAAACTGGAAGGTTTAAAGACTTGATTAGATTCTAAAGAATTGGTAGATCTAAAGAACTGATTAAATTTTAGTTACACATTTTGGCAAAAATACTTAATAAATATTCTTCACATTGCATGATATTACAAGGTACATAAATGTATTGTTGTCCCACTAATAGCAACTTTGATTGTAGGGTTAAGGTTGTGACTGACAGGTCCCTCCATTGTAAAGCTGCACTTTTTTTCTTTTGTAACTAGCAAATATGTGTTTTTATTTTTATCAGTGATGAGCATTTTTTCCATCTTGTTTGAACTAATTTTCATGTCATTTTGTTCAGTAGTGTAGATTTAGACCATTTTGTTCAGTAGTGTAGATTCAATATTTTCCTTTTATTTGTACCATGTTTAAAATTTTTATTTGGTGTAACAAAGAATGGTGCATTGTTATAAAAGATAAGTTTCAAATATAGCTAAAAATAAAATATAATTTAACAAAAAAAAGATACAGAATGTAAATATATAATGGGGCATTTCTTTGACAAGATCTTGTGATAAGACATGTTTGCTTTTTGAAAAAAATGTTCTAAGCAGACAAACCTAAAAACAAAGCTCTTGAATCAAAAGCTTCTTTTATTTTCCTTTTTGAAATAGAGGTAAATCCTAAATTCATAAAAGTTGTTTTACATACTAACAAAAAAATACCCAGAATTTATTTTTGTTCTTTGTTCTCTGTTTCATTTGGCATTTGGCTTTTATACACCAATCCTTTATTACTTTTAAATAACTATTTTTCCTGTCATTCCTATTAAAGATTTTTTTTTCTTATTTCTTCTTGTTATACTCAACTAGTACTTTCTTTCAAACTATGAAAGCAGTATAGGCTAATTGAGAAAAGCTGAGCATCATTTGAGGTACATGAAGAAAAAACCAACTGTCTCTCCTCTTGTTCCTATCCTGTAAGCTACCCAAGCATCATAGCCCTGTGTTTCCTCCATATTTTTCTCTATGCTCTTAAAAACACAAATGTACATATTGATTTATTTTCTCTTATTTTATAAGGTTATCATGATGCCATACACATTCTTCAACTTCTATTTTTTTACTTTATAGGATATCATGTTTTTTATATGATTAAATAGATATCTGATTCTTTTTTCAGCTGCATAATATTCCATTTACATAAGTTTCTCTCAATGAACATTCAGATTGTTTCTGATTTTTTCTCCATTACAAATAGTAGACATCCTTGTTCATATACCTTTAAGAAATGGAGGGGTGGTTCCATAGGGTAGTGGTTAGCACGTCTGCTTTACACACAGCAGGTCCTGGGTTTGCACCCCAGGTGGAGCCACGGACCATTCCCTGGTGCGCCAGGCCCATCCCCCGTGCCCTGCACGCGGCGATCTGTGGGAGGAGATGCCCCGCCTTCAGAGATATAGTTCTTCATGGGAAATGGCAATATCCATAGGTCATGGGTGAAAGTATGTGTGTGTGTGAGGGGGTGGGAGGGGGAATTAAAGAGGGGAAAGAAATGGAGCTTTTACTTCTGTAGGATAAATTCCCAAATATGAGTTAAAAGATAAGCTTATTTCAGTATTATGAACTGCCAGGTTATTTTTAATAGAGGTTATTGCAGTTCTTCTCACTGGCATTGGATGGACAAGTATCTTTTTAGTTTTTGCTAATCAGCTGGGTGAAAAGTTTTCTTATTTAATTTTAATACTCCGGATCATTGATAAGTTGCATATATTCATTGGATATTTGCATTTCCTATTCTGCAAGTTATCTTTTACTGTTCTTATTTTTCTCTTGAGTTGTTAACTTTTTATTTTTTAATCAATTTACAGGTGCTTTAGTGTAGTTGGGATATTAACTCCTTTTTGTTGTAGGGGGCAAATATATTATCCCAGGCTATAATTTTGCTTTTAACTTTGTGGTTTCTTTTGACATATAGACGATTTTAATTTTTACCAAGTTATGTCTGTTGATATTTTCTCTATGACTACCAGGTCATCACAACCCATCCTGAAGTTAATAATTCTTAAATTTTATTTTTATATTTTTGTTTATTGTTATTACTTTTAATCCTAATTCTCTCTTTTTTTTCATTTTGGGCAGAGATTTATTTCTTTGTTTTTTAATATTAATAAACCTGTTCTCTTGCCATCGAATTTCCTTTTCCGATCAAAAAATTATCTCTGTTCACTAGAGATAAGCATAGTATCACATTTTCCAATTTTTAAATAATCTCATTTGAACTTTGAAGAAAATGTCTTTCTAGTTGTTTCATTTTGAATGTTGTACCCGTGTTTGAAAGTATTAGGATATTCACCTAATACAGTTCTGTCTGCAGATTTGCTAAGTGTATCATCTGAGTCATCAATAATGATGAAATGGTAGCTACAGGAGATGAAAGCTGATCTTAGGACTTCAGCATTTGATTTAAAAAGTGACAATTATAAGAGCAAAACAAAACGAAAAACAATACTATCATTGCGAATATATTAAGACCCTGCAGAAGAAGAAACAGTGGCACTCCTAGAATGATGGTGTAAGAATTTCTCTAACTTAGACCCAAATCTCATGATTTAACTCTTTGGAAACTTAATAGAAAAAGAAAGCCATTGTTCTTTAAAGTTCTCTTCCATCGTCATATGGTAAGACATCATTCATTATCATTGTATTTGTGCCTTTATAATTCTTTTAAAATTAAGTATTTCGTTAGTAACAAAGTGTCACATAGGAAATGAAAGACTTCCCTACTACTAAGAAGTTTTGGAGAAGTCATTCACTCTAGCCTTAATTTTTCCATCTGTTCCATGAGAGTATTGGACCAGATTATTGCCAATGGCTCTCTAGTTCTTACTCTGTTCAGATTCTTATCAAGTTATTTTTAGGGAATTTTTTATTAGTTCCTAGAGTGTAGGATCTGCTCAACTTTTCAATGTCATTTGTATATTTAGAGCATGGACTAAAAGACTGGTACTCTAGATGTGTTATTTTTTTATTATAGCTCTATTATGATTGAAAGAACGTGGTGGTGTTCATAATTAGAACATAATGTATGAGGTAGTTTTTCTCTAAATTTTACTTTATCCACCTACTATAGTATCTAACACGATGGGAAAAATCTCACTGAGCCTCTGATTTATTCTTTTGGTTTATAATATACATAATTAAATTATTAACTATATCTGTGTTAGGATGAGCACGAGTTTTAGGGATCTCAGATTTCATATTTTACTAATTTATCTTTTGTTTCTTATATTAACATGTCAGGATTGAGATTTAAGAGTTAATGTTAACATTCCCTAGTTTATTAAATTGTCTGTTATCCCTACCAAGAGCAAACCAGTGTTACAGTATTGAAATGCTGATCTGCTTGACAGGCATTTTATTGATCCTTTCAGGGAACTAAATTTCTCTGATTTGGGTGGAGGTTGCATAAATTTTCCTTTAGAGCCCTGGAGTTGGGAATAGGAGGCATATAATAGTTTTATAAGAACTTCATGAGAAGGCATAGGGAGGATGGGATTGGATCTTACTTTAGTTGTGCCATGGCAAATTGTCTGACAGTTCACATTTAGTTGTTTACATTTGAGGCTATGTGGTTAAAAGATCAACTTAATTTCTTGAGTACTGTAAGTATAATGCCCAGACTAAGGTTTATAAGGCAGATACTATAGGAATTCTAAGATTCTTATGTTACAGAGCTACTTAAAACATTTGAATAGAGATACTCATTTGTTAAAGGAGAGCATATAGAATAATAATTTAAGTTCTTGATAAATAGTCCCTGAGTTTTCTTAAGTCCAGAAGGAACCTGAGATTCTGTTTAGCTCTAGCATAGTGGCTCACCTTCTCATTTTATAATTTAGGAATCTTGGGCCCAGAAAGATTGTGTCCTGCCCAGAATCATACATACAACAACTTTATGAGAAGATCATGACTAGAACTCGGGGCACACCCTGCCAGCTTGGCCTAGCTCTCTATTCTGTTACCCTGTTTTTTATTTTCATAAATAATGCTAGTCTGTTCTCAAGATACACCCAGTTGAATTTACTATTAATCAGTTTTACATTTGTCTGTATTGAAAACATTTTTAAAAGTGCATGTCAAGGTTAGGAAATTGTTTCATGGGTATTAGGCTTTATTTAATTTTCTTATATGAATAGTGCAACAGCTGTGATGGTGCACAGTTGTGAACCAGGACATCTGTGTTTTCCATTTATTTGTTGCTTGTTTGTTTTTTACAGTTGTCATTTATAATAAAGATTTTTTTCAGAGTACAAGTGGGAAAGTAAATGTTAAATTAAAAAGTATAATCAGCATATTTACAGCTTTACAAAAAGAGTAGGAAAGTGACAAGAAAGACTCTATAACTACATATGTGACCTATGGGAAGTCATGTAACCTCGGTGGGACTCTGTTTCTGCTCTGTACTTAATTAGAGTCCTTCAGGGGTTCTGCCTAGGACAACTGTATCTGTTTTTAATGTCTGTTAATTAAAGTGTAACATACATAACACAAAATACACAAATCATAAGGGTAATGAATTATAAAATGAATATCCTAGTGTAATCACTACTGATCTATTTTGAAAAAGCTTCCTTGGTGATTATGATGAGCTTTCCTTGTTTAAAAGCAAAAAGAAAGAAAGAAAGAAAGAAAGAAAAAACCCTGGACTTGAGATTGTAGACAATCTCGTCTTTTACAGCTTTTTCAAAACAGTGGTAGAGAGAATGAATTTGGGCAGTCACAAAAATTTTACTTTGAATAGGTTTATTGGACTTATATAGTCTTCTGATATCTCTTTTCTTCCTCTTTGCCCTTTTTCTTTTCTGTTTAGGTCCTGGATGGAATGGCGAGGGGTCCTACTGAACCCCTAACTATCTTTTCTGAGAGTGGTCAGAGAGTTCTTAAACAGGTCTGTTGATTCTATAGAACACAAATGCAAGTTTGATTTATTAAAAGACTTGGTTTCTACTTAAAGGATTGAATTAAAAGTAGACTTTACTTTTTGAAAAAAGAAGGCATTTTTAATCTCAGTGTCTGTATTTTACTTTGGCAAACTGCATTTGGCCTGTTTGGATTGGACCTAAGGTGACCAGATTAAGATCTGCTTCATAGAAAAGCAGTTGAGTCATGTCTTCATTAGTTATGTTGGATATATGTAATATGGCATAAATCTTTATTGGTTACATGGGAAGTACCAAGAAAAGAAGAAAAGATCAGTATCTCAGTTGTTCATGATTCTGGATGGTAATGGAGGCATGGATAAATCCAAGAAGGAAAATATTTATTTGGCCCTCTTTCTGATGTTCTTAGAATTCATAACATTGAAAAAAGAAAATCAAAGCTACCCTGCAAGTTTTCTGATTCAGAGAGGGCAAGTGTATGTAGTTTTTTTTTTTCATTCATCTATCTACCTCTCTAATCACCATGAATGAACTTTATCAGTTACTCAGATAACTCCAGGTCAGTGATTTCCCAGGGTTGTCTTCACATAGGAATCACCTATGGAACTTGGCAGACTACTGATGCCTTTGTCTTCCTCTCACCCCTCAACTTCCCCTTCCTCACCCCATTGTGATTAAATTGGCCTGGTGGTATGACTTGGGCTTTGGAATTTTTAAAAGATGCTTAGGTGAATCTAAAGTGCAGACAGGGGTCTACAGCCATGCTACCGTGAACAAGCCTGATCCTGTCTGATCTTGGAAGCTAAGCAGGGTCGGGCCTGGTTAGTATTTGGATGGGAGACCACCTAGGAAGACCAGATGCTGTAGGTGTAAAAAATAAAATTAAAAAAGTAAATAAATAAGGGATTGTAAGTTGACAAGGTCCTTGAAATCTGTGAGGTCAACTAAGGGTTGCCTCGCCTAAAATAAATACATAAATAAATAAAATAAAAAATAAAGTGCAGACAGGTTTGAGCACCTCTGCTTTAGCTAGTTAAAGCAGATCTGGCCATTATGAAACTTGTGACTCTTTTTTTTTAGATAAATATATAAATAAGGGGATAAATATTTTGATTTAAGAATCCTGCGCTTCAAATCTAAATTCTTACTAGAATGTAAGCTCCATAAAAGCAAGTACCATGTTTGTTTTTTCTTCACTATTCCATCTTTAGCGTTTACGACAATATCTGGCACATATTGTATGCTTAAATATTTGTTGAATGAGTGAATGAACCTATCAGTCTCTAGTGAGCTGAGAGTATGCTTTTGCCTAGTACTTAGGTGGTCTGAGATATAGAGTGGGGCGATGGTGAAGAGCCCAGCCTGTAGAAACTGACTGCCTGGGCTCAAATTATGGCTCTGTCACTTCTTAGTTATATGACTGTAACCAAGTTTCTTCTCTGTGCCTCAGTTTCCTCAATTTGTAAAATACAGTTATAGAGTCTACTTCATAGGGCTGTTGAGGGGACTAATTGAGTTAATAATGCAGAATGCTCAGAACAGTATCTGATATAGAACAATATTCTGTAAGTTTTAGCTACTGTAGAATTTAAGAAGCCCTGGATTCTTTGCATTTTGAGTAATCTATCTAGAATACTGTTTCAGGGCTAAGGTAGAATAATAAAATCAGCTGCATTAGATGTAGTTAAAGAAAGCTTGATAAAGAAGGTGATTTTTTTTGTGTGTCAACTTAATGAGGTATAATTTACATACAATAAAATGCATCCATTTAAAAGTGAACCTTGTTTTGATGAGTTTTGACAATGTGTTTATTAGTTTATAGTATTTATTATGAAACAACCACACAACCAACATACAGAAAATTTCCATCACCCTGAAGTTTCTTACACTCCTTTGTAGTCCGTCCCTCCCAGAGCCCCACCTATACTATATTACTTTGCATTTTCTAAAATTTTATATAAATGCATTCATGTTATATTCTCTCTTATGTTTAGCTTCTTTCATTCAGTATAATGATTTTTATATTTATCCATGTTGCATGCATCAGTAGTTCATTCCTTTTTCATGCCTAGTATTTTGCTGTATAAATCTGTTTATCTGTTCATCTGTAATGGACATTTGGGTTGTTTCTAGTTTTGATGATTGTGAATAAAGCTGCTATATATATTTTTGTAGACCTGTTTTCATTTATTTGGGAGTAAATCCTTAGCAGTGGGATTGCTGAATTATATGGTATAGTATCTTAACTTTTTAAGAAACTGCCAAACAGTGTTAAAGGAGGTAAATATTCAGCAGGATTTCCAAGGAGGGTACATTAGTTATTTATTATTACATTAAAGTACCACAAATTTAGCAGTTTAATATAACACATTTATTATGGCACATTTTCCATGGGTTAAGAATCTGGGTATAGCTTAAGTGGGTCATCTGTTTCAGGGTCTGTTACAGGTATCAGTCAAGGTGTCAGCCAGGACTGGAGTCTTATCTTCGTGCTTGACCAAAGAAGGAATTGCTTGTAAGTTCACTTGGTTGTTGGCAAATTCACTTCATCAAGGGATGTTGGATGAAGGGCCTTGATTTCTCACTGGCTGTTTTGGCTGGAGGCTGCTCGCAGTTCCTTGCCATGTGTCCTCTCCAACATGTTAAGCTGAGAAGCCAAGAGAGTCTCCTAGGGAAATAGAAGTCACAATCTTTATAACCTAATCATGGAAGTGGCATCCCATCACTTTTGCCTCATTCTGTTAGAAGCAAGTCACTAGGCCAGCCCACACTCACAGAGAGGATATTACACAAGGACATGAATACCAAGAGGCTGGAATAATTAGTGGCCATCTTAGAAGTTTATCTACCATAGAAGGTATGGCTTAGTGCCAGGCTGGGACTTAGGACTTCATGGGGTGGGGCGGGGCATATATGGATCAGAATTTATTTTAATTATTTAAAAAAGTATTTATTTAAATTATTTTCAGGTATACAGTACATTGGTTAGACATCTATGTAATTCATAAAACGATCCCCCCATTTGCTCCCTCCCTCCCCTGGCCCTCTACCTAGCCATCATATTAATGCTAACTGCATTCCCTATGCTGTGCTTCCCATCCCGTGACCGACTATCACCTACTAATTTGTACTTCTTTAACCCCCCCATCCTCTCAGCCCCCCAACCCCCTCCCCTCTGTCCATCACCAAATTGTCCACTGTATTTGTGAGTCTTTTTGATAAGTTTGTTCTTTTTGTTCCTTAGATTTTGCATATAAGTGAAATCATATGGTATTTATCTTTCTCTTTCTGACTTATTTCACTCAGCATATATGTATTTTTAAAAGCATTTCGTTATGGAAATTGAGACAGATACAAAAGTAGAATACTACCATAAACTCCCATATACCTTTACCCAACTTTAATAGTTTATTTTCAACGTTGGCACTATGGACATTTTGAGCTGGACAGTTCTTTGTGTTGGAGACTGTCCTGTACATTGTAGGATATTTAACAGCTTCCCTGACCTCTGTGAGCAATATTCCATTGTAGGGATGTATTTTATCCATTTACTAATTGATGGACATTTGGGTTGTTTATGGTTTACTTTCAGTTTGAGACTGTTACAGAGTTCCTGTTAACTTTCATAGACAAGTCTCTGTGTAGACATGTTTTCATTTATTTGGGGTAAATAATCTAGGAGTAAGATTGCTAGGTCCTATGATAAGTATATGCTTAACTTTATAAAAAAAAACCTGCTAAATTGTTTGTACCTTTTAATATTCCCACTGGCATGAGAGTTCCAGTTGTTCAGCGTCCTTGCTAAGATTTGATATCATTCTTTTAAATTTTAGCCATTACAGTAGGTGTGTTATTTCTTTGTGGCTTTTTTTTGTTGGTTTTTTTTTCTTTTTTCAGTTACAATTTATATATAATATTATATTAGTTTCAGGTATACAACATAGTGATTAGATATTTATATAACTTGTGAAATGATCACCTCAATAACTCTAGTACCCATCTGACACTACAGTTTTTACAGTATTATTGACTATTCCCCATGCTGTACTTTACATCCCCATGACAATTTTTATAGCTGCCAATTTGTACTTCTTAACCCCTTCAGCTTTTCAGCCATCCCCCACCCCTACATTTTGGTGACCATCAATTTGTTCTCTGTATCTATGAGTTTCTGTTTTGTTTATTCATTTATTTTATTTTTTAGATTTCTATATATAAGTGAAATTAAATGGCATTTGTCTTTCTCTGTCTAACTTATTTCACTTAGCATAATATCCTCTAGGTTTGTCCTTCTTTATATATTACCTATCAGTGGACACTTAGGTTGCTTCCATATCTTGACTATTGTAAATAATGCTGTGGTAACCATAGGGGTGCATGTATCTTTTCAAATTAGTGTTTTGGATTTTTTTCAGGTAAATACTCAGATGTGGAATTGCTGGGTCATGTGATGGTTCTGTTTTTAATTTTTTGAGGAACTTCCATTATGTTTTCTATAATGGCTGCACCAATTTACAGTCCCACTAAGAACGCATGAGGGTTCTCTTTTCTCCACATCCTCGCCTACACTTGTTTGTTGATTTATTGGTGATAGCCATTCTGACAGATGTGAGGTGATAACCTCATTGTGGTTTTAATTTGTATTAGTGATTAGTGATGTCGAGCATCTTTTCATATGTCTGTTAGTAATCTGCATGTCTTCTTTGGAGAAATGTCTGTCCTCTGCCCCTTTGTTTGTTTGTTTATTGGGGTAACATTGGTTAATACAATTATATAATTTTCAAGTGTGCATTATAATTTGACATCTATATATTCTATTGTGTGATTACCACCCAGAGTCCAGTTTCCTTCAGCTACCATATATTTGATCCCCTTTACCCATTTCACCCACCCCTTTCTCTCCTATATTTGACCCTCTTTACCCTGTCTACCTCTTCCCCTCCCCCACCCCTACCCTCTGGTAACCACTAGTCCCTTGTCCATGTCCCTGAGTCTCTGTTTGTCCTGTTCATTTGTTGCTTTTAGATTTATATCCTACAATTAAGTGATAATTTGATTTTCAACTTTTTCAATCTGGCTTATTTCACTTAGCATGATTATCTCGAGGTCCATCCGGATTGTCACAAATGCTCTGCCCATTTTTTAATCGGATTTTTTTGATGTTGAGTTGTATGAGCTCCTTTTAGATTTTAGATATTAACCCCTCATCAGATGTATCATCGGCAAATATCTTCTCCCATTCAGTGGGTTGTTTTCTTCTAGTTTTATGGTTTCAGGTACTACATTGTCTTTAATCTATTTTGAGTTTATTCTTGTATATGGTATAAGAAAATGGTCTAGTTTCTTTTTTTGTTGTATCTGTCCAGTTTTCCCAACACCATTTATTGAAGAGACTGTCTTTACCCCTAATTGTATATATTTGCCTCCTTTGTCAAAGATTAATTGACCATATTGGTATGGGTTTGTTTCTGGGTTCTCTATTCCTTTTCTATTGATCTATGTACCTGTTTTCATGCCAGTATTATGCTGTTTTGATTACTATAGTCTTGTAGTTTAGTTTGAAATTAGATAGCATAATACCTCTAATTTTGTTGTTCTTTCTCAAGAGGGCTTTGGGTATTCAAGGTCTTTTGTGGTTCCATATAAGTTTTAGGATTGTTTATTTTAGTTCTATGGAAAATGCTATTAGTATTTTGATAAGGATTGAATTGAATCTGCAGATTGCTTCGTGTAGTATGGACATTTTAACCATGTTCATTTTTCCTGTCCATGAACACAGTATATCCTTCCATTTATTTATATCTTCTTCAGTTTCTTTCTTCAATATCTTATAGTTTTCCAAGTACAGGTGTTTTACCTCTTTGGTTAAATTTATTCTTGGGTGTTTTATTCTTTTCGATGCAATTGGAAATGGGATTTTTCCTTAATTTCTCTTTCTGATAGTTTGTTATTGGTGTATAAAAATGCAACCAATTTCTGAATATTAATTTTGTATCCTGCTACTTTATTGAATTCATTTATTAATTCTAATAGTTGTTTTGGTAGAATACTTAGAGTTCTCTCTACATAGTATCATTTCACCGGCAAATAATTTTCCTTTCCAATTTGGATACCTTTCTTTGTGATTTCAGTTTGCATTTTCTGATGACCGATGATTTTGAGTATCTTTTCATGTGCTTATTGTAAAGTGTTCAAATTTTTGCCCCCCTCAAAAAAAATCTTTTGCCCTTTTATTTTCCCCTTCTTTAATCCCTGCCCCCATTTCCACCCCTATGGATGTTGCCGTTTCCCCTTAAGAACTGGATCTCTGAAGGCGAGGCATCTCCTCCCACACGCTCACAGCGTGCACCCCTGGCCTGGCGCACGGTGTGTGTGTCGGGGGGGGTGGGGGGGCTGGCACACCGGGGGATGGTCTGTGGCTCCACCTGAAGTGCAAACCCAGGACATTCTGGGTGTAAAGTAGATGTGCTAACCACTACACTATACTGCCACCCCAACTTTTGCCTATTTTTTATTGGGTGGTTTCTCTTATTACTGAGTTTCCTTTGTCTCTTTCCCTATGTGTGTATAAACATACACAATTAAGAAAATTGAGATGATGAATGCAGTTTATATACTTTTTATATTTTAAGAAATGAACATTTCCTGTGATGTTAAATATTTCTGAAAACGTGAATTTTAATGGAGAGGCAGTAGTTGAGTATATTTCATGCATTGTTTAAACCATTTTTTGTTGAACTATGAGCTAGCTGCCAGTTTTTCACTATTTTTAAAAATTTATTTATTTTTATTATGGTGATAGTTAATGAAATCTAGTGTCAGTGTACAATTCAACAGTAAGGCATATATATATATGTATATATATATATATATATCATTGTGTGTTCACTGCCCACAAAATTTTTCACTATTAATAATATTTTGGTGAACATCTGAATATAAATCTTTAACCACATCTTTATTTCATTAAGTTAGATTCCTAGATGTTAAGTTTATAGTAAAGATGTTAAGGAGAATGAACATTTTGAAACAAAATATGAATGTTAATCTATTTCATTGTACATTTACCACAATGATTTTATTTTAAAATTCTTTGCAATTCGATGTTGAAAGGAAGGTATATTTCATTTTGCTTTTCTTGGATTACTTATGCAATGTAACAAACTTTATTAATGATTTTTATTTCTGATTTTATAAATTGTCCATTTTGGGGGTCGATTTTTCTGTTGGAATGTTAATGTTTTCCTTAATTTTAAAGAATGCATTTAACTTTAGCTAGAATTTTTTTAGTATACATTGTTGCTGTGGTCTGAACACACCCCTCACCCCCAAATTCATATATTAAGATCCTACTGCTCAATGAGATGGATGGTACTAAGAGATGGGCCTTTTGGGAGATGACTAAGCCATGAGGTTAGAACCTTCATGAATGCGATTAGTGCTCTTATAAAAGAAACCACAGAGCTCTTATAAGAGAAACCACAGAGATCCCTAACTCCTACCACCATGTGAAGACACATTGAGAATTTGACAGTCGGTATCCTGAAAGAAGGTTTTCACTGGAACCTGACCATGCTGGCATAATGATCTTGGACTTCTCAGCCTCCAGAAGAGTAAGAAATAAATTTCTGTTGTTTATAAGCCACCCAGTTTGTGGTATTTTGTTATAGCAGCTCGAACAGACTAAGAAAATTATGAGGTGAGAATTTAATAAAAATTCTTCTAGGTAGTCATCCAATTTGTCCCTAACTATAAAACAAAATCATCCCCTGCACAAAGAAACATGATACAACATTCATTAATGAACAATCAGAAGAGAACTAAATAAAAAGAAAAATCACCCACAGCAACCAGCAAAACGGAAGACAGTATTTGCAAATCATATAGCTGATAAGGGATTTGTATCTAAAATATATCAAGAACTCTTACAACTCAATAATAAAGAGAAATATTCCAATTAAAAAATTGGCAAAGGATTTGAATAGGTATTTCTACAAAGAAATTATGCCAGTAGCCAGTAAACTTGAAAATATGCTCAACACTATTAGCTTTCAGGGAAGTCAAAACCACAGTGAGATCCACTGCATACCCACTAGAATGGCTATAATGAGAAAGATAATAATAAGTGTTGTTGAGAATGTAGAATGATATAACTGCTTTGGAAAACAATCTGGCAATTCCTCAAAAGGTTAAACATAGAGATGATATATGACCTAGCATTTTCACTACTAGGTGTATGCATATGTGTATATATGTACCCCACAGGAATGAAAACATACATTCACATAAAAACACGTACACAGATATTCCTAGCAGGATTATTTGTAATAGTGAAAAGTAGAAACAACCCAAATATCTATGGGTAAATAAATGTGGTATTTCTATACAGAAATATTATTGGTAATTTAAAAAGTGAAGTACTGTTACTTGCTACAACACCTTGAAAAAATTATGCTATGTGAAAGAAGCCAGTCATAAAAGACTACTTATTGTATGGTTCCTATTGTATATCTAAAATAAACTAATGCTCCTTGACCTAGTCTAAAACTCTTTATCCTTTAATAAGGGTGTTTAACCCATTAAATTAATGACACAGCATATTAGCAAAATTGTTCATAGAACTCAGATGAAGATGATGATTAATAGTTCATCTTTATTTTATACCTTATAGGTCTTTTCAAAAATTATTTTTTTAAAATAGTATTTGATGATTATTTAAACTTAGCCCTATGTTTAACTGATTTAATCTCTAGTCTTAAGGTCTTTGTTTTTGGTTAATTATTCAGATATATTTAGAAAAAGTACTTGATTAGTATACTTTCACCTGAAAGTATCTTTATGTTGATTTCACACTGAATGATAACTTGGCCAGGGAGGGGACAGAATTATTAGGTCTCATTATTTTCCATTCCTGATTCTTTACTATGTTGCCATTGTCTTCTGATCTTGCAAAAGCAGAAATCTGAGGCCAGCCTGATTTCTGGTCCCCTGTGTGTGACTTTTTTTTCCTCCTGTGTGATTGTGGGACATTTTCTTTATCCTTGAAATCTAAAAGTTTTACCAGAAAAAAATCTAGTCATCACTGTCTCTTTAGTAATTTTACCTGGTATTTTGTGAGTTCTTTTGAGCTAGAGATGCAGGATATTCTTTGACTCAGGAAAATTTTCATTTCCCTTTTTAAAAATCTTTGATTATTGTTTCTGTCCATTTGTTTCAGGGATAACAATTAATTGAAGTTTATTTCTTCTCTCCTTATCGGTCTCATAGTTTTCATTACTTTGTCCTTACCCTCTTTATTCTTGAAGAGTTCCTCAAATTTATCATCCCCACATTTTCTAATTAAGTATTCTGCTCTTTATCTTTACTAGTAAAGATTTTAATTCTGCTTGGACATGTTTACTTATTTTTCCTTTTCTTTTTCCTTTCTCTCATTTCTACTCGCATTTCAACTAATTTTTTTTTTCTACTTGTGAACTTCGATATCATATGTGTTTTATCAAATTTGATCAGAGTACTGTATTTGATTTATTGTCTGAATTACAAATACAGAGTTTCTCTTTTGTGTTGTGGAATGTTTTTTAATCCATCCCCTCAGTTGTTCCTTCTTGAATATGGAGAGGGGTATACAGGTCTAGCAGTTGCCAAATAAATAGTGTAGATAGGTTCCCTCACTGACTACCTGGTAGCTGTATGAATTCTCCTTTCAGATGTTAAGCTAAAGAACTAATTGATGCACATAGTTTCTTAATACTTCTTAGTGTCTAGCATTCATTCATGTGCCTTCTGCTGATTGAGGGGAGGAAATCTACTCCTCTGGGCTGTTAATTTGACTTTGGAAAAGAGAATTTGTTCTCTGATTGTTTGAAGACTGGGCTATAAATAACAGTTTCTCAAAGTAATGCTCCCAGGGCTTTTGTTCTCTCAGCCCTTCCTGTGTCCATCTTCAGATCCGAGGATGTATGTACTACTTGTATGTTATAGAATCTGAAGTAGATAAGGAAGGCTATGGGCATGTAAGAGCGGTGACCATTCTAAATGGGTCTCTTGTGGTAGGTTGGTGTACCTCACCATCACCGCCTTGGAGCATGTAGTTGGAGGAGACAGAACCACACTTTGGAGGTTAGTTAAAAATCTTCTATCTTTCTGCCTGGTTCTATTGTTGCATCTTGATCCCATTCCTGCTCTTTGACAGAAAAGTCATTTTGAGTTCAACAGTTCTTTGAACCCAACAGTACTTTGAACAGCAGTCCTAGTTTCCAGTGCCTTAATAACTTTGACTCATTGTTTCCATATGTATGTTAATGAAAAAATTAGAGTAGAGGCAATGATAGAGATGAACCAGGCATTGTTAGGTGGTCTCCATTTTCACTTCTAGCTTGGGGTTAACTTTTTGGAAGGAGGAAGATGAGAGAAGAGTGTGGAGAACAGCTACAAAGGAAGAGTTAAACATCTTGCACCAAATGATTTCCAGTTTCTCAGGGAAATACGATAACACTGAAATAAAATGGCCAAGGTTTAAATAGTCATGGTGTCCCTAGGTCTGGAAAGTATGTTAGCCCCTCATTTTCTAAATGACAACATGGAAGCTAAGAAAGCATAAGAGACTCCAAGGCCACAGACATAGAAAAGATCAAGATAGAATTCAGGGTGATGTAGTTTACTTTTAGATTCTGTTTTGTTTGATTTTTCTCACAAACAATACGGTCTTATATTACTATGTTAAAAGCAAAAAAAAAAATTAAAGAAACAAAGTTTTTAAAGAGCAATGTATAAAACAGTGTATGAAAAGTATGGTTCTAAATTTGGGCTGCATGTCAGCATTACCTGGATTGTGTTTTAGATACCTAAAGCTCAGTCCACAGTGCAGACCTAGTATGACTCAGGCATTATTATTTTTAAGTTTCCCCAAATAATTATAATGTGTAACCAAGATTGAGAGCTTCTGAAGTTCTTTTAAAGAATATACTCATTTAATCGCAGGTATTCTTACTTCAGCCATTTTGGAATAGTTAAGGCAGTTCTAATTAGTGAGTATTGACGTAAAATAGATTGGATCACTTGGTTCTGATATTTCTGCTAATGATGCACTGTGTATGAGTAGGTAGAGTCACCCAGATGAGAAGACAGTTTGGTATGTGGTGGAAGAAGCACTGAACTTGAAATTGAAAGACCAGGATCCCTAGTCCTGATGCTGCCACAATCTTAGCCTGTAAATTCAGTCAAATCACAATACCACTGTCTAGATTTCATTGTTTTCTTTGAGAGTGGGGGAGTTTGACTGATTATTCTGTAAATTTCTTTCTAGCTCTTAAATTTCAAGTTAGTTTGGGTGAGGGAGAGGCAGTTGGTGGACTTTGTGTGACTGAAGAATAGGTGAGCAAGGGAGGCCAGGACACTGATAGCATTGTTGAAGGAACCAGCTGTGGGATGAGAGGACAGTAGGTAGGGAGGAACAGAGTGTGTGAACAATAGAGCCTGAAGATAAGGGGGTGGGGTGGGGTAGGGTTGGGGAACAAGTGTGGGAGACTGGCCTAAGGGAATAGTGTTGGAGGTGGTTGCAGTGGCTCAGGACCTAGTAATGATGTGGTCCAGGTTCTTACTTTACTGTTAAGTGACTCACAGGAGAAATGTGGTCAGAAGAGCTTCCCTTAAAACAAGGAAATAGAAAGAGGATATTTTTGTTGTTGCATGTCTGATATGTGGTAAGAATAAAATATAATTGCTGCTAAGGGTTTAAGAGAATGGTAGGTAGCTGGCTTTTGTTTTCAATAGATAATACATTCACATGGTTCAAAAATCAAAACATAAAAAAGATATACATTGAAAAGTCTTGATCCCACCCTCAGCCCGGTGGGCCTTATTTACACACCCTCAACTTTTTAATATGAAAATTTCAAACACACAGAAAAGTTGAATAATAGTGATATTTTGCTATATTTGCATCCTCTTTCTATCTGCCTATCTTTGCTGAATACTTTGAAAATCAGTTGCAGACATTATGACACTGCTTTAAATGCTTCAGCATGTATCTCCTAAGAATAAGAATACTCTCTGTATAATCACAAATAACATTACCACACTCAAGAAAAAAAATTTAAGTGCCCTAATATCTTTTGTTACTCATTTCACATTCAGTTTTCCCCAAATATCTAAACATTATTTTATGGCTATTTTCTTCAAAGCAGGTTGAGCAACGTTCATGTATTGCATTTGGTTGTAATGTCTCTTCTGTCTCCTGTATCTAGAACTGTGTCCTCCTTCTAATTATTCCCCAAAGATTTTGGGTTTTGAAGAGACCAAATTAGCTTTATTGTAGCATGTTTCAAGTTCTAGATCTGAGTATTTCTTCTTGTAATTGATTACTTCATGTAATTTTTTCTTGTAAGAATTTCTGTATGTAATTTTTCTTGTTATTCTATCTCCTGAATTTCCTATAAAGGAGAAATTAGGTTCAAAGTCTTAATTTAGACCTAAGTTAGGCATTTTTGGTAATAATACATCATAGATGATGCCTTGTACTTCAGGTTACATTATATCAGGAGGCATAAAAGAAAGGTCTGACTCTAATTGCTTCTGGGTTTGATCACTTAGTTCAGCTGGTGACTGTCAGATCTCTCCATTGTAAAGGTACTCATTTTCCCCTTTGCAGTTAGGAAGTAATCTGTGGAATAATCTTCTGGCACCTTGGGAATCTTCTGTTCCCCAACTGTTTCACCAAATGATATTTAGCATCTTTTGATCATCCTTGCTGGAATAATTTCTTTTCTTTCTTTCTTTGAGTGAAAAAATTGAAAAGATTTTTATTAAAATATAGCTAACATACAATATACTAGTTTCAGATATACACCATTGTATATGTACCTAAAGAAGTGATCACCATCTGACACTATATAACTTACAGTATTATTGACTATTTTCCCCGTACTGTACATTACATCTCCATCACTTGTTTTGTACCTGGAAGTTTGAAACTTATTCCCCTTCACCTTTCCTCTTAAAATTTTTTTTTCAGTTACAGTTGACAGTCAGTATTATATTAATTTCATGTGTACAGCATAGTTGTTAGACATTTGTATAATTTACGAAGTGATCCTCTGACTAATACTCATCTGGCGCTATATATAGTTATTACCATATTATTGACTATATTCTCTATGCTTTGCTTTACATCCCCGTGACTATTTTGTAACTACCAATTTGTACCTCTTAATCCATTCACCTTTTTTTGCCCCACACCCCCAAAAAAACGCTTCTGTCTGGCAACCATCAGGTGGTTCTCTGCATGTCTGAGCCTGTTTCTGTTCTGTTTGTTTATTTTGTCCTTTAGATTCCACATATAAGTGAGATCATATGGTATTTGTCTTCCTCTGACTTATTTCACTTAGCATAATACCTTCCAGGTCCATCCATGTTGTCAAAAATGATAAGATTTCATTATTTTTTATGGCTGCCTGAATCATTTATTTCATTGGAGATTGCAAAATGGTGATTTTAAAAATTCTTCCTTTCCTTCTACACTTATTAACTGGCATTCTTCTGTAAAGGAGAGCTTTCCCTCTCTACTGAGGATGAACACTTCTCAAAAGGCAAAGTAAATCGCTTAATTATTTCTCCTTAATTCTCAATCTTCAGAATAAGGAGTTGATGTATTAGTTATCTCCAATGGTGGCAGATGATAGGCTTCTTTTACTCTTTCTTTAAGCTATTACTGTGGATTAGGGCTCTTCTCTATTCGTGATATTATAATCAGTTTATCATTGTTCTTTTTTATACTCAAATTGTCTCAAATTTGCCAGTGGGAACCCCTTAAAACTGGCTCCTGTGTCTTTGTGATGGCTCCTCATTGGTCTGAGTACTTCTTTGCTTCTGGTACAACATGATTTTTTAACTTTACCTTGAAGATAACTATTGTTATTGGTTTCTTGTATATCCTTCTAGAGTACTTTAATACTAGTGTATATAAAATATTTTTTATCCTCTTTTCTCATAAAAAGCATACTGTAGTCAGTATTTTACTCCTTGTTTTTTTTTTCCTCTTTGAGCAGTGTATCTTATCTTAGAGATCTTTTCATATCAGTATATAGAGAGCATCCTCATTCTCACTGCATTTCATTTGTATTAGATATACTGTAATCAGTTTTTGTTGATGGATATCTGGGTAGTTTCCTATCTTGCTATTACAAACAATGTTTTAGTGAAAAACTTTGTATATATGTCATCTTGTGTGGGGTCAGATGTGTCTGTAAAAATCACTAACTAGAGTGAGATTGCTGGGTTAATGGTAGATATAATTTTAATTTTGATAGATATTAAATAAATGCTGATGTTCCACCAATTTTCACTACCACTAGCAATGAATGAGAGTACCTATTTTCCCATCACCTTGCCAAGCCAATGCATCATCAAATTTTTGGATTTGTGCTAATCTGATGAGTAAAAAATCTTATTTTTTCTTCTTAGGTATGAGGTTTGAACATCTTTTCACATGTTTGAAGTTCATTTCTATTTCTTTTTCTCTGAATTTTCTGATCATATCTTGTGTCCATTTTTGGACACAATAATTTATCCAAATTGTTTTATGTGTCTATATGTGCATACATATATACATACCATAACTGTAAATACAGTATGCTTTTTTCTATAATGTTTATATATGAGAGATTTGCTCTTTTATCAGTGATATGATTGCAAATATTTGTCTTTTTTTTAACTTATGAGGTTTTTTTCCTTGCAGAATTTGTTTTTTATGTATTTGAATTTATCAATCTTTTATAGTTTTAGATTTTGATTTGTAGTTAGAAAAACCTTTCCCACTTGAAAGTTATCAAAATTTCTTCTGTGCTTTCTTCTAATACTTTTAGTGTTTTCATTTGTTACATTGAAGTTTGGGATCCATTTGGAGTTATCTCGATGTGACATATAGCTCTAATTTTTTTTTCTATATGGCTGCCTAGTTTCATTTAGTGAAAAATTTATTTTTCTACCTTTATGAGATATTAAAATTCCATATGCAAATTGATAAAATTTTGGAATTTCTTGTCTGTTCCATTGGTCTCCCATCTATTTATATTCCAGTATTACATAGTTTTAATTTTTGAGACTTTATGTTTTGATATCTGTTATGATACATTCCTTTCACTATTCCGATTATTCAGAGTTTTCATGACCCTTATTTCTATATGAATTTTAGAGTCGGCTTATCTATTTAAAAAAGAAGTTGGCATTTTTATTAGGTTTGTTAAATTATAAATTAGGGAGAATTGATATTTATGAATCTTTTTATCCAAGAATTTTATGTGTCATTCTCTTCGTTCAGGTCTTTTTTGTATTTGATTCCTTCATTAGTGTTTTTAAATTTTCTTCTTGCAGTTTTACATGTCTTTTTAGTTCATTCCTAAATAATCGTTTTTGCTATTATAAATGAGATTTTTTTTCATCTACTGGTGATCTTTTGCATATGTAATAAAAGCTATTGTTTTCTGCATATTAGTTTTATATCATGCTACTTTGGTGAATATTCTTTTTTATTTTCTTTTTTATTTTTTAATTACAGTTGACATTCAGTATTACTTTATATTAGTTTTAGGCGTACAGCATAGTGGTTAGACATTTATGTAATTTACAAAGTGATCTTCCTTCCCTATTAGTCTAGTACCCACCTGGCACTATATTTACTGTATTCCCTATGCTGTACTTCACATCCCCGTGATTATTTTGTAACTGCCAGTTTGTACTTCTTAATCTCTTCACCTTTTTCAATCAGTTCTCCAGCCCCTTCCATCTGGCAACCATGAGTTAGTTTTCACTTTGAGTCTGTTTCTGTTTTGTTTGTTTATTTTGTTCTTCAGACTCCACATATAAGTGAGATTATATAGTATTTAACTTTCTCTGACTTATTTCACTTAGCATAATAACTTCCAAGTCCATCCATATCATTGCAAATGATAAGATTTCATTTTTGATGACCAAGTAATATTCCATTGTGAATATATACCACATCTTCTTTATCCATTCGTTTATTGATGGGTACTTAGGTTGCTTCCATATCTTGGTTATTGTAAATAGCGCTGCAGTGAACATAGGGGTGCATATATCTTTTTAAATAAGTGTTTTGGATTTTTTTCAGATAAATACCCAAGAGTGCAATTTCTGGGTCATGTGGTAGTTCTGTTTTTAATTTTTTAGAGGAACCTATAATGGCTGCACCAATTTACAATCCCACCAACAGTGCATGAGGGTTCCCTTTCCTCCACATCCTCACCTACACTTGTTGTTTGTTGATTTATTGATGACAGATGTGAGGTGATACCTCATTATGGTTTTAATTTGTATTTTCCTAAGGATTAGTGAGGTTAAGCATTTTTTTATATGTCTATTAGTCATCTGCGTGTCCTCTTTGGAAAAATTTCTATTCGGGTCCTCTGCCCATTTTTTATTTGGATTTTTTTTTTTTTTTTTTTTTTTTTTTGGTGGTGAGTTGTGTGAGTTCTTTATAAAGTTTGAAATTTAACCCCTTATCAGATGTGTCATTGGTGAATACCTTCTCCCATTCAATGGGTCGTCTTTTTGTTTTGTTGATAGTTTCCTTTGCTGTGCAAAAACTTTTTAGTTTGATGTAGTCCCATTTGTCTATTTTTTCTTTTACTTCCCTTGCCTGGGGATATGTATCAGAAAAAATATTACTAAGAGAATTGTCATAGAGTTCACTGCCTATGTTTTCTTCTAGGAGTTTTATGGTTTTGGGTCTTACATTTAAGCCTTTAATCCCTTTTGAGTTTATTCTGCTATGTTGTGTAGGAAGGTGGTCAAGTTTCATTTTTTTTTTTTTTGCATGAATCTGTCCAGTTTTCCTAACATAATTTATTGAAGAAACTATCTTTACCCCATTCTTGTACATTCTTGCCTCCTTTGTCATAGATTAAATAACTGTATAGACTTGGGTTTATTTCTGAGTTTTCTGTTCTTTTCTACTAACCTATATGTCTGTGTTTATGCCAGTACCATTCTGTTTTGATTACACAGGCCTTGTAGCATAATTTGATATTAGGCAGCATGATGTCAGATTACTCTGTGGATTTGTTCTGTGGATTTTCTTATTTTTTTCTGTTTTCTTGGTTAATGTTCTAAGATTTTCAAGAATACAATTATGTCATCTGCAAATAGTGGTAGTTTTATATCCTTCCAATTTTTATACCTTTATTACTCTTCTTTAATTTTACTGACTTTATACCTCTACTGTGTTCAGTAATACATCATGGATATCCATCTTCTTCTCAACTTTAGATAACAAATGCCTTTAGTCTTTCCCTGTTAAGCAATCTGCTGATTTTTGAGCTGAAAAGATATATTTTGTTATGTTAAGGAAGTGTTCGTGTATTCCTATTTATTTGAGGGTTTTTTTTTTTAAATCAAGAAGTGTTGTTGAATTTTATCAAATGACTTTTTAATACTTGTGATGATGATTGTAGGATTTTGCCCTTAGTTTCTTCATACTGAGCCTTCCTTACATTCCTAGAACAAACTCCACTTGATCATGATGTATTATTAATCTTTTAATGTACTATTTTGTTCTCTTTAAAGTTTGATTTATAATTTTACATCAATGTAAGAGCAATATAGGAAAGATTGATCTGTAGCTTTCTGCCTGATGCAGTTTGTATCAGCTTTTTAAAAATATATAAGTTACAAAGTGATCCACCCTCAATCAGCTTTCGATACTCATGTTATATTTGCTTCATAAGAAGAATTGGGAAGTTTCCTTTCTTTTTGTATCCTCTGGAACAGTTTCAGATCATTAGACTTACCTGCTCTCTACAAGGTTAATATCGTTTCCATTAATTCTGTATGTGGTGCATTTGGGGCATTAGCATATTTACATAGACTGAGCAAAAGCCTGAGCAAAATAGTTTCTGTTGCTGTTTTCTTCTTATTTCTTATTTTATATATTTGGACTTTCTCCCTTTTTACTTACTAGATTAACTAGTGGTTTAACTGTTTTACCGATTTTTCCCCTCAATGTACGAAATTTAGATTTATTTACTAGTTCTGCTGTTTTCTGTTTTCTGATTAATTTCTGCTTTTTTCTATATTAATTCCTTCATTTTGCTTTCTTACAGTTCACATTATTGTTTTTTTCCCTAACCTTTTGAGTTAGATATTTAACTCATTATTTTTTTTTCTTCTTCTCCTCTTCCTTCCCCCTTTACTCCCCTTCCCCCTCCTTTATATTTATTGCTGTGAATTTTCTTTACTTGACTGTTCTTTAAGTTCCAATATATAGTATTTTCCTTATTGTTTTTTAGAAATTTTACAATTTTATTTCTTTTTTAACCCAAGTCCAAGGGTTTTGTTGTTTTAAAGTAGAAAGTCCTTTAATTTTTTACTTTATTTAAAATTTATAATTTCAGTACATGGTCATCAGAGTATTTGACTATCCCATTGTTACTTTTTGGACTTACTGATATTTCCTTTATGGACTCTCCTAAAGGTTAATTTTTATTAATGTTCCATGGAGACTTAAAAATACCTTTCTCTTGAATTAAAAAATAATTAAGGGGTAGTTTTTTCTCTAATAATTATTTATTAATACCTATATATTCAGGTAAAATTTTGAGATTATAAAAATCAATATTTGGCAGTAATGTAAAACCTAAAAGCCAAATAAAGACATTGTAGATGAATATTATCTTATTAAGTGGGAAATTTTTTCTGAAACATGTCAAAATTATGCATTTCCATGCATAATTTTTGTGTGTATAATAAATAATACTTTAGAACTTAAACTTTTAAGGAAAAAATAGAATGTGTAGATATTATAGGTAAAATAAGAAAAAACAAATCTATATTTTATGAAATTTAAAAGTGAATTTTGAAATTCTGTTAGAAGAACTGCATCTTATATTTAGTGTATATACAGAATATTTTGGTTTTGGCACCAAGTATCTGCAAACAGTGTGACATGACGTTAATTTATTTTTATTTGACAAATTTAGAAATGAAGGTATAGGGAGGGCTCTAAGGCCTAAGGTCTCAGTTTCATGATTCTTAAGTGAAACTGGTATATGTCCCTGAGTTTTGCTTCTGTACTCTTTGAATGCTTGTTGATGAGTGATTTAAGATCTCAGGAAAAAAACTGTTCTTTGTGGACTTAAAGAAAACCCTAGTTTAACATTGTCTGAAGATGTCTAAGTCGACTTGTTGAGATATTTGCATTAACTTCTGTTGCAAAAACAGATTACTTGTGATTTCTATATAATAGTGTAACTTTATTTTTCTTTTCTTTGTTTTTTGTTTTTTAGAATTTTTATTTGGCTACTACCTTGAAATACAGGCCCTAAAAATGTCAGCTTGTTTGGACATAGAAGATGACGTGGATAAATGATAAAAATTAAGAAAGACGTTTTGGTAAGTGAAACCTTATGTGAGAGTGGATACAACTCAACATAATTCCAAGCAATGGAGTGACTCTACCAAAGTTACTTAGCAAATAAAAAACTGTTTCCTTCATCATCTAGTGTTTTGTTAAAGGAGAAGATAGTCCTTCAGCCAGTTATGGGAGACATCAGCATAATGAAGCCAAAATTCACTAAGTTTTAGTACCTTCTGTTTCTCTGGAGTTAAGACCTTGCTTGATACCTTTTTTCTTGGGGAGTCCACAGACCTCCCAAGAGGAACATCATAACATTGAAATGCATTTTAAATGTCTGGTCTCCTCCAGCACTACACCAGACCCAGCATAGTTCACTCAGGCCTAGTGCTATACTAGTCAGTCACATGAGTCATACCTGGATTGTCAGACTCAGAAGTTGAAAACCAGTGGCTTGTGGGCCTATGTGTGTTTCATTTGGCCCATAGAATATTTTCCAAAAATGTAAATCTGTTTTAAAATCTGGAGATTTCACGAAATATATGGATTTTAGTTGTCTTAAAATTCAGAACATTATTTCTGGGCCTACATGACTCCTCTGATCTCTCCAAAAAGCTGAAACAAAGTTGCAGCTGCTCAGCGTAGATTGATAATTCCATTGCCCAAACCATTCGTGCGCAGTATATGCAAATGCATTTCATATCCAGTGTTCTTTTACCTGCCTGACCCCTGTAGGCATGTGAGTTTATGATATCTGATGTAGATAACAGTGTCTTGTCTTCTCAAATAGCAGCTAAATCAGATAATCTGAATAGCCTGTGAGTTTTTACCCATTATTCAGCTGCCTGCACCAGGTAAGAAATCTGAAAAGAAAGGACTGGTGTAGGTAGCTGAATATATATAATATATATTATATATAAATTCATATATTTATAAATATATATTTAAATATATTTTTTAATCCTGTGATTTGGAAGATGTTCATAAGTAATCTTCTAAGCCTTGTTGATGTCTGGTGGAGTTTTACCTTGGATTAGTATCACGTTGCTGGTATACTTGTTTTTTCTTTTTTTTTAAATAAACTATTGTGAATAATTTCAACTATATATAAAATTATAGTACAAATAATACCGATATACCCATCACCTACATCTAAGCATTATTAACATTTTGCCTTATTTGCTTAATGTATTTTAAAGTAAATTATAGACATCATGATATTTTACCCTAAATGCTTCAATATACATCTCTTAAAAAACGATAGAAACACTGTCCTATATAGCCACACCACCATTATTATCACACCTAACAAAATCAGTAACAATTCTCTAATTGTCTTAAAAATGTGCCTTACATCTTTTTTTCAAACCAAGATCCAATAAGGGACTATACATTGCATTTGATTTTTATGCCTCTTAAATCTCATGTAATGTAGAATAATTTTACCCACCTTTTTCTTCCCCCATGACCCCAGACTTATTGAAGTCAAGCCAACTATGCTGCAGAAATCCTACACTCCAGATTTGTCTTATTATTTCTTCATGGTGTTGTTTAAGTTGTTCCTTTGTCTCCTGTTAAAAACTTGTTAGATTCAGGTTAAAAATTTTTGGCAATGTTGGTTACTTAATATCGTACATAATTTCTGATTGTTTCTCTGTTACTGATGCTGTGGTTGATCATTGTGTTCAGGTGGTAATAATCAGGTCCTCTATTGTGAAGTCACAGTTTTCTTTTTGCCTGACAGCAAATCTGAGATGATACTTTGACATCATGTGAATATACTGTTCTCTGTCAATTTTTCACATAATGTTTTGTCCTTATTAGTGATCCTTGCCTGAATTATTTTATTAGGAATTGCAAATTGTGATTTTTCTAATGGTATCATTCTTTTTTACATTTAAGTTGGCAGATCTGTAGTAAAGAGCTTTCCTTCATCAACTGGAGCTATTTGGCTTCCCTGAAATATTTGAAAGGTAGAATAAATAATATGCTTGCTTTTTAAATTTCTCCCAGATATCCCATTTGTTCTTCAGTTCTTTGTAAAAGATCAAAAGAGCCCCCAATAAGAAGTGAAATCAAGAAGTAATCTGGAAATTTATTATGTGGGTGAGCAAGATAAATGGTGGTTAATCTTAGCAAACCCAGAGAAATAATAACACATGTTCTTTTGTGATAAGTAATCGTAAGTGAGCAAATGAGTCTCAAGATAGTTAACTATAATCTCTCCTTCTGAGCTGCATTTCTCTTAAAGAATGGTTGGTTATTCTTACATAGGTCACTGGTGGCAGCTGGCCTCAGTTTCTGGTGTGTTTTCTTGAGGCAACTATAAGCACAGCATCTGTAGATAGCTTGCTGAATCTTAACAGGTAGCCCCAGATGGGCACAGTCTGGGGCTAAACTTGGCCTGCAGCTGAGCCCCTCTCAGGACTATGCCACTGGACACCTACTACACAAAGCCACACTAATAAGACCGGGAGACTTAGGAGCTTTGCTTAGTACATAGAAATGGACACAGAAGGCAGCCAAAATGGGAAGACAAAGAAGCAGAAACCATATGAGAGAACAGAACAGAGATCCAGGAATAATGGAGTCAAGCAATTTAACAGATGCAGAATTCAAAACACTGATTATAAGATGCTCAGTGAACTTAGGGGAAGTGTAGATGAATTCAGTGAGAACTTTAACAAAGAGATAAAAAACAAAAATGGAAATAGAAACTACAAAAGAGAACCAGTCAGAAATGAAGAACACATTATCTGAGATGAAGAGTATATTAGTGGAAATAAACAGAGTAGATAAAGAAGAGGATCAAACCACCCATAGAAAGGATGGGGAAGAAGCCAAGGACACTTGATCAAAATGGCAAAAAGAGAGAAGACTATAATAATAATTTAAGGAGCCTATGTGACACAATTAAATGTAAAAATATCCATGTCAGGGGTACCTGAAGGAAAACAAGATGTTGACAAGCTATTTGAAGAAATAATGATGGAAAACTTCCCTAACCTGGTGAAGGAAATAGACATACAACCCCAGGAAGCTCAGAGAGTCCCCAGACAAGACGAACCCAAAGAGGCCCACATTAAGACACATTATAATTAAAATGTCAAAGGTTAAATACAAAGAGAATCTTAAAAGCAGTAGAGAAAAGCAGTTAGTTACCTACAAAGGAGCACCCATAAGACTGGCAGCTGATTTCTCAAAAGAAACTGTGCAGGACAGAAGGGCTTGGCACAAAATATTCAATGTGATGAAAACCCAGGGTCTACAACCAAGAATACTTTATTCAGCAAAGCTATCATTTAGAGCCAAAGGACAGATAAAGAGCTTCCCAGACAAAAATAAGCTAAAGGAATTTATCAACACCAAGCCAGTATTACAAGAAATGTTGGAGCGACTTCTTTAAGAAGAAAAAGATATGTATCAAAAACAGGAATAAAGAATGGTAATAACTACATTCCTATCAACAAGTACCTCAAATGGTAAAGAATTAAGTGCTCCAACCAAAAGGTAGAGTGGCTGAATGGATAAGAAAACAAGACCCCTACATATGCTGCCTGCAAGAGACTCACTACAGATTAAAAGACACACAGACTAAAAAGAAAGGGATGGAAGAAGATATTGCTTTGATGGACCTAGAGAGTATTGCAGTGAATGAAATAAATCAGATAGAGAAAGACAAATATTGCATGATTTCATGAACATACGGAATTTAAAGAACAAAATCAACAACAAAAACTCATAGATACAGAATAAACTCATAGATACAAAAATATTTTGAGGGCTACCAGATGGGAGGAGAGTTGGGGAGACGATGAAAAAGGGCAAAGGGATTAAGAAGTACAAATGGATAGTTACAGAATAGACAAGGAGATATAAAGTGTAGCATAAGGAAAATAGTTAATGTAATAAATATGTAAGGGGAAGACGGGAACTAGATTTAGTGGGGCGATCACTTTGTGAGTTATATAAATCTCTAATCACTATGCTGTACAACTGAAACTAATATTACTGTATGCCAACTATAGTTGAAAAAGCATTGAAAAGCATTGAATTGTACAATGTAAATATTAGCAACTAATTATTATATTTCAATAAAGCTGGAAAAAAGATTGGTCGATTATTATGTAAATTCTTAACAGATTTTAAATGGACATTATCAATGAACTGGAAGACATTTCTTTTAAAATTTTTTTTGGAGGGAAAGCAATTTTCTTTATAGACTGCCTTTCAATTTCTTGTTTTTTTTTTGTTGTTTTTTTTTTTAAGGTGCAGTGTCTATGGTACTGTTAAAGTGATAATTCTTGTATTTAGATTAGCTGATTTTTAGTGTCTGACAGTAAGAGTTTCCCAAATCTGGATACACAGCCTTCATGGCATGACCAGTGACCTCTTTAGAAGACTATCAAAGTCCAGGTTTTTCAGTTGGTTTTCTTCTTTCCAGTTAAAGATTCTTTGGGAAAATGTTTCTTAAATTTTAAATTCTCTTCTTACAGTTGTTCTAACTTTGGAACAGCTGTTAAATAGCTACAGTTTTTCATTCAATTTCAGCATTCACTTTTTCCTGATGAGCAGAAGCCTTTAAGCCCTAAAAATCTTTTTTAGTTTTGTTTCTTTACCTCTAAAATTCTTTAAAATCTTTAATATGCTTTGGCAAATGACTAACAACAGTGGTATTTCTAAAGGATTTTCTGAATGCTATTGTTTTTTAACCACCCAAATCACACTATCTCTTTGTAAGTCACAGTACAAGACTATAAAGTGTTCTACTCAAACATAAAAGTTTTTTTCCCATATTTATTTATAACAGAGGAATTTCTTCCCCTTAGATTGGTTTTTGGAAAGCCTTTGATCTTGAAGTTTAGTGACTGTTTAAAAAAAGAAAAAAGAAAAGTTAAAGTTTTTAAAAGTTAATACTTTTTTCCCATTTATTCAGGTAGTATAACTGTATTACAGCATATTTAGTTTTGTATTTCCCTAATGACTTATAGCATATTTGGAAAACAGGAAAAGAAAACTCACCAGTGATCATATCAATCTAGCGCAATTGCTGTTTGCATTTTAGTGGATTTATTTTCAGTCCTTTTTTTCCCCATCTTTAAAAAAAAGAAAACATGGTTATAATTATAATTTATGTAAGGAATGTTTTAAAATTTGAAGATTTATGTGAGGTTCTTATGTTTCCATGCCATTCTTGCTTTACACAAATGCTAAAAATTAATGTTCATTCATTCACCTTTGAGTTAAGAATGTTATCTTCAGTCTCAAAGTTAATGAAGGAAATGGACATATGGTGTGATCTTTAATACATTTACTGTTTGGTAGGCATCATAACTAAAAATAAAAGAAAATGTGACTTCTTTAGATCTAAAAGTTAAAAAGTAATTTAGTTCTGCCCTAGATACAGTTCTTTGCCTCTATAAACGTGTTAACCATTTATTTTCGTAAAAATATTTTTAAAAATTTTTGTTCTGAATCATTTTCAGCCATACCACTATTAATAACCCTTTGAAAGTTGTTTAAAATGGTACTCATAAAAGACTTTAGGATTTTAGGTAGTCCTCCAGATGCCGTTAGTTGAGTCAAGTTGTGCTTTGCATGTTAGAGAAAGAGAAGGGCTTTAGAAACCTGGGCTCCTCTGAAGCTTTTGTCAGGACAGGAGTAAAGGGAGTCTCTGGCAGCCCCTTGCTCTGTGGGGTCACCCAAAGGCTTATATAAAATCTTAGAAAATGCTTGTTTTATTTCTTTGTGATCTCTTGTTAACCTCCTCCCCATATTCTAGGCTTACAAAAAGGTAGCATACAACAACATAATAGACATAAACATTATAACATAATAAAAGGAATTTTATTTAAAACTGGTTTATTATTATTCCTACTATCTTTAAGAACTAATTATTATAGAATATCATAATTAAATTAGTTTATCCTCTCTGTAATTTAGTTTTTGTACTTATTGGCAAGTAAATAATTTTACATTGAACTATGGATTATACATTGTCGATTGCATAATTATGCATTGTAATGCTTTTTCTATCTTCTCTCTTCAAAGGTTTTTTTATTGTCCACTTCGCATATGCTTCTAGAATAATATTCACCATGGTTTTGGATGACCTTCCAAATTTAGAAGACATCTATACTTCCTTGTGTTCATCAACAGTGGAAGACTCAGAGATGGATTTTGACTCTGGACTAGAAGATGATGACACAAAAAATGATAGTATTTTGGAGGATTCTACAATCTTTGTGGCCTTCAAAGGAAATATAGATGATAAAGACTTCAAATGGAAATTGGACACAATATTGGCGAATGTGCCCAATTTGTTACACATGGGTAATTTACTTTAATTATTTTTCCTTCTTGTTGCTCTTTTTGAAGTGTTTGCCATTCTATGATTATCTTGAGTTTTACAAAGTAAAGCTTTGCTCTACTGGGTTGAAAGACTGATTTTAATTGCAGAATTGGAATTTTAGGATTTTTTAAAATAGAAATGCTGTTGTGTTTCTTTTAAGTATATGAAGGAACTGAACATAATAAACTATTGTTTAACATAGTACTCATTAAGTAATCTGCTCTAATGGAGAGGAGGAGTACACAATACCCAAATATATTTATTGTTTTTAACTCTCTGGTCTTCATTTTCTTTACCTTTAAAACGAAGAGGTTAGACTGGATCTTTAAGGCCCCGTAAAGCTTACAAAAATCTTTTACCCCATGGTTCTACTTAAAAGGTACTTGAAGATTGTTCTCTTAAATTTTAGATCAGAGATTACTAACCAAGACCTGCTGGATCTAGCCTGCCGCCATGTGTTATAGCTCACTTTAATTTTTTTGCTTGTTTTGTTTTTTGTTTTTATTTTTAATGTTTAAATTTCATTGCCAGTGTTTTAAAATTGAGATACTTTACATAAAAATCTAGATTTTAGATTTGTCTTTTAAAATGGGAAGATCTGATAACACTGAGCTCGCTGTCACTCTCCAATTGTGCCAAGTAGCAGCTGCCACTGAAAGCAGGCCCTCGCCTCACTGCAGTTTGTTCCTGTCTGACCTCTTCAAACATTTAGATTACCTGTCTTGGTCTTGTGGGTGTTTGTTTTTGAACCTGGTTTAGGTAGTCTCCATCTTTTCTTGTTAGCACAATTATCTAATCCCTTCAGATACAGTACAAAGCCTCGATTTTATCCTTCTATCAAATCTTGATCTGATCAAATGCTCATTAGCTTTTTTGGATTTGGGGTTTTTTTCCTTTGAGATTTGATGTTAGGAGAGAAGCTGTCATTGTTTTCAAGGGTTTTTTTTTTTACTGTGTTGTATAAGACTTCTTTATAGTTATCAATTATTTATAATAGTATTAGAAAATTTTATGTGCTAAAGTTGTAGTTATCAACATCATTGTCAAGCATAATCATAGTCAAAATATATCGTATTATAAGGGCCCAGTGGGCCTGAAAATGTCATTGCTCTTAATTACCCACATTTTTTTCTTGGTTTTAAATTGCTAAATTAGTTTATTTATTGCTTTTAAATAACCAAAGCCAGACTTAATGGTTATTATCAGATTATATTCTTAGCCCAAAAGTATTTTAAGTCAAATCTTCTCATATATGATGGAAGTTTAAAACACTTTTGAGGAAATACAACTATGTTATAGACAAGGATTTTTCTGCAGTCGTATCACAAATAGATAATACCATAAGCATATTTGGTGTTTGTCTAGACCATGTATAAGATTCCAGTACTTCTCCAGTTTGGAAGAAGCTCTGTAGCACTTGTATTCGGTGGAACCAGGATCCCAAGTTTCCTGCGTTTTGCTGTATGAATGCATAACTGTCATGGGAAGGATTTTAACCTGGGAATCAGAGCTGGATTTTAATGCCAATCTCTGATGCTACTAGGTAGCCACAGGATTCTGCCCTTCTTAGCCTTTCTGGGCTTCAGTTTCCTCACCTGTAAAATAGACAGACTGAAAATAGCCTAATTCTTTTGAAATTTCTATGATTGTGTTATCTCACTGCTCTTAGCAAGTGGTCTCTTTTTCCCACATTAGAATAAGTGAACTCATGTCTGGATAAGTTAATTTTTAACATATAAGGGTATTAGAGCTGAAAAGGACTTTAGGCATTGTGTAGGCACTTTAACCTATCCATGAATATTTCTTATTTTGAGAACAGATATGCCTATATGATCATTTTCTTAGTATTGGAATGTATAACCAAATAGAGGATACAAAAGATTTAATTTAGCTGAGCTTTAACAAAAGGAAAATTATTTTGTCTAGGGTTGTTGAAAAGTTTTTTTTATAGGCTAACTGGACCTGGGATTTGCTTTCCATCAATAAAATATAATTATAAACAACATTACCTCCTCAATTAGTTAATTTTTATATCTTTTTAAAAATACATGTCCTGAAGTTTGCATTGACTTTTAAGACTTGCTGAAATATAATGTTTTCATATCCTAACTGAAGCTTAGTTGTGAAATTTGTTGTTTTCCCCCAAGTTTGGTGTGCATCCATGGAAATTCAACTCTTAAAGTACGTAAAAATTTAAAAATCGAAGATGTAAAAGATCAAGGCTTAAGCCCTTCTTAAACTGAAGCATTTATAGAACATTGGAAGAAATGTTTGCTCCCTGTCTCTATAATTATCTTCCACAGGGATACTCAGTGAATATATAATATGAGTGTTAAAATTTCAAACGTTTCATTTGAAGAGGTAAAATTGCTTAACTTTTTATAAGTAAAAGGCATTATTTTCCTTTTTGGTGCTCTTTTGCTGAATAAGCTGCAGATTCCCTACAATTGGAGTATCTGCCAATTGAATTTTTAATAGAATTTCACTTGAAAGTTGAGACTTAAATTTTTCAGCTTCTCAGCTCACATACATTGAACTGAGTCCAGAAGTAGATATTATTCTATTAACAAACTTGCCTCTCCCTTCTCTTATAGTCCTTACTTCGTCTTACTGCTTTCTATTTATTCAGTGCCTATAGTAAGTATATCAGGTCCTGTGCTCAGTTTTTGGCATGTATTATCTCATTTAGCACCCACAGTCTCATGAAGTAGTATTTCATGGTTTTAGAGAAAAGAAAGGTGAGTTTCAGAAAGGTTAAATAACTTGTTCGTGGCCACTCCAGGTGCTGAGTGATAAAAGCGAGATTGGATTTGAAGTCTACCTAACACCAAAGCCTAAGCTTCTCAGCTACTCCAAGCTGGTGCTCTGCCTTGTTCTTTTACTTTTTTGTTGTCCGTTTCATGGCTTCTAGTCGCTAAAAGATTATCAATATTATTCTCTTTCTTTCACGACCAAGAATCCAGTAAGCTAAAGGTACAGAAGGTGGAGCCCTGGAACAGTGTGCGTGTGACATTCAATATCCCCCGGGAAGCAGCGGAGCGGCTACGGATCCTGGCTCAGAGCAACAACCAGCAGCTTCGGGATCTAGGGATTCTCTCCGTTCAGATTGAAGGTGCCCATCTGGACCCAAATCATAATAACAGTAGAATATAGCATGATTTTCTGTGCTGTTTTGATTTTTTCTCCTGTTAAGTTTCAGAATGCCAAGTAATTTATGTAACCTGTGCTTTACGATGCAGCACCCTAGAATAGAGGGATTGAGGCTCTGGTTGGGTCCTGATGTTTGAGCTCCATTCTGTTCGCTGATTTTGGCTGTCAGTCTGTCATACTTTGATTTTACTGGCACCCTGACCAGAAACTGATTTGTCTTTTAAAGAATATCTAATTTCAATTGCTCCTCCACCAAATAAGCCTTAATTTTTATCTAACAGATGAAAATATGCTACACACGCGCGCGCGCGCACACACACACACACACACACACACACACACGAGTTTAAAACCCTGGTATGGCTTTCTGTTGTTCACAGAATAAAGACCAACTCCTTATCATGCTTCGCTTGGTCTGACCTCTACCTTTTTCTTCCAGCCTTATCTTGTACATACTCTCCTCCTTGCTGTCTGTGTCTTGCCTTCTTTTGGTTCCTTGAATATTCATTTCTTCCTCCTGCAATGAGTCCTTTGCATTGATGTCTTCTCTATATGAAATATTGTCCCCTACCATTTTCCCTTCCCTTAGTTAACACCTATGCAGCCTTCAAGTATCAGCTTAAATCTTCTTGAGGATGTATTTTCTGAACTCCATGTCTAAGTCAGAATCCTTTATTACTTGCACTCACAAAAGTCTGGTGTTTTTTCCCCCTCAGATCATTTATCTCACACTTTTATTAGAGCAGTTATTTGATTATTGTTTTGTTCCCCCATAGACTGCAAGCTCTAGTAGGGCAGAGACCATGTTATATCTCTGCCTCCCTATAGATGTTAAGTTCTTTAGTAACCACACATTGAATGAAAGCAAGGATAACATATATAACAGCACTACTTTGCTTCAGCACTAGGAAAACAATGATAAATAAAATATGGTCCTTGCTTTTATGAACTCAGAAGGAGCTAATGATCTTGGTGAGGGAGACAAACTTGTGAGAGATGTAAGTACCAGGTTTGGGGGAGCACCAAGAAGGTTCTATCTTTGGGTGCTCAGTGACTTAAAACCCTTTCTTCCCCTCCTGTGTTGATGCAAGCAAAGTGACAACCAGCGATACCAGCCTTCCCTTCCACTGGTAGGCCAAGCCATCCTGACCCTGTGCTTGCTTGGAACCTAAATGTTCCACAAAACCTCAGCAGCAGAGAGGGTCAACATTTTGTAGATAAGAGTGAGACACATTTCGTGCAGTTAGGATTGTAGGTTGCTGTGCCCCAGAAGGGGCAATAACAATAAACAAAGATTATAAATAGACTGAAAAATGGGGTAAATTTTGTTATTTGATAAAGAAGGGAATAGTGACTTAAACAATAACCAGTTTATTTTGGAAAATGTTCTATTGTCTAAAAAGATTCATCAAAGTAAAATTAATTCACAGCAACCTATAGGATATAGGATGAACTTTTGGAAAGAGTAGGAGTTAAACAACTGTTGGATATAATGACACTATGTAGACCGTTTCTACTTTATAAGCACATTTGTTCTTTATACGAAACACATAAGTGTTTTCTTAAAAACCTAAAATGTTTACAGTCTTTGTTACCTATTTATCTGAGTTTAAATGCTTTGGAACTTTAAGTGGTAGTGTTCTCCAGTGGAGAAAGGAAATATTATTTTCTTATCAGACCTGCTTCCAAGTTCTTAAAAGGGTAAGACGCTGGCTTCCCTTTAATGTTATAGCCATAAATTAAAACATAAGTACCGATGAGGAGGCAAAATAGATAACATACTTTAAGAAATTATGATATTCACATATGGCAATGATTATCACATTACAGAAAAGAGTTTTTTAACTTTTAGGTCATGCATATGTCTCCTAGGTGATCTCATTTTTTCTCTCTGCACTCCCTGGGAATTCAGGCAGGCAGGAAAGTGGTGGCAGCAGCTGTTGCTTTTATGAAACGTGATGGGTTGATGCTTTTGTAAGTTGTAAGAGGAATTATTGCCATTGTCGTGTCTGCTACAGGGGTGGAAGGACAGGTTCCCCCAACAGTCTAGTCTCCACTGAAGAATACTCCTTGTATCCTCCCTTCTTTGAGTTTTGGCCAAGGAGTTGGGGAGACATCTTTTTTGAAGACATTTTGTGGCCTCTTTGTAAATTCATGGTGATTTAAAGCAGGAATCTGCAAACTTTTTCTGTAAAGGGCTAGAGAATAAATTTTTTTTTACCTTTGTCACAATAACTCAACTTTATCGTTATAGCACAAAAACAGCAATAGGCAATGTGTAAATGAATGGCTGTATTCCAGTAACACTTTATTTAAATAAATAGGCAACAGCCTAGATTTGGCTCACAAACTGTAGCGGACCCCTAGTGGGCAACTTTGAGAGGACCAGTAGTGTTCTCCACATGTTTTTTTTTTTTACAACAGTTAATTTATATGCATTTGGCAAATAGGGGAATAAGAGCAGTATAATGTGGAAATTGTATTGATTCATGTGTGATTGTTCCTGGAAAAGGCGTGCTAGAATAGGAATGGAAGGATAATTATCTATAAGGAAAAAAAAAAGCCTGTAGCTCAGCTGCTACACAGGTGGGAGTCCTTTCAACTTTATTTTAAGAAAATGAAGACAGAACTTACACTCAGGCACCTTCCCCAGAAGTGCACCCCCAGCATTGCATGGCTCTCAGCTTGTGACAAGTTACACTTCCTCCTGTACCCGCCTTAATGACAGCCCCACTGGCTCAGGTCATCACCTCATCTGTATTATCTCAGCATCTTTAACCAGGCATTTCTACTCTAGTGTTTTGAGATGTGTTGCCTCAACTAATTTTTGTTTTTATTAGAGCTCTGGTTACAGAGCCACATGAGTTTTGAGTTTGTCACAACAATATTTTTTACATAAAACCTATTTTCAGTGTGAGGTTTTACAGAACATGAGGTTTTCCAGGATTGCATTTATCATATAGAAAAATGCTGATAATTCTTTGTAAGGTTATAAGATATCAATTCATCATATATTCAGTAAATAGCTAATGAATGCCTACCATGTACCACTGTTCTATGTATAAAGAATATAATTAGAGTGGCAGTATAATTCATCATCTAAATTAGGACACTTTTGAAAGTAAAATAGGGTGCTATTAATAACTCTCCTGGGACAACAGATATAAAGGAACTAGGGCAGACTTATGATTATACTTATACAGTAATGGGGGATGCAGACACGATAATAAGTGAATGAATAAGTAATTACATGGGATGTGCTCTGAAGAAATAAAAAGATATTCTTATAGGATGGACCTAACCTTGGTTAAGATGGTTAGAGGAGGCCATCCTGGCCATGTACACTTAAGATGACATGAAAATTGAGGTGTTGGTTTATGCAAAGAGTGCAGGAGAACTGTTCTAGGCAGAGGGGAACAACATGTGCAAAGGCCTTGAGGTAAGAAGCAGATTTGTGTGCCTAAGAAACTAAAAAAAATGCCTCTAAGGCTGAATCTTTTTTATTTAAAGAGAAAATAGTGTGAGTTGAGGTTAGAAAGGTAGGCAAGAGCCACATCTGGGCTGTCCAGTATTGTAGCCACAAGCCACATGTTGAGCACTGGAAATGTGGCTAGTCCAAACTGACATGCACTGTAATTGTAAAATGCACACTGGATTTTGAAGTCTTGGCTTCCCCCCAAAAGAATGTAAAGAATATCATTATTTTTTTATATTAATTATATGTTAAAATAATGATACATTGGATGTATCAGGTTAATAAACAAAATATATTACAATTAATTTACCAGTTTCTTTTTACCCTTTTATTGCAACTTCTAGAAAATCAAAAATTACATATATGTGGCTCGTATTATATTTCTGTAGAACAGCACTGGGCTGGATAGATAATTTGAGGGCTTGTATACCCTCTTAAGGAGTTTGGTTTTATTTCTAAAGCAATGGGAGCAATGGAGTAGGGTTTTTTTTTAATTAAAATTATTGGTTAATCAAATGTTTCAAGTGTACAGTTCAGCAATATGCCATATATTTGTGGCATATTTGTGTGTTCACCCAAAGTTAAATTTCCTTCCTTCACCAAGTATTTAACCTGCAGTACAATGGTTTTAAGCAGAGAAGTGACATGATCTGATGTCCATTTCAAGAACAATATTTCTGTTTAGAATATCTTAGCAAGTTTGGTATATTTAGTTCTTTCCCTTTAGTGGAAACCCTCAAGATGTATATTTTTCTCTTTTACTTCTGACACCAATAGGCAACTTAGAGCATCTTGTAGCCTGGTGATTAATTCCTTATTAGTAATATGTTTGTTCTCTATGACCAGCCTACCTGCCTTGTTAACCCATTTCCCATTTGCCCCAAGAATACTTGGTGGCCACCTGCAGCATTTATCCTGAGATAACTCGCAGGTTACAGTCTTAACCTTACCCCCAAAGTTTGCCACAAAATATTTCACATTTATTCTTATTTTCACATCACTCTAATATAGCAGTAGTCTTTGGAAACAAATGATAACATTTTATTTATAGCATTCTGTTTTTAGTAGTGGTATTCCCATTTGCAAAATATAGTAATTCTCAATTGCTGAAAATGTCAAATCCCAGAAAATGTAGCATTCCTATGTGTGATGCTAACATTGTTCTCAAACACTTGTTCGCCAGAGATTGATTTAATGATCTGATTTATGTAAACTTTTCTGTTACATTAGGATTGGAGACAAGTTCTGTTTAGAAATAACTCCAAGAACAGTTTTTATATTTTATTTCCACATTGAAAACCAGATTTGCTTTACCTCAAAGAGCGTATTTTTGTAAAGTTAACACTCGCAGTGATCTGCACCGTTTTTTCTAAACGAGAAATGGGAAATGGATTAAAACAAATCTGATGCACATCAGAGACAAAACAGGGGAAACTGTTGTGCCCTCATTAGCTTCCTTCTTTATCATCTGGCTCTGTAAACCTTGACCCCCACCCCACAGTAAGGAAGCACTCCAGTGAATGCTGACTTTAATCAACTCAGCCACAGGCTAGCTATACTTCAATTTGTCCACAAGGTGGTACTGTCCTCCAGAGTAACAATAGTTAAAATTTTGAATTAAAGGTGAGAAGCATCCAGAACTTATTTCAAAGACCTTTTCCTCATGAGACCAGTTAAGATTTAAGTTGCCTCAAAGTTTAGGGTCTTTTCACTTCTAGTGACATTACCTATCGGGCTATTGTGATATTCAAATGAGATAAAACTTTGTAAGCTTTAAAAATCCTGTACAAATGTTGATCTAATCATTAGATATCTTAGAGGTAGATTACTAGCAACCTATCTACTTTTTTTTTTTTCAGTTACAGTTGGGTTTTTTTCTCAATTACAGTTGACATACAATATTATTTAGTTTCAGGTGTACAACATAGTGATTAGACAAAACTTACAAAGCAATCACCCAATAAGTCTAGTACCCATCTGACACCATACATAGTTATTACAATATTATTGACTATATTTCCTGTGCTGTACTTTATATCCCTGTGAGTGTTTTTTAACTGGCAATTTGTATGTCTTAATCTCTTCATCTTATTCATACATCCCCCTACTCCTCTCCCATCTGACGACCATCAATTTGTTCTCTCTATCTATATTTGTTTCTGTTTTGTTTGTTTCTTTATTTTGCTTTTAGATTCCACAAATAAGTGAAATCATATGGTATTTGCCTTTCTCTGACTTATTTCACTTACTCATCCATATTGTTGCAAATGGCAAGATTTCATTTTTATTATGACTGAGTAATATCCATTGTATGTATGTACCACATCTTCTTTATCCATTTGTCCATCAGTGGACAAAACAACTTTGCGGCTCTTCATTGCATGAATTTATCTGCTGGATATCTGTTTATATTGTAGTTATTGAAAGGGAAATGTTATTTTGCTCACAAATATTACAGTGTCCCCATACCATTTTCTTCCTTCACACACATACACACACTCTTAGGAAGCTGGCTGAAAGTAAATATTGAGTTCCAGGCTCCCTGCTGATGCTACGCATCATTAATGATTGCCCATCTGCTGTGTTGTGACAATTGGTTATGTTCTCCTCATGCTTCATGTAAGTAAACCTGCTCAGATGAGGTTGAAGAAAGACCCACATTGTATTGATCCCACCCTTTTTGTGGTAGTAAACTTAACATAATTCTTCAAAAACAACAAAACTATAACTCTTTTGTACCTATTTTTAAACAAAATTTATATCTTATTCTGCTGATTTCCTTTTTATAACCTGTCATTTTCAGGGGAAGGTGCTATCAACCTGGCTTTGGCTCAGAACCGAAGCCAAGATGTGAGAATGAATGGACCCATGGGAGCCGGAAATTCAGTTAGGATGGAGACAGGATTCCCCATGGCAGGTGGTCCAGGTGAGATCTCCCACTCCATTGTGTGACATTTTACTAGTTTGTTTTTTGTCTTTATTTGCTAATGTATAATCATTTGGGTCCTGCAAGAGAGGCAGCAGTTCCTGGCACATCTCTGTTTACTGGTTCAGGAGATCAAGACATAACTCACTCGTAGGAGGCTAGAGTCACAGAGCAGGAAGCATATCGTCTTTACAATCTTTTGGGCTCATTTATTAAGTTATTGTTGCATGACAGAACCTATGCTAAGTGTTGGAAATAGAAATGAATAAAGTATTTTCTACACTCAGGATGTTTATAGCATAATAGAGAATATAGCTTTCTAACTCTTGCTTTCTCTAAGGCTTTGAATCTATGAGCTAAAAGTTCTTCTGTGCTTATGTAGAATCTGTACAAGTATGTGGGAAAATGTGTGTTTTTATATATTTAGAACTTGAGTTCTAAATTACTTGCTACCTGTTCTAGTAATCCCAAAATTTCTCCTTTAGAGATTGAATTCAACATTCTGAGAATCACAGAGTTTTGGAATTGATTTGGCTCTCTCATTTAAATTTGAGAAAGCTGTGGAGCTCACAGAAAGGAAGCAGGGTCAAGTAGCAGTGAGCTAATATCACAGATCCAGCTCCCAGTTTAGTGCTCTTTTCTCTACACCAGTGGCTTTTAGACTTTTTCTGTTGCAGGACCTTTTATCGAGATAAACCAGAAAAGCACAGCTGCTGTGGTTGAAGCAAAGTAAGCACCTGAAACTATACCAAATTATTCACCTCCCCACCTACCACAGTAGTAGCTCCTGAAGAAATGCAGCAGAATGGATAAGCTCAATTTATAAAGCCATTGTTCTGAACAGGTAGCTGAAGACTTGGCCATATAAAGTTGGAATTAGCTTTTTATCCTGGCACTGCCATTTAGTGATTAACTCAAGCCAGTCACTGTACCTCTCCAAGCAACAGTTTTCTTCACCAATAAATGAGCTAATAGTGCTTGCAGTCTTTTGCTTCCATGTTTGAAGGTGGTTGAACCCTGAACTGTATAACAAACATTTACTGAGTTACTGTTAGTCTATTGTAGAGTTCCATATGCTAGATGTAAAATACACAGACTGGTACCTATAGTATGGAGTCGATAGATGTAGATATTTACAAAAGTCTGAGCATTTGATGTTAAGGCAGCTTTATGAGAGATTACAAGCGAGGGCCAGAAGAAGAGTGAGAAGAGCCTAGCCAAGTTGCATATAGCTAGTGAAAGAATGAATAGCCCTAGAATGAGACTCAAGAAATCTGGGTCTGGTTTCAATTTTTGGCCGAATGACTTAAATTTACTAGCCTTAGTTATCTGTAAACATATTTGATTATGTCCTAGAAATAATGCTGTAGATCTCTTTCAGCCTTAAAATTTTAAAACTTCATTAAGCCAATATCAGCATACTTATTGCAAGCTCTCCTAGGATCTGGCAAATAACAGACGTATTTACTAAGCATCTCTCGGAAGTGAGTGTAAATTATAGCAAAATGTGTAGTTCATTATTAGCATAGAAAACTTAGAAACTTTAGGTTGAAATTAGGTTAGATTGGTATTTAATGAAGGCCACTGATTGTGATAATATATATAATGCAAAGTTTTAGAAATAATCAATTAGTAATGGTCTGTAGTCACAGAAACACTTTAATTCCTAAGTATCTTTCTTTACTGCCAAGCATACTCTAGAAATGCTTTCCTCTGTTGTCCATGAGGACAGTGGATGCAAGCAAATTTAATGTCACGTTAAACAAAATAGAGAACGTTTTTTAGGAAAAGAGACCTTAACTACTCTCTAAAACAATAATAAATGACTTTAGAATTGTGTATCTAGAATGTCTTAGATTGTAAATTTTTCTTAGCACTGCTTTCTTCTCTTAGCATTGGCAATAGAAAGTTGACCGATAAGCAAAGTCTTTTGTAATTAAAACCGAATCTATAGCCTTTTTTTTATTTTCCCCATAGCCTTTTAGAATCCCAGGATTAGTGAGGATACCATAGTAGTCATTAAGTTATGGTTTTTCAATCTCATTACTATTGATGCATTGGAATAATTCTTTTCTGTGGGGAGCTGACCTGTGCATTAGGGATGTTTCACAGCATTCCTGGTCTCAGCCTTCCAGATATCAGTAGAGCTATCACCCTTTTCTCTCAGTTGTACCAACAAAAACTGTCTCTAGACATTGTCAAATGTCCCCCCCCCCAGAGTTGTGAACCATAGATCTAGTCCAAATGCCCACCTAGCACTGGAATATATTTCATAGTATCACTACTGAGCATGTAGTTGGCATGTGCTTGAACATTTCTGAAGGTAGAAAGCTGATTGTAGACTGAAAAAACCTGTTTCTTCTTATCTCCTAAGAGCTTTCTTATTGTCTAATTATCATGTTTGAAAAATGGCATGGAGTTCCTCAGAAACAAATCCGGTTTCAGCACATAAACCTTTGTCTAACTGCCCTTCAACTACAGAACACCTAAAAATGCTGGCTAAAAACAACATTTAATGTACAGCTGAGCTTGTAAGAAAGTAAAGGAAATCTCCTGGGCAAGAAAGAAGTCAAAAAAGAACATTTAGACAGCAATAAACAAATGAGGAGTTTCTGCAGGGGCCAAGGGATTTGAGTTTTAATGGCCAGGAAGGGATAAATTTTGAAGCCTTGCTTTGGGTCTACATAAAGAAGGAAGTCAGAATTCAGAATCCCTTATGAAGCCAAAATTTTCAGTGAAAGATAGATTAGAAAATTTTTATCCTCTGGCACAGGGAGACAAATGCAAAATTTGTGTCCCTCGGCCTGGGCTTCTAGTTGGGTGGGGCAGAAGGTTGGGATGGTGGTTGTGAATTGTCTTCTCTACTCTTGTGCATGTTGGGCATTTAATATATTATTGAAATGATTCAGGAAAGCCAAGCTAAGTCATTAAGTGGTTCTAGACTGGTAACAATTGTTTAAGTTCTGGAGGGCAACATCCTCAACCCACACTACTGAAGACTTCTCATAGTTAAAACCTACTATAAATGAGCTTATATTGTAAATTTTTGAAATTTAGGATTAGGTTCCCTCCTTCCAGAATTCTAGATAATAGAAATATCAAGGGGTTTTAAATTATGAAAATCCAAAAAAGTGAACAAGACACATAAAGAGAATGGGGGGAGGATAAAACTTACAGAAATTTAAAGCTTACTGAAGTGAATAACTTACCCAGAAAATTAGACATAGCTGAATTAGGAGGCGAACTTGAAGAAATTACCCAGAATGTAGTAGAGGAAAAATAAGGAGATGGAAGTATGAAAAAGGTCAAGAGACATGAAGGATAAAATGAGAAGGGTTAACATAAGTCTGAAAAGAGTTCCAGAAGAAGATAAAGAAATTGAGGAGGGACAATAGTCAAAGACAGAATGGCTGAAATATTTCCAGAAATGATAAAAGAAATGAGTCTTCAGATTCAGAAGCCCAATAATCCTGAGCACTGCAAATAAAAATAAAACCACATCTGGACGCAAAATTGTAAAGCTACAGAACATGAAAAATAAAGAGAATATTAAAAGCAATTCAAAATAAAAGACCAATTATTTACAAAGGAAAGACCATCAGACCCACAGCTGATCTCTCAACAGCAACATTGGAAGCCAGAAAACATTGGAAAAATATTTTCAAAGTGATGAGAATATTGACAGCCTAGAATTTCAAGAGTAATATGAAATAAAGACCTTTTCAAAGAGACTAAGAGAATTTACCATTAACAGACCCTTGCTAATTGAACTGCTCAAGGATGTACTTCAGGAAGAAGAAAATTGAACCTAAGATGGAAGAAATAAGAGCTAAGAAGGAATGGTGAGCTAAATAATTGGTAAAAATGGGTAAATATTTCTAAATAAGCATTGACTTATTTAGTATAATGATGATTATTGTTTTTAGACTTTAAGTCAGATGTTTGTTGACACTTTAAAGCTGTCACTAAAATAACAAATAGAATGTATAATTTCTAGTAGTGGAGGGTAGAAAGGAAGGGAGTGATAGAAAAAAATCAATAAAATTCAGAAAAAATAAAACAGCATAAAAAAAACAGGAAAAATAGGAAAGCAGCACGGAAGGATAAAAAGCAATCGTATCATAAAATTATAAACCAAAATATGCCAGTAATTAACAATAAAGGCAAATGGATTATGAACAATGATAAAAAGAGTTATTAATCAGATTCAGTAACAAAATCAGATTTAGTTATGTGTTCTTACAGGAAAAACAAAATATAAGAACTTAGTTCATAGTTAAAAGGATAGGAAAAAAGATAATCTAAGGGACTATTAACCAAGATAAAGAGATATAACTAAAATAGACTTTAAGATAAAAAGCTTTACAGAGGATAAATAGGGCCACTGTATGATGTAAAATGAAAAATTCACCCAGAAGTTAAACTTTATGTTCGTAATAACCTAGCCTCAAAATATGTGAGGCACAGTAGACAAAATTACATGGAGTTAGGAAATCTTAGGGGAAATTTTAACACCTCTTAGTAATCAATGGATTGAGCTCATAAAAAAATTAGTAAGGATAAAGAAAGCTTGACTAACATAATTAAAATAGTTTTATATAATGGATATACAGTTGACCCTTAAACAACACAGGAGTTAAGGGCACTGACCACCCATGCAGTCAAAATTATATGTATAATTTTTGATTCTTCCAGAACTTAACTACTAATAGTCTACTACTGACTGGAAGCCTTACCAGTAACATAAACAGTCGGTTAACATACATTTTGTATGTTGTATGTATTCTATACTGTATTTTTACAATAAAGTAAGATAAAGAAAAGGTTATTAAGAAAAACATAAGGAAAATACATTTACAGTACTTACATATTTATTGAAAAAAAAATTAGTTAAGTGTACCCATGCAGTTCAAAACCATGTTGTTCAAGAGACAGTGGTATATAGAAACCATGTACTAATAATTCAAGGATTTTTAATCTTTTTATGCTTAAATGGAACATTTATATAAACTGACTATATCATTCCAAAAGCAAGTTTCAGTAAATGCCAAATATTGATATTACACAGATCATGTTCTCTGACTTAGACTGCAATTAAGTCAGTGACCAAAAAAAATCCCCTAAAATATTTCATATTCTTAGAGATTAAAAAATATATTCTAAATACTCAGTGATTTTTTAAAAAACCAATTATGATGGACAGAAAATATTTAGAATAGAATAATGAGACTAGCACATATAAAAATTTGTGAGATGTGGCCAATACAACATTTGGAAAAAACTTTAAGCCCTTAGATACTTTTATTAGAAAAGAACATCAAGTGAAAATTAATAAGCCAAGTGTCTGACTTAAGAATTAAGAGAAAAGACTTAAAAGACTCAAGGGAAAAAGAAAAGCAGATTAATAATTTAGGAGGAAGAAAATGATAAAGATTAAGAGCAGAGATAAGTCTGAATTTAAAAGCCAATAGAATGGAGCAGGAAAATCAAAAGATGTTTCTTTGAACAGACAACTAAAATGGATGAAGCTGATAAGACAAGAGAAAAAGAGAGGCACAGGCAATGTAAAGAATTAAAAAAAGTATTTATTTTAGAAGATTGTATTTTATAGTATGAATTATATAGCTCAGTTTTTAAAAATGGAAAAAAGGTATCCCATGAATAATTTTATGCTAATAAATTTTAAAGCATTGGCAAATTAACAGTTTTCTTGAAAATATAATTTAAAACTGACTTAGAAAACTTGAAAAATGCAATAATTAATTTAATTGAAATAATTAAAAATCTGTCTCCCTATGAATAAATTAGCATAACCCACAGGCCCAGATGGTTCTACAGGTTAGTTTTATCAAGTATTAAGAGCAGATACACATATTCTTCCAGGGCATAGAAAGAGGAAAAGATTCTTTCTAACTTATTTTGAAGTTACTTTAAGCTTGATACCAAAATTAAAGGGGGATAGAAAGAAGATAATTTAGGCTGTTTTCACTTACGAACATAGATGCTAAAATTCTAAAAAGTCTAACAGTATCAGAAATTAGAACGATTTGGAGCAAGAGGAGTTCTCAAACTGCTAGTTGGAGTGTAAATTTATATAACTACTTTAGGGAGCAGTTTACCAATATCTAGTAAAGTTGAAGATGCTTATACTTTAAAACCCAGCAATTCTAATTATGTAGTCTAAAGACAGTCTCACATGTCCACAAGAACACATGACATTGCAAAATTTTAAGAATGAAAAGTTAGGGCAGAGTGGGGGCAGGAGGACCTACTATTCATCAACAGGAGAATGGATGTATGGATGTCATAAAATGGAGCACTTATTTAACAGTCAAGATGGATTAATCTCCAAAAATAATGTTAAGTGAAAAAGAAAATTAAAGAAGAATACAGGTAGTATGGTGCCACTTATATAAAGGTTAAAAGTGTACAGAAAACTCAATGTAGCTTACCTACATATGAAGAAAAGATAAATAAAACATGGATGGAACTGTTATAACCCCAATTATAAGATAAGAGAGAGGGAACGGAATGAGATTGGGAAGGAGTAGGAGGCCTCTGGTGTATATACATATGTATCTGAAGGAGGTAAGGCAAAATGCTTAGATATATACAAGGTAGAGGATAGTATAGAATTTTTCCATACTTTTTTGTATTCTTGAATATTTAATTAAAAACAAACATTATGCCAGTACAAAAACTCTATTCTAGGGATTTTTTTTTTTCTTTAGGATTAATAAGAATGAACAGCCCTGCCACTGTTATGATACCCCCGGGTGGAAACATGTCATCTTCCATGATGGCACCAGGCCCCAATTCAGAGTTGCAGCCCAGGACTCCTCGCCCCGCTTCCCAGTCAGGTAACGACCTCCACTCTTTTAGGATCAGATAGGCTAGGGCTCGCTACACAGATCATTACAAAATTCAGCTGTCTCTGATGCAGTTCCTAACTGCTCAACTTAAATGCTATGTCCTTTACAAAATCTGCCCTAAATTCAAGTTGTCATTTCCTTCTCAGAATTTCTCATTATTCTCTTATCAGTTATACCCCAGCATCCCTAAAAGTGAATTCTTTGGTCTACTTAGTCCTGTAAGATACACCATGACAGAAAATTCTAAACAGTGAATTAAATTTGGTAAATGCATCATACTTTACCTTGGAGATTCAGAATGAACACATTAGAGACACAAAGTCTTATAGGGAAGAAACATGTCTAAGATTGTTAGGTCTAGTATTTCCCAAACCTAATTGACTATGTTTTTTTTTGTTTTCTTACAACACTAATGAACACAGTTCCTCAGAATATGCTTTGAAAATACCACTCTCCATATTCTGAGTTTGCCTCTTATATCCACTTTTGAATCATAAGCTCTTTTTAGATACAATTTACCTATCATCTTGGTACACTTTGCATATAGAAGATGCTGCCATACATTTCATTGAATGGTACTAGCAGATTTTACTCTATATTTGCAGATTTGCGAAGACTACTGCTCTAGGATATAGGGTGTAATAAGTTAATTATTGCCTTGTTGACTGTCTTTAAACAGATGCAATGGATCCACTCCTCTCTGGGCTCCATATACAGCAGCAAAGTCATCCCTCAGGATCTTTAGCTACCCCACACCATCCAATGCAGCCTGTCCCTGTGAACAGACAAATGAACCCAGCTAATTTCCCCCAGCTGCAGCAGCATCAACAACAACAGCAGCAGCAACAGCAACAGCAACAACAGTTGCAGGCAAGACCCCCACAGCAACATCAACAGCAACAGCCCCAGGGAATTCGACCCCAGTTTACTGCCCCAACTCAGGTGCCTGTTCCTCCAGGCTGGAACCAGCTGCCTTCTGGAGCCCTTCAGCCTCCTCCAGCCCAGGGTTCTCTGGGCACAATGACTGCAAATCAAGGGTGGAAGAAGGCTCCTTTGCCTGGCTCAATGCAACAGCAACTCCAGGCAAGACCATCCTTAGCCACGGTACAGACACCTTCCCACCCTCCCCCTCCATATCCCTTTGGCAGCCAGCAAGCCTCACAAGCCCATACAAACTTTCCTCAGATGAGCAACCCAGGCCAGTTCACAGCTCCTCAGATGAAGAGCTTGCAGGGAGGGCCCTCCAGGGTTCCAACCCCCCTGCAGCAGCCCCACCTCACCAACAAGTCTCCTGCCTCCTCACCCTCCTCCTTCCAGCAGGGATCCCCTGCATCCTCCCCAACGGTTAACCAAACTCAGCAGCAGATGGGACCAAGGCCACCTCAAAATAACCCACTTCCCCAGGGATTTCAGCAGCCCGTCAGCTCTCCGGGTCGGAATCCTATGGTTCAACAGGGAAACGGGCCACCTAACTTCATGGTGATGCAGCAGCAACCACCAAACCAGGGGCCACAGAGTTTACATCCAGGCCTAGGAGGTGAGGAACACTGAAGCTATTTGTGTTGGTAACTTTACTGGAGATAGATCTTAATAGAACTTCAATTTTTAGAGTTAATGGAGGGAGTGAAATAAGGGTGTAATTATTTGGTTTTGTGGATATATAGCGGTGATGTTTGATATAAATTAGTTAACTTGATATATTACTAACTTGCTACATTATACAGTATCTTACTGGTTACATTTAAACTAGCCCTCTGGATAAAGATGCAGGTAATATTGAATATAGAGATGCTCATTTTGTTTTTCAAATTACTTTTGCTTGATCTTGTACTAGTAAACTAGAATGTCCAGAAGAAACATGCATTTTATTAACAATTTAAACTACTCAGCTGTTGAACCAATTAAGATTATGCAATAGAGCAAAAATGAAAAGATAAGTACAGGGTCTTATTGGGGAAAAGGCCCTTCTAGTTTTCAATTTTGATAATCCTAATAAGTAAAACAGCATGATATTTGTTAAATTTGATTAAAGTATTAAAGGGGAATTAGTTCAGAAATTATTGACTTTTATAGTTTATAATGCCAATGCCTGCTCCTTAGAGAGGGAATTCCACCAGTTATACCTAAAGGAGATTTATTTATTTATTTTGTAAGGTGCCTCTTGTATGAAGAAAAAGCAATGGAGCTTAATGTGTGAGAGGTAAAACGATTACAGTAAAACTTATCCATCTCCATGTTTATTATTTATTCTTATTAATCATTGATCTAGTGCACATGAATGTGCTCGGAGCTTTTCAGTAAGGTATAGAGAGTGTCAGTAATGCTGTCATATGATAAACATACCCCCCACCAAAAGACACCCATTGCCTACCCAGAAAAAACTCTTGCATCTTTAGTGCAACATAGCAAAGGCATGTTCCCATGGTTTCTGGTGAAATTAAGTTGCTCATCAGTCTTTTCACTCTCTTATAATTAATTTTACTGACGTGCAGGCTCTAATATTTGAAACCTAAGAAGTTTTTAGAAAATGCAAGAATGTTTTAGCTCCAAACTTCACTGTTCTGGGCATCTAGTCCTGGATCAGTGGAAGCTGGGTAGTCCCTCTTACAAATGTGATTACTGATTTGATTACAAATGGAAGCATGCAAATGGGGACGTGTCGCTGCTAAAGACAAAGGACAAATGCTTATTTGTCTATGAAGTGTTTTTCAGGACATCGAAAATTTGGCCCTTAAAAAAAATAAATGGACTAATACAAAAAAATTTAAGTGAGCTTTAGGTCTTGATGCTTTCATAGAGCAGATGATGTGCTCACCTAGGTGATCTGGCCACATCTCAGGGCCTGTTATAAACAATGAGTCGGTTCTGAAATTAAACCTTCCTCTAAAAGGAAGTAATACTTCAGTGAGATTTCATTAGAGCATGGTTTTTGGTACCATAGCTCTCAGAATTGCAGCAAACCTTATGAGGGGAAGGCAAAATGATAAATTTTGTATAGCCTCACTTTGAAACTCCTATGAATTGTTTTTAATCTTGTCTCTTCTAAGGAGACAAGCACAGTATTGGGGAGAAATTTTCTGCAAAGGAGATTGTCAGTCATTTCCCTCAATGGAGGAAAAAAACACCTACCTATACTTAATATCAGGACCCAGCCTTTTGTTTTATGGTATTTCTTATCAATTAGTTTGAATTTGAGATAATTTAATATATTCCATTGGTATCTGTGTTAAAGTATGTAAAGTTTTGGGGTCCGCTCTATTACAGAGAAAAGTGAACTCTAAACCTTGCTGTGACGTGGCCTCAGATCACATTTAGGGAGCAGATTGCCATCTTTTCCTTGGCATGTTCTAAGTGTAAATTTTTTAGTATTTCTTTTTCATTTTGACAATGCTCATGTAAGAGATTGTGTTGATTTTTTTAACCATCTTTCCCAACCTTATTATTAAAGATCCTACCAGTGTGACAGAGAGCTAAGCCAGTGGAGACTTCATGCAGCTCATCTTTCCTTATTCATTCCACATCTAAGCAAGAGTATAAATTTGCTAGGTAACTGCCTTACTCATTGTTTTCTATTAAGGAATGCCTAAACGCCTCCCACCTGGCTTCTCAGCAGGACAGGCCAATCCGAACTTTATGCAAGGTCAGGTGCCTTCGACCACAACAACCACCCCTGGGAATACGGGAGCTCCTCAGCTGCAAGCAAATCAAAATATCCAGCATGCAGGTTTGTTTTTTATGATTTATTCAGCAAGCATTTAATGAATATTGTACAGTAGATAATAAGATAAGCAACAAGGATTAACATAAATTGTGGTCCCACCCCTTAATTTCAAACCCATAAATATGAATTATTCTTTCAAGGCAACAACTGATATATCAAAAATAAGTAAAATGTCTCAGGAACTTAAAAATATCTAACGAAAGGAGACGAAACTTGAGCAGGGGTCAGCAATTTTTTTTTTCTGAAAAGAACCAGATGGTAAATATTTTAGCTTTGCAACTACTTAACTCTGTGATCGGTAGTGCAACGTCGCAGAGATAGTACATAAATGAATAAGCATGGAAGTATTGCAAACACTGTTTATTTACAAACTGCCAGTGGGCCTGATTTGGCCCATGGACCATAGTTTGCCTACCGACCACAGTTAGTAAACGGACAAAAGGTGTTTGTGGCACAGGAAACTATAGGAAAGGCATAGAAGCACATGGCATTTTGGACAACTGCAACTTTAAAAATTTCTGTATAGTACATGTTAGCTTTGTTTATGCTGAGTGTCCGAATTCTTACTTACACTGTGGTGTTTGAAGTCCAGACTTCATTCAATACAGATTGAATGCCAATAGTGTATTGTATGTAAGAAGAAATTTTGGAGGAGAGGTAGGGCAGAGCAAAATGACTAAAAAGTATTTTACAAGAAATATTGTATAAGCCCAGACTTCATGTTTGTGATTGCTTAGGTACCATATAACTACTACTCTTACCCTTTCTCATTCAGGCAGTTTAGGACTGAGGTAGCCCAAATATTTTCTGAACTCCCGTCCCCACTTGGAATTAATTTAGTTATACGGTTCCAGCTTTAATAACAATTCACTAAGGAATGAGAAAAGTCTAAAATTATTTTTTTAAAAAAATAGTTCAAACTACCTCTTAAACGGTAAGAGAAAGGTAGGGCAAATCGCTTGACTTTTCCTATCTGCTGGTGCAAAACTGCATTTCTGAGCTATGTGAATTTGTTTTAAAACAGTGATAAGATCATTCGTAATTTGTCCACCCGAGCACAACTGTCTTATATTGTTATATGGTGTCTTCCACATGCACATGTTGTTTTGATTTCCCCATTTATCCCATCTAAGATATCACTACTCTTGCCTATCATTTTTTGTTCTCTCACCCTACTTGATTTCTCTTGTTAGCCTTTACTTCTTCGTGTAAAAATACTTGCCTGTTTGTTATTGTCTCTTGCCAACTAGATTCCAGGGAGTGAAGGATTTCGTCTATCTTGTTTATTGATATTACTTCAGCACCAAAAGTACCTGTACACATAGGTACTCATAAATAATTGTTGATGGAATGAATATACATTGGCGTATTCAGTGTACATAGTATATACTGTGGTCATGGAATTCAAGTTAAGAGATTATAAGACTGGTTTAGAAAATCTTCCTTGAGTTTCAGGAAAACTCTGGGTAGTGTGAACAAGGGTCAGTTTGTCCCCTGCCTCCCTGGCTGGAGCATGGACTGGCCTCATAATTTTGTTGTAGCTGCTACTTTCTAGTTCCCATTTAAAAGTGAAAAATAAAACGGAGATAAAATAAGCTAGAAAGTTATTCAGTAAAAAGGGAGAGATAATGCAAGTAGCTAGTTATAGGAAAATCCCAAAGACCCAAAATAAGTAAATACTACAGCAAGCCAGGCAGTGTCCTTTGTCTAAATTAGAAATAACTGAGAAGAATGGAACATGTCCCATGGAGTCCACCAGTGACTGCCACAGAGGAGGGTTACTGAAGCTTTAACATCCCTTGGTAACTGTCTTCTGTTTGCAGCTTCTGGCTGATCTGTTAGTTGACTCCTACCAGAGGCTCAGCTTTCAGATCAGGATTAAATAATTTTTACCACACTAGGTTAGAGGAGACCCATCCTTAGGAAATATTAGCTATTCTTTTCTTTAAAGTGCAGCATCCTGATATCACACATATAACCTTTGAGAGTCATTATTAGTTTTCCAAGAAGCATTTTTAAATGTCTTCTCAGCATTATTGAGATTTTCCTAACAGGATACATCACATTCTTTATTTCCTTGGCTCATCTAAAGCAGAGCTTATTTCACTCGCCTACAGTGCTTTATTTAATCCAAAAGAAAGTAAACTTTATTGGTCTTTGAAATGTTAAGTTACCAAACAGGAGTAAAGAAACAGGTTTTCCTTCTGTATTGTATAGTTGAGAATGTAACAATCATCCCACAGTCAGATCTCCATACTTTAGAAAACCCACAGCAAGTAAGTCAAGCACAGCATATTTGTTTATGTTGGTCATCCGGATATATGGATGATGGGTGTTTTTCTAATTAAGGTAATTTGAGTATCTTAATATCAACAAGATGATGGTATTTATTTCTGAAACCGTGCTTTTTTTTTTTTAAGGTGGTCAAGGAGCTGGTCCTCCTCAAAACCAGATGCAGGTGTCCCACGGGCCACCAAATATGATGCAGACCAGCCTCATGGGAATTCATGGCAACATGAACAGCCAGCAGGCTGGTAGTTCTGGGGTTCCTCAGGTGAACCTGGGCAACATGCAAGGCCAGCCCCAGCAGGGCCCACCATCTCAGCTGATGAGCATGCACCAGCAGATCGTGCCCTCCCAGGGCCAGATGGTCCAGCAACAAGGAAGCTTGAACCCTCAGAACCCTATGATCCTTTCAAGGGCCCCGCTTATGCCACAGGGCCAGATGATGGTGAACCCTCAGAGCCAAAATCTTGGACCCTCGCCCCAAAGGATGACCCCACCCAAGCAGATGCTTCCCCAGCAGGGCCCACAAATGATGGCACCACATAACCAGATGATGGGGCCTCAGGGGCAAGTTTTGCTCCAACAGAACCCAATGATAGAGCAGATCATGACCAATCAGATGCAGGGGAATAAGCAACAGTTTAATACTCAGAACCAATCCAATGTCATGCCGGGACCAGCACAGATAATGAGGGGACCAACTCCAAACATGCAAGGAAACATGGTGCAGTTTACGGGACAGATGTCAGGACAGATGCTGCCCCAGCAAGGACCTGTGAACAATAGTCCTTCTCAGGTTATGGGGATTCAGGGGCAGGTCTTGCGGCCACCAGGGCCCAGCCCACACATGTCCCAGCAGCATGGTGATCCTGCTACTACAGCAAATAATGATGTCAGCTTGTCTCAAATGATGCCTGATGTTAGCATGCAACAAACCAACATGGTCCCTCCCCACGTACAGGCCATGCAGGGAAACAGTGCCTCGGGAAACCACTTCTCAGGCCATGGGATGCCTTTCAATGCACCTTTCAGTGGAGCATCTAATGGAAATCAGATGTCCTGTGGTCAGAATCCAGGCTTCCCAGTCAATAAGGATGTCACGCTAACAAGCCCATTGTTGGTCAACTTATTGCAGAGTGACATCTCTGCAGGCCATTTTGGGGTAAACAATAAGCAAAATAATGCCAACGCAAATAAACCGAAGAAGAAGAAACCTCCTCGGAAGAAGAAAAATAGTCAGCAAGATCTAAAGTAGGTTATGCTAAGTTTTGCCTCAAATCTTATTTATTTCTATATGGATAGCTTTTTTTGATGGAAAATTTTAAACGTATATAAAATTAGAGTATAATGAAGTCCTGTTTCAACAGTTGTCAACTCAAAGCCTGTCTTGCCTTCATTTGTATTTTCCCCGTTACCCTCTTGATTTTTTTTTTTTTAAAACAAATTCACTTTAAATATTTCAGTATGTGCCTCTGAAAGATAAGGACAATTTTAAGACCACACAGTACCATTAGCACACCTAGAAAAACCATTACTTCTTCATATTCAGTTATCCAGACCATGTTCAAATTTCCCTGATTATCTCAAATTACTGTTTTTTAAAAATAATTTGTTCAAGTAAGAATCCAAACAAGACTCATAAATTACAATTGACTGATAATACGTCTCTAATCTCAGGGAAGTTGTGGCACTCAGAGCCTGAAAAGTTACACTACAACTTCTCAAAGTATTTAAGGCTTATCATGGCTGTTGGGGAACCGGAGATGCCAAATATGTTTTAGAAATGAAAACTGCTTATGGAGACTCCCTGCTGTTTCTTAAATAGAAATGTTTTTTTGTACAGGTGCCTTTCCTTTAAAGGCTCTTTATCATCCCCAGAAGCTTAAAGCCTCACACTAAGATGATTGTACCTTATAAATCAGTTACCTTTTTGGTAAAGGTTCTTCAGGTGAGTTCTTATGCAAGATCACAGCAGGAAGAGCAATTAATATATTTCATTTTCTGAAGCTGAATGTTAAGATAAATCATGTTTTTGGCTTTGATAAAACGTTTCCAGAAAAAAATATTGGTCTAACTGGATTTTCTGCCTTTAATTATATAACTGGAATTCAGAGATATTTATTAACAGGGAATAAGATGACTAATGAATGAAAAATAGGTTAGTTGAAATAAATTGCTAGAACTATAGAAAAGAGTAGGGGAACTTTAGTTAACAAGCTTAAATGTTCAAAGTAAGACCAACCACCTTTCTCTCAGCCACCTCACAATATTTCTGTGGTTGTACTCTACTGTTATTGTATCATACTCATTTGCTGCTTCTAAAGTCAAAAATTTTATATTAACTGCCTATATTTTCCTGAATTGAGACTTAATAAGCCCTTTAATTATCTAATTTTTCCAATGGCTCTTTTTAAGTTGTATTCTTTACCGCTATCAACCTGTGAGAATAACATTTTTTGTGGTGCAATTTATTCTTCTCAGTAGTGTAGGAGTAAAACTGCAAGTTTATTCAGTTGCTATTAGTATGCATATTTACTGTCTTCATCAGCCTGGAAGAAGGTTGCTTACTTGTTGTGGCTACAGACTGTGAAAAGGGCCTTATACAGCATTGCTCCTAGGAAAGGGAGACAGTAGGTGTAATAAGAAGAGCACCTACTCCCAGCTCTTCTGCTGTCTCACTGGAACTTTTGACTTGTCTCTTATACCTCTCTGGACCTTTGTTTTCTCATCCATAACATGGGATGGTTGGACCAGATACCTGAGTTTTTTTAGCAGTACAATTCTTTGAAAGTAAAGAATACTGTAGAATCCTTGCCTATAATTTAAAGTGAGAAGCGATATAAGAAACAAATTGATACAGACATCTGGGTCTGCTAAGGACCTGCTTCAGGTTCTAAATTTCCATGTGGTGGGGGCTTTTAGAATGAATTAAAGGTGAGACTTCTGAAACTACACAGAATACAATGAGATAAAATATGTCTAAAAGTGGGTGGCCAAGATCAAGGCAAAGGGAACCTAAAGGTAGGAAAGAAAGGTGCATCTTAGGAGTAAGATTACAAACAAAATGAGGGATGTGAACATTCTGGTTCTTTGAGAATGTGGGTATTAATAGATAACATTTTATTCATTTCTTCCCCACTAAAAATTCTAAGCTACACCCAGGTAAAAACAAAAGCATCCCAAAGCCAATGGGGATGTCTGCAAATAACTCACTCTGCAGCAAAATTAATTAGCTTAATTCTGGTATTCTCCATCTTTCTTTTTTCTTACTACCATTTTTGCCAGCCAACCTACGACTTCTTGCCAGGTGTTATGAGTTGATGGAGCCACCACTGTAATAGTCACAAAAAAACAATATGGACTTTGTGTTTGAATTTGATAGCTACACCAGAAGTAGTGTAGTTTCACGGGAACAGTACTTTATAATATTAATAGCCCAAACTATAATCAAATCTTAAAACATCTAAAAGATGGATGATTATGTGAAAGTTATTATATCAGGAATTTATAGAAAGCACTCTGAGTAAATAGCCATGCTATTAGATTAAGTAGATTTTTAAATTTAATAAAATTGCCAGATTATGTTTATGTCAAATATTGAATATTTTATCAGACTAGAGGGAGGTAAATAATAGTAAGGACGATAATGCAAACAGATTTTAGTTCTTCAGAAATAGGGTAGGGGTTAAGCTAGTTTCATATAATTTTATATAAGTTGAACAGCTTACTCTCAAATGTGTAATTTATTTTTTAGCGCCCCAGATACTCGCCCACCTGGTCTGGAGGAGGCCGATCAGCAGCCATTGCCTGGTGAACAAGGAATTAACTTGGACAGCTCGGGCCCTAAACTTCCAGAATTTTCAAACCGACCACCAGGTGATAAAATGTTAAAGATTATATACTTGTCATCATTTATACAGCATTACAAGGTTTCTCTTCAAGTAAACAGTAGTATATTATTTTGTTTCCTAACTACAGGAAACACTAAGGCCAGCTTAGTGATTTAATGTGTCTAGTATTTGGAAACTTTGCCTTGATAGTAAGTAAAAATTTCAGATATAACTTCCGAAGATGTATATATTCTGCTCAAATTAGTCTTTGTCATTTTAAGTCCTAAGATCAGAATGAAATGTCAATTACCTCTTTATTCTTGTCAGTATCAAGGTTCTAGTTGGCATCAAAGTGGAATAAGGTTAAATGGAAAGGTGTTTTCACTCTAATCCTGCTTGCCTATCTTTCCTGCAGCCTTTCCTACTGGGGCTTTCTCAGAGCAAGAGAACTACCAGGTTTTAAAATAAGATTTTTTTAAATAAGAGTTTTATTATGAATCTTTAAACATAAAAAATATGTGAAAGAGTAATAAAAGAGACATTTGTATACCTACCACCTAACTTAATAATAAATAGGACCAATATTGTTGAAGCCCCCTGGGTTGTACCCCTCTCTGATTATAAAATAATATTACTCTCTAAATGTTAAAAATTATCTTGAAAAGGAAGAAGCTCCCCAAATTCATTCATTCCAACCTAGGTATTATAGAACCAAGGCCAGCTGCCACAATATCTTTATACCTAGTTACTCTTGGCCTGAACAGTGATTTGTAGCCTTACTCCCCTGAGATACTGTTGAAGACACAGAAGCCTGTCACATTTAGGCCACTCTCCCTTGTGTGAACAAAGGATTATGCTTTGTTTCTTTCACCTTTTTGGCGTATAAGTGAGAGTGGTGTTATTTTAGGGCTAAACTTTAATCTACTCTTAATTTATGTATTTTAAAAATGAATCCAAAAACAAAAAAGTAAGCCCATCATGATGTTAGTAGTTTGTGTTATTTATTACAAATTGTTTGGGCACATCACACTTCCCATCAGTGAGTAGCAGCAACATGGCTGAGGTTGGGAGGTCACTAGTCTTTGGCGGATATGTCTGGAAGGCATTATGAACAGGAAGGTATTCTTCTCCTAGACACATCTGAATTCTCTTATGAATCCTTTGGGTCCTTACACACTTTATTGCTTCCTTTCTACAGTTTGCAAACAGGGAGCCTACAGGCTGAATTTGGCCTACAATGTGTTTGAATTGTCATACAGTATCCTAAACCAAAGGAAAACCTGAATTTAAATGCCTTTAGACAGAGCATTTGCTCTGTGGTTGGACTCTGTCCACAGGATTACTACTTTCTTATACCAGCCCACTTCTTCACTACCAGCCTGGCGCCTAAAGGCATATGAGTTTGCATCTCCTTTTATTGATAAATTTTGTTTTGGGTTATGTTACTTGCACAGTGTGTGTCCTGGCATTCCTTCTCCACCATTCTGTCACAGCAACCCCAATCTGTCCTATCATTAGTGCCCTTTGGACTGCTGCCTCCAGCTTCTGCAACTTTATAGCAGCCCTGCCCTTAACTGCTAATTTTGAGAGGCTGCTATATTGCCTATGCTGCTTTCTTTGGTATTTACTGTACTGTCTGGTGGCCTGATTTTAAAAATAAAGGCATTTGTGTCATAGCCCTTACATCCAGGGGCTTCTACAGAAATTACAATTTTCTTTACATGGGAACCCGAGTTAAACCTCTGGAAATGCCATATGTTATTGCCTTTATAAATGTAAAGAAATTACTTGGGCTCAAACAAAAAAGAATTTTTATAAAATCTTCAAAACTGGATTCTACACATTGCGTTCTTTGATGCCATGGAAATCTTTGGCCAGAAGACATTAATTCACTCTTGAGCACAGGGTCTGACCCTATGGATCAGCAGCATTTGGTAGCTGCTCTGTGAAAATCTTGAGCCAGCATTTCTTCCAACTGCCAAGAGCCAACTGTTCTGATTCCTGCACCTTCTTAAAACTTCCTTAATGTATTTTCATGCAACAATGGAATAAATCTAATTCGTGCTAAAAATGTATCCCAGCTAACCACTGAACCAACTTAATTCTTGGTTATTGATCTTTTCATCCTTTCTGCTGATTGTGTAAGGTTTTGATTCTAAATGCCAAGTAAAATCTTCACAAAAGAATATTTGAGATGTTGCCTTCTGCAAATTTATAAGGCATTGTCCCTCAGAGTTCTTTTCTCGAAATTATTCCTTTTTCCTGAGGGCTATGCTTCTGGCTTACTTATTCTCTAATTGTGGATTGATAGAAAATATTGCTCCAAACAGTTTTACATGTAAGAAAGTAAACGAAAATTAATATCCATTAAAAAAAACTTCAGTTCCCTCATTTTATTTTCAGTGTGTATATCAGCTTCGATTAGCTCCTGCTGTTTGTTAAACTGATTTATGTCGGAATTCAGTTGAGTTTCCCCAAAGGATTGGGCCTGAGTGATGCAGCATGGTATGTGGAGCCAGTGGATTGGAATAATTTTAAATCCCCTTTTCTTAAGGAATTGAATAGTAGAATTTTATATTTTACTTCTATTGAAAAAATAAAAAGGCTGTCTTCGATGTTGGCGTTTTCAACAAAATCAAGTCTTAAAAAAATTAATCTGTGCTATCAGAAAAAGTGAATCCTAAATGCTTTACTTCATTCACAAGTACAGTGAGATATTTATGCCTGCATGAGACCCAGTGCTGAGTGGTCAGCTCCTTACTTTGCTGTTGATGGAGTGTTTCTTGTTTTATCTGAATGTGTGTCTGGTATAGACTTGGCCACTTGCAGTGCATAGCACAGAATATCTGTGTATCAGAGTCTTACTACAGTAATGCCTCATTCAGACCCTGAAGACTGAGGAGCTCCAGGTTCATGATGCTTTGCTTTTTGCTTCCTTAAGCAGTGTGCCCTTTGCTTATGTCAAATATTAAGGGCTGCCCCTGCCCCGCTGGGAGCGGGCGTGCCTGAGCTGTTTGTACACAGTCTGTGCCACCTAAATGAGTATTGCTTGGCTATACTCTAAAGGTAGCAAAGCTTTTCTTGCAAAAAAAATCTAACTTCCCTGATTTTGGGGACTTGTTTTAGGTTATCCTTCTCAACCAGTTGAACAGAGGCCACTTCAGCAGATGCCTCCTCAGCTCATGCAGCATGTGGCACCCCCACCACAACCACCACAGCAGCAGCCACAGCCACAACTGCCACCGCCACAGCAGCAGCAGCCACCACCTCCCAGTCAGCCACAGTCTCAGCAGCAGCAACAGCAGCAGCAGCAGCAACAAATGATGATGATGCTCATGATGCAGCAGGACCCCAAATCAGTTAGGCTTCCAGTCTCCCAAAATGTCCATCCTCCAAGAGGTCCCCTGAACCCAGATTCCCAGAGAATGCCCATGCAACAGAGTGGCAGTATGCCTGTCATGGTCAGTTTACAAGGACCTGCCTCTGTGCCACCATCACCTGATAAACAAAGAATGCCAATGCCTGTGAATACTCCTTTGGGAAGCAATTCAAGGAAAATAGTGTACCAGGAAAACCCACAGAATCCTTCCAGCTCACCATTGGGAGAGATGTCCTCACTCCCTGAAGCAAGTAGCAGTGAAGTACCATCCATCACAGGAGGCCCAAATAACATGCCTTCACATTTAGTAGTTTCCCAGAATCAGTTAATGATGACGGGGCCCAAACCTGGACCATCACCCCTTTCAGCAACTCAAGGTGCAGCTCCCCAGCAACCCCCTATAAATTCCCTGCCCAGCTCTCATGGCCACCACTTTCCCAATGTGGCTGCTCCAACCCAAACATCAAGGCCTAAAACGCCAAACAGAGCCAGTCCCAGACCCTATTATCCTCAGACACCCAACAACCGCCCTCCCAGCACAGAACCTTCAGAAATTAGTCTATCACCAGAAAGACTCAATGCCTCCATAGCAGGACTCTTTCCCCCACAGATTAATATTCCTTTACCTCCTAGGCCAAATTTAAACAGGGGCTTTGATCAGCAGGGCCTAAATCCAACAACTTTGAAGGCCATCGGGCAAGCACCTTCAAATCTTACCATGAATAATCCTTCCAATTTTGCTGCTCCACAAACTCACAAATTAGATTCTGTGGTGGTGAATTCTGGAAAGCAGTCTAATTCTGGAGCAACAAAACGGGCAAGTCCAAGCAACAGTCGCAGGTCTAGTCCTGGGTCCAGCAGGAAAACTACTCCAAGTCCTGGGAGGCAAAATTCAAAAGCCCCTAAACTTAATCTGGCCTCTCAAACAAATGCAGCCCTGTTGCAGAACGTGGAGTTGCCAAGAAATGTGTTGGTCAGTCCCACTCCTTTGGCTAATCCCCCTGTACCCGGGAGCTTTCCTAACAACAGCGGGCTGAATCCTCAGAATCCTGCCATGCCCGTGGCCACCGTGGGGGGCATTCTTGAAGATAACAAGGAGAGCTTGAATGTGCCTCAGGACAGTGATTGCCAGAATTCCCAGGGTAGGAAGGAGCAGGTAAACGTTGAGCTAAAAGCAGTACCTGCCCAAGAAGTTAAAATGGTTGTCTCAGAAGATCAATCTAAAAAGGATGGGCAATCTTCGGATCCTAACAAACTTCCCAGTGTCGAAGAGAACAAAAATTTGGTGTCTCCTGCTATGAGGGAAGCACCAACATCGTTAAGTCAACTTCTTGATAACTCTGGAGCTCCTAATGTGACCATTAAACCCCCTGGGCTTACAGATGTGGAGGTAACACCTCCAGTAGTTTCTGGGGAGGACCTGAAAAAAGCATCTGTCATTCCCACACTGCAGGATCCGTCTTCTTCTAAAGAACCCTCTAATTCCCTAAATTTACCTCACAGTAATGAGCCTTGTTCAACCCTTATACATCCAGAATTGAGTGAGGTCAGTTCTAATGTTGCACCAAGCATCCCTCCAGTAATCTCAAGACCTGTCAGCTCTTCCTCCATTTCCACTCCCTTGCCCCCAAATCAGATAACTGTTTTCGTAACTTCCAATCCCATCACAACTTCAGCTAACACATCAGCAGCTCTGCCAACTCACCTGCAATCTGCATTAATGTCAACAGTTGTCACAATGCCCAATGTGGGTAATAAGGTTATGGTTTCTGAGGGACAGTCAGCTGCTCAGTCTAATGCCCGGCCTCAGTTCATTACACCTGTCTTTATCAATTCATCATCAATAATACAGGTTATGAAAGGATCGCAGCCAAGCACAATTCCTGCAGCCCCACTGACAACCAACTCTGGCTTGATGCCTCCTTCTGTTGCAGTCGTTGGCCCTTTACACATACCTCAGAACATAAAATTTTCTTCTGCTCCTGTACCGCCTAATGTCCCTTCTAGTAGTCCCACTCCCAACATACAGACAGGTCGACCCTTGGTCCTTAACTCACGAGCCACCCCTGTTCAGCTTCCTTCCCCACCTTGTACAACTTCTCCAGTTATCCCTCCTCACCCCCCCGTCCAGCAAGTGAAAGAAGTAAATTCAGATGAGGCTAGTCCTCAGGTGAGCACCTCAGCAGATCAGAGCACTCTGCCCTCTTCACAGTCAACTACTATGGTTTCTCCTCTTTTGACCAATAGTCCAGGCTCCTCTGTCAACCGGCGAAGCCCAGTTTCATCTAGTAAGGGCAAAGGAAAAGTGGACAAAATCGGCCAGATTTTGCTGACCAAGGCATGTAAGAAAGTTACAGGCTCTCTTGAGAAAGGGGAAGAGCAATATGGTGCAGATGGAGAGACTGAAGGCCACGGGCTAGAGACCACAGCTCCAGGGCTCGTGGGAACAGAGCAGTTACCCACAGAGCTGGACAATAAAACCCCAACACCCCCAGCACCCACTCTGCTAAAATTGACTTCTAGCCCTGTAGGCTCAGGCTCCGCCTCAGCAGGACCCAACTTACCTGGCAGTACTCTCCCCACCAGTGTACGCTCAATTGTAACCACCCTGGTACCCTCTGAGCTCATCTCCGCGGCACCAACCACTAAAAATCATGTTGGCATAGCATCTGATCCACTTGCGGGTGGCCTAGTGGAGGAAAAGGTGGGATCCCATCCAGAGCTTCTACCCAGCATAGGTATGTACTTGGGCCTGGCATCATCTCCTCCTGTCTGTTTTTTGATGACTTATCCCACAAGAGAAAGCATGACTCCTTTTCTACTTGGAGGAAGAAAAATGGGCTAAATGTCAATAGTGATGTTCCACTTATTGGAAGTACATTGGGAAATACACTTTTTAAAATCTCCTGTTAGGTTTACATTGAATGACATGGTCCTGAAAAATGATATCCCTTTCATTTACGTAGTTTTTCATTTTACAAGGAAGCCTTTTTACATACCTTATCTTCTGTCATCTTTATACCAAACCATGTTAGGTAGCCCTAACTTCATTCTGTGGGTGAGTAGATTGAAGCTTGGAGAAGTTCAGTATTCGTTCAGATTGTATTCTGTGAACGTCCAGTCGACATTGTCCCTTAAATGTGAACAGCAGCTTCTGTGGGTTCTCCTTACCACGATAGAGACTTGGCTCTCAGCAGTTTCAGAGCAGGCTTCTCATAGCTTCTTCCTCACTGTACCCTATCCCAGGGACTATTGCCGCCTGACTGGCTTCTCCAAAGGAGAGCTTTCCAGAAAATCAGGTTTCATGATAATAGACAGGGGAGGAGCAAAGTGATTGAGAGACAAATAGGCTTGGGCTGGTATCACAGCACCAGCATTTACTTGCTATGTGGGATTAGCCAAGTTACTTGGCCACTCCAAAATTTGGTTTCCTCCTTTGTAATATGGGGATAATAATAGTTGTAAAAATTCAATGAGATAATGTGTGTAACATACTTAGCACAAGACTGGAACGTGGTGATCATTTGATAAAAAGTAAAAAAATTATTACCAGTTTTTTTAATGCAATCTTTTTGTAAATTAGCCCATTTCATGTACGCATATCTAGTTCAGCTTATTTCCTATGTACTGTTAAGGTGGCCTAATGATGGACACATAGGTATCCTTACACCTCCCCTCCATTCATTCCTTCACATTCTTTCTCCCTTCCCCCCACCCCACACGTTCTTCTTTCCATGAGGCTTAAGTGGTGCAGAAACTCTTACTTCCCTAGAGTAGATCAGTCATACACTACCAAAGCTAGGAAGTACCTTTACTGTGTCCTAGACCAGCTAATAGTACCTATCTTGTTTATGCAACTAAAATGCTTCAAGTCCTACCTGAGTAGTAAGCACCCAGCAAGAGGAAGGCAGAAAGAACACAGGCTTCAGGATAAGATCCGAGTTCAAATTCTAGCTCCACTGATTACCAATTGCTTTTGGATACATTCCTTAACCTCTTGTAAGCCATGTACTTAACCTGTAAATTGGAGATTGTAATTCCTACCTCCCAGAATTTATGCAGAAAATTCAGTGAAAGAGCTTAGCACAAAGTGGCCAGCATACTGCCTCACACAGAGCTCTGGAAAGGTTAATTCCCCTTCCTTCTGCCTCTTCATTTGATGCTAGAGATACAGGGAGGATTTCACTGCCCTTGCAGGAGACAGAGCCTTCACAGGGCTGGGTGCTTAGATTTCTTGTTCTAGTTCTATTGATGTAGGTGAGCCGTAAGAAATAAAAAGCAACCTGGTATGACTTAATTAAATATATTCTCTGCTATTAAATGTTTCCATTCTATTTCCTTTCAGGAAACTTTTCCCTCAGGTACCAAGAGAATAATGATGGAGTGATTAGAAAATATTTTTATCTGGATCATATATAATTCTAGAGAAATAAGTGAGCCTTGGGGACATGAATCAGCAGTTGGAAAAAAATCTCAATGTTAGCTAAGATTGTTTCCATTCTTTTTCAAGGGGCTTCTGTGCTTTAACCTGAAACTGTGAAACCAATACTGGAGTTAAAAGTGGGAGTCAAGGTGTAGTTTTAAGCCTTATCAGATAAGCATCCGAAATAAATTCTTAACACAAATGCATTATTGACTTCTTACTAAGTAGGGAGAGAGGTCTATAAAATTCACAATTTCCATGAGAGGGTTAAACTTATTGTTGTAGAATTTAGGATGTTAGACTAAAGCGTCAGAATGAGAGGACATACTCTTGAATGACTGGCATATCTATGCCCTTAATCTTTATGATCCAAGAAGTTTCCATTTTAGAGTATATTGTATATTCTGTTCCATTCGTCTTCAAGGGCCTAAGTCCTCTCCTTCAAAGATTATATTTCTCTCTTTAATTTCCCTTCAGATTTCTCAACCTAGAATTGATCTCCTATACTTTGGACTCCTGTAGCACTTTATGAATGTCCTTCATATAACATCACAGTGCAGTCCAGCATACCACATGTGTGTATCTTATTTTCAATACTAGATTGAGTTCCCAATGGGCAGGAAAGATGTAATTTGATCTGTAAGGATGCTCAGCACAGTGCCTTACCCTTATTAAGTTTTTAGTACCTGTTAGAAAAGTAAATGACATATCAAATTGATTTGTTCAGTATGAATTGAATACCTGCTTTATGCTCATCATTCTTGCCAGGTGCTGTAGAAAAACACAAAATAAATTATGATTGATTTCAAGTCTCAATCTGGGTAGTCTTTAGAGGGATGAGACAGAATTTGTTAAATGGTAAGATGAATGATGTAATTGTTTCTCTGAAGTGGTTCAGGTTGCCTACTAAGGTATGGTTTTGGGTTTTTTAGAGACTGGACAAAACTTGACCCCAAGAAGCAAAAATTATGAGCTGTTCTCATGGTCACCTCCTTCCTTGAGCTTTGTACACACCAGAAGGAAAAACAAATACCTTTACTGGTAGTCTTTATTACTGAGTGTTATAGTAGTTAATTTTTTAAGTAAATTTTGAAATATACCCTTAGAGGGCAGTATATTTCAGCAGTTACTTAGCCCTTGATTCAGTCAGTGCTTTCTGTTTTGTTTAGAAAATAAAAGGCCTGTATTTTTTTTTTCTTGCCTTAGCCCCTTCACAGAGTTTAGTTCCAAAGGAAACTCCAGCTACAGCACTGCAGGGGTCTGTTACCAGACCAGGTAAGGCACACTTTGGAGAAACTCTAGGAATGGAATGGGTTACATGTGAAGGAACCGTGGCTATACTCAGTGAGCTGAGAAATGGCTGAAACTTTCTTATCTGTTTGCTTCAGAGCAGATTTTGGTTGAGTGGCAGAGCTTGTGCGGTACTATTTAAGGTTATTTTCCTCCTGACCAGCTTGCTTCCTTATGCATTCCTGGTGTCAGCCAGGGAACTCAAGAAGGGCATCTTAGTGCCCATTGTCTGTCTGCCATACAGCCATGGATGACTTCCATTGGAAAGTTTGCCCTATTCCATAACCCTGGAACCTATAGCTGGCAGCTGACTGACTGGCATATGGTAACTCACTGGGGTAGCAAGTGTTACTGCACTAAGATAGTAGTTGTATTATTATGATAGGAGTAGAGGCTTGTTCCGAGAACCTCTGCTACAGTGAGGTAGCCATTCCTCCAAGGAGATAAGAGTCATTTCAGCCATCTCTGGATGGCATTAAGTTTCTTCCCATGACCAAGATATTGTAAATAGCACTAGGGGTGGTGTTTCTGGAAGGTGGAGTCCATAGTAATCTGACAAATAACTGCTGTGGCATGCTGGGTCTCAGCTCTGAACACATGAGGATTGATCTTGATGGCAATAACAGCACTGCCTTCGTAAATGAGACTGCCGAAGCAGATAAATGTCATAGATTTGTTACAGTTTAGTCTTGCCTGGGTCATTGTCACTATAGGTCATTGGAGGGGTACAAAAAAATGAAGTATGACTGCTTTCCACAAGGATGTTAGAGTCTCATTTACAGTACAGTTTACACACTTGACAAAAATTTTCAGCAAAAAACAACAGTACAGTCAGGTTTAATATTGTGAGGCTAAGCAATAACTTGTGATTATATTTAAACCTTACTCAGAGAGCTATTCCTATGCGATGGATAGGACTTTCTACTGCACACTCTTTGGATAAAATCAGGCCTCTGAAAAGAATAGGCAAGCAAACAACCATTTCAGCTACCCAGATTCTTAGCATCAACTGCCCACATGATATCTGGCATTGGTAGGAATGGAGCAAATTATTCAAAGAAGGGTTTAGCTAGTAAAACTCATTTTTGAAGAGAAAAAGAGCAACTTAAAGGGAAAGAGAATTCCATTTTCTTTTCTAGCTCTTTACTAAAGAAAATGGACTTTACCATATCATATGTCCTCCTCAGAGTAATTGGCCAAAGAATCTTGTTCCTTTTAAAAGTTTTAATTAATTGACTCTCCTTAAAATACCCCCCAAACCACTGATTGCCTTCACCAAACCCCTTTGTTCTTGACTTACAGGAATTAACTATGATAGTGTTAAAAGTCTCAAAAGCATTGAATTTTATTCCAAAAGAGCAAGCTGATTAAGATTTTTTATAATCACCCTCTTTTGGCTTGAGCCATTTTCATATTTGAGCACATGTTACCTGAGTTTCTTTGCTGCAGCGGAGCCAGCAAGGCAGCACAAACTCCATGAGTTGGTATCTGTTTCTTGGGAAGGGGTTTCCATGTAATATGGGTTAGAAATGGGGAGGTAAATAGCAGATGAGAAGCAAGGATTCTCTTCTGCCAGCATTATGCATTAAAGGCAGAGTAGTTCAGCCTCCTCGCATGAAGGCTCGTCAACATGAGCACCATAGCAACAGTAATAATAGCTAATATTGAGTTATTACTAAGCGCCATGTGCACTAGATTTTTATATGTTTATTTCATTTAATCTTTTTAACTTTGAAGTGGGCTTTAAAGGAAATTGTCAGATGAGGCATTGAGTACAGAGAGGCCAAGTAATTTGCTCAAGGTCACATGGCTAATAAGTACTAAGGTCAAAATTTTAATGCAGGGACTCTGGCTTCATTTCCTTCAAAGAGATTACCATATAATCAGTAGAGTATATTACACATGTACACTGAGTCTGAGGCGCTGAATTCCCCTAAAAGCAGGGAAAGTACAGGTATGGGCTGTGGAAGACCAGAGTCAGGAGATATCACTGCTGTCTGGTGTTTCAGGGAAGCCTTTTAGAAAAGATGGAACTACCTAAAAGCACATAGTGGAAGAAGATATTTTTCTGCGGGTATAAGGTAAACCCATAGAATGCTCTTTAAAGCAAACCCTGCTAGACAAATTACTGAGCTTTTCTTTTTTTAGAAGGCATTGCTGGAAGGTTGAGGGAAGAGAGGAGCATAATGGGGTCTGTAGGCGATATCTCAAAGCAAAGCAGTCTGCCCTCTAAAACTCAGTGTACAAGTCCTTTGGAGGAGAATGCATTCTTGATAGATGTTTAAGACATATTGGTAGATTACTGTCTTTTTTTAAAAATGTGTCAAGAGGGTGGGAGATATTTTAAGAATGAAAACAATCTCTTCTACATGAGAGGAAGAGGCTTATTTTACTAACCTAGTTATAGCTCAGTGAAATATGAACCAGGCAGTATGAATTTAGTTCTGTTGCTCCAAACAGGATTATTTCATAGTGTGGAGTAGAAATAAAAATAGACCAAGTAAGTGTCTTATGCCCAGACAACTGAGTTGTGTCTGTGCCAGCTCTGTCTCTATACCATGTAGGGTGAGGACCTTGCTGGACACAAAGAGATGTTAGCCAAAATAGGGTATTCAGAATTCTCTTAGACACCTCGCTTCTCCCTGTGAACATGTACAACAGACACTTCCACACCTCATTTCTGTCTTCTGTATTTTTTACAGAACTCGAGGCAAATGCTGCCATAGTCTCTGGACAAAGGTAAGATGATCATTTCTGCAGACTTAGCATGAATATAGCATAAGCCTCTTTGAAGGGTATCCGCTTTCTCAGCCTTTAAACCTCTCCTCACCTTGTCCTTTTCCTTCACTCTTTGCACCAGTCTGTTTTTCCTGCTAAAGTAGGAAGCTGTCACGAGTCCGAAACCCTTAGAGATGACATTTTTCTTAATAAAACTTAGTGGCTAAGTTGCTACTTTTCATGATGGTTTGAAAACTAAATGAGATAACATGTTCAGCACTTAGCATAGTTAGTAAATAGTAAATGTTCAAGATATAGAGGCTGTTACTATCATACTCGTTAATAGTCCTTGAAACACCTTTTGAAGTACAGCTGTTTGATCCTCAAGGTAGAAAAGAAAGCCAGGCGGAGTCTGACCCCAAAACCCATGCTTTTTCTGTTATACTATGCTATCCCACATAACCCAACAAAATGAAATACAACTATGGCTTCAACCTTGTTAGCCCCACAGAAAGGAGTTTTATTTTCCAAAAGTCATTTTTTTTTAGTGTAGAAATGCGTTAGATAAAGAATTTCTCATATTTGTACATCAACTTTGTAAAACAGGTTCACAGTCATTTTCGCATTTAATTCTCATATCAGCCCTGTGAAGTGATAATAACAGGCAGCATTTATATGAGTGCTATTCCATACCATGCAGTAGGCTTCAAGCTCCCTAGGTGTATTATCTCATTTACTTTTTGCAGTGTCTGTTAGGAAAGTAAATTCTGTCTTAGAGATAAGGAACCTAAAGCTCAGAAAGGTTAACTAAAAGCCCAAGGCCATTGATTTAGTAAATGGCGAAGCCGAGGTTCAAACCCAGGCCTTCTGACTCCATAGCCCTTACGCTTCAGTAATGTATTGCAACAGACAAAATGGGGATTTATAAATCAAAAATCCGAAGCTTAGAGAGAATTAAATATCATGGCCAGTAAATGCACACTAAGACGTGATCCGTGTTCTTCTGACTCCAAATTCATTGCTATTTCAACTACAGTACTCTGCCTGTCTAGTTTTATTGGGATTGGACTAATAATTGAATTCATTTGTACTTCTCAAGCATACACCACCCATATGGCTAGAGAAAGAAGATAATCAGACCAAAAAAAAACCCCAGGGGTGTTTGTTTCTAGAGCTACCCTGGAACATTGACCATATAAACACCAGGACAGTATTGCTGTGGCTTTTTTTTTTTTTTTTTTTTTTTTTTTGCCAGGAGAAAGAAGTACTTCTGTTAGGAATCTTCCTTCCTAAGAGGCTTTGACCATTTTCTGGGCTCACAGCCAGAAAGCCATCCTCACCACCTCTAAAAGGATGTGTAAATCCCCTGATTTGTAATTCCACCTCAGCTCCAGCTTCACCTCTCCTTGACCTGCCTTGGCTTGTGGGGCAGTTGTTTCATATAAAGCTAGGGTAGTGAACAAGGTAACCACATTCCCAGCCACGGTGCCACTAACGAAGGGTCCTCTGGCAGGAGTGAGCAGTGGAGGGGTGGGGATAGTTGATAGTCAGGCCATAGTTCATGCCGTAGTGGAAGTCGTAAGACATTAAAGTAAAACAAGGTGTATAGTCTGATGGGTTCTGTAAAATGCCAGATACAGACTGTGAAAACACAGAAGCGACAACTTCCCAGAGGAAGCATTGCTTTGACCAGTTTGTTTTGTTTTATTTTGTTGTATTGTTTTGTTTCAGTTCTATGCCTTACCAGCAAATTTAACTAGCTTCTTTTTTTTCCTGATAATTTTAACATGAATTTTTTATACCATGAAAGTAGGAAAAGTTTATTAAATAAAACTTTAAATTCAGGTCAGAAAATTACAAAGAAAAAAATTACCAGTAAACCAGTGTTCCTACAACTTAGTAATATTCAGTATGTATATTTTAGTTCATCTTCTAGTCCTTGTGTACAGATAGAATGTTTTATATATAAACACTATAATTAATATATTTTGTGATATCCAGTATATAGTGTTTACATATAAATACTATACATTATACGCACATGTATCTCACACCCATTCATTCATGCATGGTTACATATATACTCAGTATATATTATAACGAAAATGGGATTATATGATTCATAATGTTGGTAACATGATATCATGAACAATATTTGTCATTAAATAATGTTTACATGTTTTTCATGACTATATATTATGTGCAATAATTTAGTGAACTAATTTATTGTTAAACATTTAGGTCTTCTCTTTTCATTAGTATGAATAAAATGCTTTGACATCTTCGTATGTCATTAGAGCTCTGTAAAAAGATCTATTTCCTTAGGCATCTAGAAATGGAATTGCTGAGCCAGAGGATTACACCAGTGTTTCTCAGCCTCAGCATTATTGCAGTTTAGATCAGATAATTCTTTGGGCGGGAGAGCTGTCTTACACATTATAAGACGTTCAGTGGCATTTCTGGTAGATGCCACTATGAGATAGCTAGTAGCATCTCCCCCCCCCAACTCGAGTCATGACAATAAAAAATGTCTCCAGACATTGCTAAATGTCCCCTGGGAGACAAAACCATCCCCTTTTGAGAACCACAGGGATACACAGTTTACACTTCATCAGGATTTTTGCCTCTATACCCTCAGTAATACTGGATATTACCAATTTAAACTCTGCATACTAAAAAAGGCGATTAATATACTCTACTCATCAGTGTATTGTGAATATATTCCCATGTATATTCTTCTGTAATGTGACTTGTAATAAGCCGTTATCCGACTACACCAGGTTCATAATAAATGCCAGTATATGTTAGCAATTTCCTGGATTTTAGGTACTGTGAATTTTTGAAGGGGAATATTATTATCTTAGGAAAATGGGTGAGGAAGTTGGGGGATTTTTGTGTGAAATTCTTAATGTCTTTTTCCTGTTTTTCCACAATTTCACCAGCATTATGCTTTAGTACTTTATTTTTATTAATGTAACAAGTTTGACTCACTTTTAAATTGTCAGTAACATAGAAGGTAATTGTGCTCATCGTCCCAGGGTGGAATGACTATGTAGTTCTCCTGCCTTATGAATGAAACTCTATCTGAAGGACCCATTTTTGTGTGACTTGATTTCCTTACCTCCTTGGAAACTTTGCGCTTCTCTCTGTCAGCAATGAGCCCAAAGAGATCATTGAAAAGTCCAAAACCCCAAGCCGGAGAAACTCCCGAACTGAAGAGCCAACTGTGGCTTCTGAAAGTGTGGAAAACGGACATCGGAAGCGATCTTCTCGGCCTGCTTCAGCCTCCAGCTCTTCTAAAGGTTAGCAGTGGGATGTGGGTGCTACTTGTAGGTCAACTAGAAGAATAGGGTCCTTATCATAGTAACAGAGGACTTCATCCTTTATCTTTGCTTCTGTTCCTTAAGTTTGTCAAGTTGCTTAGACTTCTACTGCTTGTTTGGTCCTTCCTTTATTTGTTAGTTCATTTAACTTTTTGTCTTCTATGAGTGTACACTAGATCAGCAAGCACTGTTGGAAAAAAGAACATAACAGGGTGGATTGATTCATTATTACCACTTCAGAGAGGTCCTCAATAATGGGGCCCAGCCATCTTCCTGTGTTTCTGTAGTCAACTCTCTTTTCCCACTCTCTACTGTTTTTAAACCTCTGGTCCCTACTTTCTCCCCTCTCTCTCAGCAGAGACTCTTACCTCTTCACCGAGAAAATAGAACTCCCTCAACTCTCACTACGAAGACATAAACTACCAGTTTCCGCCTTTGCTCCTACTATAATAGAGCAAGTAACCCTCCTCAAGTCGAAGGCCAGTTCCTCCACTTGTACCTTTGATCCTATCATCTCTGACCTTCTCAGGAACCTTACACTACCAGTTTTTTCTTCTCTGTTGACTGCTGCCCTTGGCTTCTGTGACCCAGAGCTCTCAGTAGTTTTCTGTCCACTTCTCTTGACTGCTCCTTCTCAATGTGTGTACTCAGACATGAGATGTTGGCCTTCCTCCAACTTCAATTCTGAGTTGCCTTTTTTCTTCAAATTATATTTTCTCTTTAACTGATCTCATTCATGCCCCCCCTTCTTTAGTTATAACCTTTCACAGATGACTCAGGAATTTGTATTTTTATTACAGACCTCTAGAGATTTTAAACAACTATATGTACATTCTCAAAGTCAACATGTCTGAAAACGGACTTGTGATTTTTCACCTGCAATGTTAGGTCCTCTTCCATTGCTCCCATCTCAGTGGATGGCACCACCATCTGTCCATTAGGCAAGTCCTCCTTGGCACCTCTCTACCTCACCCTCACATCCATCACAAAAAGCTGACAATTTTATCTTAAGTGGGCCAAATTCATCAACTTTTCCCTATCTTCACTACTATCCTAGCTTAAAACCCTTCAGTGATTTATCATTATAATTAGAATTAAAGTCTAAAAGTGTCAACATGGACCACAAGTTTCTGTGTGATCTGAGCCCTGTTAGCCTCTCTCAGCCTCATCTGACTTCCCTCAGCAACTCAGACATACCGTCCTCATCCCTCTCATCACTAGCCTGTGTATATGTTATACCTATTGTAGGGAGTGTTCTTCCTCCTTCCTTCCTCTCTCCTCCTTAACATCCTTCTCTTCCTGTTTATCTTCGTCCAGTTATCACTGCTGTGAGGAATCCTAACACCATGTTCTTCTTCTTCATAACACCGTGGTTGTAACTTTTATGTCTATGTATGTGATAGGTAATTAATTTTTATACTCTCTTAGGGTAGAAGAAATCTAGTTTTACTCACCACTGTATCTGTGGTGGTGCCTAGTATGGGGCCTAATATGAAGAGGTATACAATCAGTAATTATTAGAGTAATGATTATCTTTCAAATATACATTAAGTACTTACTACATGCCAGGCTCTGGCAATATAGTGAAAAGACAAAATCTCTCTCCTTATCATACTAATTACAGTTGGCCCTACACAGGTGTAAACTGTGTAGGTCCATTATATGTGGATTTTTTTATACAGTTGGCTGTCTGTATCCCAGAGTTTTCACCTTTGCAGATTCGACCAACTACAGAGTGAAATTTCAACCTGTAGATGGGAATCTGCAGAAGCGGAGGTCCAACATAAGTTATACGATTTTTGACTGCACTGGCTTGGCACCCCTAACTCCTACATTGTTCAAGGGTCTGCTGTATATGCCAACGTGAAAGACATACTCTTAATACAGTGCGCTAAATGTTAAATGCTGTTATAGCAAAATTACATGGTACTATAGGAGCACAAAGTGGGATGCTTCGCTCCTCTGCCAAATCAGAGAAGCCTTTCTGGAGAAAATGATATTTAAGCTGAGACCTGAAAAATGAGGAGGCATTATCCAGACTATGAGGGTTGGACGGAGTAGCCTAGGCAAAAGGTACAGCATGTGCAAAGGCCCCAGTTGGAGGGAGGGCATGATACTTCATCCTCTCCAGAAATGTACTGAGCTTGAGTAGCTCAGGTTGGGCAAGAGCTGGGATCCTGGCCAAATGCCTGACATGAGCAAGGTTGCTGAGAAACAGTCAAATACCACTGGGATGCCAGGCTGAAGACCAGGGCAAATTGTGGTTCACCAACACCACACACCAGACACTGACCTGAGAACTCAGCTGTCATTGGCAGGTCATGTTTCTGGGCAGGAATTTCATTATGAGTCACAAGAGCCCCTGGGAATAGACCACAGGTATGCGATCATATATAGGTAAAGCAGAGGTGTAGAAGTCACCTTACTTCAGCCTGCCAGAAAGTGAAGGGAGAAGTTGGGAAGGGCCTTCTTTCCTCTCCAGGCATATTGTATACACCACAGGCAGGGTCCTCTTAGGTATCCCCACTTTGGATACAGAAATGGAACCAACTCTCTTCCTTCTCCCTGGGAATCATCTGCTCAGCAGAAACTTGTTTGGAAGGAATCATCTTTGAGTATATGAATACTAAACTTAGAGCACTAAAGGGAATGTTCTTTGAGTTCTATGGGAAAATCTGCTTCCTTACTCAATTGTGTGTTTTCTTTTAGCCCCTCACTTTCCCAAAGGATCAAGGTCTTCTAGGCTGTAGAATACAGTGTATAATTTTACCTTTAAATCAGGAAAATAAAGTGTTGGCCTTTAGAGGTATCACACACCACATTTTTGGAAACTTGACTGGAGCCCAGTTCAAGATACTAAAAGTGTTGTTTACAGTGCACTAGAAAGAATTAATCTAAAGAGCAGCTGGGACAGTTAAGACATGCCCAAATTAGAGCCACTCTGTAAAGAACCACCAGCCAAAAAAAGATGGAAGACTGGAACCTGTTTTAGACAGGGGGTGGGGACTAGGCCTGTACACTTAAATGGACATTATTTCAAAGTGGTGGTGGTCATGTTGGAATGCCTGCCCCTTTAATGCTTTGAGGCTTAGCAACTGGTTTGAGAGAGGCCATAATGACTCCCAGGCTCTGTGATCTTACACAGAGGGTGCTAGGTATGTGTCTCCCTAGAGGATGGCTGAGCTGTGTGGCCAGACCTCCACATCAGCCTCAAACTCTCAGGCTATCAATACCTACCTTACTGTCTTAGAATAAGTTATCATTTAAGGCAGAAATGAGTGCTATAGCTCTTTTGGTTTATAAGTGTTAGAGCTCTTGGATCCAGATTTAAAAAATAAATATGCATATTATTTGGCCTACTATGTTGTATCTAAAAATGTTAACCAAAGTCATAAGATAACTTTCTTTGATCGTATTTGAACCTGTACCCAAAGAGTAATCATAAAATATCAAGCTGGTTTCTAAAATTTTTGCATCTCAAACTTGGAGATATATGGGGATGTGAAACATCTTTCTGCAACATCAGTACTTAAAATTTTGAGGTGTAAAAAAGTTTTGCCTTTTTTCACTCATAAGATTTTGGTCATATATTCACAAACATAAATAGTGTGTGTTTTTCATGAGAATCTTGAAAGCTAAGAAATATTATGAGTTCCATTAATCATGCTTCTGCTGTGAGAACAGAGTTTGCTTATGTCGTACTGCACAAGGCCTCCTAGACTGCCAGATTGGAGCAGGTGGGATAGATGATTTCTGGGCAAGTGCAGGGAAACCCACATGGTTGACAGGTCACACTCTAATCTGTTGTTTTGTTTTGGGTTGGTTGGGTTCCCCTCCACACACACACATACACTTTAAATTACGAACACAGAAATTGGCCCCTACAAATCAGTGAACTTTTTTAAATTGCACTTGATTAGAAGTGCTATTTACAAATATGCAAATGAGTAGTCTTCCTGGCATGATGAGTTTCCCATTAACACAGAAATGATTTTTTTAGTTTCCCTTATCCTTCTTTATTTATTCTTTTGGGCATAATTTTATATTTTCAACTGAGGAAAAGGATCAATACTTAAAAACATGAAATTCAATGCATAAGTGAGAAACCAGGGAAAATAGACTAATATGAGGGAAGTTCAGAACAACCTGTAATCAGCAGCTGTTAATGTCCGAGGGGGGCCCCCTAAGATTCCTCTGACAGCAAAGTGGAGTGAAAGCCCTTCCCTACCCACAGCCAGTGTCTTGAGAATCAATAAAAACAGAGTATACAGATCTATGTAAAACAGAAGTGTTTTATGGAAATGGCAAATGAGCAAACATAATTAGATACATCTTATGGGAGAAAACCTTGAACAATAACTGCCTGAGACATTACTTTTGTGGTGTCATTAGAAACTAGCCATCCAAATTTTGAAATTTCCAAAATTTTTTTTTTACAATTAAATAGAAATTTTGGCTAGAAGTAGTACAGTATAAAACAGTGAAGTGAGCAAGGTCAAGGTCAATTTCTGAAACTTCTCTGAAGATAAAGCCCACTTACTAGAAGATTAAATAGAACCTTGTACTGTAGATTTAGACACATTTGCTTAAGATCACATGAGGCAACTGGGATGAAAAAATGCCCTTTATCAAATTACAAATTTAAGTGTTCCCGAAGAACATGTGTTTACAACCACCTGAAAGAGTTATTGACCTAGTTTTTTTTTACCATATAGTTGGTTCTAAAATACCAATATGTAAATGCTATAACTCCTCTATTAGTCTTTGGACTATTCGTATATCTGGAAAGACATTAATTTGTAAAAATCCTTGCTAGTTTATAAACAAAATTTTTCAACAATATATGTGATGGGGTTTTTTGCCAGTATGGTATTGGGAGCTTGGAAGTGAGATTATGTTCAGTCCGATAAGCTAGGCAGCCTTCAGGAACAAGCCTGATGCACACCCTGGATGTACCATCAGCCACCAAATTACTTCCCTAGAATTCCTTACATTAAAGAGTTTGCCTCTAGATTCTCTTATTGTGTTCAACGGATTAGTAAAAGTGGTAATATTCTGGAGGAACTATAAAATTGAATCACAAAACAAAAAACTCATCTTTTCAAACAGATTTATGAAGACATTAAAAGTGACTTTGTTCTATAGCCCAGATTGGTTAGAATTATCCAGGGAAGGTGATAAGAGACTTCATAATCAGGTGGTTTTTTTTTTCCCCTCATAGAAGTATACAGTATACCTTACACCACCACTCCCATCCCCCACCTTGGTATTTAAAGGATTATTTTTTTGTTTCTAACACAAATCACTTGTTTATTCATACCCCCACTCATTGATTCATCCTCAGAAGCAGAGGCAGCCTGCCAGATCTTTGGGTGCTTTGGAGCAGTAACAGATGGAAGGAGGGGGAACCGAGAGCCTGAGGTTGCTTATCCACATCTCCCCACTCTTCACTTTTTCTCAGCCACATATGTGTTCCTCAGACATACCACTTGATTGTTCATATCACAGCAGAGGAGAAGCTCCCAAACTTGGCCTAATGAACAGATATTTTTCTAAGGATGAACACTCAGTTAAGACAAAACTCTGTATATTTTTATTGCACATCAGAAATTTGCTACAAAGAAAATGAAGCTTGAGAGTTGGACATAAGGAGCTGATTCTGGGGAGTTGTGAGTTGTGAGATTCTTAGTCTGTTTACATGGAATTAAAATGAACACCATTATCAACATCTTGTCAGATTAACTGTCCTCTGATTAGGAAAAGACTAATGAGAAATCAGAGAGACTGATTCTGCGCCATGGCACAAGCAGCATGACCTCCCTGCAAGAAAATACTCAATTTCAATATGTGACATGTTGAAATTTCCAACAGAAGCCCCAAAACGTTGCACAGGTAACCTCTTGGGAAGTCATCGAAGCCTTACTTCTTAGCAATTACTGTAGCTAACAGAACAGCAAATTTTTTTCTTTTTGCCCTTACCTTTTGCATCTGGGTCCTTAAAATATGATACGGAAGAGAGAAGAAAAATTGCTTAGAACACTAAATCTAACATGTAGGATTAGAAAATTCAGCCTAGTTTCCAAAAATGGATAAATCTGATTCATTTTACACATTAATGTGTTAGGTAAAAAACATTTTTTTCTCCTTGATAGGAAGCAATTTTAAAATATTGTTTTCATGTTAAAACCAAAATCTCTACTATGGAGCAGCATGAAGAATGAGGATGAATTTTTAGGATCAATCTGAGATTTTAAATGTTTACATTTGGAGAGCTTCAAACTTCATTTTACTCTGCTCTAAAAAACTAGCGTGGAAAAGTTTTTTAGAAACATGGTTTAAATATGATATAAAATTGAGTTGATTGATTTAAGACACTATGATAATATAAGAGAATTTAAAGGAATTAAAACACTCATTCTCCTTTGTCACTGCTACCCTGTGTATAAGCCACTTAGTTCCCACCTCTTCCATGAAGCCCTCAGGCATATCTAGGCTCAAACAGCAAGCTGTGGCTTGCTCTAAATTGCTTCATGCCTATATGTATCCACAGCCTGTTATATCTGACTAGGCCATAGGAGATACTTGTTGACCAAGGGTCATGGTCATATTACCTAAAGACTTTGACTATAGAATGGCAAAAAGACTTCTTACTGCAAAACAATGGCCTGGCTCCAAAAGGGATCCAGAGGCTGGTTTTTTAGACTCTGGCACAATTTACTCACTTGCTTTGTAGCATTTCTCATTGATTTCTCATCAAAAGCACTGTCAGTCTATCCATCATTTCTTTGGCTGATAGAAACTGATGATAAAGATTGTGGGGTTAATTGCCCGGCTAAAGAAGCTCTCCTCTTTTCACCCTGCCACTTTTTCCAACCGGGTACGTGTGCTTCATCTCTTACCACCTATCTCACATTTCCCCAATTGCCAAGCCCTAGCACGCAGCACCATGACGTCCTCCCACGGAAGCCTGAGACCTCCATACCGAGTGCCTCTTTTGAGGCTTTTGGACTGATTCAGAGCCACTAGGGCTCCACGTAGGTCAGCCTTGGTTGTGTGGACTGCCTAAAAAGCACTGCTATGAAGAGTTGCCTCAGCTGAACATGTCCTTCCTTTCTTCCCACAGACATAACCAGTGCGGTGCAATCCAAGCGAAGAAAATCCAAGTGAACAAGCTGGACGGCGACTCGATACTTGTAAATGTGTGTGAATTTTACAAAAAGCAATTTTGAGCTGTGACTTTTTAAAATCCATTTCTGTACAGCTAGTCATTTTAATAATGTGGCCCTTTTCCTAGTCCTTGCAACCTGTTTCGTAAAGTGCAATGGGGAAAGCAGTTGTTGAACCCTTTTGGTGTTGATGAAGTTCAAGGTTTCTCAAATGTTGCCATGTATTGAGAGGAGCTAATACAATTGTTATTAGTTTTCACATTTCCTAAGCAGCCTAGAGTACAGGGTGAGCATTTTTAGGTCTTCTAATGATGTATTGTGCTGTGGAAGTACTGTGTGAATAGCAGTAGTGGGGGCAAGAGGAATCTTCTCATTTGGAAATGTTGTAAATAATTTTATTATATAGTGTTTTGGATGTATTTGTTGTAGAAATGGACCAGTGAATAAAGAGAATCTAAGGATTTGTACAATGTGAAATACTGAATGTGTTAAATAAATGTCATTGTCCTAGAACATACACGTTTGTTATTGGTAAGGGATTATTGGGTGAGCATGCTATTTCTTTGGACCATAAATGAATAGGAACAGCCTTCTTCGTGAATTACAATTTCATCTTGTCCTCATTGCACCTGAGGTACACCTGGCAAGTTGAGGAAAATGCATATTCTTGCTCACTCAACTTGTTGGCTTGAAGAAACTAGCCCTTTGTGGCACTGTACCAGGCACACTGATATATGTTGGTCAGATTTCTTTTGATTGCAAATACTTGAATCAACTTAGGATCAAAAGCTACCTAGGATTTTCTTGGGATGGGAAGTCATCAGCAATCAAAAAATGGCACTTTTTTCTCCACCTCATACATCTGCTTCTCCGTGCACATGACGGGTTGCTCCAAAACAACTGTGTCTATACCCACTCCGATTCAAGAGATGAGACCAGCAAGATTCTTTGTAACAGCAACAAGAATCTAGCCCAGTTTAGGTTAGCTTTCCACCTTCAGTCCTGTTCTGTGGTTAGATGGGGGCAGTTCCCAAATAAAAACAGTCATTTGGTATTACATACTTCAAAGATGTCCACTACATTCTGCCCTTTGACTGCCCTATTCCTCTGCATTGTTTAGGGGTGACTTATTATTAATATGCCCAGGTTTTTCCCTTTCCTGGCTTAGTTCTTACCTAAAAATTTGTAGTCTCCAAACCAACTGCTTCTCCATCCCTTCCCGTGCAGTAGCTCCTTGCCCTTGCTGTAATCCAATGCCTGAGACCTAGTGGATGAGTCATTGATTCTGTCATGCTCTTATTCGCATCTGTTTCAACTCTTAACTATATGTCTTGCATTATAAGGATCCTCTAAAAGTAGTTATTTATGAGTCAGACTACACATTGGCTGTTCTCAACAAGCTTATCTACCCTATTCCTTCCCTTATGACACACACAACCAGAACCAAAGCCAGCCTAATAATAATACTCTCTGACAATAATGTGCTTGAGATTGCAGTGCTGCTTCTACTTTAGCTCTATTCATGCAGGAAGCATCATGTGCTTTAAATAGATTTTTATTTGTTTTTCTTTATATTAATTTTTTTTCTCCCATAGAGGAATAACATTACAATCTAACAATCAGAATCCTGTTACACACATTACACAGGCATGCCACATGACCGATTGAGGTGGTTGTGTCTTTGAGTCTGTCGACATGTCACAACATGGTCAACCAGTCTCCTCATTTCAGCCAGTCTCAACACAAAACACCCAAGAGGGTTGCACTCAACTTGGTTCCATTTGGAACGAGGCGACAGGGCAAGTGGGAAGATGTAAGGGGTTATAGTGTGTTTGCATTCGGTCCCCTCACATAAAGCCACATGGATCTGAGGAGGTATCCAAGAGCTCTGGTGGGGTCTTTATTGCACCTAAAATATGGGTCAGAGCACATTGATCAGGATTCCAGGCAGGGGTGGGGACCAGGCATACTCCAAAACAGCAGCAAACTACATTCATACACACGTGATACCCTGCTGGGGCCAGACTGGCAAAGGCTGGAAAGTGACACCCAGCTTGAAGAGAGCACTCAGAAGTATTGGGGAATTACTGTAAGTCGCCCTTTGATGTAATTGGGACTCCCTGTAAAAACAAGTCCCTCTGACATACTGTTTTGGCAAAGTGCTGGTAGTATTGACATTAATTAATACAAACTGAAACAAACTTCTCCAGGGTCTCTGAAAACATAAGTCAAGACAGACTCTCTACCCCCCTCCTGTCTAAGGTTGCATAGGACTTTGTGAATTCTGGTTCCCTCATGTATTCAAGTTCTGTGGTTTAAAAATAAATCCTGAAGCATGCTCAAAAGTGAAAGGCACATACACAGTCAATACAGTATGACGAAGTCTGATGCTTCAGGAGTCAGACTAGCAGGAGACTGAGTAGTGTTGGTTCTTAGAAATCTATACACAATTAAAATATTGCCACACTCAAATGCTACAGAATCTATAGGAAAGTACAAAAAAACTATGAGCCTTGCAACCAGCCAGGCGATGAGATTGAAGGGTTCTAGAACTACAAAAACTCCAGAAATATGGATATGGGAGGGGCCTTTTGAAATTTGTGCCAAATGCCCTGTAACGTACTCTTCCCCCACTGGAAGGATCATGGGCACTGCCCAGGACTGAGCCTAGGCCCTAGCTGGCAGCGGAATAGGCAAAATGTTGGAGGGAGTTTCAGCTCTTGGAAGTGCCAAAGACCCTAAGCTGGCTGTAAAGTGCCCAAGGGGCAGCATGAAGAATAAAAATGTCTAGGTCATAACTGAAGGAGAACCTTGGGGAGAAGAGCAAAGCTGTCAATTATCGGGGCCCTAGTGGACTGGCGTGGGGACTTTGATCTGTTTTTAGTGTAGATTTGACTTACTCCCTTGGAGAGGAGACCCCAGTGGGGCTTCCTCTGTCCCCATCCCAGCATCCATGGGGCTACCCCCTCCCTTACCCACACATCCCACATGAGGCTTGGGGCTACAAATCAGGAAGGGCAGCTGCCTTTGCCTTCATGGAATTGCAGTGTTTTCTCCAAGCCTCAGCTTGGCTGTGAGGCCTGGAAACCTGGAATTGGGATGAGGGGGAAGACCTATGTTAGTATGTAACAGGAAATCTTAAAAGTTTCAAGGAAGAAAGAGCACGCACTAGAAAAGGGCAGTCAGAAGAAAAGGGAAGCAACTCGGGGCATCCCATGAGGCTGTTGCTGGTGTCTGAGCCCAAAATTCATTCCCACCATGAGAATGGGAAAGCTGGTTGCCCTTGTCCCTCCCCTCTGTCTTACACAGGGATTCAGGTTCCCTCCTCCAGGTACTTCCTGGAGGAGAAGGGGAGGGGAACCATAGGGCACCTGTTTCTCCCCAGCAGCCTAGAAAGGAAGAGGGCACTGGGGGAGAAAAGGAGAGTCCCCTTGAAGACCTTGAACCTAAATAAGGACTATTTGGGGATTGGAACAGTGAAGCTCCTGGCCTTATACCCAGGAATACTTATTAGCCATCCTGGGCAGGGTGTGAAATACAAAGCCAGAGGCAAGATGAAGCCTGAGCTGTCAGTCTTGGGATAGCTTCATCCCAAAGCTTGTCCTCCCCAGCATCATTCCTCTGCATGCTTACTCTGGGGTATGCACTTTCCTTGCCTAGAAGCCCTCTGGCCTGCATCTCTCCTAAGCTAGTTCTAGCACCTTGGACATGTGAACAGATGGCCAGGATGGCAGGGCTTTGCCCAGCCTCTACTCCTGGGGTGACATGTTGGGGGTAGGGTGGCAAAGTACTAAGCCCTTCAGACTCAGCGGACTGCAAAGGGGCGGATTTCAGGAAGAGATTTGTGGGGGGAGGCGTATAGGAAAGAGAAGTGGGGGCAGACTCCAGGCTTCAGTTTGAGAGCAGGGCTTGGCCTCTCTGAGCAAGCTCAGTTCCAGCTCCCACAGTGCCCTGCTCCCTACAGCTTCTCAACCTGTCTGTTCTGTCCGTTATTTCCAGTAGGCTGCCTCTTTCCCTTGATTCCCTCCATCTTCTCCCTCTATCTCACATCGCACAGTCCTCTTCCACATACTTTACCTTTTCAGGCCTAAGCAACTACAAGGAGCCCATCCCTGAGGGGAGAGGGAAGGATGAAACTAAAGGCATAAACCTTTAGTCTCAGTCCTCCTCCTCACCCCATCCATTTAGGAGGAAATTACTGGAAATAAATAATAAGGGAGCAGGAGCAAGTGTAGTGCCAAACATGAAATAGGGTGAGGCTTGTAAAGTGGGAGTTGAAGGTAAAGAGTCAGATCCAGGACTGAAGGAGGAGATTCTCAGAAACAGGAATGGGCCACAGGTAGAGAGAGGACTGGAGGGCAAGGATGAAGGGGAATGTCAGGGCAAAGACGGGGATGGGGATGGGGACCAGAGAAGGAAGGAGTGTTGGGTAGGGGAGATGTAGGATTAGATGCTAGGCCTGGGGCCAGAAGGAGGGTGAAGAGAGGGAGGGGGTTCAGAGGCGGATTAGAGAATCAAAGGGAGAGAAATCGAGGGAGCTATCACCCCACCTCACACACTAGAGGGAGGCTGTGGTGTCCAGCCCCAGGCAGGCTGCGGGTGCCTCTCAAGCAACACACTGGCTGCGGCAGAGAGGGCCCGACAGGGGTCGGGGGTTGGAAAGGGGTTTGTGGGTTGGCCAGCTGAAGGTCAGTAGTTGAACTGGCGCTGGCACGGCTGATAGATGAAGCTGCCCTGGTGCTTGGGTCGGCGCTGACGGTTCTCGCGGGCGCGGTTCTGCCGTTGCATCACCTTGGCGCTCAGCGCGTGGCGCTCCGACCGCTGCCGGGACCGCTGCAGCCTCCGCACCTGGCCAGCCTTCTCCAGCAGTGCAGCCCGCGCCGGCAGAGGGGCGGCGGCGTGGTGCAGGGCCCGAGGCTCGTGGTGGACGGGCGCCAGCTCCCTGCGGGGACGAAGCAGGGATCAGTCGGAACCTGAGGAGTCTGGCGGATGCCACGAAGGGGAGCGAGGGCACCTCCCACCCTGTCCTGACATCTCTGCCCTAGCGCTGTGCTGTCTCTACTCACAGGAGGGCGGGCGTCTAATGCCCTTCTTGAGGGTACCAGCCTTTCCTCCAAGCCGACCTGGAGATACCTCCTCGGTTCTAGCCCCTGTGACATGTAAACTAGACCCCAGGAAGGCTCGGCTCCAACCTCTTATTCGGCCCTTGCCTCCAATACAAACCTCTAGAAGCCCCACCCCTCGGAGTTCCTGCCTTGCCTCTCCAACCTCTAAACCCCTCCGCAAGCCTCTGAGCCACGCTTCCAAAAGCCCCGCCCCGATCATGAAGCCACGCCTCTCCCTACCTCAAAGTCCCGCCCACTTACCCTCAGGCCGGCGCCTAGCCTTGCGAGGGACGCATAGGCACGGCCCTTTGCCTCGGAGACACGCCTCTGAAGCCCCCCTGCTCCCGCCCCCGCCTCAGTGCCCGGCGGGCACCTGGGCTATATCTCCAGCCTCCAGGCCGGGACCCTTGCCTCCAAGATAAGCCTCTCTAGAGCTTCATGCTCCACCCTGGCCTGCTCACCCATCGCTAAGGTCGCTGTCAGGCAGATCAGCGTCGGGGTTCGGGGAAGGGGGCCCAGGCTCTAGCACTATGGTGCTGCCGGTGACGTAAACAGACATGCTGGGGTGCTCGATGAGGAGGTCCTCCAGGGGGCTGCTCTGGAGGCGGGCAGGCCCGAGTCCGGGCCCCTCTGCAGTAAAACAGGCGGGAGGGGTAACAAACCAGCTCTCGTCCATCAAGGAGGGCGCAGGAGGAGGGCGACCGGCAGGGGCAGGGGAGGCCCCGGGGCTGGGTGGAGCCGCGTAGCTGTCTACGGGTCGCGGGAGAGGGAGCCATGCGGGAGATGGGGCGCAGCGAGGAGGGTCATACACACACACGCACACACATACACACACACACACACCAGAGACAGGGGGCGGGGAGAGAAAGGGCATCGTTAGTCAGACCCGCAGCCCCGCCTGCCTCGTCCATGGGTCTCCCACCAGCCAAGAGTCTCCACTTGCTGCCCTAAGGCACGTGAGGTGTGGACCCCAGCACTGCGCCACCAGGCGGCAGCCCAGGCTTGCATGGGATGGAGCCCTGTTACCCCACCTCCTGTGTCACTACCTCAGCAGCAGTATGCCCCATAGGCCTGGGGAAACTCCCCAATCCCCTAACAGCTCCCTTCCCCTCCGCTGCTAGGCCACCTGACCTTCACAGACCCAGGAGTCAGTCAGAGACTTGACCCCCGATTTTGGCCTCACCCGGCAAGTCAATGATGAGCCAGCCGTCCACTTCATCCTCTTCAGAGACGAAGGCTCGTGGGCAGTCGGGGTCCTCAGGGGGTGGGGGAGTGCTGAAGAAGAGGCTGGTAAGGCGCTGGAACATGGTGGGGGAGTGAAACGGCCTCGAGGGGGCGCCCTATAGCAATGCGAAAACCTGAAAAGTATAGAGAGGAGTCAGAGCCACCACTGACTGGAGTCTACTCCCACTCCTGGCTGGGGATACCACCCCCAGCCCCCAGACCAGGTAAGAGTACCACAGTGATGTGTGGGGAAGCTTTGCGGTGTCTGTGCTTTCTGGTAGGTCAGTCTGCTTTCAGGCTTTTCTATTTTCCGTGTGAACTTAGGAAGCTATTTAACTTCTGTTTTCTCATCTGTCAAAAATCAATGATAATAGTACCCTCTAGGCCTCTTACAAGAATTAAATGAGCTATAATAGTATCTTCCTCTGGGTTCTAATAAAAAATGAGCTAAACATAAAGAGCTTAGAATAGTACCTGAGCACAGAGTAAGCATTCAATAAACTAATCAATTAGTTATTATTACATGCTCTAGGGACCTGGAAGGAGTGATATATATAATCAGGCTTTGTGGGGGAACGTCTCCAGGTCTCCAGAGTATTGGACATCTAAGCTGGTCCCTGAAGGGTAAATAGGCATTCTCTAAGCAAAGAAGACATTGCCCATTGTTGTGATTATTTATCATCATGATATTGCTAACATTTCATGTGCTAGGTACTATACTAAGCACTTTATTTCTATTACCTCTTGTACTACAACAGATCTAGGAAGTGGGTATAATTATTATCCCTCTTTTCAAGTTAAAGAAACTGAGGCTCAGAGAGGTAAGATAACTTGACCAAAGTTTCACAGCTTGTAAAACACAGAGGTAGGATTTGAATCCATGCAGTCAGAGGCAGCACCCATAATCACTATATTCCACTGCCTTTGATGAGTGTCTGTCTGGATTAGGCATTTTTAACTTGGTGGCCAGGGGCAATGGTCCATGTGTATCTTTCTGGGAAAAAGGACCTTGGTTTTCATCATGATTTCTCAAATAGTACTCCTGAGCCCAGAGATTAAGACCACTACTCAAGCCTGTGTGGCTTGAAAAGTTCAGGCTAGCAAAAATCCCACAGAACTGTTACCATTTCACCATGTAATTGCACAGGCATCAGTTATGTCTGTCAGATGAGTTAGAAGATCCTATTCCCACCGTCCCTCCCCCTTCTTACCCCCTATTCCCAAGCTCCTGCTCAAGGGCAGCATCCCTGGCTAGGAGGAAGATCAGATTGCCTGGCTCCAGGGAGACAACAGGTCAGTGGGAGGTGATGATGGAGGGAGGGAGTTATCAGACCCAGGGAACCCTTATGTATGAGCACTGAGTGTTGGACCAGGACTCAAGGCCTCAATCAGCCCTTCCCTAGGTGAAGATGAGGAAGGAGACCTGTTGCTCCAGGAATGCAAACATAAAATAGGTGGCTATAGATCTGCCCCTTACCCCACCTCAGTCTACCTCCTCAGGACTATACCTGGGCTAGGGGCCCCCTGGATATCCCTAAAGCTTGACCCTCCACATCTGTCCCAAAGATAGTCAACAGTTTTGTTACTGAGCTGCTTGTCGCCTTCCTCTAGGGATGTTTCCACACTTCCTACGATCTCCTTAGGGTCATGTCCACCTTTCCGTTCCCTAGAGGCATTCTACTCTCACTGCTAACCCACCTGGGGTAGTTCTGTGCTTGTGGCTACCTCTTCGTCCCCTGGGAATGTTTTCACACTTGACCAGAATCCCCTAACCTCCATGCCCTGAGAGTATTTCCATATTTGCAGACCTACAGTGGGCTCCAGAAGGAAGAGCTCCCTAGGTGCTGGCCTCCTTGGTGGGAGATCTACAGGGATTATAAAAGATTGGGCCACCCCAATTAGTGCCTGCCCATCACAAACCACATATCCCAACCCATCTGTAGCCACAGGGAGGAGTTAGTGACTCAGTCACCAAAAATCCAGAAAGTTTGGCCCCTCCTGAAGGAAGGGAAGATTGGGGCCTTGATGAGGAACACACTCCTTCCATGGACCTACTACTTTGTTGAAAAGATGAAAAAGTTAAGGACTGTTTCAGGGACCAGCATATTCACCCAGTTCATTTTACAACCTGAAAATCAGATGACATATGTCTATCCAAAGACACACAGCTAGGTGGCAGGGGAAAGCCTGGCCCCAGGACTCTGAGCATCCAGTCCAGAGTACACAATTGGAAAAGCCTCAGCAAACAGTCCCCCAAAATATAATGGTGCAGGAGAGATAAGGAAATCAGTCAAGAGTCAGACCTTGATTGAGTCACTGCCCCCTTAGAGCCCCTCTGCTCAAATACAAAGGGTCTGGGGTTCCTGAAACGAAGATTCATCGTGCATTTACCAGAGCCCCCACTGTATACCAGAGCCTGCTCTGGGCCTCCTCAAATTACAGACAGATTGAGGTAAGGGAGGCTGGGGGTAGGAAGAGAGCTGCCTGCCCGAGGTCACACAGCAAGTCAGTGACAGAGCCAAGAGTAATAACAGCACCAGCCAGCCAGTGCCCGCCCTCTCATGACCAACGGGGAGTCTCCCGGATTTTCTTTCTCAGCCCTGCCAGCTTCCTGGTTCTCACATTCCCAGCGCTGCTCCAGGGAGAACCATTCCCTTTAATAACTACGGCAGCTGTGCTCTGAATAGCACTTGAACCCCAAGCCACATCTACCCCAGCTCATCCTTGAGTAAAGCCCATCAAGCCTCTAGGACCATCCACTTAGAAAGTCAGAAGCTCTCTTCTACCCCTTCCCCTGCCCCTCTCAGTGAACAGAGAGGCAGCATAAGCCTTGTAATCGCCAGCACTATGACAGGTCATATCCTTCTAGGTGACAACTCTAAAGGTTGGGGAGGTGATCAAAGGCCAAATAAAGGAACTCTCACATCTTGCCACCCCACCATCAGCCCTGAAGACACTCTGATGCAACCAATGACTCATTTTTCTGTGTTAAAAACAGCTGGGAGGAAGCAATTTTAATGGGCTCTGAGACTCCAAGGTACAAGAGGATCAGGGCCACAAGAGGGGACCCAATCTCCAAAGACCTCCTGTAAAAAGATCCAGGAGTGAGGAACCTAGGAGCCCTATCAAATTTGGATGGTGCTGAACCCAAGGTAAAGTCCTCAATGGTAGGAAGATGTGCAGATGTGTAACTTGTTACTTTATCGAGTTCCTACTAGGTATGTGCCCATGGCTAGCTAATGCATATGTCACTCACTCGGTAAGCATAACTCTAATTGGCTGCATGGCCAAGAGTAAGCCACGTCCCCTCTCTGAGCCTCAGTTTCTCCTTCCATGAAATAGGGTCTAAGACCCCTAAATTGGGGGCTGGAAATGACGTCAGCTAAGGCGCTGCACACATGTCAGAGATTAGGAGGATGTTATTATGTTAGGGGGTGCAGAGTCTGGAGCCTGAGGGAAGGAATCCCGCCACCATCTGGCGCTGCCCCAACAACCCAGAGCTGGAGCTCCAGGCCTCCCCTCAACCCCTGACGACCTCCCCTCAACCTAGACCCAAAGGTACCTTCCGAACCCCTCTCGAGTCGCAAAGGAGAAAGCAGGGAATCACAGGCCTGACCTCAGCCCCTGGATTAACCCAGGGAAACTGCCAAGGCCCCTCTGGTGCCCGCTGCCTTTCAGCGTCCGTCACCCGTGGGCCCAGCCCCGACCCAGCACCCACTGGGTCACGAGAGGACAAGCGACCCGAGCTCGAGGTGGGGGTTGGAGGGCGGTGCCGGCCTTGGTGACGTCTCAATGTCAAATGCAAATAGAGAGACGTCATGGTCTACCGGGCGTGCGGCAGCCAATCCGGAAACGGCAATGCAACTCCAGCTGCCGCCGGCGGAGACAAAGACCCGGGAGTGGGGGACGCGGGGCGTGTCCTGAGGTGCGGGAAGCCCCCTGGCCAAAGCTCGTCTGGACTCACCTGGGAGCCGGGGCGGTGTGGCGGGCGGGATGGCGCTGAGGTAGTTGTGCGGCGTAGCGGCCGGGGGTCTGCGGCTGATTACAGGCAAGGCCGCATCGCGGGGCAGGGCAGGGAGGCGGTGGGGCTAAGCGTGGGACGCTCCTGGCTGCTGCGCTCGCCCGCGGGGCTTTGAGTCTGTGCAGCCGCAGCTGCTGGGCTCTCAGCACAAATTGGAACGTTCAAACAGCTGATTGTGACATCACAAAGAGGCCCGCCCGTCTCGCGTCACTGGCAGGCGGAGCGGTGTCCAATCCCAGGCAGCGGATCCCCCCTCCCCGCCTTCTACATGGATCGAAAGCTAGTGGTTCCTGCCTGGGAGCCCGACTCCGAGCCGCAGGGCGCCGTCGGGAGAAGCAACTGCTGGGAGCTTGGATCCCCTACCCCATGGTGACTCACAGACCTCTCAGTGAAAAGGATCTCACTCCTTCCTACGGAATCCCCGTCTTCCGGCACTCCCTCCGTATATCCCGGCTCCCTCACCCCCTGCCACTGGACCCCAGACCCTTTCACTTGCATATTACATCCAAGTGCCCCAATCTGTACTCCTGTCTCAACGACACACCACGCCCATGCACCTCCATCCTCCCTCCCCACTCTTTTCTCTGCTGTTCCTCCCTTTTCTGTCTCACCTCACCCGTACACATTCTCTGTTTTCCCACTCCACTTTGAAAGGTGGGGACTTCTCCCTTCCTTGGGTCCAGGGCAATACCTGAGAATGGAGAAGAGTTGGTTAGACTGAAGGGCAATTTTACAGAGTAGGAGTTGGAGAGGAATTGCTCTGGGTTGGATAAACATTGACCTAGAGACTTTTCTGTACTGGAAGTTTACACACTTTATTTAATCCACACTGCTATTGGGGCTGGACAGAAAAGTTACAAGACAGATTATTAGTCCCGATTTACACACGAGGATACTGAGGCTCACAGATCTCACTGTTAGTATGTGAATTCATATTCAGTAATGCATTTAACAAATATTGAGTACCTACTATTGCCACTGCCCTACCATTAACTGACATTCATTGAACACTTACTGAGTGCCAGGCACTGTGCTATAGCACTTTATATGTGTTTTGATATTCACCACAACCCCAAAAGGTGGATATTATCCCCATTTTCCAGTTGAGGAAATAAACTCAGCCCAAGTGATTTCCCAAGATCACAGAGCTAATGTAAATAGCAGAGCCAGGATTTGAGCCCATAGTTCCTGTCCCCACCCCTTTCCATGCTTTACATGCACTTAGATTGTCTAAACCCCAGAGTGCTTCAGCCTCCACTGGGAGATGTGGACCCAGTCCTAACCGCCCCAAACTTGCTATGTGCCCTCAGGCAAGTCATGTTACCTTGCTGGGCCTCAGTTTCCTTATCTGTCAAGCTTAGCATGTCCAAGCTTCCCTCTAGAAAGTCTTTCAAACTCGACCCTCAGAATTCTGCCAATCTCATGCTCTAGGCCCCTTGCTCTCCCAACGGCCTGGGAAATGTCTGGGGAGAGACCACAAATACACATCCTCAGAATCTATAGGGCCAGAGGTTCTGGGTCCTCTCAGTAAAACAGGACTGGTGGGGGTGGGTCTGAAAGATGTCCATCTGGCCCAACAGGAGGCAAGGGGTGAGCTAGTCCAGAGCTTCGTGCTCTGATGAGAAAATCCTCTCCCAGCTTAGTCAGAAACCCCAGAGGGACTCTTCAGCCCTAGCAACTAGCAGAAGGAGCCAGGAAATAATACACAGAGGTTTCTGGAGGGAGGAGAGAGCAGTGCTTTGGCCCCTGGAGTATTGTTCCCAAAGCGTACTCATTCCGTGCAACCCTGAGCTTCTGCCCATCCCATGTACTTCCTGTTAACCTCATACCCTCTCTTGACCTCCATGCTGGCTTAAACTAAATAATCCCTAACATGCCTCTCATGTCACACTACTTGCCTGTTCTAGAACCTCTGTGGCTCCCAAAGCACCACACTACTTAACACAACATGTGTAGCTTTCCATGATCCAGCCCCAGTTCTCTCCAGCTTCACCTCTGCCCCACCCCTCCATCCTTCTTTTACATACCCCTTGTGCTAAGGTCAAACTCCTCATTGTCTCTTCGACACTGTCCCACAACCACACTTTTGCTCAAGCTCTTCCCCCTGCCTGGATGCCCTCTTCAGGCCTTTCTGAATTCAGATCTTTCCTGTCTTCAAGAGTCTATTCACCCCTTCTTTCTCTAGGTAGCCTTCCCTGTCCCCACTCAGGTATCCAGAGCTACCTTGATGAACATTTATTTGTTCACTAAACAGTAATAACTAATTGTGTGTGTGTTTATGTGTATGTGTCTTTCCAAGTGGATGGTTGGTATCCCAAGGGCAGAATCTCTGTCCATATACTCCCCCTACCTGGCCTGTACTGGGTCTGGCAGAGTAGACGCTAATCAAAGGCTCAGCATTTACAACTCAAGAAGAGTGGCTGGTACAGGAGTCTATACTTGGACCCTCGACCCTAGTACGGGAAACATTCTGCTGGGCACAGGGTTCTGGTTCTCTAAGCCCAGGGAAGAGGGATCCTGGCATATACTCTGATATCCTAAGTGACCTGGATTCTGTTCCTGGCCTTAGCTGAATCCCATGTACAGGCTACTAGGGCAGATCCCAGTCTTCCAATTCTCTGTAGAGTCAGGGGTACCCATGGAAGTAGGGGGCTAGAGCCTACTGAAACTCCTGGGACCCATCCATCCCTACTGCAGAAATTTATTATCAGAGTTGGAGGAGACTTCAGACCTTAATTCATTTAAACACCTCATTTTATAGGTGGAGAAACTGAAGCACAGAGAGGTCAAGGTACCACTTAGAATTATAGAGCAGCAGAGCCATCTACTGACACTGGCCCTGGTGAGTGGGCTTAGTATTCTGGGATCCTGGCCTGGGCCTGGGGGTTGTAAAAAAAGGCAATGAGCACCACACTCAGGGTAATCTTGAAGTCTCTTTTCCCAACAGGCATAGGGTGCCACTCCTGTGTACATACATGTATAGACACGGGCACATAAGCATACACATGAAGGCATTCATGTACAAACATACACATATGCACATGAGCTCACACCCACAGGGTTAACATATGCCCATTCAATCCCTACCCAGATGTAAGCGCTTTCCCAATTTCATAGGCCCCTGGATTGGAGGTCAAGAGGCCACCCTTCTTTTCCTGCCTGGGCCTTGGGCTTGCCCTTACCAAACCCTGGAGGCTCCCTGATGGCCTGGGGCCCCCCACTTCGAAGAACAGAAATGTGTCAGCCAGGGCATGTCTCTCACTGGACGTTGTGTATACTCAAAGATATGAGCCCCTAGAGAACTGGCTCACCACTCTCCCCTGCCTACTTCCCCCTCTAAGATAGAGGGCAAAGCTGAGATGAAGCCCAGTGGATAGCTTGGAATCTGAGCTAAAACCAGCAAGGCCGGATCACTCTAGAAACAGAGTCCTTTTCCTCCCTGCACTAGGTCTACAGAGTTAAACATGTAATATTAATGATGATGCTATTAGGATTTCTATGTGCCAGGTACAATTCTCAGTCTTTATCTGTGTTGATAACTCATTTAATCTTCACAACAATCTCCAAATATAGGTAATATTATTCTTCCCATTTTACTGATGAAGAAACAGACAGAGAGGGGAAGAAATTTAATTGGTAAGGCAACCTAAATCCCCAAATTCCCCCAACAGATAAGCCTATACTTTAACAAGGGGCCATATCCTCTGAACATCTAATCACAAGCTCAGTTTTTCAATCCAGAGATGTCTGAATTGAGGGTAACTGGTGTGTGCATGTGTGTGTGTGTGTGTGTGTGTGTGTGTGTGTACACCCTGGTCTGATTGTCAGTAAGTCCAGGTTTCAATTCTGGTTCTATCTAACCTGGGTTCACTGCCTGGCCCTGGGCAAATCACTTCTTTTGTCTGAGCCTCAGTTTTCCCATCTGCAAAATGGCTGGCTCCAGGTTTGTTTGTATGAACTGTGCTTAATGCTCTTGATGATGATGAGGTAATGTCCGGAAATGATTCATTCCAACAAAAGGTGGCAGGTGGCAAGAAGTCAAATGTCTGGCTTAGTTTTAGTCCATCTGCCCATGATGTGAGGATGGGGTGGTGACTTTGGGGTTCCATGGAAATGTTTGTGAGTATGAACAAGTACCTGACTGAGCTCCTCTGATGTGAGTGCTCTGCATGAATTCTCACATTTAGAACTTTTGAAGGGAAATTTTTGCACCCCTCCAGCTTTGAGGCTGGGAAGATGAGAATGAACAATAGCTTTCGTCCTGCTGACCAGCCACACTTCTAGGAGCAAGTGGACTCATTGAAGCTCAGACCACTGCCCTTTTCTGCTTACAGATATTCTTTGCCTCCCTGACACCTCCAGACTGCAATTCGCACTGCTGTCCAGGCATCTTCTCATGCCATCTGGTAAACAGTGAGCATTCAATAAGTACTGACAAGGAGGGATGAGTGAAGCTGCCCTCACCCACTCTTGTTTAGCCTGTCAGTACACACACACACACACACACACACACACACACACACACACACACACACAGACACACACACACAGACACACTCTGTACAAATGATCACACTCCAAACCACCACCAGCTTTCCTGCTTCTAGGACTTCTAGTTCCTCCTCCTCGGGAACCCTGCCCCTTCACCCACCTCATCTCCCTATGTCTAGACCCTCTCTATTCTTCAGGATTAATCAGCAACTTATATTTATTGAGCATTTACTATGTGCTTGTAATTTTCTAAGATGGACACTCTTGTTATCCCCATTTTACAGATGAGGAAGTTGGGGAGCTCAGACTGTTGAGGGCTCAAGGTCACTGAGCTAATAAGTGTCAGTGCATGTTTCTGTATAACCAACTGTATATAGAAATATTGTACATGCATGTGTGTACAATAATAAATAGCATAAAAATTATAAAGCCTATGTATGAAAAATGTAGTATTTTCACCTAACTTAAAATTATTTTAAGCAACTGATACTTCCATGTTGGCCTTGAAGGGGCAAACTGCCCTGTTATGAAGATGGCCACATGGCAAGGACCCGAAAGGGGCCTGTAGAAGCCAAAAGTGGTTCCCAGCTAACAGATAGCAAGGAAATGGGGATTTCAGTAACATGGTCACAAGAATTCTGCCAAAAACCTGAGGGAGCCTGGAAGCCAAACTTTCCCTAGTTGAGTCTCTAAATGAGTACACAGCTGGCCAACACCTTGATTTCAGTCTTGAGCAGAGAACTCAGATGAGCTTCGCCTGTACTTCTTATAGAACTGTGAACTAATAAACGGGTGTTGTCTTTTTCTTAGTGTACCACCATTTACTTACTTACTTATTTACTTATTTAAATTTTAAAAATTACAGTTGACATACAGTATTATATTGGTTTCAGGTATACAGCATAGTAATTAGACATTCAATAACTTAGGAAGTGATCATCCTTATTAAAGAGATGTTGTCTTGAGCCCCTAAGTTTGTGGAGGTTTGTTACACAACAATAGAAAATTGCAACTCATATGCTGAAAAACTTTTTTGCATGAAAATTAAGAGGCAGCTTGAGTTACTAATCTTACTCTAGAACATTTTGTCTTGGTGTAAATATTTTCATGAAACTCATAATAGTGTTATAATTGAGAAAAATCATTTTTTCTGTCTTTTTTTTTTTTTTACCAGCCATAGTTGAAATTGAATAATTTGAATATGTAGGATGCAACTCCAGGGTACCTATTAGCCAAATGACACTTCCTCCAGGAAGCTAAGATCTTTCTGGATGGAAGTAACCTCTCCCTCCTCAGAGCCCCCAGAACACATTGTCTGCCACATACTTAGGAATGCCTAGTTACTTTCTGGTAGACAGATGCCTTTTCCATACTTGAGAATCTCATTTTTAGTGTAAACAGAAACATAATCAGAGACATTATAATACAGGGAGATAAGGGCTAGGACAATGGGTAAGCCAAGGTGCTGGGGAAATTTTTAAAAATGGGATTCAAGAAAAGCTTCCTGGAAGAGAGACCATCTGAGCTAGGCTTTGAAGAAGGGCTAGGCCTTGGGGCAAATGGGTTGAATGGCCTGGAATATGATTTGAAATCAGGAGCCCTACATCCTTGTCTTAGCTCTGCTTGTGACATGCTGTATGATTTTGGGTGACTCTCTGTCCCTCTATGGGCCTCTGTTTCTCCGTCTGTACAATGGGAGCATAGTGGGAAATTCCTTTGCTTGCTCACATTTTTTTCTCCTGCCCATGACTTTCTAAGGAGAATTTTGTCTCATCTTACTGCTTTCTAGGTTTTCGAGATACAAAGCTGGGGTAACAGGGTGACAGACAGGATGGAGAAGTGAGAGGAAAGAGGCAAGGAAAGAAAAAAGCAAAGCTTGTGGAAAAAGGCATAGAGGGAAAGTTTTTGATGGAAAATGACAAGATTGGTGAGTGAAGGACATTGAGAGACAGCAGGGCGACTACTGTTATTCTTCTTGGGTGGATTGCCAGAAATATTCTCTGCATATGCACGTATGTATGTGTATATATGATCTCTGTTTAGAACACATATGCTAGTGTACTATGCACATTGTTCTGAGACTTTTTTTTTACTTAATACAACTGAGAGAGCTGTCCCTAACATTACATACAGAGCTGCCTTATTCTTTGTTACAACTACACAGTATTTCATTATATCATAGTAAGCATGGATTGAAATTACTAAATCAGTCTTCTGTAGCTGAACATTTAGTTCGCTGTCAACAATTTGCCCTTATACTGCAGTTCTTGAATGTGACACTGAAGGTGCTAAGCCTGAGCCATGTGGGGCCCTGGGATTTATTTGGGTTATGGACATATTTGGGCTCAGTGGTATCTTTCAAAGATTCTGATCCATTCTCTGGATCAAACTCTTCCTGCCTCTCTTTCCCTTGGTTCTACCCACCTTCCCTCTGGGCCTAGAGTGGCTGCCTGAGTCCTTCACCATGACCTGCTCTCTGAGGTCCTCAGAACCCCTCCAACTCCATGAAATTCCCCTCATCAGACTCTCTCGATTCCAACGAAGTCTACCACAAGGAGCTATTGGCAGAAATGCCAGGATAGAAACTCTGAATAGAGTATAAATATTTATTGATCAATTCCTGGATTTGCCTGGGGCCTCCCTGCTTATTCTCTCATCTAGTTTCCTGTGGATTTTGTTCTCCTTTTCTGCTAGAGGAATTCATTGGGTCTACTCTGTTCCTGGGGACAGGACCTTACCTGTGAACCTTTAAAAAATGTGTCTTCTTGTAGGAGAAGAAACCCATCCACCTATAATGGAATTGCATGGAATGGTTATTTAGAGATCATCTAGTATTCTGAAGTTTACAGATGAGGAAACTGAAGTCTGGGTGAGGAGGAAAGACTTGCCCAGGGTGACAGAATGAGTGAGTATAAGGGAAAGGACAGGAACTTGAGGCTTCTACCCCCAGTTCTTACCTCTTTACTTTCTCCTCCTAGTCCTTTATTCTCTTAAAATCTAGTATATAAAGTTAACAGAATTGTGGTATATTCATCCAATGGACTACTACTCAGCAATTAAAAAGGGATAAACCACTAATACCTGCAATCAATATGGAAGAACCATAAAATACCAGGCCGAACAGAAGAAAACAGATACAAAAGAGTACATACAATATGATTCCATTTATATAAACTTCTGGAACAGACAAAAGTAATGTATACTGACAGAAAGCAGATCAGTAGCTACCTGGGGATGGATGGAAGGACTGACTACAAAGGGGAATGAAGGGAATATTCTGCAGTGATAGAAGTGTTCAATATTTCAATTATGGTTTTGGTTACATGGGAGTATATATTTGTCAAAACTATACCTCGACAAAGTTGGTTTAAAAAGAAAAACGGCAACATAGAAATATATTTACTAAATTTAATTTAAAAAATACAATATGACCACTGACATACATGCACAAAATCAACCTTGACCAACTCATTTGAGAAGGGCAAGTTTAGCAGTTCATAACTCCCAGGTCAGATGTTTTCCATCTTTGAAATGAGGTTGTCACAGATTTTGGTCAGAACGTCTTTTTCCTTAGATTTTGTTCAAGAACTTCCTCTGTCATTACAGAGGAATCTAACCTGACTTGGGTTAGATTAAAAAGCTAGTGACTAATACTTCTTTGCTCTATATCCAGGTGATTTATTAACTTGCTAGATTTAATTTTTCTTCTGCAGGGTCTTTCCAATCTTTTTAGTTCTGTCCTTTAAAAAAAGTATTTGTACAAGTAATAGTAATCTAATATTTATTCCTTTCTATGTTCCAGGGGATGTTCTAAAGGTTTTTCATGTACTATCTCATTATAGCATCACAATGATCTAGTGAGGGAGCTACTCTTATTTACCCTATCTTACAGGTTTGGAGCACAGAAAGTTCGAGTTATCTGCCCAAGGTTTTACAGCTACTAAGTGATAGACTGGGATATGAATCCTGTCAGCCTGGCAACAGAGCCCATAGAGCTCTTAAGCACTACATGGCATTGCCTACCAATGTGATTTAAAAATGATAGCAAAGCCCTTTCGCCTCAAGATCTCTTACTCACTGGTGCCAGACATACCACCATTATTGTGTCCTCCCTTGCAGTTAAATATTGCCCTCTTTAGATTCCTGCCAAAATAATACTAGTCAAGAGAGAGAGAAGACTAAATTCCTACATATCTAGTAGGATTAGTTCTTCAGATAACCCTCTCTCCACTGAATGGACTGAGAGAGAAACACAATTTGGGAGGTGGGGAAAAGGGTGGTGGGACATTGAAGGGGATAAACAGAGAGGTAAGAATGCATAGCTCGATGTCTCAATTTTCCTGGGCTGGCCTTGCTCAACCTCACAGCAATGGTGACCTCTGGAAATATGACCCTATAGTCGGTCAATTGGCTCTGGTTCTCAGCCTAGAACACTGGGGACAGGAAGCCAAGTGGGTGAGAGGTAACAGAAGAGGCTCTTTGGAGTGATGCCAGGAGTAGCCCAGGTGCCTCCTTCTGAGATAGGGTGTCCTTGGGGAAGGCAGGTGGGACAAAGGGCATGACACGAATCCTTCTCTCAGAAGGAGGGTCAGCCTCACTCTTTTGCCAGGGGATGGTTGTATTCTATCCGCCAGAAGGCTATATTTAAAAATTAAAATTTAATTTAAATGATGCAACAATTTACATAAATATTGCATAAAATCTAAGCAACTCTTGTAATATCTAAAAAATTATGAACAGAAAATTCGCACAAGATAAAGTCAAAGTCACTCTTGACTACTCCTTCTTCAGTCCCATAGACTTTCCACCACTGCCTCTAATTTGAAGTGTATCCTTCTTTCCTTTTTCTGCACAACATATGTATATATACATAGGAAGTGTTTTGTTTCACAGGGCTTGTTTTGCATTTAGGTTTAGAATTATGCTTTAAGACTTTTTATTTACTTAGTTACAGGCACATAGTTCAAAATTCCTAAAAAGGGAATACGTGAAAGCAGGTGTGCTTCTTCTCCTGTTCCCAACCATCTGGTCTGTGCCCTGGAGACAATCACCAACTCTAATTTCCTGTGATTCCTTCCAGAGATATTCTATGCATTTAAAATCCAATACATGTACGCATATATGTATTTTTCATACAGATAGAGACACTTTTCTGCCTGTTTTTTTTTTTCACTTTACAGTGTATCTTGCAGAACTTGCCTTATCAGTATGAAGAACAATCTCATTATTTTTCACACTTGCATAGTATCCAATTATATGTATGCACAATGTTTATCAGTCCTCTGTGAAAAGGTTGTTTCCAATATTTTGCTATTACAAACAATGCTGCAGTTGATGTTTTTATACATTATTTTGCATATTTATTTGTAAAATAAATATTTACAAGTGGGGATTAATCAGTTGGAGTTACCCAAAAAGTTTAAATAGCAATGTAAAAGTTGATAGATATTGCCAAATAGCTTCTAGGATATAACAATTTATATTGCTTGTAGGTTTGTTTGTTTATTTCTACATAAATATATACTCTACCTTGACCTCACATTTTTCACTCAGCAATATGACTTGGAGTTCTACCTATGTCAATACATGTAGATCTACCTCATTAAAAAAAACCCCGTCTTATAGTTTCCCATTGTATGGCTGTAGATAGCTTGTTTAGTTGATCACTTATTGATGGACATTTGGGTGGTTTTCAATTTTTTTGCTGCTGCAAACAATGCTACAGTGACTATTCTTGTATGAACAGAATAGATTTAAAGAAGTGAACTGCAAGATTGATAGGTATACATATTTCACATTTCAATAGATGCTGTTGAATTGCTCTTCCAGAATATTGTGCCTGTTTAGACTGCTAACAATAGTGCATGAGAGCTTTAGGTTTACATTTAGAACTGGCCCATGTGATTCATCCTGAATCAAAGCTCAGTTTCAGTTATCACTGGGATCATTCAGGCCCTGAGTTTCCCCTCTGCAGAATCTGAGAGGACAAGCTGAATGTTGGGAAGGATAAATACAGACGAGGGGCAGGTAGTCCCCTCGTAACACGACCCTCGCCAAAGGAAAGGCTACTAAACAGTGAGCTTGAGGGGTTTGAGTGGAGGTTTGGTATCAACAAATGCACTGAGCATTTATTCCATGCCAGGTCTTGGGCTGGGTGTCTTGACCCAGAAATGAGTCAGACCCAGACTCTGCCCTTCTAGAGCTTGATACTCAAGGAGAAAATAGATAAGTAAACAGACAGTGATAATTCTGTCTACTAAGTATTGAGTTGGACTTCCTTTTCTGAAAATATCTGGAACTTCCTGCTACATAACACATGGAAATGCTAGAAATAAAAACAACAAGCATCCTTTTAAATGCACAACTGAATTTTTAATAGTTAGGGTTTTAATAGACAGCTGGGAAGTTGAAGCCTTGGGCTTATGTGAAGTTTACAGTTGGAACGAGACCCTTGATCAATCTAGGACCCTTCAAGGCCTAAACCCACAGTAAAAGAGTAGACTGGGGGAAAACAGACATCTAACTATTAGCAGAGGAAATAAATCCTTGTGTCCTATGTGTCTGTCTTGACTCAGTCTTTAGATGGCAGAAATAAACTATTTCCTGAGAATTTGAAACCACATGCCTGTCCTCAATGAATCTGGGGTTCATATTTACATCCCCTGCATGAATGGGAATCCTGAGGCTGAGAAATTAACATAAAAGGAGACCTACTCCAAAACTATCTCTCAGATGCCTAGTAGAAACAAATGCAAATCCTCTTGTCCTGTTTCCCACTTGCAGGCCACACAGAACTCCTATATATAAAGCCCTTCCAAACATTAGGAAACAATTCACCACCAGTTAGATTCAGTCAGTAGACATAACAAACAGAAGAATCAGACTCCCAAGAACTTCGAATAATATTATTATCAGATACTGATCATTAAGTGCAGGCAAGAGGTAGCTGCTAAGTGCTTTAGGAGCATTGAGAATAGACTCCTTGATGGATTCAAAGTTCTCATAGAGAGGGAAACTTTAAGAATGGGTCTTGAAGAATAAGTAGGAATTTGCCAAGTCAGGTACTGTTGGGAGTAGCTGGTAAGGTGTACAAAGTAGAATGTACCAAGGGAATGACTATTGGTAGTTTATTTTCTCGAGTGCATATAGGGCAGAAAAGTGGGGGACAAAGCAGGGGAGGTAGGTAGAGGGATACAGATCATGCTGGCCCTTGCAAACCATCTTAAGGACTTTGGTTCTTAAACCAAGCGCAAAGGAAAACCAGTGAAGGGTTTTAAGTGAGGGGTTAGTGATAGTCATTTGTTCATTCATTCATTCATTCATTCATTTATTCAACAATGGGTGTCAGGCATGAAGAATGGAGAGTGGCAACAGGAGACTAGTCAGGAGAGTATAGCAGACATCTAGTTGAGACATGCTGGTGGCTTAGACCAGGGTGGTGGCAGTGAAGTTGGAGAGCAGGTGGATCTGACTGATATTTAGGTCAAAGTTTGAAGGTGGATTGTATGCAAGGGATGGAGAAGTGGGAGGTGTCAAGACTGATTCCCAGGTTTGGCTGAGCAATGAAAAGATTGGTGGTGCCATTCACAGAAATAAGGAATTAAAGAGGAAGAGTGAGTTGCTGGAAGGAAGATCATGAACTCAGTTTTAGATATCTGGAATTTAAAGCAACTTTGAGATATCCAGGTGGAGCTATCCCACCTGGTAGTTCGATACATGCCTCTGAACCTCAGCAAGAGAAATCTGGGCTGGAAGTAAAGAGCTGAGTGTCATCAACATATAAATGGTATTTGAAGCCAGAAAAGTAAATGAGAGTCCTCTAGGAGGCTGCGTTCCATCTCTTGTGTTGGTTAAGAACTTTTGGTTGCAAGTAACTGAAGACTCAACTCAAACTAGATTAAACTAGAAAAGGAGTTTGGTTGAAATGTTCATCAAGAATTGCCTTCTGGCAAGACTTGATCCAGTAGTTCAAATAATCCAGTCTTTTCTAATTTCTCCAAAACACTTCCTAGGAGTTGGCCTAGTTCTTGACAGGCTCTTTCTTTGTAACCACATGATATTGTAAGGGAATGGCTCTGCCAAGGCACCTGTCCTCAGGGTTTTATGTAAGGCCAGATATCTGGTTCTTTTGGGGCTCTTACAATACTTGGGTCTGATGGTTGAGGAAGGAACTGCTGTGGTTCTCCCAGGGGCCTCACCAGAGACCCAGTCCAGAAACAAGAGGCAGATAGTGTAGGAGTCAGATGGTGAGAAGCCTGGTTTCTGGGCCCAGTGCCATCACTGACCTTCTGTGTAATCCTAGGGCAGGTGCTGCTCATTTCTAGGCCTTAGTTTCCCAATCTGCACAATGAATTAGATCAGACCTTTCCTAATTTTTCAATTTTAAGGTTGTCTTTAATTATTTTTCCCTGCATGCCACTGCCTTCCGCTCACCCCCATTTGTTGTTATTAAGTTTTTATATAGTTTATTTCTTCTGGCAAAAAATCTGTACAGTCACAGATCAAGCCAATGTAGTATCTTTAACCCTTCTTTTTGCTCTCATAGCAATCCTGACTTTTTCACTCTGTTCTTGGGTTTCTTTTGCTGATTATCTTAGTTCTTTTCTTCTTATCTAGGCCATACCTTGCAAATCTATGTTTGGGTTGATTTCTTTTTGCATAATCCAAGAAATTGTGAAGTTTATCAAAGTTTGCTGTTTTGCCACAACCAAAATGGGTTCAAATCTGAAGACAAAGATAATTATCTGGTATGTTCTACATTTTGGTTCGTTTTTCTTGAATTTCTAGTTTTAGCACTTCATAGGGTAAAGGACCTCTATGATCATCTGTTTCTGTGGAAAAAGGTTGTATGTCATGAACTTTCTTGCTTGGCTGGTTATTTGTTTCATTCATAATGACGGCTGGTCATCAGGCAGCCAGAGAAGAATAAAACCTTCAGTCCTGTTTAAAAATTTTGTATACTCATCAATCTGAGATTGTTGCTCTATATTTCTCTCTCAAATTTTTCTTAATGAAAGTCTCAGAGAACTGTCTTTCAGACCTTTATGGCAGCCAAGGTCTGAGTGCTGGGGACAAGGTATAGGGGGATTTGGGAAACAATTGATCAATGCTACCGCCAAAATATCTCTTGAATCCACCCACTTCTCTCTGCCATGATGGTCCAAGCCACCATGTTCTATCATCTTGTTGACTACAGCAGCTTCCTCACTAGTATTCCTGGTGCCACCCTTGCTTCCTCCAATTCATTATGCATTCAGTAGCCAAAGGGATATTTTTAAAATCTAAATTGTGATCATATTCCAACTCTACGTTAAACCCATTAGTGGACTTCTCATTCCTCTTAGAATGAAACCCAACTTAGCAAGATAGTCTACAAAAGCCATTTGACCCTTGCCTATTTCTCCAGTCTCACCTCTTGCTCTTTTCACTCCATATAGGCCTCCCTCATTGCAAGCTCACTGTAACCTCAATCCCCTCCTCCCTATAGACCCCATTTACTTTTGCCAGTTTAATGTCAATGGCTCATTCTCATCCTTTAGGTCTCAGCTTAAATGTCGCCTCCTCAAGCAGGCTTTCCTGGACCACCAAATTCAGTCTATATTAGGTCCTCCGTTATTCATTATAAATGCTCCTGGTATGTTGCCCTCATAGGTCTAATCACAACCTCTAATTATTTTATTTATCTGATTACTTCTATTTTGTATGACTCCCTGCTAGACTATAAACTCCAACATGGGAGGGCCTGTATCTCTTCCTCATCATCATTGCTAGTGGATATTTACTTTTTTCCCCCTACATTCAGCATCCAATCACCCTTTGCCTTCATTCTAATGACTTCATCCAGTTGTTTTCAGGGTGTCCTGACCTCAGGCAAGAATAGTAAATTCATCTTCTGACTTCTAACAGATCTTTTTTACTTGCTCACCAACACACAGCAGGTATGTCAGGTATGGGACCTAATCTCAATCTTGTGCTCTTTCCAAGCACTTCTAGTCTTGAATGGCATGATGTAAGACCATTGAAATCTGGTTGGAGTTCACTCATTCCAGTGGTGGTAGCTGGATGACCTGACAGGTGGTTCCTGCTACCCAGCCCTGTGTTGTTGCCTACCTGTGTCCTGACTATTCCAAGTCTGGCTCCCAGTCTTCTTTTTGGCCCTGTGAGCTCCCTCATAGCATCCTAGTTAATTCCCTTAATATTAAAGATGGCCATAATCAGTTTGCTATTTGGAATAAAAAAAATGTACTGGATAGACTGTATGTATACAGCACAGGACCTGGCAATGGTAGGTGTTCAATAAATGCTAATGGAAAAACTACCCGGGTGTGTGGCTTAAAGATGGTTACTTAATATTTCAGAGCCTTAATTTTTCCCACTTGTCATCTAGGATCTCTGGTTTCCCAGGAGAGAAATCGACTTGCTTGCTCCTTTGTTATCTTGTTTCTTTCAGTTTTCTACCCTTCCTTCTCAGCTACAACAACAAAACAATCCAGCCAAACTTGACTCAACTCAACCCCAATTCTCCTCATTTTCTCAGGCAGAGTAGCTTGACCACAGTATCTGGAGCTAACATTCAGAACCTGGTTATGCCATTTACTAGCTGTGTGTGACCTTAAACAAATTACTAAATCTCTTTGTGCCTCAGTTTCCTCATGTACATGTAGTGATGGGGAAATTATAGTATCTTTCATAGCAAATATATTAAATGAGATAAAACATGTCAAACACTTCAAAAAATACTTAGCACATGGTAAGCACTCAGTACTTGCTAGCGATTGTGAATATTTTCATCTTTTTGTTGCAAAAGCTACTGGATAGCTATGCCTTCAGTGTAATGTTTTCCAGAGTATGGCTTTTGAACCATCAGCATCTGAATAAATTGGAGAAATTAAGAATGCAGGTTCCTAAGCTCCATTCCAGATCTAGTGAATCAGTCTCTAGGGTAGATCTTCAGAATTTACACTTAAAAATACATCTCCCAAATGATTCTGATGCTCAGTCATTTTTTAAAGATATTGAGACAATACACATACCATAAAATTCACCTATTTAAAGTGTATAGTTCAGTGGTTTTTGGTGCATTCACAGAGTTGTGAGACCATCACCACAATCTAATTTTAGAATATTTTCATCATTCCCAAAAGAAATCCTATACAAAAAGAAATCCTGCAGCAGTCATTTCCCATTCCCTACACCCAGCCCTAGGCAACCACTAATCTTTCTGCCTCTGTAGATTTGCCTATTCTGAATATTTCATATAAATGGAGTTATACAATATGTGGTCTTTTGTGACCGGCTTATTTCATTTAGCATGTATTCAAGGCAGCATGTATCAATACTTCATTCTTTTTTATTGCCCAATTATAGTCAATTGTATAGATATACCATATTTTGTTTATCCATCCATGGCAAACAAAATAGATATTTGGGTTGTTTCCACTTTTTGACTATTATGAATAATAACTATGAATAAACTATGAACTTTGTGTACAAGTTTTTGTGTGGATGTATGTTTCATTTCTTCTGAATGTATAGCTAGGAGTTGAATTGCTGGTTCATATGGCAACTCTATGTTTAACATTTTGAGGAACTACTAAACTGTTTTCCAAATTGGCTACAGCATTTTACATTCTCACCAGCAATATACGAGGGTTCCAATTTCTCCACTTTTCTTGTCAATACCTATTATTGTCTGTCTTTTTATTATAGCTATCCTAGTGGGTGTGAAGTGATAGCTCATTGTGGTTTTGATTTATATTTCCCTAATAACTAAAACTTTTCACTTTTGGCCATTTGTATATCTTCTTTGGATATATGTCTATTTAAATCCTTTGCACATTTTTAATTGAGTTATTTGTCATTTTATTATCGAGTTCTAAGAGTCCTAATCAGATATATGATTTGCAGATATTTTCTCCCATTCTGTGGCTTGTCTTTCCATTTCTTGACGATGTCCTTTGAAAGACAAGTTTTAATTTTGATGAAGTCCAATTTATCTCTTCTTTTGCTACCTGTGTTTTTGGTGTTTTAAGTAAGAAACCATTGCCTACCTCAAGGTCATGGAGATTTACTTCTGTTTTCTTCTAAGAGTTCTAGCTCTTATATTTAGATCTATGATCCACACACACTCATGTTTAAGAACCATGGTTTGGGTTATATTGCCTACCTATAAATGGCTAATCACTGTTTTTCCCAAAGACAATCCTCACCCTAAGAAGAATTTTCAAGTCATCTGTTAGGATGGTGCAAATATTAATAAAACAGCTAACAATGTATATTGAGCACTTGGTATGTGCTAAGCATTTTATATTACATAATCTTGTTCAACCTTCACTGTAAGGTTTGTGTTGAAAACACCTCACTTTTCATGATGTAATATACTTCACTTTAAGATAATATAATACATACATCTCCTCTTTTTATGTAAAAAGGATACCAACACTTTGTGTTTATGCTGGTCTTAGCCTATCAATAACCAATATTGTGGCTGGACCAGCCCTTGTGGTTCTTATTATAAGATGCCCTTCAGCAATAACCATCAGAAAACTTAGAAAAGATACAGGTATATTACTCACAAGACTTGAAAATTACAGAGCACACCTGGAGCCACACAGAAGGGTTAAGGGGCAATATGGGGCTAGAGTTCCACTTTTATTGGGGTCCAGGGTGGGGTCCTAGAGTCTCATGGGCTCACTCTTTATTGGTGAATTTAAGAATTTAAAGCATGGGAAGAAGAAAAAAAATAAAGCATGGGAAGAGAAAAAAACAAATACCTTAACCCATATCTCATTTAGAAAAACAAACTGCAGCTTGCTGCCAGCATTAATTTAATTTTGTATAAACACACTCAAGGCTGAAGCAAATCTGACTGGTTTTCAGTGTGAAAATAAACTATAAAAACTGTTCTCGGAGTTATTTCTAAACAGAACTTGTCTCTAATTCTAATGTAACAGAAATGTATACATAAATTGGGTTCATCAAATGAATTTCTGGTTAACAACTCTTCGAGAACAATGTTAACATCACGTGTAGGAATGCTATATTTTCTAGGATTTGGCACTGTCAGTGATCGAGAATTGCTATATTCTGTAAACGGAAATATCAATACTAAAATCAGAATGCTATAAATAGAATGATGTCATTTGTTTCCAAAGACTATTGATATATTAGAGCGATGCGAAAATAAGAAAGGTGAGCTATTTCGTGGCAAACTTGGGAGTCAGTTTAGAACTGTAATCCGGGAGTTATTGCGAGGTAAATGTTGCAGCCGCAAATGTCGCTGTGAGTATTCTCAGGACGAAGGGGAAATGGGTTAAGATGGTAAGTTATGGAAATCAACCAAGACCTCTAAAACAGAGAACCAAGGGGCCTCAGTGGGAGGAGGCAGTCTGGCTCTTTATCTAGTTGTATGTCTGGCTGTGTGTTTATTTGAGATAGCCATCTTTGAAGTGGATGCTTAGCAATCAAAGCTTAAGTCTGGTACTTGCATTACAAAAAAGAAAAAAAAAAAACAATGTCAGGGCTTACACCACATATTACATCTTTAGGAAGGAAGGTTGTGCAGACTAAATAAGCTCATGTGTGTTAAAAGTATGCCACAATGCTTGGCAGAGCAGTGCTCAAAGGGTGAGAGTGCCTCTTTATTCCTTCATGATCCCCTCTCCCAAAGGTGATCTGCCCTCCCATTAATCAAGAGAGCTACCAGCTCCAGGATTGATTTTTGCATTTTAGCATCTTGCTTCCCTTTTTCCTTCTCTTATCATGGTTTGTGATTTTACTTTTTTTTTTTAAATTCTTAAGACTGTCGCTTCTCTTCAACTACTCTTCAAGTTCAATAAAGCCAGGCGGTGCAACTTTGTCACTGCAGTATTCCCCAACACCCAGTATAGGGCCTGGGGATATAACTGATGCGGGACGGGGCAAATTCTCCCAAGTGTGGGGAGACTAAACCCTGCACTGAAAAGAGGGTTCTTAGAGGAGAGTGTAAGAAAGAACTCAAACACATGCCAAAGTAAGAATCAAAAGGAAAGTTTACTAAAGAAGGGGAAAAGCAAAGGCTAGAGGAAGCAAAGACAGAAAACCAAGACAAGGAAAAAAGCCCAGAGTGTGTATGTGGGTATGTGTGTGTGGGGGGTGGATCCAGTTTATATATCATTCTTTAGTTCTTGTGAGTTACAGTTTAAAAACTTTGTTTACCCATTTTCCTTTGATGTGGACATATGATGAGGAAGGATAAGTATATGATGAAGAAGGATAAGCATATGTAGCATGAAAAGGTAATATGTAGAATGAAAGGCCTGCTGGCAGTCCCAAACTTTAATCCATAGGTTTTAGCCATAGAGAATGACTTTATTTTGTGTAGGGTGCCACTTAAAGACTGTTTTCCTTTCAGGGTGTGGGGAAATGGGTTGTTAGCAATCCCAGCAGAATTCTTCCTTTGTTCTACAGGTTTCCACGTGGTCTGGCTTCAGGGCTGATCAGCATATTACAGTCTCTGAATATAGCTTGATTTAACACTTTAGTTCTCTTGCCTCCTCCTTACACTAGAACGATCTTTTAAAAAACATACACTTTCTGGTTTAAAATTCTCCAATGGCACATGGATTACACTTTGAATAAAGCCCAAATTCCCAACGATGGCAAACAGTCCCTACTTGATTGTTCTCTATCTGCCTCTCCACCCACACCTTCTGCTACTCCTTCCTCTTGAACCATACCATACTTGTTTCCTTTCTCAAACAGGCCTTACTGTTTCCTGACTCAGAGTCTGTGACCTCCACTTGAAAGCTCTAATTAATTTCTCATCCTTTAGGTCTGGCCTCTTTCCAGAGCCTGCCCTAACCATCCTGTTCAGTGTTACCACTAACTTGCCACCAAATTGTTTTCGATCATGCAACCTGTTCCATTTTATTCGCAGATCTGAAATTTCCTTATCTATTTAACATTTAAGCACTCACTATGAGTACTTTTCATACATTAACTAATGAAGTAGTGTGCTATTTAATGCTTATCAAAGGGTTCTCCAAACTCTAAAACCCTGATTTGCAGTGTGTGCTCATTTCTGTGGTAAACACTCGCATCAGGAAGAATTTCAAGGTACCAATTTGATATCACTGAACACGGATTTGGGAAAGGGAGGACAGCAGTGCACCACTATAAAATATTTGCCATAGTGACATAGCAGTGGTAAATAACCTCAAGAGCACAGATAAAACGAAGTGTAGTAAAACATAAGTGATGAGTTTTGAGTATTACTTTGTTTTTAATATTATTTAGTTGCAAGTTTATATAATTTAAGTTTTGATAATGGTTGTGCTTCAAATCGACTGGCAAAGTTTCTAAGCATTCCTCAATAGTTTCTAGAGAGGCTGTAAGAGCCAACAAGCAGCACAGTTTTCAGATAAGGGACCTGAGGCACAGAAAGGTTAAGTAACTTGTTCAAGGCTGCGAAGCTAATAAATCTGTCTACTACTCCAAAATGTATTCTCCAAGTCCAATATAGTGCCTGGCAATAGTTGGCGTTCAATAAACAATTGTAAATACATGAATACAAATTTAATATTCTTTAAAAACATCGAAGGGAAACATTTTAACATTAAAAACATTAATACAAGAGTGAAATTACTATATCTTTAAAACTCGCTCACAATCCTAAGGAGAAGACTGCCTTCACTTGTCTACTTTCAGCAGCATTCACTCCTGAGCGCTTTTACAATTCACCTGCTATTATAAGAGACGTAGCCCAAACCTTTGCTACAAGATTGAGACGCCCTGCTGTCCGTCGTCCCGCCTGCCTCGCCGCTAGGCTTTCTGGGAGTAGTAGTCCTCAATCTGGCAGCTCTCGCAGCAGCAGCGAAGCGCGCCGACCGCGAAACTACAGAGTGGCGCACAGGTCGCGAAGCTCTTCCGCCTCGCCTTCCCCTCCCTGCCGGCGCGCCAGCCCCAGCTATCATGGCGGCTCCCTTGGCCCTAGTGCTGGTGGTGGCCGTTACCGTGCGGGCGGCCTTGTTCCGCTCGAGTCTGGCCGAGTTCATCTCCGAGCGGGTGGAGGTGGTGTCACCACTGAGCTCTTGGAAGAGAGGTGAGCCACCGGCTCGAGTAGGCGGACAGGTCCTGCCTGTGCTCTCCTGGCCTCCGTGAATGGGAGGCGGGGGCAGTGGTCGCAAGCTCAAGATTCTGAGGGAACTGACCCGCTCCGGCATCCTCTGAGAGGGCAGGGGGGCGGGGCCTAAGGACGCAGCTGGCGAGGGAGGGGGGCGTAGGACTGTGTGGCGAGACGGGGGTGCTAAGGGTCGGATCTCCTGAGCGCTGGGACTCGAGGGGGTGTGTCTTACTCATGTCCTGAGCCTAGGGGTGTGGTCTGAGGAAGGGTCGGGTTAAGAAAAGGGCGTGGTGGGTGGAGTGGGAATCAAAGAGGGGCTTGGGATTTGAGGCATGATCGCTAGTGGTGCTCTTTGGTATACGGGTTGATGTGTGAGGGGTTCGCAAGTGAGAAGACCAGTCTTGTCTAGGCGAGGAGCGTGCGTGAGGTGCTTAGATGCCTATTCTTAGTTTGTGACTTACAGTGCAGCTTTTCCCACTGCTTCTTATTTCTTTCAGATCTTCATTAAACATTGTTTTATACCAATGCCTACAATGAGACAATTTGGGCAGAAGTCCTTCTAGTGAGAGAGATACAAACATATAATCATTTATGAAAAGTGTACTTCCAATGTACAGCCATTTCCTTCCTTGAAGTTCTGACCATGAAGAATGTCTTCCTTTCCGGTTTCCTAAGGATGAGGGATTTGAGCTAACTCTTGAAGGATGTAGAGTTTGGAAAGGGAGATTGAAAGAGGAGTTCTGGGTAGCTGAAGATAAACAGGATCAAGAAATGTTGAAAGATGTGAAATGTCCAAAGCAGAGGGGTAATGGGGTGGGGGTTAGGACCAGAGTTTGAAGATTTAAAAAAAAAAAACACTTTTTTTTTTCTTACTGAAGTACAGTATACATACAGTGCCTATAATAAATGTAGAACTTAATGATTTTTTACAAACTATATACACCCATGTAGCCAGCAGCCGGATCAAGAAACTGAATGTTATCAGCACAGCTGAAGTCCTCTTCCTGTGCTCAATCCATTAAATTCTAGAGTTTTTATGTTATCTCGTAGACATTTTGGAATGGCGAATGGCATAATGAATGTGTGTTTTGTGAATACTTAGAGCTAAGGTTTCTAAATAGACAATATATATCAGCGACTATAAGCCTCATTTTATTCTCCAGTTATTCAGTGTTTTATATGGTGTTATTTACCCCATTTTACAGTTGAGGAAACATATTTAGAGAAGTTAATTTGCGTAGGTTTCTCAGTTGGCAGATGGTAATAAAGGTAGTGATAATTCACATGTGTGTTGGTAAGAGCTTAGACTTGATATCTTTGCACATAATTATTTGTTAAACAAACTGAATTGTTTGTTGAAGCCACTTGCTTCCTGCTTTCTTCTAGATACCAGAAGACCCAAATATTTGGATCTCCTCCTCTCTTCTCTCTTAGCAATTTTACATACGTCTATAAAGGGCTTTTCTCATTTATATCATATTTGTTTATATTTGGTTTCTCACTGTACTATGAGCTCCTTGAAAGTCAGAACTGTCTCATTCATTCCTGAATCCTTTGTGCCTGGCATAGAGTAATTGCATAGTTACTGTTGAATACATATTGAAGAAAATGTAAGATTTGGTTAATTATAGGGCAGACAGGGTGAAGGATCCAAGATGAGGCAATATAGTATGCTGGTTAAGAGCACAGGGTTTGGGATCTTAAAAAGGGTTGTAGTCTTTCTCTGCCTCTGCCACTTACTATCTGTGTGACCTCTAACATCAGTTTTCTCATCTGTAAAATAGGAAGTTATAATATGTACCCTATTAAATGAGATAATCCATGTCAAACCTCTTAGCACGATAATGGAAGTCAAAATGGCTAATTCTAAGATTTTGTGTTTAAATAATAGAGAGAAGAGTGGTGATATTGGGTGAAATAGGTGAGTCAGAAAAGATAGCAGTGTTTGATGTGTGTATAAGGTGATAGTAAGATATTCAAAGGATTAGGTCTGGAGCTTGGGACCAGTGTCAGAGCTAGAGAAGGAGATTTGATAATTATCCATCTGGATATAATTAAGTCAGGATACTTATTTGTTTCATTTTGGGGGGTTACAACATCTGTAAGTATCACCTGTTGTAAGAATATACTTCAAGATGGGATATTTTAAAAAGCAGTTGATTGTATTAAGCCCTAAAATGCAGGCATTTAAAAATATTGAAGTAGGAGCTCTTCTGGTTTCACATGACATTTTGTTTTTTAAGTGACCAGCCCTCAGATCCAAATAGGTTTTGATTGGCTGTAATTTTTAATGGGAATAAGTGAGAAGTTATATACTTTGAGGGGATGGTTTTTGTCTTCAGATATCTGAAGGGTTTTTAATTGGTGTGTTATTAATTTTTCATGTGCAGATGACAGAGTTGCAACTCAAACTGTTCAAATTTTAATAAAAAGTGAACTTAAAATGACTACATAAGGGAACGTAGTGAAAGGGTAGATCCTGACTTTAGGCCTAGCTGGATCCAGAGACTCAACCATCTCATCATGTCTAATTCTTTTTCCATCTTGGCATTGACTACATTCAGGAAGGCTCTTCCCAGGTATTGGCAAGATTGGCCTCTAATAGCTTTTGACTTTTATAACCTTACAGTGTCAATCAAATCCAATGGAAAGAGGGCGCCTCTTCTTCGATGAGCACAACTAAAAGTCTTGAAATTGAGTCATATTGAGCTTATTTGTGTAATATGCCAATTCTTCAATTGTGGTCAGCCTGGGTCATATATCTTTACCTCTTTGGAGAGAGAGCAGCCTCCCAAACTGTGGAAGAGAGAGTTATCCCATAGGAAAATGATGATACTGTTACCAAAAGAGGGAGAAATTGATACTGGGCAGGTGGAAATAACGGATATCCATTATAATAACAAAGAGATCTTTTCTGTGCCATTCATTTCTACAGATGCATCAGTTTATTTGCTAGTCCAACTAAAACTTATACAAATGCAAGCATGTGCTTCTCAGTCCAATAAAAATAATAATAACTAACACTGATGTAATGCTTTCTACATGCCAGGCACTGTTCTAATCACTTTAGGGATGCTAAAAAACTAATCTCTAAAATGGCCCTATGATATAACTACTATTGTTCAGCTCTATTTTGTAGAATGAGAAAATTGAAGCACAGATATTGTTGCTCACTCAGTCACATAGTGTTTTATGTGACTAGCTAACAATCTCTAGGCATGTCTGTTCTACCAGAGTTCACTTATCTTGTGTAGAAATCTCTCAGGAATAATTTTGGAACCTTCTGTCATATTCTGGTATTTCCTCAGCCTTTGACCTAAAGATTAGGAGTTAGTATGGGCTTAGCTTCTTGAGTTCAGGATAGAGTCAGCTATTAGTGCTTATTTAGAAACCTACATCCCATGCAGCTTTGAGAGTCAAGGTCAGTAGGAACACTTCTGATTGCACTACTTAAAAAATTTTTTTTATTGTCAAATAAAACACACAACGATGTATTGTACAGTGAATTATTATAAGGCAAAAACGCTTTTGTAACCATCATCTAAGTAAAAAAAATGACACTCATGTGGCCCTTTTCCACATGCCACATCTCAACCACAATCCCCTCAGCCCCTCAGAAGTAACAATTATGCTGACTTATAGTAATTATATATTTGCATTTTTTGTTTTATTACCCAAATGAACATCCTTAGACACTATAGCCTAGTCTTACTCTTTAAAAATATTTTTGTCTTTTAAATCTTTCTTAATCTTTAAAGTCCCTGTCCATCCCGTCCTTTTTTTTTAAGTATTTATCTGTTGAAGAATCTAGACCATTTGACCTGTAGAGTTTCCTATAGTTTGGGTTTTCTGATTGTGTATTCATTGTACAGTTTAAGATGTTCTGTGGCCTCTGTATTTCTTGCAAATTGGCAGTTGGCTCCAGAGACTGGATACCACTAATTTTCTTTGTTTTTTAGCTTTTTATTTGAAATAATTTTACATTTACAAACTATTTGCCAAGATAGTACAAATAAAATATAAAATTAAATAAATAAAAATAAATTTAAAAAGACAGTACAGAGAGAGCCCATATACCCTTTACCCAGCTACCCCTGATGTTAACATCCCACATAATCATGGTACAGTGATCAAAACTATAAGAATAATATTGATATAATATTATTAACTAAACTATAGTTGTTATTCAGATTTTACCATTCTTTCCACTGTTTTTTTTCCCCCTGTTCCAGGAGCTGATTGAGGATCTTGTATTGTATTAGTTGTTGTGTCTCCTTATTCTCTCCAATCTGTGACAGTTTTATGACCTTGACACTTTTTATGACCTTGGCATTTTTGCCGTGTACTTGGCAGGTATTTTGTAGTATGTCCCCCAATTTGTGTTTGTCTAATGTTTTCTCATGGATTGAGATAGTGGATTTGGGGAAAGAATCCCACTGAAGTGATGTGACCCTCCCAATGCATTGGATCAGGGAGTACATCATATTGAAATGTCTTATTCCTGGTGATATTAACCTTAATCCCTTGGTTAAGGTAGTATCTACCTGGTTTCTCTACTGTAAAATTACTGTTTTCTTTTTTTAATTAATGAACATTTTGGGGTTATACTTTGGGCTGTATAATATCCCATTTCTCTTTAAGTTTTTGCTCACTACTTTTTGCATTTATAGATTGATCTTGCCTGTAACAATCATTTCTGTGGTGTTCTAATGGTGACTTTTCTGTTTTCTTTATTCTCTCTCCATTTATTAATTGGAATTCCTCTGTAAGACAGAGGTATCTTGTATGTATGTATGTATGTATGTATGTATGTATGTATGTACGTACGTATGTACGTATGTACGTATGTATATATTATATCAATATGAACTCATGAGTCTTTATTTTGTTCTCTGGATTATAATTTATTAATTTTGTTGCTCAAATTATTCCATCTTTGGCCACTGGGACCTCTTTCAGGTTGAATCCTTTGTCCTTTTGACACAGCTGCTCCCACTTTTTTCTTTTTTTTTTTTTTTTTTTTTTTTTTTTTTTAGCACTGAGTTACCTCCTGGAACCACAAAATGCTCCAGGCTTATCTTGTATTTTCCTTGGTCCAACCCTGGAATCAACTACTTTTCCAAGGAGCCCTGGTTCCTTTTATTGGAGAATGTTATTTAGAAACCAAGATCTGGAAGCTAGGTGTTCACTGCTACTGGGATGACACTGTTTCTTGGGCCCTTTGGGCTAGGAATATAAGGATATCACTTCTTTTGAACAAGCTGCATATATGTCCTTTTTGGTATGGGAAGCTCAAAGACAGTGTTTGCTTTATACTAGTGATATGCTTTTATTGTCACCCATAGGAAAAGTGCAACAGTGTATTAAATAAGAATTCTTGCTTTCTGGGATTTATCACTTAAGAATTGACTCTATCAAAAAAAAAAACCAAAAAAACAAAAAAAACTTATGTTTTAGAATATTTGGTCATAATCAAATAGCTTTTATGGTCAACTGTTGGATAATAATCCTATGAAGCAGAAGTATTATTCAGTTGCTCTGGTTTACTATTCTTGGGTTGTATTTTGAGAGGCAGGTACTCTAGGGAAAAGAATGGCTTAAAGCTGTGGGTTGTTTGTTTGTTTTTAATTGAAATTTTTTTTAATCCGAACAGGCATTTTGTGAAACCTACTTTAAAATGTTTCCAGCAAAATATTGAAACATTGTTTTATGTAATAAAATATAGGGTCTCTGGTTATTCTTTTACACATGGAATAGATTTACTATTATATTCTAGAGGATTTTGGTACTCTGTAGCTCACATGTTCTCAAGCACACTGAAGGCCATGCCAAAGTTTTCAATCACATGCACCAAACTAAGAAAAATAAGGACATTGTAAGAAGTTTATCATAAAGCTAAATATATTCAAGTAAAAATATTGTGAATTTATGCTTACGCTTTTTTTTTTTTTAGGTGAGGCAAACCTTGGTTGACCTCACAGACTGCAAGGACCTTGTCAGCTTACAATCCTTTATTTTTTTATTTTTTATGCCTACAGCACCTGGTCTTCCTAGGTGGTCTCCCATCCAAGTACTAAGCAGGCCTGACCCTGCTTAGCTTCCAAGATCAGCCGGGATCAGGCTTGTTCAGGGTAGCGTGGCCGTAGGCTGCTCTTATGCTTTTAATGTTATAGATGATTGTAGTAAATGTTAGTGTTTTTTTTTTTTTTTAAATATTTTTATATGAGGTTGACTCTTCTTCCAGATCAATTATCTATTAAATACTATATGGTCATATTTAATCATCAAGGTAGCAGAGCCACATTCCAAGGAGTTGCCAGAAAACACATTAACAAATTCACCAGTGTGCAGTATCTAGCCAAAATATATCTGAGAAAAATTACATTTTAGACTATTGCCTGAAAGGTGTGCAGTCTTTTTCTAGCTATGTAACCCAGAATTTCAGTCTGGAGTAAACCAGTGCAGACTGATGTTCCTGGACAGCATCTTACTGGTCCTCTGTAGAGTTGCTTTTACTGCTCTGTGGTAGGATGCCATTGGTTTAGATTGAGAGTTGCCTTGTGAAGTGGTCTGATGAATCATCTTCATGGGTCTCTAGTAAAGCTGTTAGTGAAGGGTTTAATAGTTGTGTTACACAGCTTCTTTATTTGGCTCCTTAAGGGAAGTTTCTTTCTGGTCCTAGTAGAAGGACTAGTTACAATTTGCTCAAGCCATAGACTTTGTTTTATTTTATAGCCACCGTGAATTGCGAAAACTGATTAGGCTTCTTTCTAGGTTGGCTCTGTAAAGTTTAAAGCCATATTTATGGCCCATTTATTACAAATATATAGGTTTTTTTTTAATAGGCTTTATCACTTCCATTCTGTTTATTTATTTATGCTTAAATAGGGAATTCATTCACATGGTTTAAAAATCAAAGGCACAAAAGGCTATATGGTTAAAAGGCATATTTCCACCACTTTCCTATAACCATCCAGTTCTGTTCCCTGAAGGGAACAGTTTCTCATATATATCAATTTCTTATATATATTTATGAGATATTTTATGCATTTATAAGCTTCTATATTTTATAGGTTTTCGTGGCTGTTTTATGTTTATTCTTATCTTTCACTAATTTTTGTTTCTTTTTAATAATTATAAAGTAATACATACATTGCTAAAGATTCAGAAAATAAAGAAAAGATAAAAGAAACTAAACATCTTCTGTAATCTTCTCCCCCAGAGATGGTCACTGTTAACAATTTTTTTGTTTTTTTGTTTATTTTAGTGTTTGTTTTGTTTTATGTTTATTTTGAGGCATTTGTCTTTAAATACATATTCATTCTCTCTCAATTAAAAGAATGAATACTTATAAATATTTAAGATAAAATTTGATTGTATTTTACATACTGTGTTACGACCTTTGAGAGTATTTCATAGACATCTTAACTTCAGTAAATATACATCTGTAATATACTTTTTTATTTTAACTCAATTTTGAAATAAATTTAGATTTTCAAAAAAAGTTGCACAAATATACATTTTCTGTTTACCTTTCATCCAGCTTCTTCTGGATATAAGATATCATCTTAAATAACCATAGTACAGTGATCTAACCAGAAAATTAACATTGATACAATACTATTAACTAGTCTACAGACCTAATTAGAATTTTACCAATTGTTCCACTAATAACCTTTTTCTCTTGTCCAAGATCCAATCCATGATCCCACATTGCATTTAGCTGTTATGTATCCTTGGTCTCTTCTAATCTGGGATACTTACCCAGACTTAACATTTTTAAAGAGTTCTGGTCTGTTATTTTCTCTCTTGATTTGGGTTTGCCTGATGTTTTCTCATGATTAGATTGAAGATCTGTTTCTTTGGCAAATATAACCACATTTTTGGCATAAGGACCACAGAGGGTTTTTATCTCCATCTCAGTTAATCATATCATGAGGTACTTGATGTTGATAACGTTACCTGGTCATTGCCTTACTGGTGATGTAAACTTCAGTCACTTGATTAAGGTAGTGAATGCCACGTATATGCACATAAAATTCTTATTTTTCCCCTTGCAGATATTGTTTCTCATCATATTTTACCCACTAATTTTAGTATCCATTAATAATACTAGCCTTTTAGAATTATAGGGTCTATCATATGTGGCTTTCTATTTTCATCTTTTCAACTACATATAATACTTACAATTTTCCATAAGGAAGAGACTTCTTTTTTCTTTACTTATTTATTCAATTAAGTCATAGCATGATTTTTAACTATAAACTGTATCAGTCTATCCATTCATCTATATTTATATACATATAGCATAATTTATTTAAGTAAATCTCCATTAATGGACATTGAGATTATTTTTAATTTTTCAGTACTCTGAGTGTGATAATGAACATACTTCTTTGGGCACTTGCCCAATTATTTCCCTAGGATAAATTGCCTTAAGAACAATCATTTCTGGGTCAAAAAGCACACACTTAAAAAGTACATATTTCCCTGAGGAAAAGTTAATACGATTAACACTCAAGACATATGAGAATAGCTGCCTCTTTCCCCAACCTATGGACAACATTTTTACCAGCTTCTAATTTGTTATCTTACTGCGTTTTAGAATAGAGCAGAATATATATAAATGAAACACTTTTTAAAGTAAATGGAAGTTACAAGGAAATCACAGGAAGCCTGTAGTTAATATAAAATGTTCTTCTAATGAGTGCTTCCCACAATGGAAAGGAATACTCTATATGGAAGAAACTTCCCCATTATCAGAAAAGTTCAAATCAAAACTTAAATCCACTTGCTGGGAATGAGGTAAAGAGGGTTAGATAAACTGTAAGGCCCTTCTTGGTCCTTGGAAAATCTAACACTTTGGTTTATGGACATCTCCATATGTCTCTGAAGTAAGAGTGAACTTGGATGTTTTACTTTTCAGTGGTTGAAGGCCTCTCACTGTTGGACTTGGGAGTGTCTCCATATTCTGGAGCAGTATTTCATGAAGTAAGTATTCTTGTTTTTCTGTTGTTGTTTTTTTTTCTTGGTACTAAGAGTAATTTATAGCCACAGATACCAAAGCTTAACCTCTAGTTAGTACAGACATTTTAAAAGATCTATTTTTGAAAATCATATTTAGAAACAGCTCTTTTTAAAGATGTCCTTCACATAAGAAAGTTTCACGATTGCAGTGGAAATGATCCAGATTAAGATTGTACTTTGGAAAGGAGATGAGAATCCTGTAGATGTTACCATTTTTATTGACAAGTAAATAGTTAACAGTTCCCAGTCCGTGAATAGGTTAATCGACATGTAATTGGTTCTTTGGAACATACTTTTCTGTGAAAACTATGACAGCAATGTTGGTTTCTTAGAAAGCCAACAAAAGCCTATTTAAGCCATAAAGTTAGTTCTTAAGAATAGTAAAATTGGGAGAAAAAAAAAAATGGTGTAGATGATAGAGGCTTTGTTCATCCCTCTGGCGACCAAATCAAAGTTGTGACAGAAACAAGGAGCAGCAGCAAGGAAAAATCGCCTGGGATCTAGAGGAAGAAGCCATACAACTAGGGAGAGGTCCAAGAAAGCACCCTGGAACAGCAGAACGTTTGACGGGGCAAGGATGCGAGGCTGTCCAGTCCCGGGTGGCTGAGTGAGACAAAGACAGTGGCAGTGGCAGTAGCAGAAGCCTCTTAAAGGGGCTGCGTCTGCAGGCGGATTTTCCCGGTGACGGACCTGCTCACTCTGATCACCAGGGCCTATTCGGCTGCGCACAGGAGGCACCAGGGACTTACAGGGAGACATTGTCAGAGTGAGGCCAAGGCAAGACTCATTCAGTACAGAAGTGCCGGTGGTATCCATTGTTCCCTGTTGAGCCCTTTCCCTCTATAGTGTGCGGACACAACGCCATAGCCATGATATCATCAAACTGGATAACAGAGGATGCTCTCCCCAGAGAATTCCCTGAAACCCTGTCTCCCACAACTCGCAGCTCCACCCACGCCATATCCTGGTATGACCTCAGCGAGTCTAGTGCTCCTTGCTAAGCAGCACCTAGATTCACACTGGAGGCAACTGGCCTCGGTTTCTAGTGTGGCTTTTTGAGGCAACTATAAGCACAGCATCTGTGGATTGCTTGCTGAATCTTAACAGGTGGCCCTGGAGGGGTAGAGGCTTGGAGTAAATTTGGCCTGCAACTGAACTCCTCTCAGGACTGTGCCATGGGACACTTACTTCACAAATCCACACTAATAAGACTGGGAGACTTAGGAGCTTTGCTTAGTACATAGAAACAGACATGGATAGGCAGCAAAAATAGGAAGACAGAAAAGCAGAAACCATATGACAGAACAGAACAAAGATCCAGATATAAAGGAGTCAGGTAATCTAACAGATGCAGAGTTCAAAACACTGGTTATAAAGATGCTCAATGAACTTTTGGGAAGTGTAGATAAATTCAGTGAGAACTTCAACAAAGATAAAAAACATAAAAATGGAAATGGAAGTTATAAACAGGAACCAGTCTGAAATGAAGAACACATTATCTGAGATGAGAAGTATATTAAATGGAATAAACAAAGGAATAAACAAAGTGAATAAAGAAGAGGATCAGATGCCCTATCTAGAGGATAGGAAAGCCAATCAGGACACTCAGTCAGAATAGCAAGAAAAAGGATGCCAAGACTATAAATATAATTTAAGGAGAATATGGGACACTATTAAGACTCCAAATATTTGTCTGATTGGCGTAACTGAAGAAAATCAAGGTATTGAACAGCTGTTTGAAGAAATAATAATGGAGAACCTTCCTAATCTGGTGAAGGAAATGGACATAAAACCCCAGGAAGCTCAGAGAGTTCCAAAAAATCAGGGATCCAAAGAGGCTCACACCAAGACACATCATAATTAAAATGCCAAAGGTTAAAAGAAAGAATATTAAAAGTAGCAAGAGAAAAATAGATGATTATTTATATGGGAACATCCATAAGACTGACAGCTGATTTCTCAAAAGAAACTATGCAGGACAGAAGGGCTTGGCAAAAAGTATTCGACAGGATGAAGACCCAAGATATACAACCAAGAATACTTTATCCAGCAAAACTATCATTTAGAGTTGAAAGACAGATAAAGAGCTTCCCAGACAAAAATAAGCTAAAGGAATTTATCACCACCAAGCCAGTATTACAGGAAATGTTGGAGGGACTTCTTTAAGAAGAAAAACATGTATCAAAAACAGGAATAAAGAATGGTAACAAATACATTCCTATCAATAAGTACCTTAAATGGAAAAGAATTAAGTGCTCCAACCAAAAAGAGTGGCTGAAAGGAAAAGAAAACAAGACCCCTACATATGAAAAGGAAGGAGATGGAAAAAGATATTGCTTTGATGGACCTAGAAGGTATTTAAGTCAGATAAAGAAAGATAAACACTATATGATTTCACTTGTATGCGGAATCTAAGGAATAAAAAGAACAAACTAATCAAAAAACAGACTCACAAATATAGTGGACAATTTGACGTCAGACAGAGGGGAGGGGGTTTTGGGAGCTGGGAGAATGGGGTGAAGGGTTAAAGAAGTACAAATTAGTAGCTGATGGATCGTCATGGGGATGGGGAGCACAGCATAGGGCATGCAGTTAGCATTAATACGTTGGCTAGGTGGAGGGTCAGGGGAAGGAGGGTGCAATTAGGGGGATGATTTTATGAACTATATAAATATCTAACCAATATACTATATACTTGAAACTAAAAGAATAAAGGAAAAAAGAATAGTAAAATCACTCTTAGTTCACCATCATCTCTTGCTTGAGTTACTGCAACAGCTTCCTGACAAGTCTTTCTACATTGTCTTGCTCCTATATTCTGCAGTCAGAGCCATCTTTCTGAAATGTGAATCTGATTTTGTCACTGTCCTATTCAGTACCTTTGAATGCTCACCACTGACCCCAGGATGAATTCTAAACACTCTATGGGACATACAGCTCTGTGGGCCCTGCTTACCATGTCAACCATATTTCTTTCCACTCTTCCTTTCCAATTCTTATTGGCCATGTTTTAAAATAGTAGTCTTCTGATTTGACAATTTAACCCCCAATTTTTACAGTTGTCTCCCTTATACTTACTTCGAGAACAATTTTTTTGTTCTTCTGTCTAGTTTTTCTAAAGCATTGAACTTGGTTCTCATGGAGACTGTCTTTGCATTTATAATTCATTATCTTTGTACTCCTATCTAATAAAACCACAATAACATGAACTACTAACAGAAGTAGATTAGGATTCAAGAGACTCAATAAGCACACAGTTCAGTTATGGGAACAGATGATGTGGGCATACAAAAGACTAGCCCACTAGCTATGAGAGCTCATTGTGCTGTAGGCCTTGGCCAGTGTGTTTTCTAGACAGAATAAGAATCCCCTGAGAGAGTCCTGGCATACTTTCATTATGCTCCAGCACCATGTTTTCTGTTACCTATGTGTCTTTCCTCTTCCTATCTCCTTATGGAGGGCCATTCTTCCCTCTTTTTGTGGTTGATTCTATATTCTGATATTAGCTTAGGTTTTACCCCTCCAGGAATCATCACTTATCACCTTAGACTAGGTTAGATGTTCCTCCTGTATTTTACAAAGCATCTTGCGCTTATCCTTTTCACGACTCATATCATACTATTAAAATGGCCTGTGTTGTTTTGCCCATTATAACATATGCTCTTCAGAACAAGTACTGGCACCTTTTCATCAGTTATTTTTCAATACAGTGTGTAGCTCTATATCTGCATGTGTATTCCAATTCCCTTCTCCCTTCTCTCTTTCCTTTAATAAAGATTTATTAAGTATGCACCAAATGCCAGCTATGCTGAGAGGCATTAGGGATACAGAACAAGATACATTCTCTGGCCTTGTGGTATTTTTATTCCTGAGAGAAACAGACAGTGAGTTAGTAAAAAAGAAACATTTCAGAACAAAGAATATCACCAGGGATAAAGAAGATCATTTCATCACAACAAAGGTGTCAGTTCATCAAGAGAACATAGCAATTCTCAGTTTCAAAATACATGAAGACTGATAGATCTGCAAGGAGAAATAGACAAATCTACAATTATAGTCAGAGATTTCATTGACAGAACAAGCAAATAGAAAATCAACAAAGATATAGAAGACTTGAATAACACTGTCAGTCAACTTGACTTTATTGACATTTATAGAACATTCCATCCAACAACAATAAAACACATAATATTTTCAACATGGAACATTTGTAAAACACCATATTCTCAGCCATAAAACAAGACTCAATAAGTTTAAAATGATTGAAATCATGCAGAGTATATTCTCTGATCACAATGGAACTAAATAAAAAATCGATATCAGAAAGAAATCTAGAAAATCCCCAAATATTTGAAAACTAAGTAACATATTCCTGAATTACTGACAATCGAAGAAGAAATCAGAAGGGAAATTAGAAAGTATTTTGAACTGAATGAAAATGAAAATGCAACCTATCAAAATATGTGGGATGTCACTAAAGTAGTAGTTGGAGGAAATTTATAGTGCAAAATGCCTATATGAGAAAAGAAGGTCTCAAATCAAAGACCGCAGTTCTACTTTAAGAAATTAAAAACAAGAAAATAAATGTAAAGTAAGCAGAATAAAAGAAATAATAAAGATCTGAGTAGAAAAAAATAAAATAGAAAACAAAAACAATAGTGAAAAATCACTAAAACAAGTTAGTTCTTTGGGATGAACAGTAAGATTGATAAACTTTTGGGAATGGTGGATATATTCACTATCTTGATTGTGGTGTTGGTTTCATGGGTATATACATCAGTTGAAATTGATCAAATTGTACACTTTAAACATGCAGTTTATTTTATACAAATTTTTTCTCCATAAAACTGAAATGAAAAAAAAAAAGATTTCAGTTAAGTTGTAAGTACATGTAGAAAATTAAAGCTGAGTAAACTGGTAAAGAATGATAGTCATATGTATGTCGCTGTTTTCGATAGTGTATTGAGAGAAGGCATTCTGAGGAAGTGAAATTTAAATAAGAGATCTAAATGAAGTTAGAAAGCTACATGATGGTCCTGATTTGAGAATGAGCTTGGCGTTGTGAGTTTCAGAAAAATGGCCAGTGCTGCTAAGGCACAATGAGCAAAGAGGAGAATAATAGAGATAAGTTGTGAGAAGTAGTTAGGGACCAGATTATATAGGACTTTTTATAGACCTAGTTAGGAATTTGGATTTTCTATCTATCTATCTATCTATCTATCTATCTATCTATCTATCTATCTATCTATCTATCTATCTTTTAAAATATAATTATTTTTAATATCGCTTCCTCAGTGGTTATTTATTTATTAAATTGGAATTATATTCTTCATCTTCTTCACTCTTTCTCATATTCTTCAGTCCTGGCCTTTGAGAGAGACAAAAACTTAGTACAACTTTTCACATCTTCTTTTTCTTCAGCACCTACAGTAAGAAACTAGATCTGGAAATATATTTATCCTCTGGCACAGGAACCTTCAGGATGTTAAGCTTCTTCTCAAAGCCATGTGCCAAGCTGGCCTTCACCACATTGGCCTTGTAGTAAGCCCAATAGAAAGCAAGTGGAGTCTCAGGTAAGAGTAGCCAACCTGGAGATAAAGATCTCATTCTAGGATTTCAGGAAGTTAGCAGTGACCTTTAGATCTCAGGTTATGATCTCCCCAAAAGCTTCCCAGTCAATACCTTTTAGAGCACGTTTTCATCCAGCCATCCTGAGATCCTTTACCAAACCTAGTGGCCTACAATAGCAAGTAGATTTTATTTTTACTGTGCTGGGACGACATGGGAGACTTTTAAACCAGAAGAGAAGTATTCATATTTATTTTACATTTAATAAATATTGCTGTGGATACTGGGAGGGAAATTGACTCTAGGGACGAGAGGTAAAAGCAGGGAAAATTATTAGGATACTTATACAATAGTTTAAACAGAATGATTGTGGTTTGGAACTAGGATGGTATCAAAGATGGAGATTAGGTTCTTTTAAAAAGTGTTTAGATTCTAGTTATCATTTTAGAAGTAGACTTGTTTAAAGATGTGAGATGTGAAGGCAAGAGAGGTTTCAAGGATGCAATACAAAGATAGGCTTTTGTCCTGAGCAATTGAATGAGTGGTGGTATTATTTAATGAGATGAAGCATATTAAGGTTTTAGTGGGGTGGGAAATAAGAGTTCTGATTTCACCATGTTAAGTTTGAAGTGCTAATTAGATATCCAAATGGCTATATTAAGGCAAATGGCTATACAAACATGAAACTCAAGAAGAAAGGTCCAGGCTGGAGGTATAAAATTGGGAACAGTGTACAGATGACATTTGAAAACCTTGGACTGGATGTGATCACCTAATATGATAGCCAACCTCCAAGATGGACCCAGAGATTTCCAGCTTCTGGTATTCACACTTGTGCAGTCCTCTCTCACATTGTACCAGAGTTGGTCTATGTGACCAAAAGAATATGGCAGAAGTGATGTCACTTCCTAGATTAGGTTATAAAAGGTATTGCAAATTCCATCTTGACTTTCTCTTTTTTGGATCACTTGCTCTTGGGAAAGCCACGTCATGACCAACCTTATGGAGAGGCCTTTATGATAAGGAACTGAATCTTCCTGTCAACAGCCAAATGAGTAAGCTTGGAAGCAGATATTTAAGCCCTTTTAGAGACTGCAAACTCAGCCGACAGCTTGACTGAAACCTCATAAGAGACTGTACCAGAACCACTCACTTAAGCCACTCCTGGATTCCTGACTCTCAGACACTGTGTGAGATAATAAATGTTATTATTATTATTATTATTATTATTATTATTATTATTATTTTTTATGCCTACAGCACCTGGTCTTCCTAGGTGGTCTCCCATCCAAGTACTAACCAGGCCCAACCCTGCTTAGCTTCCGAGATCAGACATCAGGCTTGTTCAGGGTGGCATGGCCATAGACCATGAACCGTGGCTCCACTGGGGCGTGAACCCAGGACCTTCTGTGTGTAAAGCAGACACGCTAACCGCTACACTATGGAACCATGTCCAAATGCGTGTTTTTTTAAGCTCTTAAGTTTTAGGATAATTTGTTACACAGATATAGATAAGTAAAATACATAGGGAGTGAATTACATAAAGAAGAATACCGAGACCTGGAGTACTTCCATACATCGAGGTTAGGAAGGGGATGAGGACCTAGGAAATAAAGCTGAAAAGGAGGAAAATTAAGAGAATGTAGTTCATGGGAGCCAGATGAAGAAAATGCTTCAAGGAAGGAATAAAGACAATATCAAATGGTATTGCAAGGTTGGAAAATTTTGGACTGAGGATTGATGATTGATTTGCCAAAATTGAGATCTTTGAAGACTTTGGCAACAGGATTTTCAGTGGAGTATAGGGACAAGAGACTGATTGAAGGCAGAGACAGAATTTTGGAGGAGTTTTGCTCTAAAGGGGAGCCGAGAAAGGAGGGTATGGTAGTTGCGGGGAGATGTCTAGTGAAGACTTTAAATATGAGGATCTGTATATTTGGTTGCTGATGAAAATAATCCTATGGAAAGAGGAGTTGGTAATGTAAGACAGGATAATTTTATGAGCAGTATCTTTGAGGAGGCAAGAAGGAATGGGATCTAGTTCATAGGTGGAGGATTTGGCTTAGATAAGAAAGGAAGTGCATTGTTGTTAATAAGAGACAGATGGAGAATATAGGAATAGATATAGGAAATTGGTCAACTAACTGGGTAGTGGATAAATAAGGTGGTTCTCATTTAATTGTTTCTTTTCTTAGTGAAATAAGAAACGAGGTTGTCGGCTGAAAGTGAGAGGTGGGGAAGAAAATTGGAAGAGGTAGAGAAGAGGGGATGATGTAGAATAGTATTTTTAGAAAGAATATGTTGAATGTATAAATGCAAGAGCTATATCTAGCCACTTAACCATACTTTAAAATGTTAAAATATTGCTTTTCTGGAAAAATGCATTCTTAGATACAATGAGGTTGCCCAGAACACATTCTCACTCGTGTGTGTGTGTGTATGTAAAGGCATGAGTTAGTAATTTCTAGCTACAAGAAGCATGTTAACTGTCTTTACTTGTATAAGGTAACCCCTTTAGGACTGTTAACTTTTAAGAATTTTGAATTAAGGAGCAAGAACAGTTGCTTCTCCTGAACACAGTGGGAACAACTTCAAACTCAGAGTCCCTTGCTTCTTATTCCTGAATATGGGTTAATTTGATTATAAGTTGGGTGTTTATAAATCAAGAGCTACCTATATTTTAATATAATTTCTTTAAGTAATAAAATATAAAGAAAATTATGTCAAGTAAAATGAAAAGGATACTTTTGAAAAGAAAGTTCATCATTGCTTTGCATTATTTCTTAATATTCAGCAGATTTTATTATCTAGTTCTTAGTAAAGTGTAAGCATATGTGAAAGTGGAGAAGGAAAATCTGTACAGGAGAGAAAAAAGGAATTTAGCAACCACAGGTGATATTTTATGACTGCCTTCAACACATGTTTCTGTGTTCTATGTTTAGCTGAATAATGATAGTTAAATTGTAAGTTTATTCATATATACCCTACCCTGATTGGGAGTGGTTGCCCAAATGGAGATATAACATAGAGACAAATTATATTCATGTATGCTTCTCTATAATAGTATTAAACTAAGTGCTGCATAAACATTAGTTCATTATGGAAACCAGCCCATTTACCGATAAGACTTTTTGAGGACTATTTGTTCTGATATTCTTGAGACTGATTTAGAGCCATTCTAAACTATCTGAAGCATCAAAACACTTTGAAAGGAGGCTATTGCTAATATAAATATCAAGTTACTACTTCTTACTAACAAAGATAAATGAAAAAAAAAAAAAGACTCCATTAGTAGATAGTTGTAAAAGCTTAATCCTTTTAGAACCTTGAAAGGCAAAGCTGATGTCCCTGTTTTCAAAAAGATAAAAAGTTTATCTCAGGTAGCTAACATATTGAGGTTTACTGTATGCTAGTCACTATGCTAAGTACTTTGTGCACAATTACCACTTTATCCTACAAGAGCCCTGTGAAATAGGTCATTATTCCTATTTATAGCTGAGGAAACTAAGGCTCAGAGGGGAAAACAACTTGCCCAAAAGTACTCAGGTAGAACCTGGTTTTAAAGCTGAGTCTGACTCCAAAGCTTTGTTTTTCTACCATACTAGCTTGTTCTCACTAAAAAACTGTCAGTGACTTTTATAATATTATAGGACACATATTTGTATGTGGTTGGGGTTGGAAAGAGGTGCTCCTGAGTCACCAGCATGGGCTCACTAAAACCAAGTCTGGCAATTTCTTTGTGGTTCTGGTGGATTGGTGAACTGACTTGTAGTAGCAGACCAACACTATTGCTTAGAGCAATTAGAAAAGCAGGACAAAATAACATGTGTTTGAAGGCATTGGAAAGTACCAAGATAGCCAGGACTCGAGGGGCCAAGATCTCAGAGAGGAAAGTACAAAAAATGAGACTGACATTCTGAGCAGATTTCTACTTAATGCATTTACCAGCGGGTAAGAGGCACAATCTGAGAGGCAGAGAAACAGAACAGAAATTGGCTAGTAAGGGTTTAAGGAGCTATTGGCAATTTCATGGTGCTTGGGAAATACAAATTCGAGTGCATGGCCAACTGAAGTGGCAGGGCCTGGTAGAGAATTTGGCTTCCAGAAGAGTAGACCACATTATAGACTAGTCAGTCTTACAAAGACTGAATCCATCTTCTAATTAGCTAAATCTCTAATTAGATTAATGTGATATAATTCTATTCTAATTGCTTGCCAGAAGTTTAGAGAAATCCTTTCTGGAGGAAAATAGCCTCATCCAGAATCTCTGCAGTTTTTCATTCACGATGTTCACTATTCAATCAAAAAGTACCAAGCATAATAACACAGAAAAAAAGGCAATAAAAACAGATTCACAGATGATATAGATTTCAAGTTATCAAATTTGGACTTTAAAAATAACTGCAATCAATGATTAATATGTTCGAAAATAAATGGCAAGACAAGAATTTCACCAGGGAACTATAATATATAAAAATGAATCAAATGCAAAATAGACATGGAGATATAAAGTTAGGCATGAGGAAAATAGTTAACAGTATTGTAATAAATATGTAAGAGGTAATAGGGGTACTAGATTTAGTGGGGTGATCACTTTATGAGTTATATAGATCTCTAAATCACTATGCTGTACAATTGAAACTGATATATTATTATATGCCAACTATTATTGGAAAAAACTCATTGAACTGTACAATGTAAATATGAGCAACTAATTGTTTATTATATTTCAATAAAGCCAGGGGGAAAAAAGATGCAACAACAACAACAAATACACACACACACACACACACACACACACACACACACACACACAGAGATATATATACATATACATACATATATATGTATATATATATTATTGAAGCAGATCAAAGATTTAAGCAAATTAAAAAAAATGAATCAAATGGAAATTCTAGAACTGGAAAACATAATAAATTAAGAATGCAATAGGTGATTTTAATAGCAGATTACTCAAAGCTAAAGAGAGGCTTAGTGATCTGGAAGATAGGTCTATAGAAAATATCTAGACTGAAGCTTGGAGAGAAAAGGATAGAAAACATAGGGAGGGAAAAAAGCCCATAAAAACTCCATGAGACACAGTAAAAAAGGTTTAACATACATACAAATGGAGTTCCAGAATAAGGCAGAAACAATATTTGAACAAATTAGTGGCTGAACAATATGTATGAAAGATTTAAACTTAAGAAGCTCTATGAACCCAAGCAGGATAAATTCAAAGATAAACGTACATCATAATAAAACTGCCCCAAATCAAAAACAGATTAAAGCAGCCAAAAAGGGTATGATCTTTAAAGAACAGTAAAATAGAAACTAACTTTTCAACAAAAATGGTGGAATCCAGAAGACAATGGAAAGTTACCATATAGTGCTGAAAGAAAACATCTGCCAACATAGAATTTTATAGTATGTGAAAATATCTTTCAGAAATAAAGGCAAAATAAAGATATTTCCAAGCAAATAAAAAATTAATAGAATTTGTTGCCAGCAGACTTGCATTTAAAAAACACAAAAAAGGCAGAGGATTGGTTATGTCCTTGACGACATCATGGAATATATGAAAAAATAAATAACAATGGAAAAGGTAAATATGTGGGTAAATCTAAATAAATATTGACTATAAAATAATGTCTTGTGGGTTTAATATATGAGAAAAAAGTTAAAACAACAATAGTAGAAAAGGCTAGAAGAAGCTATATGGAGTTAAAGTGTTCAAAAGTCTAGGGAGTGGTAAAAGTAATTTATATCATACTCTAATTAAAGTCAATGATGTATGTCATAACCTGTAGGTTAACTACTAAAAGGATAGTAGCTATATACATCACCAATAAGCTAATAGAGGGGAAAATGGAATAATAAAAAATATGCAGAAGCAAGCAAGAAAGGAGAGAAAAATAGCATAGAGAAAAATGAGACAAATGGAAAATTAAATAGTAAGATGATAAATTTAAACACGAATATATCAATCATTACATTAAATGTGAATAGACTAAAAAATTCAACTAAAAGATAATGATTGTCAGATTGGGTTAAAGAAAAATAATTATATGCTGCTTTTAAGAAATACATCTTACATTAAGGACACAAAATAGAAAGTAAAAATAGGAGAGAAGATGTATCATGCAAACATTAACCTAAAGAAACTGATGTAGCTATACTAATATTAGATAAAGAAGACTTTATGGCAAGAAACATTACTAGAGGTAAAAAGAATTATTTTATGATGATAAAAAGATGAGTTCACTCAGAAGATAGAGTAATTTTATGTACAAATCCATCTAACTAAATAGCTTCAAAATATATAAACCCCAGATGGCATAACTAAAAGTTGAAGTAGACAAATTCAGTCATAGAGGGAGATTTTTAACATACCTCTCTTAGTCACTGGTATAACTAACAGACCGAAAAATCAATAAGGATATAGAAGATTTGAACAAACCATTAACAGTTAACCTAAGTGTTATATATAATGCTACACCCATAAAAGTTAGTATGCACTTTCTTTTCAAGTGTACATGGAGCATTTACCAAAATTGACCATATGATGGACCATATAGCAAGTCACAACACATTTTAAATGATTGAAATACAGAGTATTTTCTATGACCACAGTAGAAATTACCTAGAAATAAATTATAAAAATATAAAAAGAAAGCTGAAAAATAATTGGAAATTGAACACTGTACATTTTTAAGTGGTCTCAATTAAAGAAGAAATCTCAGTTGAAATTAGACTATTTTGAACTGAATGATTTTGAAAAAAGCAACATATCAAAACTTATGCAATGCAGCTAAAGTCATACTCAGAGGAAAATTTATTGCCTTAGATCGATATATTAGTAAAGAAAGTCTGAAAATCAGTGATCTAGGTGTAATTAGAAAGAGAAAAAGCAATTATCCCCAGAAAAGTTTGAAGAATTGTATATCGTATTGTGAAGTTCAGAAACCAATGAAATAGAAAATAAGAGTATAATAATCAGCAAAACCGAAAGTTGGTTTTTCAAAGAATATAATAAAATTAAGAAATCTCTGGCAAAATATGCAAGATAAAAAAGAGAAGGTACAAATGACCAATATCAGGAATGAAAAAGGAGACATCACTATAGTTCCTACAGTAACTAAAATATATTATAAACAACTTTATGCCAAAAATTTGGAAAATTTAGGTGAAATGGACAAATTCCTAGAAAAGCACAACTTACCTAAACTGGTAAAGAAAAGATAGCAAATATGAATAGTGTTTTATCTGTGAAAGAAATTACATATGTAATCAGGAAATGAAATTTAAATTTTGAATCTGTTATAAAAAAAATCTTCTCTCAAGAATACTCAGGCTGAGATGGCTTCACAGTGAGTGGAGTTTCCCAACTCTTTGAGGAAGAAATAACACTAATCGTATAAAACATCTCAAAGAATAGAAGAAGGGAAAAATACTTCCCAATTTATTTTATGAGTTCAGCAGTCTTGGCCTACTGTGGAATTCCCCTTGGCTATTATAATATCTTAGAACTAAAGATCATCTCATACCTTTAGTGTTTTAATGGTTCTTAAATGTTTAACACATGTCGGATTTTGTTTATCCTCTTTACTCAATTCAGCAGACAGTCTTAGTGGCACAAAATTATCCGATGATACAAAATTATTCCCCTTCATATGTACACTGAGCGGCTAGCATAGAACAGTATTCTAGGAAAGAAAGATTTTTGCTGACAGGATAGCTTCTTCCACCTACTCTAGAAACTGATAATAGTAAGATTTAATTTAATTTGCTTGTTTGTTTTTTCCTGCAGACTCCATTAATAATATACCTCTTTCATTTCCTGATTGACTATGCTGAATTGGTATTTATGGTAAGCAATCTTGCACATAAAATCAATATGTATATATTTTAAATTTTATTGTCTTGTCTTGTTTTTAATAAAAAAAATCTTTTAGGAGCTCAGGAGTTTCTCAGAATATAAAAGCAAAAACCTATCTTTAATTTGAATTCATGGAACTATGATAATACAGTTGTCCCTAGAGCAATGTAGGGTTATGGGTGTCCCTCCACCAGTGTAGATGAAAATCCTCGTATAACTTTTGACTCCTCAAAAACTTAAGTTGTTCCTTAGTATCCAGGAGGATTGGTTCCAGAAACCTCCTCGTAAATACCAAAAAATCCATGGATGCTCAAGTCTCCTATATAAAATGGTGTAATCAGTGCATACAGTCGGTCCTCCACCAATCCTGGGTGGAAAATAGTACGGGTATTTATTGAAAAATATCTGCGTATAAGTGGACCTACATAGTTCAAACCAATTGTTCAAGGGTCAACCATATTATGGAAGGGTAAGGAGTAGTTTCTGATGTCTGACCAGTTCCAATTTCTTATACTTTTAAAATTTGATTTCTGGACTACATAGCCTTCAATTTTCTAGATCTGAGATCCTATGATTGGCTTTAATTGTGATGCCAGTGTAGAAAGCATCCTCTATTTCCTAAGCATTCTGCAAGAGATTCTGCGATGAGAATATAGATCTGATGAGACTTTCAGGAATAAGAACTTTCCAAATTGAAATGACAGGGCTATGTTTTGAGAGCATAGTAATTCAAAACATTTGCCTAATCTAGGATTGAAAATCTGGGTCATGTAGGAGGTCCACTGAGGTCTTCCTTAATAATTATAATGGCTGCTATTTTTTTGAAGACTTACGTGTACTAAGCACTTAACATACGCCTTCAAGGAGTGGGTATTATTCCCACTTTACAGAAAACTTAAGTAATTTGCAATTACAGAGCAACTTTTTTCCAGTCAGACCTTCCTGAAAAGGTTTTATCTTTCGGTAGTCAAAGTGAGGGCTGAGGTTCTGCCTTACTGTAAAAGTTCCATACTGGATAGTCCACCACCATCCAGAAACTTCAGACCCTGGCAGCATTCTGTTACTCTTACACTGGGTTCATTTCCTGTTATTTCTCTTTCTCTTGACAGATAACTGATGCACTCACTGCCATTGCCCTGTATTTTGCAATCCAGGACTTCAATAAAGTTGTGGTAAGTAGTCAGTGGGAAGGACAAAACTGGTGGAATTTGGTAGCCTACTGGTCTTTGTTGTACAAAGAATCAAAGGTCATGTACTTAAGGATCCAACTGTTTTAAAATACTAAGAAGTGGGAGTGAAGCTTCTGGCTCCTTCAGCCAGCCCTGGAATGGCCAAACCCAAACCAACAAGATAGCTTTACTAATAGATACAGAAAGGTCAGCTTAATCTTTGTAGCTTAATATCCACTTACTGGTGCCAGTCCAGACTTTCTGGAACAAATGGAACTGAACTACAATTCTGTTAATGAGGGCCCTTAAAAATCTTCCATTCCTTTCATCAGTTTTTCTTTACGAAGGAAAATGAATACAGCTTTTAACTCACTGTGTTGTGCCTATCTTGGGTAAAATTGGATTCTCAATGTAGTTTTTGTTTTCCTACAGAGAGCAGTCTTAGTTGGAAAATTTGCCTTGTACTAAATGCTTGTTGAAAGTAAACTTTGGTCCTAATCCGTATATAATAGCCAAGGGGAATTGTATAGCAGGACCATTCTCATCTGAGAGAGTTAACAGATTAACCGTGTGTACTCTCAATGTAGTTATTTTAAAAATTGGCTGCAGTCTTCCTTCATTGGCTGGAAGCCACTGAGAAGATTTAGACTGGGATGAGAGAAGGTTCCATCCCATTGGTGTTATCTGTTTGTGGTTCATTTTCACTTGTGTTACCAAGTAATAGAACCAGAAATAGAAATCTGCCTTTCTGTGGCACTGGTCATCAGTTAATGAGTAAAGCTGATGAATTCTAGAATTTTAGACCTCAAGAAGACTTTTTAAATATATAAACTGAGAGTTCTTAACTTGGAGTTTATTATTAGGCTTAACAAATCTATAAAAACCTTGAGATGGTATGAAAAATTGTATATGTATGTGCATATATCTTTTTTTTTTTCATGTAGAGAGTCCATGGTTGTTAATCAGTGCTCAGAGTCTTTGATTCCTCTTCTAAATGATTAAGAACTACATTTTAGAGACTCAGTATCACCAAGACCAGGGAGTATACATCTTAAAGTAATGGAGCATTTGTGACAATGTGGATGAACCTTGAAGGCATTATGCTAAGTGAAATAAGTCAAACAGGGAAGGATAAATACTATATGATGATCTCGCTTATATGTGGAATCTAAAAAAGTCAAGCTCACAGAAACGGGGAGTAGATTGGTGGTTGCTGGGGCCTGTGGGTGGGGGAAATGTTGGTCAAAGTGTACAAACTCTTAGTTATAAAATGAGTAAGTTCTAGGGATCTAGTATAAAGCATAGAGACTCTAGTAAACGACATTGTATTATACACTAAGAGAGTAGATCTTCAGTGCTCTCACCACACACAAAAAGAAGGTAATTATGTTAGGTAATGGATGTGTTAGCTAAACTTATTGTGGTAATCATTTTGCAATATATGCATATATCAAATTATCACATCGTACACCTTAAATTTACACAATGTTGGATGTCAGTTATATTTCAAGAGAGCTGGAAATGAAAATGTTGGGGACTGAGGTGAAATGCTTTGACAGGATTCACTGGAAGGCAAGAGATGAAATAACTGGGCGTGAGGCTCATAAGCAGATGAATTCAAAGATAAATTAGCAGTGGTTCTTTTCTTCTCCAAGATAGATTGTATATATAAACCACAGTCTTTGTTCTTTGAAGTTATATGCTAAAATATAGGGATGAAGAGTCATGACATCTATAACTTAAAATTTAGTGGTGAAGGGTCATGATATCTATAACTTACTTTCAAATGGCTCAGTGAAAAAAATTGTGCATGTTTGTGTAGAGATAAGGGAAATGTGGCAAAATGTTGACAATTGGTGGATCTAGGTGTTTTATTGAATTAGTCTTTCAATTTTCTGTAGTTTGAAATTTTTTGGTGTAACGCACTAGAGAAAAAAATAGGTCCGTGTCTATACCCACCAATGTGTGTGTGTGTATGTATGTATATATGGAATATATAGGATATATATGAATATCTTAGGGAGAATTGGTAGCTTTCATTTAAGAACATAGCCAGATCTTTTCAACCAAAATATAAAACTGAGATGTGTTTTAATGTAAGTTGATTAGAGATGCTAACATTATGCATATTCATTTTTTTTCTGTTCAACTATCATAAAAACACCATACATATACTCCAATTAAAACAATTTTTAATGGGGGAGAAGTTTATGGGAAGTCATGAAACTTGGTTTCAGTTAGTTTCCTAATAACAAAGTCAGGCTCTAGGGTCAATAGGAGAGACATTAGAGAGACATCCTTTAATATGGAACACCAATAATTTTAATTCATTTCTTAGTTATTCTGAGTTTATATGGAAACATATAGAGACTTTTGTTTTTTTCTTTGTGTGATTTAAAGAGGGAGAGAGAAAACCAAATGAGTTGTCAGTACCCTCTTTTTGGTACACCAAGACATTATATTATCACTAATACTGAGTTAAAATTTGGAATAGTTTTGTTTATCAGAATTTAGCCTATTGGAACATTTGGTTTCTTGGTCAGAATAAGAATTTTATTTATACTGTGTCAAAAATTAACTCATTCTGGTAATGAAGCTGTGTCTAAACCGAAATGCATCCTGGAAAACTATGGTACAGAGAGGGAGTCTCCAACCCCACCCTATCTCTGTTAGACTGTGAAATGTGCATACTGATTGATTGTGACTATTTGATTCTCATGACATTTTATATCCACCTCATTTGACAAAAGCAATGTTAGTCTAGTCTGTCCCTTAAGAATTCATGTGAGAAAGCTGCAGGTGGTTTGGTGGAGATAAAAACCTGTATCCCCTTAATGTGATTAGAGGACTGTGAATGTGAAGGATAGGCTCCTGAATTTAGAGTGTGCTGAGGCTAACAGTTGGAGATGCAGTAGAAGTGGAGTATTAACTTCCTTACCTCCCGAATCCCCTGCCATAGATTTTGAGGGATGCAAAAGTGTGTAGACATAGCTCTTCAATGATTAGAAAAAAAGCTCTTTATTTGAAGTAGGAAAATTATGTCCTTGCAAAATCAAATCTTGCAAGTGACAAGTAAAGAAAGGGCTACATGGGAGAGTGGGCAAAAGGGAAAGAAATTTCAGAAATTTCTACTGAAATGTAACACACATATGAAAAACAGTATAAGCATCTGTGTACAAACTTATTAATGATCAGAAAGGTAACACATCCAGGTAATTACCCTTTAGATCACTTTTAACCTCTCCTTTGATAGCTTTAAATTTCATCATTGTCAAGGCTGCTGAATATATCTAGAAATATTTACCTTTGGATTTTAAATTGTACTCTTTAACCTCTTTTATTTTTGTACTTCTGTTTTCTTGCTCTGTGTGTGTGTGTTTAATTTTCCTTAGATTTCCTGTCTCTAACTGGATGCAGTGGGGATTTTTAAAGGGGATTTTGTCTTTGCTTAGGGGAGCTGAATCAATATTGAGCTGATGAGGCCAGGTATAATGGCAGCTGTGCTGGTGGTACTGAGGGAGACAAAAAGAGAGGTAGCAGAGAATCTGAGGACTACTGACTGGCCTGACTGCCCTTCTTTCCTGGAAACTCTCCTTTTGTAAAATCTTTAAAGTATTTTGGAAGATGGGAGTTACAAGGAAGTACTTTTCTTTCATTGTTGGGATAGTGTCACCTTTGCCCAGGGTCTCTACATCCCTGTTTAGCTGCCTCCATCTCTGACTGTAGCACTGCAGACTAGCTTCCAATCTGGGGAATTGAAGCATTCTCTCACCCCGCCCCCCCACTCTGTCTCTCTGGCTGCTCCTAGATGAACACTTTTTTTTAACAGCCTTTTTTATGGGATCTCTTACCCTCCATGTGACCGTCTTTTTGCAATAGAACTCCAGAACCCTTAGCTAGTGGGGCCTTTGTCCTTCAACCACTGCTGCTGTCACTGTCCTCACTGAAAGCTTTGTTTACTGAGCCAGCCACCTTCTCTCTGATAAAATCACCTTAGTTTATATTTTGCCCTTTTAATTAAACAAACCCAGCTGTAAATGGCAGCATAAATCTTACTGATGATAATTTTCACCACTTAACTTGGACTCTCAGAGATGATCAAAGGGAGGTTTTTAAAATTTGTTCAGGTTTTCTGATTAAGCCTATACCTAAAGCTATGCAAGAAATCTGGAGTTACCTATATTCCTATGACGACCCCATAATTTTCTCTTGAACTGAAAGATGGCTCTTTAAATTTTTTTAATTAAAAAATTTTAATTACTAAATACCTAAGATATGCAAAAGTACATAAAGAATAATACATACTGTGAACCTATATCAGTTTAAAAAAGAAAACATTACACATAAAGTTGCATCTCTCTGATACTTTTATCTCCTTATTCCTCCCCTCACCAGTTACCACTGTTCTGACTTTAGTATTTATCATTCTCACACATGGCCTTAACTTTTACTTCTTTTGTGAATATCTCTAAATAACATCTACTATTATTTTATATGCTTTTAACTTTATGTAAATGGTACAATGCAGTATATATTCTGTTGATATCTGCTTTTTTCATCATTAAATCTTTAATCACACACAGATAGTTAAGTGCTAGCTACTTTGTCTTCTCCGAATTACTCTGTTTTATAATAGGTTGCAGAATTGATTTTATACTGTCTAAATAAGAATCTCTGATCATGAAATCAGCAGGGCTACCCATTTTGGGTTCAGAGGCTTTTTCTATCTATAATCTGACCCATGTTTGCTTATAGAGTTGCCTAATTTTTTTTTTTTTTTTTCATTCTGGAACATACCCATGAACTTGTTGGAACACACCAGGGAAAGGCAAGAGCTTCCCACCCCCATCTCATTTCCTTTTACCTATCTAGCTCCCAGCCACACCCTGCCCTCCTCCTCTTCATCATGGCCATTCCTCACTTCCACTGTGAACTCAAAAACTTGAAACAGGAGAACTCAGAAGAAAATCCAGGATCCTGTGACATTTAGGGGATCATTTTACTTTGCTCTTAGGACTTTGGAGTCCTTAGGCCACTGATAATAACTTTTCAAAATGGCTAAGAACTTTGCTTTGCCACTCAGATCAGTCATGTAGCCATTCAACAGATATTTATTGTTTGTTCACTGTGCTATTGGCAAATCAACATGGTCCCTGCCTTCACGGAACTCATAGTCTAGTGAGGGAAACACATATCAGTCAGTCACATAAGTAAATTTGAAAGTTATGCCGTGAATAATGCTATGAAAGAATGTGTATAATAGGAAGATTTTACCTATTCGGGGTGGAGGGTGAGTGTGTCTTCCTGAGGAAGTGATGATTTAACTGAGATCTAAAGACTGTGTGGGAGTTAACTAAGGAAAAGAGAAGATGTTCCAGGTTCAATGTAAAGTCCTGGGAGCAGGAGGGGCATGGCATGTTCATGGTGCTTGAACTCAGAAATGAGAGCTGGGGGAAGTGGGTGTAAGATGAGCCTGAAGAGGTGGGACCATGTGGGTCATGGAAAGACTTTTGTCTTTATCCTAAAAGCAACAGAAAGTAATTCGTTTCATGTGTTTTTCATTTCTTTTCCAGTTTAAAAAACAGAAACTCCTCCTAGAACTAGACCAGTATGCCCCAGATGTGACCGAACTCATCCGAACCCCCATGGAAATGCGTTACATCCCTCTGAAAGTGGCCCTGTTGTAAGTATTTTCTGACAAAATAGGGCTCAGTGCCAGCTAATGCGAGGAAAATCTGATGAGACTTTCTCATGTTGTTTGTTGTATTTTTGGAGATTTGCAGTCTTAGTCATCAAGTATTTGCTGTAGTTCTGTTGCACAACTGGGGTTCTGGCCAGAAAAAGAGACAGAGCCATTCTGTCTCTGTTGGGACAAAGCCTCAGATAGGGAAGTTTACAATCAACCCTTACAAATGCTTTTTCACTCGATGCTGATCTGGACTCCAGCCTTCTTGTAGCCAGTGTTTGTTTCTTAAAAAAAAAAAAAGATATCTTCAATTGTGATATATGGATTGAATAAAATTCTGATCTTTATGTGGCTGTTGTTTTGAGCAGCTCCTATGCTTCACGTACAATATAGTCTCCCATTTGTCGTTCAGAAAACAAGTGCCAAACAGACCCATCCCAGATGGGTGACAAATGTAGAAGAGTGGAACTTATTGAGGCTCTATGAAAGAATTTTCTAGGAGTACTGAGTGCTGCCAATAAGTTTAATTCTTTCAGGTTATTCTCGTTTATATTCCTGAGATAGGCAAATGTGAATAATTATTCAGTCAACTAATAGTCATTGAATATTAATAATATGCTAGTTCTAGGGATACACTGTAAACAAGACAGACAAGTTTCCTCATGGAAAAACATGACCTTAGAACTTTGGAATTACAAGAGGCTTTACGAGGACAGTTTTTTTAACCCTCTGCCTTGTGTGTGAATCTCCTATTCAGTATTCCAGATAGTTGGCTGTGTAACTGCTTTTTGAACATCACCTGCTGTTTAGAAATAGCTTCCCCTCGCCCCCGACCAGGCAGCCTTGAGGTATCAGTTCACATTTATGTATTTTGGAAAAATTCATGAGAACTACTTAATAGAACTAGAGTTTTAGCAACATTATGAATCCCTTATGGACTAATATGTCTCCTGAGGGTAGTTTTGTAACAGCAGCAGCCATTTCTTTAAAAATTGTGTAACAAGCCTATCTGTAATTGCTTAAAAAAAACACCAACAATTTTTAGGCCTTTGACTTTAGAACTACTAATCTTACAGCCCTGGGAAGTATTGGATTTAATGTCTTTTTGTGTGTGTGTGAATAATAATTATAATCTCTCCCTGAGACAGTGGTATGTTTCTTCCTATCTGATAGTCAGAATTATGTAACTGGTCTCCCTTTTCACTTTGTCTGCCAGGAAACTCAGAGCCACATTTGAAGCTGATTATTACAATGCTGTAGAAGACTCATTGGTCTTCTTTCTCTGGCTTTTACTTTCTCCTTTTATTTATGTTTTCCTTGGTCTTGATTTTTTATTTCTATGTTTACTTTACTATTATTTTTTTATTATCTGTTCTTATTTGAGCTGCCTCAAATCTTTTGTGGAAGCAAGATAGAAATAAATAATAATAATACATTATGACTATATACGATTTCCTTACTCACCACATTTCAGATTTATTTTTTTCAGTTCATTCTTTTCTACTACGTGTTTTAACTTAATTCCTTCCCAGTGGAAGTTCAAGAGGTCCTCTGAAGTTCAATGGTACCTAGCTTGTTGGAGTCAGCAGATATGATTTCTTCCTTGGGATCTGGCTGGGTGGACTCTGCCTGACTACCAAATGGGCTAAATCTAAGCTCCTCTGAGCTATTGAATGGGGGTAGCCTGTGTCAGAGATTAGGTTCCTTAGGAAAAAGTTCTTTTCTGATTTTCAGAGACAGCTGTAGCCATTCCTAAGGTATATATGGCTGTGGAGAAATTAGTAAAATTTTACCATTTTGAAGTCTAAAATAGTAGAAAGAACTTAGGCTTTCTAGCCAGAAAGATCTAGTTTTGAATGTATTTATTATCTTGTGAAAACTTGGGCAAGGTACTTAAGCACTGAGTCTCAGTTTCCTCATCTGCAAAACAGGCATAATATTACTACTAGTTTAGAGCATCTCTGTAATGATTAAATAAGATAGTTTTCTATATATTACATAGATCAGAATAAGGAATGTTCAGTGCCTTTTCTCCTCTGGCCCTAACCCCACTCCATTCTCTTTTACTTAGGAGGACTCATTTCTAAGAAGCTGACTTCCCTCGAATATGTTTTTAGTAAATCTCCTGAACTTCCTGCCTGTAGTGGCCAGGATTCCCTGGTCCTTTGACCAGGATTACTAATGCCAAATATGTATGTTTTTCCCCAGCTATCTCTTAAATCCCTACACGGTCTTGTCTTGTGTTGCCAAGTCTACCTGCGCTATCAACAACACCCTCATTGCTTTCTTCGTTTTGACCACGATAAAAGGTAAGACCCCAAAGGCTCAGTCCCTGATTTGCATAGGGTTTTCTAACACTTATGCTGTGGATTTAATTTTTTTTTTTAAGTATTAAATTTAAAAACATTTTTTAAAAATTACGCAAGCAATGTAAGATTATTACAGAAAATTTAGATAAGCCAAGAGAAAAAATTAAAGCATTCTGAAGTTCTACCACTCAGAGAGTTAATTAACATTATTTTAAAAAAATTTTTCTAAAAGGCTTATAATGCAAATAGCAGTTCTCTGCCTCTCTCTTCTCACCTGTGGTTCAACTTCTTTGAAGCAACTACTTTCTGGGTTTTGCTAGTATTTACTTCCTTTATTTCTAAATAAGACTTTATATTGCTATTTAATTAATTATAAATTTTAGTGCTATCTATTACATCCTCATTATGAGAGAGAAAGATTTAGCTATTCCGTACCAATATCTCCACTTCTCTTTTACCTAGTTTCTTTGAGGAGTTGTCAATGTTTGATAATATCAGTAGTTACTATATTTTATGACACTATATGTATTATTTACTAATGGGCAAAATAGTAACTAAGATTACTTTTTCTTTCTTGTACAACCTTTCCCCTCCCCACCCTGGGGTTAATAATTATCATTTTTGCTTATTTGTTATTTTTGCTTAGTCTTTTTGCACTAATCACTATTATTCCCCCAGCTGCTCTGCTAGCTCTGTCAAGTGCCTAATAATAGATGCTTAAAGATGTCAAATAGTCTCTCAGTTCCATTATTTTTCTGGAGACCTCCCTCACACATCCTCCATCCTGCCCTAATCTGTCCTGGTTATTTGGTCCTGGTATAAAGATGTCATAGTGGGACTTCCCTTTATAATTCTCCTGTGTTGTATCTCTTCTTTACTGGATTCCTTCTCTCTTTTATTGATTTTCCCCTGTTTTGCTAAAGTGATTCCTCTAGTAATTTTCCAAGAAAGGGTATATGAAATATATATATATATAGCATCATTTTGCATCTGAAAAATGCTTTTGTTCTAGTTTAGCATCAAATTAATAGTTGGAGCAGAGTATAGAATTCTAAACTGGAAAACTTTTCCTTTGTATTTTGAAGTCATTGCTTTACTGTCTTTCAGCATCCTGGTTGTTATTGAGCAGTTTGTTGCCATTATATGTCAATTAATTTTTTTTTCTGAAAGATTTGGAAACTTCTAATTCTTAGTGTTTTTAAATTTCATGATTCTATGTCTTGAGATGAGTTTTTTCATTCATTATATTGGGCATTTGATAGGCCCTTTCAATGTAGAGACTAGTGTCCTTTCATTCTAGAAGGTGTTTCTGTACTGTTTTTCAAATTCTCTCCTTTCTGTTTTCTCTGTTCTCTTATTTGGAATATCTATTAGGTATTGGACTTCCTTAATTGATCTAATTCGCATATTTTATTTTCTATTGATAATTCTATCTTTTCTACATTTTCCCCGTTCTCTTGTTTGGAATGTCTATTATATACTGGACTTCCTTGATCTAATTTGTGTATTTTATTTTCTATTGATAGTTCCATCTTTTTTACTTCCTCTTACTTTTTCTGGGATATTCGTTTTTATCTTCCACTCTTCTATTGACTTTTATTTTTCTATTATATTTTTAAGTTCTTTCTTGGTCTCCAGTTGTTTCTTTGAAGCAATCTATTATTAGTTTTATCAACACAATAGTCTTTCTTATCTCTCTAAGATTTTTTTCCCCCAGTTTCCATCAGTTCCAAGCATAGTCTTTTTGTTTCTTGTCTACCTCGCCTCCACTTTTTTTTCGTATTCTCTTAGGCTCTGTCTTTAACATGGGAGGCTTTTCTTTTATTTATGGTAATCCTTCACTGTCTGTTTATGTTAAAAGTGAGGCACTAACATTTCGATTTGAGACTCTTCATGGGCAGGACTTGTTGATGGATCATTCATTCTCACTGTATGGAGATCAGGCAATGGGCTGACCTTTTTTATTGGTGGTATCCCTAAATGTCATTATGTATAGATTTTATTTTCTTCTGAAAATATTTCATTTTTCCAATTGTCTACCGAAGTGTAACAGTGTTGGAGTTGCAGTGAGTTGGGAGTTCATGTGACCAAACTGCTGGAGTTGTGAGAGCAGGAACAGAGGAGGCAGCTGACTACAATGAATAGATTTTATATAATCTTGTAACTCTTCAGCCCACACTTCTCCTAAGCCTGTTACTATGCTTAGTATCCTCTAGACCTGTGCCTCTTTAGTTAATTTTCTCCAGAACCGTGGTCTCTGGGGATGGAGCAGAAAGTTAGAAGGATAGCGTATGTAGGGTAGTTACCTGGCTGCACACAATTGAGATGAGACCTGGAATTCCAACTGGTCTGTGTACAAGCTTTCAGCTTGATTTTCCTCTCTGTACCTTACCCTCACCTTCCATAGAATCTGATGCCTTCAAGGTGCTGAATTTCTAAGAAGTTCTGTGGTGTGAGTTGACCTAATTTTTATTGGTGTTCCTCTCTACAGGCTATTGAGCTATAATTTCTTCCATATTGCTCAGACATTTATCTCTCTTCTACCTGCTTTATGTCTCCATTATTGTATTAAATTTTATTTTGCTATAATCTTCTGTTCTTTGTGATTTAAGACTAGTTTTATTCCTTTATTGTCATTTTAGTGAGGTTTTTGGAGAGAGTAATGATATATATGTGATCAATCTACCATTTTTAACTGAAAGTCTATTAGCTTTTGGGATATACATCTCCAGATTTTTTCCTCTCATTTTTCTTTTGACTTTTAAATGCTTTATCAATTAATTATCATCACAAAAATGTCATTTAACAAGCCACTCCCAAACTCAATGACTTAAAACAACAGTAAGCATTAGCTTATACTTCTGTAAAGCAGCTAAATATCAGCTGATCTAGGTTGAACATGGCTAGGCAGTTTGTTGGTTTCATCAGGGCTCATTCATGAATCAGTGGCTGGCCAAAATTGGCTAATCTAGACTGTACTTTTCTCTACATGTCTGTCATCCTCCTGGACCAGGGATCCTTTTTAGGCATGTTCATGTCATAATGATAGCAGAGGCACAGCCGTGAGCATGCCCAATCGAGCATGCAGTTTTTAAGTTTCTGGTTGCATCACCTGTGCTAACATCCCATCGATCAAAACATAACACGTGGCTGAGCCCAGGATGGAGACTTCCATCCTGCTTACAATTCGAGGGCACTGCAAAGTTACATGGCGAAAGGCCTGGATATAAGGAGGAGTGGAGAATTGGAGCCAATAATGCAATCTTCCACATATATCAATAAACATCTAGTTTGTCAGTTTTAATGGCTGCATACTATTCCATTATATGTATGAATGTATAGAAATTCTTAACCAACTTCTGTTAAATACTAAGGTATTTTCTAGTTTTCAGCTATTTAAATAATATAATTAATTTTCTAACGTACAGTAATTTTCGCACCTGTGTTCAGTTATTTTCTTACAATAAAGTCTTAGAATAGATTTATTGTATCACTGGGTATGTACCTTCTTTAGGATTTCTGAAATTTATTCCTAAATTGCCTTAAAGAGTTAATAATTTATACTCTCATAAGAAGTGTATGAAAGTCCTTATTTTTCTACATTGTTGCTGAATAGTTTGCATACTTAGGATATTAAAAATCAAAAGTTGTACATAGAACCTATTACTTACAGTTTACTTACCTTCTCTAGGGTGGTGGCACATGGGAATGACTTAGGTTTTCATAAGACATTGTTTCTCTTAGAGTGGTCGTGGGTGCTCTTTCTGGCCCCTTAATTTAACTTACTATCAGTTTACTTAAAGTGACTACATATTGTATAAAGTGACTACAAGATAACCTGAATTATCTTGTTCTGAGACTGTGGTCATTTTGTCAGATACAATTCTGAAATAGTGAAGACTCTTAGCTGTCTGGATACTCCGTGCCTCAGTCCCTGTTTCCAGAATGCTGGGCTCAGGTAGACTCATTTATCAAGGTGCCTGATTATATGCTGCAGCCTGGCAGAAGGGACTAAGCACTGGCCTTTGGAAATGTCACCTTTAAAATAGCAGAGCACAGAGATAGAAGGACTGAAGACATGCCCTTTGAAGGTGCATGGAATAGAAGTCTAACACAGAAATGAAAGGATGCCATTTTAAAAACATCTTTTATATGACCTTTTAAAAAGTCAATGGAAAGGTTTTGTTTGGGGGGAAAACACATGTTAAAAATTATATGTATCTGTTTTGCAGCCATATTGTTTTTGGTTCCACAGAACAAAATTTATTTTTATTCTGTCACTCCAGATTTCGATTGAATGAATTTATAGACATTTTTGTAATGTTATACACACAATTTTGTTTTACTTTTATCACTTATTACATATGAATCATGTATGACATTGGTCACATATTTGTCAGTTACTTTCAATTTAAATTTAATTTTTAAAAATTTTCGGAGTAGTTCAAGTATTCGGTAAGAATAAAAGAAATTCAAATATATGAAATAAGAAGTAAAAGTCTCTTATGACCCTGCCTACCTCCACTTCCATTTATCAGTCATATTTGTCATGGGGTCCCAGGCCTTCCCTCTTGTTGGACATTTGTTATTTTCCATTTTGGCAGCTATAAATAGAGACCATCACAAATAACATTTCTAATCTATTAAAACATTTGGAGAATTCTATTTTAGTAGGTCCCTGAACCACTCTCTTTGAATACAATAGTAGTTATTTCTCCTAACAGTATATACAATAGGCTAGTTCAGCTATAAAATCTGCAAGTCATATTTCTACATTTCACATTTGTACCACATACTTAGATATTTAATAAAATTAATAAAGAAATAATTCACTCTTTATTCAACAAAGAAAACAGGAGAATTCACAACAATTCACAAGGAGGAATATAAATGACTTAAAAATATAAAAAATATTCAATTCCATAGATAATTAATAAGTAAAAGCAAACTAAAATAACGTAGAAGTGACTTTTTTTCCCTCTTTCAAATTGGCAAAGATTTTAGAAGGTAATTCTTAGTGCTGGCAAAGTGCTGTCAACTAGGCAAGTTGACTTATAAATTAGTACAGCCCCTTTGGGAAGCAGTTTGGCAGTAGTCTTAAAATGTACTTTTGATTTATTAATTCTACTTTTGAGAACCTGTCCCAAAGTAAGGCAGATATAGAGACAAAGCTTTATGATGCAAAGTTATTAAGCGCGGGATTATATACGATGACTGGAAAAGTTGGAAAATACTTAAAAAATAGAGAGAAACGGCTACATAAAACATGGTTTGCCCATACAGTTAAATAAAATACAGTTCATCTATGTACAAGATGTTTAAAAAATAATTGTAAATTATGTGAGAATACATTTATTTTTTAAAGCAGAATACAAAATTATATATTTGAATCAAATATAATCTCAACTATGTTAAAAGAACAACAAAAATAGAAAATAGATTCCAAAAGAGTAGTATTTCTATAGAGCAAATTTCTGGGTGATTTTTATTTCTTGTTCATATTATGTTTTTTCCCAAAGTTTCTTTAATGAGTACATAATTAAAAATAAATTAACTAGATTGATAATAAGATCAAGACAGTGGAAGTAAACTTGACAACTCTCTTCCCAGACTTCCATGGAGCAGGTGCCCCACAGAAGGGAGTGGCCTTGTTTGCTCTGTCTCCTTGACTCCTTCTACTTGCTCTCCCTTGGCTTCCTTTGTGGCAACCCAAGGTTGCCTGGGACACACTGAGAGACACAGGCCAGGACAAGGCCCAAGCCATTATACCGTGATGTCCTTGTTGGGGTGTTGGCTGGGAAACACAGGTCTGTGGGCAGGGCTGATATTAGTTTAGTGGAGCAGCTTGGGTTTCACTTCAAAGGTTGGGGCTTTGGACAAGGAGACTCTGCCTTTCAGTGAGTTAATGAGAAAGTACTCCATTCCTGTGAAGTAGTCTTCATTAGGCTTTAAAAAGGAAAACAGACAGGTGTTCATAGGTATTCCTCCTGTTCACTGTTGATATTTGTCAACAATGAGATGTTCCAGACTAGAAATTCTTGAGGTTTGCCACCTAAGGACCCTTCCAACTCTCCTTATTCCACCAAAAGAGGCCTGTGTGACAGGACTTGCTTTGCAAGGAGAAAGAAGAATCAGTACTATCAGAGACAGTCCAGAGCAATGAAGAACTTAGGCTGCTCTGATGTCAGACAGATCAGGTAGCTAATCCCTACTTCATCATTTCCTGGCTATATCACCTTGAGCAAGTCACTTAACTGTTTTGACCTCCATATCCTTCTCTATAACATGGGAGTTGAAACACTTTCTATTGCATAGAGTGAATGTAAAGAATAAGATGGTGCATGTAAAACTCAGCATGATGTGGGGGCTTGTGCTAAGTGCTCAGTAAATGGTGTTGCTGGTTGCTATTCTTAATAATATCCTTCTTTTTAAAAGATCTCTTAATATTAACAGTGTCCCTTCTGGGGCCCTCTGGGGAGCATTGGGAAGAGGTTAAAATGAGAGGCTCTCTTCCTCAAGCACAGCCCTGGAAGAACAGTGGCAGAGTGATGATCCTGAGGCCTGATGATCCCATCATTTCCATCTGGACTTCCTCTAGGGTAAAGCCCTTTCCATGAAGAGAGTCATAGAAGAGCCAAGGACTCAAAGACGAAGCAGCCTGGAGTAGAGTTTTGTCAAATCAACCAGCTTAAAAACCTGCTTGTTCTCTATCAGCTCTTTAGCCTTGGACAAATCATACAGCCTCAAGAGCTTCAGTTCATCACAGAGATAACATCTGCCTCCTGGATTAGTGGAGGAATAAATGAGACATATAAAATGCTTAGCATGCTTCCTTAGCAGAACGTGCTCAACAAATAGTTGCTCTGCTTATTGTGATTTTTTATGGTATAGCCAAAGATTGAGATCAAGAAGGTAGCTTAGTGATGCAGTTCAAGAATGTGGGGTGTGGAATGAAACTGTCTGGGTTCAAATCCTATTAATATTCACTAGTTTTGTGACCTTGGGAAAATGACCTCTGTATTCTTCAATTTCCTTATCTGTAAAATGGGGCTAGTAATAGTACCCACTTCATGGAGTGATTGGAAAGACTAAATATAAAGTGCTTACGAGTCCTGGCTGGAAACCAGTACGTGCTAAATAAATTATCATCATCATCACTGATATGGATGGACTACTCAGAGAGCCTGCCTGAGCACACTTGACAAAGAATGTGGTACACAGGGCCAGGCCCCCAGCATCGCCTCCTCCTTTATAGCAATATCACTTGTTGCTCAGGCCCTGATGCAACTTCCTCTTCTGAGGATCCTGTGAGACCTTAGCCCTTTTGACTACATTCCAGTCTGTCCCACTCCCTGTCCTGGTATAGGTTACTGTCTATGACCCAGTCTCTACTTACTCCACTCAAAGTCCACATTCTGAACCAGAGTTCTACCGCGTCTATATTCTTGCTCTATCCTGTAGCTCTGTCACCCACCCAGGCCCAGATCATTCAAGGTGCAGTCCCTGGAGGCAGAACATTACCCCAGGTTTTGCCGAGGCTTGTTTTGGCCCCCACCCCGACACAAATAAGGAGCTGGAAAACCTGCTCAAAGGTAGATTAGGCAGATAATGAAATTCCCTGATACGGTAGCCAGTGTACATAGACATTTGACTGATTTACTTTAATATTCCCAGGATAAGACAAAGGACTAGGGCTTATACAGAAAATGTAATGTCTGAGTACTGGGCTGTCCTAGCAGGCAAATGGTAGATTATATCCTTTTTTCGCTAAAATAGTCCTCTTGTCACAGTTCCTCCTGGTTAGATGAGCAGGATGCCCTAGTTCTTGCCCAGATGAGGCTGCCATTTCAGGCATTATTTCAGGTACCCTCTCTAAGCCTGTAGTAAGATGTTTCTGGATGATTGTACAAGCTAAGCCCTCCATGATCTGACCCCTACCTACCTGCTTACCGAGACTTTTTAGATTATAACTTTTTATTGAAGTATAACATGTATACATAAAAGTGCACAAATCTTTAGTGTACAGTTAAACGAATGTTCGCAAAATGATGAGTAACCAGCACTCAGATTAAGAAACCAAATTTTATCAACATCTACAAGAGCCCCTTTGTACCCTCTTCCAGTCACTCTTCCCAGCTCTCACCCTGTTTTTGCCATGTTGAGCTAATTACAGTCCCCGCCCCTCCACCCCCAGCACACCATTTTCTCTCTTGCCCTTTTGCCTGTGCACATACTATTCCCTTGGATTGTTGGGCCTCACCTACTTATTATTCAAAACTCAGGTGTCAGCTTCCGCTGATGGGCTAGGTATACTTCCTTCATGCTTTCTGCCTGTATTTGTCATTGTTTACTGCGAGTTCCCTGAGGACAGAGCCTGTCTGAGTCAGAGTCACTAGTCTCCCTGGCACCCAGCACAGTCTTGGCATAGAGGAGACACCTCAGAAATGTTTGCTTATTGCATAGTTTGTCTAAAATATTTGAAGTCAACTTCTGCTTTTCTTTATCTTCCCTGACCGTGCCCAAGCACATATCACTCTACTTCTGCCTGCTTGGCCCATTTTTCTTGCCCCTTCTAGTTTTTCTCAGAACATAGCAGCTCTGTCTGAGTCTCTTGTGTGCCTCCCCTTCACTTTTGCTCAGATTGTGCATGCGCCCCATCCACACCTGCCCAACATCCCACACACCAGGCTCCAGACTGTTACAATACCACATTTCAGCCTCCAGACTACAAATAGTTTCTAGGCATCCAATAATTTACACGACAGACAGCATTCTCTATGCCCAGCCCCTTGCCACAACAAGTCCTCAACTGCCATTCTGCAGGCTCTGTTTTATTCAAAAGTCAGATTTATTTTGTGTTTTGCTCATGTTTCATTATCCTGGTATTTTATAGTTTATAAGTTTTTTTTAAGAGCATTGGTTTCAACTAGACTTATTGTAGTGATCATTTAGCAGTACATACAGATATCAAGTTATTATGTTGTACATCTGAAACTAATAGGTTATATGTTAATTATATCATTAGAAAAAGAACATTGGTTTCCTTTAAAATGCTTGTGTTTTTAAGAGGGTTTTCATATGTATCATTAAATGATATTCATTCATTCATTGTGTGTGCCAGCCACTGTGTTAGGTGCTGGAAATTCAAAGTTAACAGAGGTTTATTGCCCTTGAGAAATTCACAGACAAATGGGGAAAGAGATAAACATTAGCAAATTATTATGATAGTATCAGTATTGAATGAGAGTATTGAATGAATTAAGAGAATGGGCACTGGAATCAGCTGAGCGATTCCATTACTTAAAGCAATATACTACTTAACCTTTCTGTTTCTGTGCCTTGGTTTCCTCACCTGTAAAAATGGTTAGAAAATAGAGCTTTCACAAGGTTGTTGTGGTGTTTACTTGGAGCTTTGGTTTTTTTTGTTTTGCTTTTTGTTTGTTCTTGGTTGGAGTCAGGCACTGTTCTAGATACAAGGATAGGAGCCTGGCACATAGTAAGTGAACAATAAATGTTAGCTATGATCACTATTATTATCATCTCTGCTTAAGCCTCATAGAGGAAGTGACATTTCAACTGGCCTCTGAAGGATAGGTCTCTACTAGAACTAAGACAGGGAAAGACAGATTAGGCAGAAGAGAACAGACACAAATAAAGGGCAAGATGTTTTCAGAAATTGGGGGATGGTCCAGTGTAGCTGGAGGACAAGGTACGTATAGGAGAGTGGTGAGAGGTGAAGCTGGAGAAATAGACCCAGAGAGTGAAGGGTCTTGTTTGCTGCTGGAGTTTGGACTTAATCTGATAGATGAAATAGAACCATCAAAAGTCTTTATAGAGGGGCTCGTCACAATTTAAACTGTTTTAGAAGGATTTTCTAATGCTTCTGTGGAGGACAGACTAGATGGAAGGGGTTTGGGGAGACCATTAAGGAGGAGAAGGAGGAAGCTGCTAGAAAATCCTGATGAGAGACGATGAGAGCAAAGACCTCAGTGATGGATGTGCCAGAGGTAGATCAACAGGGCATGGTGACTGGTGGAAGGAGTGTGGGTGCTAGAGGGGTGTAGAATAGTTGGGGTGTCTGAGGGGAGGTTGATGCCACTTATTGGCAGAGAAAATAGTAAAAGGAACAGATTATTCCTTCCCAATGATTTCATCCAAGGAAGGAAGACTGCTTCTTCCTGGTCTTGGGAGCAAGTATTCTAAAACTCACCCATCCATTCTGTTAGGCTATGAGCCCTTTCTTCTCTCTTGGGCCTTATAAATAGCTGAGCCAGACGAGTAATTACTGATCTCAGGCAATAGGAGGTGCCTGTGTTTATTTCACTTGCTAGTGTATTCTGAGAGAGAGAGGGAGAGGTGAAGGTCATGTGTTTGTTTTCACCACATTTGTAAGAATGGATGGAGTTGGAACATTGGCCTCCCTCCTCTGGTGACACATGGGCCTCTTCTCTCTCCCAATCTCTGTAGAAAACCATGTTAATTTTTTCTAGTTTTTCCCCTTATTAGTCTGTTTTCCCACAAACTGTTATTCGTACTGTTGGCTGTTAAGGAATCCTAAGCCCACCCTAATTGTTGGGCTCCAGAATACCACCACAGCCATCTCCCTATCTCAGAGTTGACCTAGTTCTAGTTCTAAGCATCTGTGGCTGAACAGGTGTATGGGGGCCTCTGCTGGTGGCACAGCTTTGCTGGGCGTGATTCTGTCCTTGTTCCGTCATATTTACAAGTATCCTGGATACAAGATATCTTGCCTGGAACTAATCAACATGGTAAAGACAGCCCACTTCATGGAATCCTGTCCTTTGTCTTTTACTAACAGCTTCTTCCTTTCTCTGCCTTCTACTTTCTTTCAACCAGAAATTGTTCCTAATTGGTGAATTTTCTTAGTGTGAGGGATGGAGCACTCAAAGTTCTTTTCTCTCCACCCCTTCTCCTATAAAATAGCCACTCACTTATAATCCTCACTCTTCCAACATGGCTCTTAGATGTTTCAGGTACATAGACCGCTCCAGTGGGCAAAAAATCCTATGGATCATCTATCTCCTTCTGTTTGTCTCTGGAGCTGGGTTGGGAGAAGGTAAAACTACTCGGACCGAGTGGGATGACTAGTTCCTCTTTTTAGGAAGTGCTGTTGAGAGGGCATCTGTTATTTTCAGCGAACAGTTGAATCTACATTAATAAGAGTGACGGGGAGCATTTGAGATCTTGCTTCCTGGCATATGTCATCAGTATGGCTCAATGAACTCTTCTAAAAATTCAAAAAAGAAAAAAAAAAAGAGTGACCGTGTGTATTGTCATTTTATGAAACATTATCATTATAAGACGCCAGCCTTGGACTATCAATTGTACTCTACTGATATCTTGGCTATTTTGAAACTTCTGTAGTAAACTAGGCTTCTCTAGTCTTGGATTTAAGGCACTCTATTGTCTTAAGCCATCTGAAAGGGAATAGTTATTTGTATTTTAAAAAAAGAAATCAGTTTTTTTCTTATGACAAAAACAAAGCATGTTCATTATAGAAAGTTTAGAAAATATGGAGAAGCAAAAATGAAAAATCATCCATGATCTCACCATACAGAGATAACCACAGTGAGTTTTGTGGCCTAGCCTTTTAGCCTTTTTATAAAAATGTGTTGATGCTTATTTTTAAAGGAATTATAGTATATATCTCTTTTATAACTTTCACTTCATAGGGTTTATAAATATCTCATCATGTCATTTCAATTCTTTATAACATCATCTTTAATGATTCTGTAGTGGTCCCATTTTATAAAGGGAATGGGGACATTATTTTTAAAATTCATATACTTTAATTTGAAAAAAATAATAAACACATGACCTGAAAATAGTACATAAGGAAGGGTGTTATAACAATAGTGAAGGGTGATGCAACTTCTAAAGGGACAGGTTTCCCAGCAAAAATTGTAGGCTTAATCAATTGGTAAATTAAATGGAACATGGATGTTAATAGACTTGATCCCTTTATTCATCTTTGGGCTGAAATTTTATAAAATCTTTCTGTGTCTGAAAAATTTTTCAACAAATAATGCCTGTGGTGTCTCAGGTTGCTAAAGGTAAATAGTTTGACTTCCTTGTTTTCCTTTCACCGGAATTCAAGCCAAGAAGCTCTCTGTGTGAGTTTGCATAGCACCTGTGTACCAGGAGACCTTTGGCAGGTTATTATTTCAAAAGTTATGGAAAGTTTCTTGTTTTGGGGACCTGCTGAATCTAATCTTAATTGATGAGGCTAGGTTATTCCATATATTTATTTCTATTTACAGGTAGTGCCTTCCTCAGTGCTATTTTTCTTGCCTTAGCAACATACCAGTCTCTGTACCCACTCACCTTGTTTGTCCCAGGACTCCTTTATCTCCTCCAGGTAAGCACTTGCTGGTCAGAAGCCAGCACTCAAGTGACATTTAATACATGGCCTGATTTCTGCTTTGGGGAAGGAAGGGCATGGCTCAATAAAGGCAATGGGACTGGGTCCTCATTTCACACTTGCTTACTTCTGCTTAAAAACACAAACAAAGAAACTTGACTAACTTTAAACACAGTGGACCTAATGATTACTAAACTCTAATTCAGAATATCATTAAAACGTATAAGTGCATTTCATTTCATATATTGTAGTTGGGATCTACCAACCATCTTACATTCTCCTTTTCTCACCTAACATCGTAGACCCCTCTCTGAGCTCATTTCTTTAACTCTTCTGTATAACAGCACTTACCCAGTAAGGTTCTTGTGAGGATTAAGTGTAGTGAGTATACATGACGCAGTGCTTGGACCACATTGGGTAATTCGTTGAATTAAATATTAATTGAAAAATACAAATTGTTGACATTTACTGAGAACTTACTACATGTCAGGTACTATGCTAAGCACTCTACAGGCATCATCTCATTTCAACCTCATAAGAACTTTGTGGGGTAGGTCATATTATTAGCCATGTATTAGTCTAATATTAGCCATGTTAGGCGCATGAATTGCAACTGGAATGTTGAGCTGTTTAGTCACTTGCCTAAGGTCACATGGCCAGCAAGTAACAGTGCTGAGATGTGAGCTTAGGCAGTCTGATGCAAGAGACTGCTCTCTAACCATCTTTCTTTTCTATTCAAGTAAGAATACACACATGTCCTCAAGAGCAAGGAACTGCTTGCAGGTCCCACATGGTCCAAATCCATTCTTAGAGAAACATTTCTTGAAAGCATAGAGGTGGCAGTGCCAGGATTCACACCAAGAAATGTCTAATTTCAGAGCCATTGTTCTTAAGTATAAACGCTGTTGCTAAAACTGAATGTATACCTCCATTTATTGAAATAGGCTCTATGCTTGTAATTTTAAGTGATTTTGTAATATATCTTTGTGTTGATGTCATGACAATACATGGTTAGCTTGGCCTTTCTCCTATTGGGGGAATTTAAGATATGCCCTAGTTGTCACTAATATGAATAGTTCAGAAATTTGGTTTTCTGTAAGTTATTTCCTTAAGGTATGTTCCTCCAGCTGAATCATTGGACCCAAAGGTGTGAGAAGTTTTATAGTTCTTATTATGCAAGACCAGATTGTTCACCAGAAAGCCTGAGTCAATTTGCAGTGCTACCATCAGTGTCTAAAGTGAAGTGAACCACTGCCTCTCAGGATGTCATTGGCTTTTTAAGTTTGATTTATGATTGCTAGTTTAATAGATATGTCATCGTACTGTGAAGTTATTTTGCTTTGATTTTCTTTCTAGATTCTTTTTGAATCCAAGCATTTTTCCATAAGACAATGTGCTGTTTTATATTTTCTTTTTTACTTCATATTTATAGTTTATTCTTTAGAAAGTCTGAGCACTAAGGGAAATGCATGCAACCAGAATTATTGTGCAACTATTTACCAAATAAATACTATTAAAAGTATATTTATTCATATACATGAACTGACTAAAAATTTTTAAATGTTAAGCTAGTTTTAAAATATTGCTTTATTTAAAATAGCTTTTGTTTAAAACTCAGGAAAATTTCCTCCTGACTACAGTGAACAGTACAATTGAGTCATGCAATCAAGCAGCTCAGCCAGACACATTCTTCAGTTCCTCCCTCTACCAATATTTACTGTGCACCTTCAGTAAGCTACACACTATGCTAGACTCTGCAGATGTGAAACAACTGAAGGCGGCTGAGCAGGGAGGTACTATATAGGAAGACTGCCTTGGCAGCAGCCTGTGGGGTGGATTGAAATGAGGAAGAGCTGAGGCTGGGAAAGATGAAACCATCATGTTGGATCAAGTCAGAGAGGTTGACTGGGGGCCCAAACCAGTGTCAGGGAAAATGGAGAGATAAAAGACTGGATTCATATTTCTAGGAAGCAGAATTAGCTGTGCATGGCAGCCATCTTTATGTGGAAACAGGACTAGGAAGAGTTGGAGATGAACTTAAGGAGCCCATTTATGTAGACAAAATCCCAGCCCATACTTTATTTACATATTTTTATGTAAGTCTGTAAAGTGGCCTGAAAGGCATAGGGCCTTATGAGTCATGATAGGGCATTTAGAAAATCAGTCCCGTCATATCCAGGAAATAAACCCACCTATTTAAATATGAGAGAGGAAACAGAAGAGGAAATTATCCTTTAGGGCTGAGTTCCTCAGAGATCATTTAGTGGACCCTTTAGGCCTGAGTTTCACAGAGATCCATAGGCTCCAAGGAGAGAAGCTAGAAGTAATTAATGGGTGGGAGCTACAAGCAACTCAGTATAAAAGCAATTATGTGACAGCATGGGATGTCTCAAGGGAGGTGAGTTCCCTGTGAATCATAGTGTTTAGGCCACAGGCTGAATGGCCACTTGTTGAGGAGTCTTAGCTAAGCATGGGTAGCTGGATCTGATAATCTTAAATATCTTTTCAAGACCCAAATCAAAATTGATTTCATAACCACAAGGAAGTGATACATCTGCTCTCGACACTGTCTTTTTCTCACAGTTTTTTTGAGTCCTCCATAGGCACACACTTCCCTCCAGGAAAGATTGTGTAATATAGTATATAAGAGCACAGGCTTAACATCTTGTTAAGACGGAAAGAAAAGTAGTCCTCAAAGACTGATGGTACTCTGTCAGAAGAACAGTGGAATCAGCCCAAAGGGGCTCCTGCTGGCCAAATTTAGGATATTCTGAGCATCAAGTAATTGTAAAATAGTAAATAAAAATCCACATGTCTATAGTTATGCTCAGAAAAGGGGCAAGGAGAGGAAAAAAATAAATATATCATCACTAGATGTGGCTGTTTTATGAATTTCTTACTCTGAAAATCAATAATTAAAAGGAAAGAACTAAGCAGTTCCCTGCCTTCTAAAATAGAACCGAAGGTGGCTCCATAGTGTAGTGGTTAGCATGTCTGCTTTACACACAGAAAGTCCTGGATTCGTGCCCCAGGTGGAGCCACGGGCCAGCACGTGGAAGGAGATCTCCGCCTTCAGAGATCTAGTTCTTAAAGGGGAGACAGCAATATCGTTGGTCAGAGGTGGAAATTAAAGTGGCGGGGGCAGGGGGAATAAATAAAAAAAATAGGACCGTAGTTCTTTCATAGTTGATAAAAGAGAACTCTTCTCTACAGAAGAATGCCAGTTATAAATGTAGAAGGAATGACAGAATAGCAAATCACCATTGAAATTACTGAATCTAGTAAAGATCATCAATGGATGCTAAAATCATTAGGTGAAAGATTTTTGGAGAACAGGATATCTGCATTTGCATCTACCAAAATGTCCCCACCCTTGAGCTCGCACCTCTAAATCGTCTGCCTCATAGCAAAGGGAAAAATATATCTTTACAAAGGAGTGTTCTGTCTGTCACCACCTTGACCAAGTAATCCAACTCAGCATCACTTATAGTGGAACAGCCTGATGTGATGTGCTTCTTGGTGTGATGCTGTACAAAGTACATAGCATTAACTCCAAAGTATTCTGACCGAAACTGTTAATTTTAAGCCTTTAGATCTGACTTCTGGTTTTTAGGAACTACAAGAGCAGAGGTACAAGTTAAATGACACGAGGAGGAAATAGTAACACAACCAGAATGTAGGGCAGTCTGTATAATACAGGTGGTCTGATTCTCTTCAAAATGTCAATGTCATGAAAAAGAAAAAGTGGGAGGACTGTTCTAGACCACAGAGAATAATAACCAAGCAGAATGGTGAGTCTTGATTGGATTCTGGTTTGGAAAAAGCAGCTATAAAGGATGTTTGAGGGACATTTAGAATATTTTAAAGATAGACTAGGTATTAGATGATGATAGGGAATTGTTAATTTCTTGGATGTGATAGTAGTTTCGTGGTATATAGGAGAGTGTACTTATTTTTAGGAGCTACATACAGAGGTGTTTTAGGGAGAGGTGTCCTGATATGTAGAAAATTCATACACAGAAAGATTTATACACACAGAGATAAAAAATATGGCAAGGTATTAATACTTAATCTAGGTTACAAATATGTGGTTGATTATTATAGTATTCTTTCAACTTTATTGTGTGTTTGAAATTTCTATAATTAAAAGGAGAGAAACAGAAGACAGGCTCTGAAGTTGTCTCGGCTTGGATACTAATTAGCCTTTTGACCCTAGGCAAGGGACTACATAACTTTCCTGTGCCTCAGTTTCATCATCTGTAAAATGGGAATAATGTAATAGTAGCTACTGCAAAGGATTAATATATATCAAGTATTTAGAACAGAGTACGATAAGAATTCAATAGATATTAATTATGGTTATTAGTGTTCAAATGTTCATAGAAAAGACATGAGGGGAAAAGAAAATATTTCATTTTTAGAGTCAAAGGAACTGTAAACATTAGTTTGTACTTCCTCCTTTGACACTACAAACCTGCCCCTTTCTACTGGTGGAATTTCTAGAGTACAAAAGGCTGGTGGTGGACAGTCTAATGTTTGACCAGTGCCAGAGGCAAAGCTGTTTTTCTCTTCCCTCCATAAGACACTGGAAGGCTTCAATATCAAAGGCAGGAGATGCTGCAACTGGCTCTCTGGTGAGTCACTTATGAGAATGGTAGTTTGAGCCCATCTGGTCCCCTCCCCCAGCTTTACTCTTCCTCTGACCTTGGCTTAAGGCCTAGTTTCCAAATGAAATAGAAGCTTAAAATGTTATGATCTGATAGCATGCAGAATAAAATAGAGAGCCCTGAAGTGTACAGGACAGGAGACTACAGTGAAGGATACCCCAAGTGCATAGGACCTCGAACCTGAAGCCGTGAGGCTGGCAGAGGGACACTCATGGTATAGTCAGGGAAGTTTCTAGTTCTCTCTTTCCTTATGTTTGGGATTCCTAAATACTCAGACCCCCTTCGATGGTTTGAAGACCTTAATCTTTATTTGAAGAAAAGTAACAGAAGCCAGGGGAAAATACCTACCTTGTAAGCGCTCTTTTAGTTTCTGCTTTAATCCAATGTGACCTTCTCTTGTCTTTGAACTGAAAAGGTTAATCCTTTGATTTATATACTCTCTGGAGCTTGGGGCAGGTCACATGATACTGGCTGGCACCAAAGGAGCCAAACTCAACCAGGTCTTTCTTGATAACTGGGCCCTTCACTGGGGCCTTTTTTAGAATTTTCACATATTACTCTCTCTCCCCAGCAGCTTTCCATCGTCTCTGCTGCTTCCAAGAGGGGGCCAAGGAAGAGGCAGCAATGCTGTTAGCTTCCTTTCTTTTTAGAACAGGTAAAAATGAGGGTCAGGGCATGATCATGCATTTGCAATGCGTCTCATCCTGAGACTCCAAGAACTTAGGTATAAAAACTTTTGTTAAGATTTTTTCTTTAAAACTTTAGTTTTTAAATTAAATTTATTGGGGGTGACATTGGTTAATAAAATTATATAGGTTTCAAGTGTACAATTCAATAATGCATCACCTGTATATTGCATTGTGTGTTCATCACTCAGAGTCAGATCTTCTATCACCATAATTTTGACCCCCTTTACCCTTATCTACCTACCCCCTTTCCCTCTGGTAACCACATAACTGTTATTTGTTTCTATGAATTTTTATTTGTTTGTCTTATTCATTTGTTGCTTTCAATTTTATATCCCAATATGAGTGAAATACTGCCATTTATGACAACATGGATGGATCTTGAGATTTTTATGCTAAGTGAAATGTCAGACAGAAAAAGTCGAGAACCATATGATTTCACTCTTTAAGACTTTATATAAAGAGTTTCTTTAAGAGTTTATTCTGGTAACTTTTCACACCATTGTCCTGGAAGAAAAGTGGTTTCTGTATCGAAAAAACTTTTCCCCTCATTGCTTTATAGAGTTGGGGGGAAGGAGATAGTTATACATTTTTCCCTTTTCTTATTGTAGTTTGGCTTTTTCTGAAGTAGTCTCGAGAATCCTCTAACTTCCCTAAATATTTTTATACATTAGCAACAGTGTGACTTCGGGGATGTAACTACTGGTTAAAATTTTTAGGTTAAGAGTGAGCGTAGCCCGTGGACCACATCTGGCACACAGATACGTCTTATTTGACCTTAGTGTTTAATTTTTTAAATTAGTTGTCAGTGTTTTAAAATTTTATGTTAAAATTTATATTTCTGGTTTTTTTTGAAAAATTGGAAGATCTGTCTCCTTTAGACAAGGCCCACCCTCTTCAGTTTACCACAACCCCTATGCTTCATTTCTCTCACCCTTCACTCATTTGTTAACCTGCCTGGCCTTTGTAGGTATTTGACTATGTATATGCATGTGTGTCTATATTTATGTCCACTAAGGTCTAGAAACAATGAGTGACCCAGTATTAAAGAGCATCTGTGAGGCCCAGATTGTGATCTTAAAATACCATTTACCAATTAAAAGAAACTGAGATTTCTTAGAGAAATGGCTGATTGTAGATATAGGGCAGGAAATGTACAGGATGATCCTGGAACATTGTGAAACCAGATAACAAGGAAGCTGTCAAAGTCTGGCTACTGGAGTCATATCAGAAGAACTCAGGATCCAACTTGAAGAGGCTCCCACTGACCAGTGATGGACAGTTTGAGCTTCATTAGGATAAGAATTGCAATGGATTAAAATCTATAAATATATTTAAATCCAAGCATTCATAATGATATTTAAAAGAAAACCTAATTGATCAAATTAGGAGAGTTGACAGGGAACCAATTTATTATCTTGAAAACTGGATAAATAACAGGAAAAAAATTAAGCATTTATCTTGTCTCTCTTGTACTACTAGGTAATCATATAACGGGTGAAGGGAAGTGTCTCTTTATAAAATTATTATAGCTTACTGCTCTTCCTGTAAGCGGCCTGAGGTGATCTCTGAAAATAGTTTGCTCTTCACTTGACCCAGAAAGCCCCACAAAATCATGCAAATCAAGAGGTTCAAATCTTTGTGTTCACTTTAAGAACACCTGTGAAACTGCCCAGGCCACCAAGGGCATGCATATCCAAAAAGTGACCAAATATCTGAAGGATGTCACTTTACAGAAGCAATGTGTGCCATTCTGTCGTTATAGTGGTGGAGCTGGTAGTTGTGCTAGGCCAAACAATGGAGCTGGACACTAGGTCGATGGCCCAAAAAGCGTGCTGAATTTTTGCTGCACGTGCTTAAAAATGTGGAGAGTAATGCTGAACTTAAGGGTTTAGATGAGACTCTCTGGCCATTGAGCACATCCAGATGAGCAAAACTCCTGAGATGTAGCATAGAGCTTATAGAGCTCATGGGCAGGTGAACCCCTACCTGAGCTCTCTCTGCCACACTGAGATGATCCTTACTGAGAAAGAGCAGACTGTTCCTAAACCAGAAGAAGAGGTTGCACAGAAGAAAAAGATATCCCTGAAGAAACAAAACCTTATGTCCCAAGAGTAAGTTTGGCATCAAATAAATGCTAATAAAAGTAAACAAACAAACAAAAAAATTCCAGCTTACAAAAGAAAACAAAATGATAGGTAGGATAGCATCATTTTGCAACCCCAGTTGATCTAGGCATTGAACATTAATAGCCACTAATGTCAAAAACAAAAATCATGCCTCCTGATGAAAGAACACACCATCACCAAAGTTTTGCCAAAGAGATCAAATCCAAAATTGCTCGAGCCTCTGGATCCAGCTGCCAATTTGCTAGAAACACTAAAGACAAAGTATGTAATTGGCAAAAACCAGATTTGTAGGAAAGTTCTATAGGTTAAATGCCCTGAGATCTTCAACAGATGAATTGTAAGGAAAAAAGACATGGACAGGAGTAGGATGGAGTAGAGCACCTGTTAATTAAGAGAGACTTAAAAGTTGAATCAAATATTTTAAAAATGGGCAAAACTAAACTATAGTATAAAGGGATGACTTTTAGGTAGAAAATCATAAAGAAAGACAAGAAGGTGATTTTTTAAAATATAAAGGCCAGGATAAATATGGTTACTTTGGAGCTTGGAAGAGGGGATTGTGGTTAGGACAGGGCACAGAGAGAGACTTAGAGAGTCGCTGGAAATGTCTTTCTCTTGACCCAGGTAGTACTTATTAGGATATTTGACTTGTAATCATTCACTAAGCTATATATTTGTTTTGTGTGGTTTTCTGTATTTTATTTTATAATAAAAAGGTTTAAAAATTGATTGGAATGTTTAGGGCACTATTTTTCTAACCCTTCTACTTACATACTTTTGATTTTAAGTCGGCATTTGCTATGCAGCAGAAGACGTGGGTAAAATGAATCCTCATCTGTTCACTGGGAAATTTGCAATCTGGACTTGTAGATTAAGTTTGGCTCTAGGATTTATAAATAACAAGACATCAAAGGATTGCTCGAGTTTCTTTTTTAAGAATTTCAGGCGTGCCTCATTTTATGTGACAGGAGTAGTCCTGCAAGATTAAGTGCAAGTCCAGTTTTTACAAGTAGACTCAGTAAGTATTCTGTATTATATTCTTAGGACTATTTCCCAAAGCAAAGTTTTAAAAACAAAAATTATACCTAAAATTTAGTGTACATTTTATAATCACAGATTTGCCAGGAAAAAAAAATTATTTCCACTTAAATGTTGACAGTAACTCTTTAGGTCCAACAAAGCACTGTGAATGTAGTAGCAAACCAAAACTTGAAGGCTGTTAATGGGATTTGTAAAGAGTGAAACTTCATCTACTGGGCTGTGCTTAGGACTCTCCTACTAAAGCTACTTTGAACAGTTTACCTGATTCAATTCTTCATTGCCTTCGTCTTCTTTTTAAATATCATTAGTAGAGAGGAAGGGGAAAACAAAACAAAACAAAATTTTTGCTTTGAAGGTTTCGTTTCCCTCTGCTGTGCTGTGGTTTCCTTCACCCCTCCCCCCGCCTTTTCTCTTTCCTTCCTTCTATGCTAGATGGCAGTATTTTTCAGGAAGAGAAGATCAAGACAGATTATCAAAGGCTGGTAGAACTCTAGAAAATAACTCAGAACCTAAGTGCCTTCCTCTTTGAATTTATCTATGGATACCTCCTCTTTGTTGAATATTTTCCATCCCCAGGAATGTACTATTCTCTTAAAACTTTGCTATTTTAGAGCAGCATTGTCAACAGAACTTCTTGTGATAATGAAAATGTTCTATATCTGTATATTTTTTAATACAGTAGTCATGAGCCACATGTGGCACTTGAAATGTGTTAATGAGACTGAGGAACTGAATTTTTAATTTTAATTAATTTCCATCACTTTAAATTTAAATAGCCATGTGTGGCTAGGAGACAGCACCGCTTTAAAGAGAGGTGAGAGTAGAGGTGTAGGTATGCAAGCTTAGAGTGGTGCCATAGAGTTGATCAGGTGCTTCACCCTTCATATCTATAAACAGTAATGTTATCTCTACTTTAAATCTCTTGACTGACTTCTCATTCTCCTTTAGGTCTTTACTGTGGAATTATGATCTCTATAATTTATTTTTAAATACTTCTGCATAGACCGTCTGGTATTATGTATGTACCAATTTAGCAGCCTTAACTCATGGGCCAATGAGGTACTTTAATGAAGCTGCCACACTCTGGTGGTCATTTGCTTTCTATCAGAAAGGCCATACTCCATGGGTAGCTACCATCAGTGCCTCAGCTCTCTATAGCTTGATCTACACCTTTGCTAACTAGCATGAGAATGTCAGGAGCAGATTGGATTTTTATTGGTGAGATTATCGTGTTATTAATCAGCAAAATAAATTTTAGAGGTAGGCTCTCATTGGTGAAATCAAAGTATTCAAAAAAAGTGGAATATTTTAGAGATACTTTCTATACTTGCATGAAGAAGCAATGAGGATCTAGGAAGGCCTGTAATTTTATCCCTTGGAGATGGTACCTGTGGCTTCATTTCTAACCAATCCTATGTCTTGCCTTCTGATTGCCTGATGTGACTCCAAGGGCGACAGAACCCCTGCCTCTGGGTATTGTCACTTCTGCGTTGAGTGAACCTCTCTTACAAGTGGTGATTGGAACAGCTAAAAGGGGGGAGGGCTGAGACTTAAATGACCTTGTAAGATAGTTTGTGTAAACTGTTTTATCCCTGCTTGCTAATGAATTTTTGTTTAAAAAATGGTGCGAAGTATGCCAGAATTTGGTCTGGAACTTGCTTTCTTTGCAGTTAGCTTGTACAGGAGGAGCCAACCCACCCCGGCCTCAAACTTCTTTCAGGGCAGCTGTTAAAGGACTATGAGTTACACACGACCAAAACAATCACTGAATTGTACACTTTAAAATGGTTAAATATATGTTATATGAATTTCACCTCGGAAAAAAAATTTGATACTATCATTAGTTTATTGCTCAAATTTTTTCTAACTTTGACCATTAGGAGCTCCTTCAGATGGCTCCTCTGTTCTTTTGATAAGCCCCATCTATTTTTGAGCCCTTTTTTCCCCTTCTTTCTGGTACCACAAGATATTCTAGGCTCATCTTGTATTTTCCCTGCCCCAGCCCTGGAATCAGCATTTCTTCAAGGACTCCTGGTTCCTTTTATTGGAGAATGCTGTTTAGAAACCAAAGCGTTTAGGTGTGCTTATTGTTATTAGGGAATCATTGCTTCTAGCAGACAGAGCTATGAAATATATGTATGTATACTAATGCGCACATATATACTCATCTATAAATATCTTTCTATCTGTTTTTAGTGATACCTGTGGTTCCAGACCAACACCGCAGGGTTCACATTAGTCTCTCCCTTTTCCTTGTTTTTTCCTTATTTATAACTTCTTTCTCTTAACAATGAAAAACCTAACTTTTATTATCTGAAATATATTTGCTTAGTTATATTCTCATCAAGTAGTTCTAGAATCGCTGTGAGAAAGACCCCTGTAAAAAATACACATACTGACTTGATTATACCACTTAGGTATAGTTCTTTTTGTCTTTAGCCTTACAGTATTCTGTCAAATTACTTTCTCATAGTCACTTAGGTTAGTTCTTTTCTTCCCCCAATGTGGACCTTTAGTGCAGTTATATTATTAATTTGTTATATAATTAGATTCATTTACTACTGTTTGTATTCATTTTGGGTTTACACTACATCCTGGTTGATTTTCATTGTTTGTTTGGGGGGTATGTGTAGGGACTGAAATATTACTATGATTCTAAGAGTCAGCTATACAAAAAGATGTATTCAGAGAAGTATTACTCTGTCCTCTTCCCTGCTGTGTCTTTTTCTTTTCTTTCTACTTTCTCTGTCACCCCAAATAATTATTTGCTTTAGTTTATTGATTATCTTTCCTGTATTTCTTTTGCACAAATGAGCAGATACATGTATATTTTCTTATATCCCCTTCTTATATGAAGGATAGCATATTCTAGGCACTCTTTTGTGTTTTGCTTTTTTAACTTAATATTATTTCCTGGAAATCATTGCATATTGAAACATAGAGATCTTCCTTATTCTTTTTTACAGCTGCATAGTGCTCCATTGTGTGGATGTTCCATAGCTTTCCAATGTATGGGACTTTAGATTGTTTCCACGATTTTGCAATTACAATTAATGCTTCAATGAGTAGCCTTATGTATATTATTTTCATATTATTGGAGGTATATCTTCAAGATAGGCTACTAGAAATAGAATTACTGGATCTAAAGATGGGCATATATGTTAGGTCTTTTCACATTTTCCTCCAGAAGGATTGTACAAATTTTCTATTTCCACCAGTAAAGTGGGAGGAGAGTGCCTGTTTTCCCAGAGCCTCACTAACAGAATGTGTTGTCACATTTAAAATTTTTTGCCAGTCTAATCATGAGAAATGGTTGTCTTAATTTGCATTTCTCTAAGTGTGAGTGAGTTTGAACATTTTTTCATGTTTGTGAATTGTCTGTTCATTCTTCCCTCTCATTTTTCTATTGGATTTAGGTCTTTTTCCTCGCATTTTTAAAGATCCTTTACATATTAGGAGTATCAAACCCTTTGTCTGCAGATATTTTCTTCTGTTTTTTTAAAATTGTCTTTTGACTTTGTTTATAGTGTTTTTCTTTTAACAGCTTTTATTTTTTTATCAAGATATAATTTATATACCATACAATTTACCTATTTAAAGTGTACAGTTTAATCATTTTTAGAATATTCAGAAGTATTCAGCCATCACCACAATCAATTCTACATTTTCATCACCAAAAAGAAACTGTATACACTTTAGCAATCACTCTCTATTTTTCCCAATGCTCCTCTCACCTCCAGTCCTATTCTGCTTTCTGTCTTTATAGGTTTTACTACTGCACATTTCATATAAATGGACTCATACAATATCAATCTTTTATGACTGGCTTATGTCACTTAGTATGATGTTTTCAAGGTTCATCCCTGTTTTAGCTTGTATCATTAGTACTTCATTCCTTTCTATTGCCAAAGAATATTCCATTGTATGGATATACCATATTTTATTTTTTTATTCATTCATCAGTTGGTAGGCATTTGAGTTGTTTCTTTCTTTCTTTCTTTCTTTTTTTTGGCTATTGTGAATAATGCTACTGTGAACATTCACATACAGATTTTTCTGTAAACATATGTTTTTATTTTATTTATGATGTTTTTGTTATGTGGAACTTTTCATTTTTATGTAATCAAATTTAATCAGTCTTTTATTGCCTCTAAATTTTGAGTTTTTCCATACATCATAGTTAAAGACAAATTTACCATGTTTATTTCTAGTACTTTGTGGTTTCATTTAAAAAATATTTAGATCCCTAATTATTTTGAAGTTTAGTATAAGAATAGTATGAGATAGAGATCTAATTTTATCTTTTTACAAATGGTTACCTAGTTGCCCTGGCACCATCTATTAAAAAGTCCATCTTTACCCCAGTGACATGCCACCTTTGTCATATACTAAATTTCTATAAGTATTTTGGTCTAATTCCAGACTTTCTATTTTATTCCACTAGTCTGTCGATTTATGTACCAGTATTGTACTATTTTAATTATAGAGATTTTGATAGGACTTTATGACTTTTCCTTGTCACTGTTTTTGTAGATATTCTTGAATGTTTGTTTTTCCATATGAACTTTAATATCATGTGTAATTCCATAAAGTAGCTTGTTGGCATTTTTACTGGGATTGCATTATTGCATTGAAAATATAAATTAACTTAGGGAGAACTGATATGTTTATAATATTGACTCATTCGAAACAAGAACAGGAGTTATCTGTCCATCTGTTTAAGTTAACTTTAGTGTCTTTCAGGAGTGTTCTAAAATTTTCCTTGAATAGGTTTTGCACATTTGCTGTTAAATTTAATTCTAAGTTTTATTTTCCTTGGTGTTATTGTAAATGTGGTTTTCTCTACCATTATGTCCTCTAATTGTTTATTATTTGTGCATATGAAGTCTTATTATGTGTTAATTTCATACCCTACTACTTCACTGAATTCTTTTGTTTGTTATTTTTATCATGAGTAGTTGTTGCATATATCTAGATACTAATACAATTTCTTATCTTGAAGCTGTTTGTGATACTTATATTAATAGCTTTTCTTGTATTGAACTAACCTTGAATTTTTAGAATAAATTCAACCTGGTCATAACACAACTTTATCAAGATCTTTTTCATGTGTTGCTGAATTATATTAGCTAATATTTCATTTAGCCTTTTTGCATTTGTGTTGGTAAGTGGTTTTGGTATCAAGCTTATATTTGTTGTGGAAGAGTTAATGTTAAGGTTATAATCACCTGTTCCTTGAATGTTTGTAGAACTTTCCTGTAGAACTGGCTGGGCCTGCTCTTTTCTTTATGGGAAAATTTTTCATTACTAATCAATTTCTTAAATGGTTATAAGACCATTCAAAAATTTCTATTTCTTATTGAATTACTTTTTCCCTGATTTTTTATTTCATGCTTTCAGAAAAGTTGAAAGACTAGTATAATAAATATCTTTTATGTAGATTCCTCAGTTATCATTTTGTCACATTTTCTATATCTTAATGTAGATTTATAGACTTTTTTCCTGTCTTTATTCTTGATTCACTGGCAGGGAAGTTACAGATAACAAGACATATCAACTCTAAATACTCAGCAGGTAACTCTTAAGACCTGGAGCATTTTTCTGCATAGCCACAAAACTATTAACACACCCAACATTTGTACTAACTTTCATAGATTCATATTACCTAGTATATACACTCTGAATTCAAATTCCCGAATACGTACATAAACTTCATAGCATTCTGGGGGAGAGATGGGATTCAGGATCCAAACAAGAATCATTTATTACATTTCATTGTCATCTCCTTTGATCACCACCTTTTATTTATTTATTTTTAAAGACACTGGCATCTTAATTGACACATTATTTACATTTTTATAGAATGTGTCCATTTTTGCCTCAGATTTTAGACACATAGGCATACGTTTTAATTTTGTTTTTTAACATTGATGCGTCCATAGTTATGTTTATTTGATCTCTTTTTTTTTTATCAGTCTTATCAGAGACTCATCAGTCTCATTAGTCATTTCTAAGAGCTGGCTTTTGGCTTCGTTGTTTCCTTATGCTGTGATTTTGTTTTCCATTTCAACAAATTCTACTCTTGCCTTTATTATTTCCTTCATTCCTTTTAGGGTTTTGTTCTGTTTCCAATATCTTTTTTGTTTGTTTGTTTCTAATATCTTAAAGTAAATGTTTAGCATATTTATTTTCAGCCTTCTATTCACATATAAATTTATAAGGCTGTATTTTTCCCTCTTGAGTACTCTTTTATCTATATTACACAAATAGTGATATGAAGTATTTTCATAGCCATTAATTTCTTACATCAGAATTTTTTATTATTATTTCTTATTTGACCCCTGAGTTGTTTGCAAAAGGGTTAAAATGTTTCTAATATATATTTTAGGTTATCTTTTTATTAATGATTTTGAATAATTGCATTATGGTCAGAGAATGGGTCAGAGAATGATACAGACTCCTTGAAGTTTGTTGATATTGCTTTGTGGCCTGATTTAGGTATGTGGTAAGTTTTTACAACATTTTATAAAATGCTTAAAATGAATGTGAATTCTCTATAGTTACTAGGTGTACTGTTCTATATAAGTATATTATGTTTTATAAGATCTCATGAGATCAAATTTATTGTGTGCTATTCATATTTCCTACTTGGTTACTGATTTTGTCTATTTGATTTATCAATTATTCACTGATGATGGATTAGTCTATTTTTTCTCTGTAGCTCTGTCCACGTTTGATATGTTTTGAGACTGTGGTATTAGGTACATACAAGTTTACAACTGTTATATTTTTTTGATGAATTGAACCTTTCATCACTATGGAGCACCTTTATCTCTGTAGTACTTTTTACATTAAAGTCTGTTTTTTCTGGAACCAGTATAACCAAACTAGTTTTCTTTTGGTTAGTGTTTACCTAGCATATCTTTGATGTTCAACTTGATATCCTGTGTTTTTCAGGAGGCATCTTGAAGTTTAAACTGATAACTGCTCTCTATCCTTGATATCCCTAAATGTACCGTTTTGCCTTTTCTCCTAGCGGCAGTACATACCCGTGAAAGTGAAGAGCAAAGCATTCTGGATCTTCTCTTGGGAGTATGCCATGATGTACGTGGGAAGCCTAGTGGTAATCATTTGCCTCTCCTTCTTCCTTCTCAGCTCCTGGGATTTCATCCCTGCAGTCTACGGTTTCATGTAAGTAATGACCTCATTAGAAAACTCTGGAAGTTAATTTGGTTTTCACAGCTCCAGCTGAAATCAGAGGGCGAATGACCACAGGGAGCATCTAGACACAGTGGTTCTCAAACTTTAGTGTGCATCGGAATCCCCTTCAGGGCTTGTTAACATCCACTTTGCTGGGCCCCACTTTAGAGGTTCTGATTAAGTACGTCTGGGACGGGGACCAAGAATTTGCATTTTAACACGTTTTCAGGTGATGCTGATGCTGCTGGTTCAGAGAACATATTTTGAGAAGTGCTGATTTAGAGCATACCTCTGATCTAGTGAGATTAAGGAGCACTCTCTAGGAACATCCAAAGAGTCTACCAGCCTCTGCCTGAAATGTTTTGGTTCAATCCCAAACAGTAATGGATATATTCCTCTACTACAAGAGGGTCTCTGACAGTTTTAAAATAAAGCCACCTGCCATGTGTCAAACTTTTAGAAAAAATCGAAATGGTTTTTCGGTATGAATTCTGTAGACATTTCCAAATGCTCTCTGTATGGTATGCTGAGGGGGTGGCCGCTGCCCAAGCCTTGAGGAACTCAGCCCAGTGGGGTGATAGACACTGAAACCTGCCAGGGTAGGAGAGGAATCTGGAGCGGCACATTCCTCTTTGGGATTCTGGATTGCTAATTTGTGTTAAATCCTGGCTGAGTGTAACAATGATTTAGTAACTTTCAGCTCTTCATGCTCCACCTTGGATAGGAGTGAAAAGCTTTTCCTGGTTTTCTGCTGGACCACAGATTGTGTTCTTTACCTCATTTCACAGAAAAGGAAATGTAGTTACAGCAGGAGGCAAAATCTTGCTCTGGGCGGAGGCCTATGTCAATGAAATCTGACCATGAGCCATTGCCTATTTCTCCCTGCTCCGTGCTCCATTCGTTGCCTTTTTGAAATTGTGAATTGACATCAGTTTCAACTCTATATTTTTAAAATAAAAATATAATGTAAATTTTTTAAAGAACCAGAATTGCAGCCAATTTTTATCTGGTATCACTAGACAAAAAGTTTTCCAGTTAAACCCTGACTTCTCAAATGAGGTCTGGGATCCTAGCCAGAACCTGCCGATGGTTCCTCCAGCCCCTAGAAGTCTTACTGCAGTGTCAGGCACTCACTCTTCTGGCTCCTGTGTGGAAATGTGGAGAAAGAATGGGAAGGAACAGAATCTTTGAGCTTGTTTCTCTAGGCAAGTCTTTGGAATGCCCCAAATAGATATTGTTTATTTAAAATCCATTCCTCTTTTGTTACAGTACTGATATCTCTTAATTTGAAATATATGTGTCTTGGCAGTAAAACAGGGGCTGGTCTTTTGATTTCTAGCATGAATCCCTGCCTCACTTCTGATCTTTGATGCATGTCAGAGTTTGGCTCAGTGAATACGATCAGTTATCATTTGCTGTGTCTCTGCCCCTTGTTTTTGTTAATTACCTATATTCAAGGTGCCTAGAGAGCCCCTCACATCCTGATCTCTGTGGAGACAAAGTCATCCTTGGCTGCCCAGTAGTGACCAAAGTCTTCATGAAAAAACCAGGTCAAAGCAGACCATTTATAACTGCTCTCTTTTTTCTCTCCCTTTGTTTTCTTCTCTCCAGACTTTCTGTTCCAGATCTCACTCCGAACATTGGTCTTTTTTGGTACTTCTTTGCGGAGATGTTTGAGCACTTCAGCCTCTTCTTTGTATGTGTGTTTCAGATCAACATCTTCTTCTACACCATCCCCTTGGCCATAAAGCTAAAGTAAGTGATTTGACCTGCTACTTGTTTGTCCACAGAGCCATTTGTAGCCTTACAAGTGCCCTTCAAACTGGGAGCATCTGCTATTAGGTTTATGCTATCTTTGCTCAGGGAACCTTGCCCTTAATCTCCTCAGGTGCCAGTGGCTTTAGCCAGCAGTAGAATCACACAGAGTGCAGGCTGCAGGGAGGGTGCTTTGGAGCACCCTTATATTTCTCCTAGCCTCACTTTAGGGTACTCAAGACCACTCACCTGGTGCTGAGCCCACTCACCATTTAGGATAAGAGCAGAGGTTGGGGTGGGGGAGTATCTTTGGAAAAAGTGGATCTTGTTGGGTGTCCTATATCAGCAACCCAGTGACAGTTTGCCCAGGGGAACTCAAGATGTTAGTTGGGAGGCTAGCTACCTGCAGCTCTGTTTAATCTTCTGATCAGTTTCCCTCAAAAGGGTTGTCTGTGGAGCAATCTTCTGTGGTGTGAGAGAGCTAACATGTGTTGAGCCCAGCTCCATCTCAGACACCATTCTAGGCTTTCAGAAATGTATTCATGCATAACCCAGCAACTCTTGGAGGTAGGCATTGTTTTATTATCATCGGTCCCATTTTATAGTTGAGGAAATCGATGTTCACAGCTAGTAAGCAGTGACTCTGGGATTCAGACCCAGGTTTGTCTGATTTCAGACTCTATGGTTAGTCTGTATGATGCCAAGCTCCTGAGAGAGATCACTTGTAATATCCTCCGGAAATGATCATGTTATCCTGGCTTCAGAGAAGGAAAAACAGGCACCAACAGCTACAGATATGCCTGGATGGTCCAGGGAAGCTGAAGGAGAGTTTGATTTAGATTTTGAGAGCTTGAGTTCTCTAATCGTCCTGCCATTCTTCATGGCTACTGAACTAATACACATGGCTCCCATTCTGTAAAAGCTCAGAGCTGATGCTTCCTTCTCATGACAGCCTTGGCCTGGCACCTAACAGAAAACCATCCTTCCTTGGCCTGGCAGGCTCCAAAACTCTGGCAGCCTTACCCAGCCAAACTCTCCAGCTGTCTGTGGTCTGTGTCTCCTGCCCTTATTCCGATCAGGCCTGACCACTGGGCTGAGAGAAGCAGGGAGCCTGGAGCAGCTTTTTTTACGCTGTATAGCTAGCTTTCCAGCAGCTTTCATTGTCTGCATGTAAAAGGCCAGAGATAGCTCCTGGGTAGACAACAATACCACCATCATATGACACCCACCACCACAGCAGCAGCCCCTGGCCAGGGCCTCAGAGTTATAGAGACAGAGGTTATGAAGATACCTGACCTCCCTCATTGCTACCCTCTTGTGCTTGGATATGAAGCTCCACTAACGCTCGCTCCCTGCAGTGTTTGCTTCCAGTGCCAGCTTTGTGGGAACAGAGCCCTTCAGGCCCCCTTTTCCCCCGCGGTGTTGCAGGATGTTCTAGTCTCCATGTTTTGGGGCACATTTTCAATGGCCTTTTCATAGAAGTTTGCAGCTATTAGCAGCTACCGAAAAACCCCAAAGCCAATGATTCGGATTTTCTTTAGGAAGATTCCCACTGAACAAGCTAGGCCCTTCTCAGAAGCCATAGGACTTCGTGACTGCCAAGCTAAGATTTGAGGCATTTGCTGTGTAGGAAGGGCTGGAGTGTTTGGGTGTGTACATGTTTGTCTCCACATCTCAGATTTACACCCATTGAGTCACTCCTGACCTTTGACCTACAAGACAAGAATGCCATTAACATCTGAAGAAAACTTCCGTGAGTTGGGCATCTAGGAACTGGGCAACAGATGGCCATGTGCATGTTGTGTGGATGTAGCTTAGGATGTAGCTAGTATAGGTGTAGATCTGGCCTCTTCCTGTTGTCTCCCCCTCTGTATGTGGTCACCTCTCCGAGGAGCACTGGAGATTGAGCTCTGTCCCCACCCTCCCTGATCAGAGCTGTCATCATGCTATGCACTCAGGAGAACAGTATTGCTGGTGCTTAGGAGTTCTGGAGACAAATAGCTCCAGCGCTTACTGACTCACTTACCGTCTCTGAATCTCACTGCAAAGTGTGGGTGACAGCACTGCCTTCCTCGAGGAGTAGTTGAGCTGTAGTGAAGATCACATGCAATAATACTAAAAAGGGCCTAGCACAGAACTTAGCAGAGTGAGAGTTCAGGAAATGATAGCCATTTTGTTATTAGTTTACGGTGACAAGAACTTCAATTCCAGTCCTCAAGAGCTGAAAAAGTGCACAGCTCTCAGTTCCCTTTCTGGAAAGAAGCTTGTTGTAGCTAAGGGTCTGTAGACCCCACTGACCTGACTGTCAGAGAAAAAAAGCATCAGCAAGGAAGCACTTCCTGCCCTGGGTCCAGTTGTCAGAGGGGCCTCTGGCAAGGGAGGCTGCCTCATTACACTATGACAAGCAGTCATTTAAGCCCAGTAATAAAGAATGCTGACTTCATTTATTTTTTTCCTCAGAGACTCCTAGGGGAAGGCTTGGAGCTGGTTGGAGGGTGGTTGATGGGAACTAGCTCTGTGGGCTGTTTCTCTAGTGTTTGCTGGGCCCTCCTCACCACCTCTGAGCATCTCTGGGTCTCCACAGTTTTCTTCTCTGCTACGTGGCCTGTCCCCAGTGTCTTGTGGGTAGCAGAGCCACAGCTACCTAAAGTCCCCTGGAGAATATTTTTGGGTTTGAGGGATGGGGTCAGTAGCCTCTGGAGTGAGCCTGGTCCCTAACTGATCTTTATCTTTCTGCTCTGTCCTACCCCAGGGAGCACCCTATCTTCTTCATGTTCATTCAGATTGCCATCATCTCCATCTTCAAGTCCTACCCGACAGTGGGGGATGTGGCCCTTTACATGGCCTTCTTCCCTGTGTGGAATCATCTCTACAGATGTGAGTACCCCCACCTCTAAACCCCTGGTGGCAGATTTGTGTCATCCTGGTCCCTGGATGAAACAGCCAGGGAAAAGGGAATTGATAGGCATTGGCTGGGCATCTACTGTGCTAGCGGTGCCAGGAAACAATTCTGCCTCAGTGCTACAGACTAGTGATGAAAATAAAGATAACTACAATTCATTTAGCATTTACCATGTACTTGGCTACTGTGGTTCTAAGAGTGTTACATGCATGAGCTCATTTTATCTTCACACCTGCTTTTGAGGAAAGTATCCCTATTTTGCAGACAAGAAGACTGAGGTACAGAAAGGTAGAGACATTTGTTCAAGGTCCTTTGACTGGTAGATGGAAAGGCTGGCATTGGAATCCAGATCTAAAAGCTTTTCATCAGTGATGTTCAGTAGAACTTTCTGTGATGATGGAAATGTCCTGTAGCTGCACATCCCAATAGAGTAGCCACTAGTATAACTGAGGAAGTGAATTTTTTATTTTCATTAATTTAAATTTAAGAAGCCACACCTAGCTAGTGGCTATTGTACTAGACAGTGCTGTGCTAGACCTAGGGCTTTGAACCATTTCCCAGAGCTGCACCCAAAGGTCCATATAAGATGGATGGGCAACAATAGACTTCCTGCCTACAATGAAGACCCCTTTAAGCTCTAACCATCCCTTCCTCAGAAGATGGCCTAGCAATGATCTAGTTGTGCTTCTTGGGCCCCCAGTATTTCCCTCAGTTGGGCTCTTAGTCCTCTCTGTGGGTTCTTTTCAGTGTTTGTAGACTCCCTTAGGCTAGGCTAATGACTCACTCACCTCTGTGTCCCTAGAGCCCAGGATCAAACTTGACACATGGGAACAACTCAGCAAATGTTTGTGGAAGGGTTTTTGAAACCTCTCTAATGAACAGGCAGTGTCAGTGGCCCAACACCACTTGATTCTCTAAAGCAGCATGGAAAGAGAGCCATTGAACTTTCCTTGCCTATAGTGGGTGCCCAGCAAGGTGTCAAGAATGAACTCGGGAGGTCAGGGGAAGTGAGTCTGTGTTGTTGTTTTGGGGCTCTTTGGGTGTCAACCAGGATGTGAAACTGATGAGCTGCCTGAAAGAAACCTACCTGTGAGAATGGGCCTGTGTGCAAAGGTAAACAGCTAAGTGGGCGGGCCAAGCGCGGCTGCTCTTGCAGGTGATAATGGCCTGGTGTGATGGTGACCAGTCTTGCCGGCCTGGGAGGAGGAAGTGGCATCTTCTGCCTATGATATCCTCATTGCACAGATAAGAGACACCCAGTCCACTGGGCTCAGAGTCACCTTGAGGCCTCTTGATAGAGTGGACAGTGACAAATCACAAGGCCACCAAATATGAACATACCTCAGTTTGCGACAGGATGGGTCTTAGGGACATTGATCCTTTTCCCTAAAAAATAGAGTATTTTTTCTTAGCTATCTATCCCATACGGGGCATCTCTCTCCCTTGGGTAATATCTTTTATCCCATATTACTAAACACAGTCTGGAGTCAGATTGACTTGAGACTGAATCCTGGCTTTCCCATTACTAGCTACATGTTTTTAGGTAAATCATTTAACCTTTCTGAGCCTCCTATTTTTTCATCTGTTGAATGTGGACAATATCTTTCATGAGTGTTTTATGTTTGAGAAAAAATAAATGTGAATAGCAATGTAGTTATTATCATCAGTTATAATTATGTGTGTGTGGCGGGGAGGGGAGGAGAGGCTCTTGCATAGTTCCATGATCAAAGCTTCAGGCTCGGTAGCCAGAGTCATTCAGAGTCATTGGAATAAACATGTTTTTCAAAACTTGAAATAAGCTATTTCATGCCCTCTGGGATAATGAGGCACAAAAAATAAAGATGGAGTTTCCAGAAACCTGGATGATCTAATTGATGCTGTTGCTGTCTGGCTGGGCAAGTTCAGCTTGTCTGAAAGTCCTGCGGAGAGCACTGGCTACCATCCTCAGTGCCCAGCTCCTTCAGCGGAGAATACTCGTGCTTGGAGTGTCTGTTTGGGGCATGACAACTGCTAGTCGTGACATGCGGTGAGGTGTGTCTTCAGCTTGGTCCTGAGAACCTATGAGTGGAGACTTTGAGAAGTCTTTAAGCCTAGGTTGAATATATTCAGACTTTCAGTGTGGTTAAGAATTCAATTTAAACATTAGTTACCAGTGCTAACATGCCTGCTCACACATTCACCTTTTTGTTTTCCTGTCCTGCTCAGAGGGAAAAAGAGGCACATGGGCCCTTCCCGGAGTGTAGTCCCCAGATACCAAGACGCTGGTACCTGAGGCCAGGATGAGTCATACAGACACACAATTGCGGTGTTAGGGAACAGCCTGCTGGCAGAGCCAGTGCCAGCCTGCAGTGGTCCAGCTGAGAACCAGTTACCGAAAGGGTGGATTTTGTGTGTTTTATTTTGTTTTTATTAACTATTGTAAAAAGATAAAAGAATATTGATAAAATACATGTAAATTATAAGGAATAATGATGCAATAAATTTCCATGTACCTAGCACCTAGTTTAAGAAAAGGAACGTCACCATGACCTTTGATGTCCCTAAATCACCTCTGTGCCCCTCTCAATGGGACTGGATTCTTCAAGTACAATTTTATTTCTGAATGCCTGAGGCTTAGATAGGCAAAATGACTTGCCTGAAGTTTTAGTTTGTCAATAGTGGAGCCAGAGATTGGATAAGCCATTCAGTGAACATAGGAATATGATTCCAGCTGGCCTAGCAAGTCTGATGAAGAGTGAGCCCTTTCGTCTCATTAGGCCCTGGTCATCTCTGACATCTCTGACACCTCCTGGTGCCTGGAACAAGCTGTCCTGTGCCCCAGGTCCCTAGCTCCATCTGCTCTGGCATATAGCTCTAGTCCTCTGACCTGTCAGCCAGCAAGAGAATAGCAGCTCCCTAGTTCTGCAAAGGTCACCACAGGCCAGAAGCCAACTGGATGCTGGTGACAGTTCCTCCAGGCACACAGGAATAATCTTCATGATTGCATCTAGGAGCTACATGTGAGCCTCTCTCAGTCTCTGTGCACTTGGTCACCTTCTTGTCACCTGGTCTGAAATCCAGAGTGGCTAGAGGCATGAAACAAAGACCCACCTGGGGTGTCAGATCACAGGAGTTTTATTTTAGGAATATTGGGTACCACCCCTTTTCAGCAAAATAATTTCCAAGGAATCAGAAAGAACCATTGAGAAATATCAGTGGTGGTGATATTGGAGTAGAGAAAAGGTACATAGATTATTTCTTTCTTAAGGTTGTAACATTATTTAATAACAACAACAGCAATAATTATCTGTGCACACATCCCTTTTCCCATACTTCCTGTTTCTGAGAGAAAGGACAAGAAAGGAGAGGTCTCAGGAAGGCTTGAGTCAAGGCCTTAACCTCTCAGCTTTGAAAACCCAGAATTGTGGAAATTTCAGATCAGAAAAGAGGACCTTGGAAGCCCTCCAGGCCAGTGTTTCCAAATTGTGGGATTTCACAGACCACTAACATTTAAAAAACTCTGGTGACAGAGTTGCCAACTTTTTATTTTGCTAAAAACATTAAAACAGTCAACTACCAGCCGTTTATCTTCATTTAATAAAAGAAAGGACTCTTTAGCAACAACAACCAGCACCAAAAAAACCACCTGTCATTTCTCAATAAAGAATGAACCTTAAATTGGAAACATTCAGCTTTAACAAGAACTCCGAACTATTTTGTCCTCATTATTCTCACTGTGAACCAGTGATATCTCTGTTGCAGACTTATATAGGCCTCCTATTTGGTAAAGGTCTGCAGCTATAATCCAGTGGTTCACAACATTGGCTGCATATTAGAATCACTGGGAAAGCTTTTAGAAACTAATATGAATTCCTGGGCCTCACCCCTAGAGACTCTGATTTACTTAATCTGGGTGGGCTTCCCCAGATGATTTCATTTTGCAACCAAAATTGAGAATTGTGTGTGTAATCCAGCCCCCTTCCAATGCATGAACTCCTAGAACAGTATTTCAACCAAGTCTTTGTACAACTGAGGTCAGCAGCCTTAAGATTCAGGAGTTTCCCTGTCCCTCCAGTGGATTTCCTGAAAGTCAGGATCAGTGAAGGGAAGGGAACTTCTATTCCTTAACTGTCTGCTGGGAATCAGAACTAGTGCTATTTTTTTTCTTTCAATTAATTCATTTTAAGTAATATTTATTAGCTTATTTAAAATTCAATAAAGCGTAAAGAAAGAAGTAGAAATAGCACGTAATTCTACTGTCAGATATCCTCTATTGAATTTAAAGGTGGCAGGGGACGCACAGTGTAGTAACCAGAATAATGGCCCCTCCTCACCCCACAATGATGTTCACATAATAATCCACAAAACCTGTGAATATATCACCTTACATGGGAAAAGGACCTTCAGATGGGGAGATTATCCTAGAAAATCCAGCTGGGCCCAGTGTAATCACAGGAGCCCTTATAGTGGAAGAGGTGGAAGCAGGAGGCGTGTGGGAAATCTCTGTACCTTCCACTCAGTTTTGCTGTGAACCTATAACTTCTTTAAAAACTGAAGTCTACTTTCTAAAAAAGTAGGGAGACGAAAGAGGAGTTCAGAGTAATGTAGTGTGAGAAGGACTTAACCCAGCATTGCTGGTTGAAGATGAAGGGGATCAAGAACTCAGGCAGTCTCTACGTGCTACGAAGGCAAGCAAATGGATTTCCCCCTAAAGTCTCCAGAGGGAATACAGCCCTGAAGATATCTTGGTTTTTAGTCTGTGAGACCCATTTTGGATTTCTAGCCTCTAGAACTGTAAGATTATAAGTTATATTATTTAAACCACTAAATTTTTGGTAACTTGTTATAGCAGCCAGTAGAAAACACACAGTAATCCATCTGTGCCGGGTGTTTCACACATCTTCTTGTTTAATTCATGTAACGCTCCCACGAAGTTGTCATTTTAGCTCTGTTCTAGAGACGAGGGAGCGGAGACTCAGAAGAACTTGCTGGTAGAGCAGGAATTTTTACCAACGTCTCTCTGAAGCCAAGTCTGTGCCCACTATCATGCTGAACTCACCTGCCTGCCCAGGCCCTCCCTGGGGCTTCAGGGAGAGCTTTCTCCCAAGTGGGATTCCTTTTTCCCTCTGGGGGTAGGGGTGATGTTAGGGGAGGAAGTTGTCAAAAAGATTTTTAAATCATCTAAGTGAGAGTGAGGGACATTTGAAGGACAAGGCAGGAGACCTAAGACATGAATTAAGGAGAATGAAAAACATTTTCTAAGACCCTGGCTGGAGCACCATAGAGACTCACTGTGGGGTCTCTTCATGGGTTCATGCTGCCATTCCTGTCCATGATCCCTGTGGCTGGACAACACCCTGCCTGGGGAGAGGAGAGGAGTTACGCTTGGACATTCTCAGATTAGTGGGGTAGAGGGCAGTGTCTTGCTGAAATGCCCCCTTTGCAGTGTCCAGAGGCATTCATGGCATTGATAACTGCAATCAGCCAGGCCCACAAGTGGGAGGTACAGGGTCCAAATCTAAGACCTCCCATCAGCTTTGGGCACGGGGAAACATTGACTCGAGGGTCTAAAGTTTGCCTCTTGGCACTGCCGTGCCTATGAGTAGGGCGGAATAGGTAAGGCTGGAGGGTGGGTTCTGCCTTTGCGCTACGCCAGGCTCTCCTTGGGCCTCTCTGTCCTATGGAGCCATCATAGCAAGGAAAGGGTCTCAAAGAGAATCAGCACTGAGCTAACTGTGACCATCTGTCTTTGCAGTCCTGCGAAACGTCTTTGTCCTTGGCTGCATCATTATCGTCTGCTCCGTGCTCTTCCCTGTCCTGTGGCACCTCTGGATTTATGCGGGAAGTGCCAACTCCAATTTCTTTTATGCCATCACACTGACCTTCAATGTTGGGCAGGTAAGAGTCAAGGGCAGCATGGAGACAGCATTTTGTAATCTCAGACATTAAACCTGGGCCCTGGGTTCTGCAAACCAAGGGTTTGGATGTGAATGAGGGGACAGTTCCGCCCCTCAAGTAGCTTGTGGTCTGGTAAAGAAGATAGGGAAGTAAGAGCAGTAGGGAAAACTATCTGGCTAACATTTACTGGGCATCATGCCGAGCCATCACCTCATCGAATTCTCACAGCAAGCCCTGTTTTACAAACGGGAACTGAGCCTCACAGAGGCTGCCTCTTGCCCGAAGTCATTGGAGGAGCCAAGAACCAAATTCAGGGAAGGCTGTTTCTGAGGACACCTTCTTTCTGTAATGGTGCCTGGGGTGTGTGACACCCAAAGTGAGTGTACTGTGTGAGAGTGGGAAGGGCAGAGGCAAGTGGGGGAGAGGCTTTCCAGAGTCCGGGACAGCAGGAGCAAAGGCAGGAGGATGAGAAATAGTACATTCTAGCTCTTGAGTAAGTCTGGAGTGCAGATTGCACAGCTAGGAGTAGCCGGAGAGGAGGCTGTCAGGGGTCACTGAGAAGTACCAGCAAGGAGCTCCGACCTTCTCTGGCCCAGGGCAAGCCTCCCGCTTCGTGCCATAGAGAGTAGTTCTCAGCAGTGAAGTCATTGGTGGGAGCTTCTTAAAAATGCAGATTCTCTATTACTATGTTTTATATCTTATAGTTATGTGATGCCTGTCATCATTACATGGCTTTGATTATTAAAAAAAAAATAAAATAAAAATGCAGATTTCCTGATCCCACTTCCACAGATGTTTCCACAGATGTGGAAAACAGGGTCAGGAATTTGCATTTTTAACAAGCTCTCCCAGAGATTCTGTTGCAGGTGGTCTAGCAAACTTCTCCGAAGGTCACTTGGTCACTGTGCCGTGTGCTCTCAGGTCAGCTCTGTCCTCATTGTGGAGGTGCTATCAGAATCAATTGTACTGTTTACCATTTCACTTGCCATTGGCACAACCAGGCATTTCCTGTGTGTAATGGGCCGAATGGGAAGCAGAACTAGCTGGAAAGACTAATGATGGCACTGAATAATCCCCAGGGAGATTCGTGCCGCCAAGGTTAACTGCTGGGAAAGAAGAAGGGAGTTAGGGCTTTTGCAGTGAGTGATGGGTCTGGTATTTCCTGCATGGACATTTCTGGACAGTTAATGCCTGGCTCAGCTATTTATCTTGATGTATGAACAGCAGGAAGAGAGATGAAGGGCCCTGTAGTCTAGATGGGACCAGGTCAGAGGGTCTAGTCTTCCTGTCACACAGCAATTATTTATAGTGGATGCTCAGCAACTCCTACCTGTTTCTCAAACAAACAGAAATCTGCAGGATTCAACTTGATATCTTGTGGACTCCAAAAGGTTGTTCTGGCTCTTCTGTCTTGGTGAAATCTCATTACTTTTCCTTTGAAAGTAATGACTGGCGTCTGAGGGCACTGGGCCTATCCTGGGACTCTGAGGAGCTTGCAAGTGCCACTGAAATAGCCCACAGGTCTTCGTCAGGTCATGAGTGTCAAGTGTGGGTCAGGAGTACAGTTGCAGTGATTACGAAGCATCCATGGAACTTGCCAGATAACAGCTTTCTTTATATGGCTACCTTTGGCTGCCTTTATGAAACAAGGGTCTCTGTAAATGGCATGGGAGATGTTTGCAAGTGGTCAGGTTCCATCAAAGTCAGGAGAAACTGAAATTTGGGGAGCGGAGGGTGGGGCTGGTGGTAGGCCCCAAAGGCCAGGTAGATGGAGTGTGTTAGCGACTGAGCATAGAGAACTCTTGGCATTGTCTTTTACCATTTTGTAAATATCTTTTTAAAATGTGTTTTTAACCATATAAGTAATACATGAATTTATTATTCCTGAGGAAAATAAGTCAAAATAAAAGCATATGGAATGAAAAGTAAAGATCCAGCTGGGCCCCATTTCCTCCCACACCAGTGCAGATGTGATCACTGGGGTCAGTTTGGTGTGTCTGCAGACGTCCTCTGTGCACGTACAGATGGCTCTATGTCCACATGCACACGGAAAGAGCTTTTTTGCTTATATAAAGAAATGAAATCAGAAAGACAAATACCATATGATTTCACTTATATGAGAAATCTAAGAAACAAATAAATGAACAAATAAAATGAAAACAGACTCACAGATACAGAGAACAAACTGGTGATTGCCAGATGGGAGGGGGATTGGGGGCCTGGATGAAAAAGGTGAAGGGATTAAGAAGTCCAAATTGGTGTTACAAAATAGTCATGGGGATGTGAAGTACAGCATAGGGAATATGGTCAATAATATTGTAATGGCTATGCATAATGCCAGATGGTCTTAGACTAATCAGGGGGATCACTTTGTAAATTATATAAATGTCTAACCACTATGCTGTACACCTGAAACTAATTTTAAAAACTCCTACACTGTTGTTTTTCACTTAATGATCTAAATTGAGAATCTTTTTTTTAATGGCTCCGCTATCCCACAGTTGGGATATACTATGACATATCTGACTAGGTAGGCCCCTGCCGGTGGACACTGAGCTTGCTTCTGGTTATTTTGCTATTTATGATAAATAGAGGAGCCTCGCGTATCCCTCCACATACTCTTGTATACACCTGCTAGTGTTTTCTTAGGATAGGTTCCAGATGGTGGGATTTGCTGGGTCAGAAGGCATATGCATTGTATGTTTGGGCAGATATTGCCAGGTTGCCCTTCAGACAGGTCAGACCAACCTCCAGGCTTCCCAACCATGGTCCAAGTGCCTGTAAGCTGGCAGTTTGTCCAGGCATCTAGCACAACAGTGTCACCGGCCTCCTTGGGTCTGGGCTCTGTGGCTCTGAACCAGAGATAACTCTCTGGGGTCAAATGTTTCCTAGGGCTGCTGGCTTTCGGCCTTGTGGCTGCTGCCACTGCCAGATCTCAAAGGGGCGTGTCAGATGGGGCCCTTAACTCACCCAGGCAGGCACCCAGGTCATATCACTGTCTTGGAGAATTGGCTGAGGTGGAAGACACCCCTCATCATGAGGGTAAACTACCCCTGTGACTCACCTGTTGGGAGTCACAGAGTGCAAATATGAGACATTTAGAATTTTAGTACGAGTTAAATGTCACCTCCTCAAAGAGGCCTTTCATGAGGTTCCCCTTCCCCACTGTCTCTTTCTCAGGCCCCTGTTTGTTTCCTTCATAGCACTTACCCAACCTCTAACTTTATATTACTTTTCTCTCGGCCTCCCCCACTAGCCTGTGAGCTAAAAGCAGAGATCTTCCTGTCCTACCCACTGCAGGGTCCCCAACTACCAGATCTGTACTTGGCACAGAGCAGTTGTTTAGCAAATATCAGTTGGTGAATGAATGAACCAAAGATAGCAGGAGAGTAGCATGTGATTAATGGCCAGATGTGCAGAGGGAAACTGCTGGAAGAGTCTGCTGGGAACGAGATCACCTTTCCTGTTGCGAGTGGTCAAGGGAAGCCACAGGGAATGGGGAGTAGGACATGGACCCTTCAGAACTGGAAAGTGAGAGGGGAAGGAGAGAGAGTCTAGGAGCTGGGCAGGATGGAAGCCAAGTCACCCCTACTGGTGAAGGTCAGTGGGTGGCTGCTCTGTCCCCAGCCCTTCTCCAGTATCTGCCAGAACCTGGTCTCTGGCCAGCAAAACCCCTGCATGCCCTCCCTTGCCCAAGCCAGCCTCTGCTTCCGTCCGACCTATAGTCAGCACTTCCATTGAGAGGTATGGCTTTCGGGGACATGGTCTCAGTCCCATAACTAGTTCTTCTTAGCTCTTCTACCTGGGGTGGGGCCTGTATTCACCTGGTCCTCATTCTTCCCTCCCTGGACAAGACAGATCAGAGCTGTCCTGGGAACCAGATGAGTACGGATTGTTAGCAGGCATCCAGAGTCAGGCCCATCATTACTGAATCAGGCTAAATGTAGAGAACACCTTGCTGTAGATTTTAAGTCTTGCTCTGTTTGAGTTGGTCAGTGCCATGCCCTGTAACAGAACAAATTATTGGTAGAATATTAGTTATACCAGCAGGTAAAACAGTGGTGACTTAGGCCCCATCCTTTTCCCCTAGGGCTATTAAATATTTTTCAGCATGTGGCACAGATCATTTGCTAATTATAATTGTGCCTCAGAGTCAGTAACCAGGAAATGACATCAGTAACCTATCCATAGGTGTGTGTATAGGGACTGAGAAGATCAGTTGGTCATGGTCCCCCTCCACTTCCTCACTGTGTGACCTTCAGCAAGTGATTGAATTTTTCTGGGTGGCAATTTTCTCTCAACTCCTAGGTTGTTGAGAGGATTGGACATATAATGTGTAGGTCCTGTTGCCATTATTCATATGTTGACATGGGAAATAGCACAAACAACACGCTGTTCAAATACACAGAGCAAATTCCTAGGAAACCATTCAGACCCAGAAACCAAGGGAAGGAGAACAGTCACCCTTCCTTTTTGTTTTTGACCCTGTCCTTCTGCAGGTCAGTGACCCACAAAAGAAGAATGGTCATCAAGGATGACATGTAAACAAAAAGGAATGCATTTAAATTTAGCTTTTTAAAAAGAGTAAGATAAGATGTCCTGCTCACCCTAATTCAGCTTAAAAACAGGGAACATGAGGAAATCTTTCCCCAAAATTATAATTGTGGCTCATGTTTAAAGAGAGCTTGCTGGGGGCCAGGCCCATATGATCCCCTTAATCTTCCTGATCATGTGCTTGTGTGGCCTTCTGGACCTTTCCCTGTGCATTTATGTCAGCTTGTGTGCTCATGGAGAGTTTTATTTGTGTGTATGTTTTGTTGTTGGCATCATGATAGGAGTATGACTTTTTTTTTCCTTTTAATAAAACATTTTGGTGACCTCTCCTTGTTCGTACATGAGAGGGGAAGCTCCTTTTTAAGCCCGACACGTGAGGACTCGCCACAGTTGATATAACTACTCCCATACTGACAGCCCTTTAAGTTGTTTAACTTTATTTTATTCTGATAAAGGATTCACTTAATTCTCATAATAGCCCTTTGAGGGAGGCACTGTTATTGTCTCCTTATAATACAAATGAGGAAGCTGAGGCTTGGAAGTCACAGAGCTCCAAAGGGTTGTATTTATTCGTGTTCTTATCACGTCCTCTCAGTAGACTGTGGGTTCCATTAAGGCAACCCCCAGGCCTGTCTTGTTCACGACTGTGTCCCCAGCACCAAGAAGAATATTCAATGACTGTACATTGATGAATAAATAGAATGAGCTGGGCTCAGAATCCACATTTTATGACCAGTGACACAATCTTATACACCCTATCCTCCCAGTTCCATCTCTGTTTTGGCCCAAGCTGGGCCTGTGGCAGGTCCTGCTCCATTCCTAGGGGGTCAGAACCAGAGTCCCCTTCCCCTCTTTTCTCCCATGGCCGGCCTTGAGAGTCCCACTCCTGCTCTATCCCCTCCACCCCCTGCCCTTCCCAGCGGGGTCTGGAACACTCCATGAGCTGCTGCTTTTTGCCATGGGGGGCCACCTTGGCCCTCTTCCTCTTGTTGCAGACCCTATAGGTCCTGGGCTGGCTCTGCTTTGGCCATTCTGCTTTCTGTCACCAGGAGGGCCTGGAGCCCTAGTGTCTGGACACTAACCCTATGGCATATTGGCCCCTGCTCAGGACTCGCTTATTCACTCTAGGACAAATGAAACCACAGTCTTGTCTCCTGGAATTGCCTCTCAGTTGGCCTGGTGTGTCATTCTGGGGACTGGGACCAGTGAGGCAATGTTAGGGGAATGTGAGGTAGATCAGCAGTGGTTGGGTGGTGTGTAACCCCCACTTGTGGACAGATAGGGGCCCATTTCAGGTTTATTTCCATGAGTTGTGTGTGGCCTTGTCTGCAAGATCCTGGTCTGTGTGTAGGAAGAGTCGTTCCTCCTGATATGAGGTGCTATGGCCCTTGTCCAGCTGGGCGTGAATGTTTACTTTGCTTTCTTCATCCGGTGGCATTTGTCAGTCTTAGTTCATTCCTTTGTCCTTCCCATTCTCAAACCTTTAGCCCAGTGCCCAACATCCCAAGCTTGTCTCTCACAGGTACCGCCCTCCCCCACCACACACAACCAGAGTGACAGGAAAAGCCTAGGATAAACACAAGGGGCATCGCCAGCCGGAAGGCCTGGGCTTGGGAGGCCCCAACTCCACAGCAACTCCCAGCCCCATCCGTCCTGGATCACTGGCCTTAGGCAACTCACAGGACTAACTCCTTGGGCCTAACTTCTTTATTTGCAAATATTAATTAGGCGCCTGCTATATGTCAGGGACTCTGCTAGGGGTGAATGAGACATAGCCCTGCTTCCAAGGAGCCCACAGTCTGTGGGAGAGGAAAAAAGAGGAAATGAGCAGGGCTGGGCAGTGGAGTAGTGCTATGAACAGGGTAAATGCAGCCTGGGGAGCTTAGAGCTGGGCCGGTTAAGGAAGCTTCTGAGGGAGAAGCAGCCTCTAAGTAGAGTCTGAGAGTCTAACTGGGTTCTAGGTACCGAGACCTGGCGGAGAGAGAGAGAGACAGAGCGTGAGCGAGCGCACCAGTGTGGAAGGTAGTTCTGTAGGACTGGCTCGTGCCACCTGATAGGGAATGAGGCCATTTCAGGACAGTGGTGGTTTCAGAGCCACGTGGCCCACACGAGCCTCATTATGCTGAAGACCAGGCTGAGCTTTTGGTTTTAAGCCGAGGACAACTGTGATCAGATTCATGCTCTGAAAACATCACTCTGCCAGGCAGGGAAGAGAGGTAAGGGGTATGAGCTGGAATCTGAGCACAGGGAGGAGGCTGTTTAAACCTGGGGAGACGGGGTGGTGGCCTCACTGTCCTCAGTCTAGAAAGGTAGTTGTAAATACTCTGTGAAGTTGGATGGAGAAAGCTTTTGTCAGTTGACAAGTACCATGTAGATAATGCAGCTGGCTTTGATCTTTCTTTGTGACCTTCTAGACCCAGAGACTGAGGTCCAGTGATTTCCCTATTATTTTGCATTTTTAGAGCTACCGGGTGGAGCTCTTCTCTTCCATTTCCTCCCACACATGTCCATTCAGGCCTATGAGTTGCTGGGTCACGCCAAAACCCTGTCTAGCTCCATAAGTCAGCTGTCAGCCCCTCTTGCTCCCAGTTTCCAAGATCCCCAGGCAGTGTGGGCAGAAGACGCTGCCATTTGATTGCCAACGGTGATGACCACGTGAGATCTCCCAAGTGCAGGCTGGCTGTTGAGTGTCAGCATCTCCAACAGGGGCAAGAGACCTGCGGAACTGGGACATGCCCAGAGTGACAGTACCTGCTTCTCCAGGAAGCTGCCTCCCAGAGGCCAGTGTTGGCTGGGGCTGCTCTCCTGAGCCCTGCAGCTTCTAGATGCACTGAATGGCCTCCGCGGGCCCAGATGTCTCAGACACTTGTTTTGCCTTTTCCAAAAAAAAAAACTCACTCTCTCTCCTTGGCTAAGTGACAGACCTGTGAATAGGGATCATAGCCTCCACAGGGGTCTTAGTATATATGAAGTGTCAGTATGGGTCTGTGGCAGGATTCAGCCCATGTTGGTGCAGCCCCTTTGCCCAGCACCCCGAATTGAGGGTGTTGGAGGTTGATGGGCAGAACCAGGGTTTGGGCCTCAGAAAGGCAATTTGGGCACTGCAGCCTAAACGCTTCATTTACTCCCATGCGACCCCAGGTAAGATTCTTAACCTCTGAGTGAGCTCATCTCTAAGCGGGGTGCACAAGCCCCACCGCAGAGTGTTGTGGAGGTTCAGTCACATGCTTCTTGTTAAAGGGCCCGCCCCATGGCGGACCCTCAGAGTATGTTGATTTCCCTGTCTCTCTTCTCTCCCACCCTGTCATGGAGTACGTTCTGTTTCATTCCACTTTTGACCTACCTCTTTCTATCCCTGACCACCCTTTTATCAGCTATCCCATTAAATCTTCCTTGTGGCCCAAAGGGAAATCCTGGCCCTCATGGCTGCTAGTGAGGGGAATGCGGTCCTACTGAGTCCTCTGTGGGGCAGCACTGAGGGGTTGGGGACCAGCAGACTACTCCCAGAGCACCAGCCCTGTGTAGTGTCTGGACCCACAGAGCTGAAGCAGATGCCATCCCATTTGGTGGGGACGCCAATAGGAAATGACTTCACTTTAGGGGTCACATAACTGAGCGTGGGGTTAGGGAAGACTCTAAGGGCAGGAGATGGAGATGATACCTCTCAAGGGATAAGAAGGAGCCCTTTGGATTCTGAGCAGGCAAGTGAAGGGCAGGGGGAGGGGGGAGGGTGTGTGTGAGACAGAGAGATAGAGATAGATAGATAGATAGATAGATAGATAGATAGATAGATAGATAGATAGATAGATAGATAATCGAGAGAGATCCCCCAGGATGAGGGAGGCAGTGGAATGGAGAAAAGGGGGCTGAGTTGGAAGTCTGAGGAAGGGAATTGGCAGGACTTGGTGGCTGATGGCGGGAGAGAGGCTGAGGAGCTCAGCTACAGTTAGTGAGGGCAGCTTTACAGAATAGCTGCCCTTTAGGTCTCTGAAAGCACAGAGGGACAGAGCAAGGACAGAGCTACTATTGTAGGTAATAAACTAGAGTTTATCACTTATTTTACAGATGAGGGAAATGCAGCTTAATGAAGGGGGAGTGACTTACATAGGGACACACAGCTACTGACTTGCCCATGGCATCTCCACGGCCCCTTGCCCAACTTCCCCTACCCAGACTGGACAAAGGGGCTCTGGCTCTGCAGCTGCTCTGTTGGCTGAATCGCAGGGCCTTTGGGAAATCCCTTCTCTTCAGCTTAAATGGAAAGATTCAAGGTCAGAAGAGGTTGTCTTAGCCAGCCTGTGACCAGCCAGGGGCTTCCCTCTGAAAGGGAGCAGGGATCAGCCCCTCCCACCAGCTCAGCTACAGCTCTAGGCTCCCCCTCCCTGGACTGGGAACCTAGGGCCTGGGTGAGAAAGGGGGTGGAGTGTGTGAAGTCAACCTTTGCTGTGATAACTGCCCCCAAAGGCCGGCCTGGTGTCCACGAGATGCCCTTTCCCTAGGGGCAGGAGCAGGGCACCCACTCAGGACTATGACCTTCTATTCCAGACAGACCAGCACACAGGGCTCTTTCCCTCCACACCATCCTCCTGACACTTATTATGAACATTTTCACACACACAGCAAAGTTGAAAGATTTAACCAACCACCTGGACTCTACCATTAACATTTTTCTCTACTTGTGTGATCACAAATTATTCATCCCTCACTCTTATTTTTTAAATGTATTTCAAAGTGAAGTGCAGGCATCAATACATTCTCTGCTAAATATTTCAGCATGTATATCATTAACCAGAGCTCAATACCTATTTACATTTTTTCTTATGCGAAATTTACATACAGTGAAAAACATAAATCTCACATGTACATGTCCTGAAGCCACCTTTCACTCAGCAAAATAAATATTTTTGTGGCTCATCCACATTGTTGCATACAACAATAGTGCATTGCTTTTTTAAATAAACTTTTAAATTTTGGAATAACTTTAGATAGTTCAGGGTTTTCATATGCCCCATACTCAGTTTCCTGCGTTGTTTACATCTTATAGTTCCATGGTTCATTTGTCAAACCAAGAAACTGACTCTGGTACATTATTAAATAAATTCCAGACTTGATACGGATTTCACCAGGTTTCCTGTCATATCCTTTCTCTTCCAGGATCCAATCAAAGGCACTACATTATACTTAGTTGTCATGTCTCCCTGTGCCCTCTGCTTGTTTTCTCGGTCTTTCCTAATTTCTCATGACCTGGACAGTCTTGAGCACTGGCCAACTAGCCTGCAGAGTGTCCCCACTTTGGGTTCGTCTGATAGTTTTCTCATCATGAGACCAGGTTTTGTGTTTTTGGAACGCTCAGGAAGTACATGCTAGCCACACAACTTCATGCTGTTACCCCTCATTTGGTTAAGATAGTGTTTGCCAGGCTTCTCCAGTTTAAAGTTGCTATTTTCTCTCTCCCAGCTCTGCTCTTTGGAAGTGAGTCACTAAGCCCACCCTTCAGAGCAGGGGGTGGGAAGAGGGCAGGAATTAAGCTCTGCCTCCTGGAGCGGGGAGTATCTACATGTATTATTTGGAATTCTTCTATAAGGATTCCAAAAGGAATTTCTCCCCATTTATTTATTAAGTCATTTATTAATTGGCTGATTGTTGTTCATTGACTTTGTATTTTTATCAACATAACGTACATAATTTACAAAGTTAAGGCTTATGAGGAAAAAGAATAACTTCTTAAGGTCTTACAATTATTCATTCTGGTACTTCTAAATGATATGCTTACTCTGCTATTGGTATTTCTTGTTGATTTTTTTCTTTTTATATTGAACCATATGAAATTGCCAATAGTTAACCGTTTATGATCTGCAAAAACAGCAGTTTCATGTAGTTCAATCTAATACCTCATATTTTGACTTCCTGCTACTTGTGTGCCCAGCTGTTTGTGTGTGACATTGGTGCTGTGATTTTATAATGGACATTCCTTTCATACTGTGATAACTGCCCCCAAAGGACAGCTGTGGGACAAGGCCTCAGGGGCTTCCTGGGCTCTGTCTGCTTTACTGATACCCACCCACAGAGGCAGAGTTCTGTGCCCCCTGGCAAACTGGATCCCTGTACATAGCCTTGCAGGGTCCATGTCTCCTGGTATAGCCTTAGACCAACTATTGACCCCTTTGTGCCTTAATTTCCTCATCTGTAAGATGGGGATCGTCAATCCTTCCAGACAGGCCCCTGTGGTGCCTTGTCCTAAGTTCCTCCAGGCAACTCCATCCCCTTCTTCCTGCTCTCAGTGTGAGAGGCTGCCCAGGACTGGGCTCTCAGGGTCAGAGGCCAAGATCCCAAGCTCAGCTCAACCCTCTGACCTGCTCCAAGACCCTAGCCAGGTCCCCCGCTTGCTCTGGGCTTCCGTCTCCCCGTCTGTGCCGAGAAGTGGTAGTTGCTGATAGTCTGAAAGGCCTCTAAATGCCTGAGAGCTGGTGAGGTCTGCAGTGGGGAGCCCCTCTCCCCTCCCCCTTCCGTGGCGCTGGGCCTTGCCCCTTCTGTTCCAGGGCCTGGAGGTATGGGAGCTTGGGACAGATGGGAGTGTAAGGCTGTAGGTCTAGCACGTGAGAGATCTTGGGAAATCCCTGTTTCTCTCTGGGCCTCAGTGAGAGGGATGGTAGGCTGTGTTTCTAGGGCCCTTTTGATTCTGTGGTCCATACAAGAAAGACTGAGCTGGGCACATATACCATGGCGGCAGAACCATTTGAGGAAGGAGTACAGTCCTCAGGCAATCAGAGATGAATGTAAATCTGAAATTTGGATGAGTTTGCGCTACCAAATAGAGGTTAGTGGAGCCAAGACCCAATCTGGGGAGTAAGGAAGGGCTTCTCTGAGGAAGAACCTTCCTGATACTTGAAGGGGAAGCAGGTGTTGACTAGATAAAAGGGGAGAGACTATTCCAGGCAGAGGAAACAGCAAAGATCTGCAGTGGGAGGGAAGAGGCCAGTGTGGCTGGAGCAGAATGAGGTAGAACAGGGGAGAGGATGATGCATGTACACAGCAGGGACCAGGTACAAGGCCTCAGAACCCCAGGGAGTTTGGTCTTCACCCTACAAGGCATAGGAAGCCTGTAGAGGACTTCGATCAGATTTGTTTTGAAAAGCAACCTCTGGCCGCTAGGGAAAATGCACTGAGCGGAGAGGAAGTTTGCGATTCAGGGACCCCAAAGAAGAGACTGCTGTTGAGATGACAGTGACTTTGTCCAGTGTGGTAGCTGTGAAGATGGGTAGAAATGGGTGGATTTGAGAGTTTAGGAGGTAGAACTGGCAGGACTTAGTGGTTTTGTATATAGGAGAAGTATTGGGTGATTCTGTGGCCTGAGCACCTGGATGGAAGATGGGAGACATAGGTTCCTAGTGGGAGAAGCAGGTTTGACAGGTGAGCTGGCTGGGGTGGAGGGGCCTGTGGGCACCCAAGAGGTGAGGTGGGGCCTCTGGTTGCACAAGTATCAGTCTGGAGTTCAGAGGCCAGGGCCTGGGAAGGAGATGTGTGTGGATCTTGGTATAGGAAGGGAGGGCAGTACAGGTACTTCTGAGGTGCCAGCGAGACCTTGCAGGGTCAAGTGTAGGTCCTGAGGTGGAAGACCCTAGAAAAGGTCTCTCCAACAGTTGCCTAGCCCCTCAGGTACCCAAGGTTCAGGAGGAGGTACCTCAAAGTTTCTCTCTTTCTCCCCTCCAGATCCTGCTCATCTCCGATTACTTCTACGCCTTCCTGCGGCGGGAGTACTACCTCACTCATGGTCTCTACTTGACCACCAAGGATGGCACGGAGGCCATGCTTGTGCTCAAATAGGCCTTGCGGGCACAGGGCTGCACGGACCTCAGGGGCTAGAAGGCCAGAAGCTGGGCCAAGCCCTCTAGCTAGAGTTGCCAGCAGACAAGTCCTCAGGCAGATGAGGTTCAAGTCCAGGGTCACAAATCTTGGCACCAGAGGGGGAGCCAAGGCTGGCAGCAAGGCCTGTGGGGTGTTGCCAGGAGCACCTCCACTTGGACCCCCAATTTGTATCTCTGCACTCCAGGGAGCCCCCTCCCGGGCAAGAGAGGGGGAGAAGCAGGTGAGCAGGGTTTGTTAGGTTGTGGCTACTTAATAAATGTTTTTTTTGTTATGAAGCAGTCTACCCTGGGCCCACACTGCACTCCTGGAAGAGGTGGGATTGGCCCCTAATACTGCCATGGTACACTACACAAGGGTGTGGGTTTCCAGGATGAACCCTAAGTCCACAGAACACAAGTCTGTGCACTGGAGAGCCAAAAACTGCATGGGACAGCCCCACCAGCACCCCTCCCCACCCCGCAAGCAGCTGGAGGCAAAGGGCCAGGCAGGCCTGAGCAATCTTTATTCTGCAGAGGGACAATGACCACAGATCCATTCAAGACCAGGTGAGCTGGGGACTAGTCCTTCGGGAGAGGGTAGGTCCAGGCAGGGGGCAGCGCCTCAGGTGGGGGAGGGGCAGACAGGCAGGAACTAAAAAAAAGATAAACCAGACAGCAGGGGTGCTGGGGGCGGGGGCGGGGCTGCTCCATACCTTCCCCCATCAAGCACCCAGAGGGACAACCCTAACGTGACTGCATGACTAGCCCAGGATGCACCCAGGACAGAGTCAGAGTGGTTGGTGCCCCCTAAGGGGCAGCATCCCCGCCCAGCCCCCCAGGGGCAGAAGCAGCTCAGTTCAGGAGCCAGGAGCCTGGCTAAGAGCCTGATAGGGCCCCTCCTCCCAAGCCAAACCCCCCCCCCCCCCACTGCTGGCTCAGAAGTCAAGGTTTCCTGGGAGGCGTAGACCATGTAGAGGAAGCCGTCATCATCTTTCTCCTGCTCATAGATGTCTGCGATGGGCGTGGACACGCTCACCATGCTGTGCTGGTTCACCAGCAAGAAGAAGGCCTGCGTGGGGTTAAGCTGCAGGCGGCGCCTGAGGTGGACAGGAGGCCATGCTGAGTGTGAGGGGCTTGGCTGCTGGGTGGGTAGAGCCCGGACTCCCCCCAGATGATCCCAGCCCCTTCCAGAGGCTCTCACCCGATACTGACCTCAGCCCTGACCTTGATCTTTCCCAACCTTCCCCCACCCCTTCTCAGAAGGACCCGGCCCACCGCCGGACCCCAGCAGGACCCAAGTACCCCTCTGACAGCTGCCGCCCACGCACCGGATTATCTTGACCAACTCGCTCATGTTGACATGGTCTGGGACCAGGAACTTGGTCTTGTCTAGGACAGGCAGCTGCTTCTCACCCTTGTAGCGCTCGATGATCACCTGGGAACAGGGTGGGGAGGGGGACGCATGAGCCCGGGGCGGGACCTGGGGCCCTGCAGGGGTGTTAGGGGGCCGCGGGACTCACCGGGATCTTGCTGGGGTGCTGGTCGCGGATCTGCTGCACCTCCTTACAGCGGTCGGCTGTGGAGGGAGAGCTGGCAGTGAGGCTGGGCCGAGGTCCTCCTCACGGTTGGCCCCGCCTGTCCCAGAGGGGCGGACCCCGGCCCCACCTCCCCAGAGCCCCCGCCCCCGGGGCCATTGGGCAGGTCCCGGCCCAGGCCTGAACCTGCCGCCTAGCCTGGGGTCCAGCTGGAGCCTGACGTCACGGGGCTGACGTCACCTGCAGCAGTCAGATCGGTCGCGCCTCCCACCCCCCCTCCCCGCAGATCGCCCGCTGGGCCTCACCGAAGCTCCGCCGCTGCTTGAAAGGCCGGTCAGAGGGCATCTCGCGGGCCCGGCAGGGCGCACAGGCTGAGGCTCCGAGGTGCACGGCGTAGGGATGTAGCTGTGGTTCAGGGGCTCCGCACCTCACGCTCAAGGGCTCCGGGGCTCACGCTGAGCCCGGCGGCGGAGGCTCAGGGAGGTAACTCGCCTGGGTGACGTCAGGTCACAACATTCCTTAAAGGGGAGGCCGGTGCGCTGCTCCCATTGGGCCGACGCAAAACCCGCCCGCCCAGACCGTGACGTCAGGGCGCAGAGAGCCTGGATCCCCGACTCGCTCTGTAAAGGGCGGGGGCGCCCAGGGCGCGTCACAGTCCTGTGACGTCATGGCCTGTGTGGCCCCTCTCCCCCAGGCCCAGGCTGAGCCGAGACTGAAAAGCCGGGTGCTCGCAGCTCCAGAGGCGGCGGGAAAATCGCAGGCCAGGATGCAGCTCGGCATCCTCTGCTCCTGCTTCACTGTCATCTGACAGTGCATACGCAGAGTCTCTTAGTTCCAGAGGCGCTGAGGATAACAGCAGTTAACCAAAAGTCCTCCTCTCATTCCTGGAGCTTATGGTTAGAGAAAAAGGTGGGATAGGGAGAGATTAAAATATAAAAGCAAGATACTAAAAAGGAACACAGATTTTAAAAGGAATTTCTAGAATTGGCGGAAAACTATTGAAATTCAAGTCTCAAAGGATGAGGCAAGAAAGATTAGACACCGCAGGAGAGAATCTCTCTGAATTGAAGGATAATCAGAAGTGATTAAATAGAGAAACAAGGTGATGGAACATGTAAAAGAGGAAGTGACCTAAAGTTGAGAAGAACTCACACGGCCAATCAGAATTCCGGAAGGAGAGAAAAGAAAGATGGAGAGGCAGTTCCTGAAGAAGAGCTTCCAAAATTGATTAAAGACCAGGATCCTCACATAAAATCCAGAGCAGAATAAATAAAAATAAAAGCATCTAGGCACTTTGTAGTGAGTTTATAGAACTCTAAAAGAAGAAATTAGGTGAGAAAATGGTGAGCAACTAAACTGGGAAACACATAAGTCATTTAACATGCACTTACTTGGCACGTGAATAGTGATGATTAATTTGTGGGTTGCAAAACAAGGAGCATGGGACACAGTGACAGGTAAGACTGGAGGGGGTAATCAGAGTTCAAGTATTCTAAGAAGATTTTTTTGAGAGGAGGAGGATAAAGATGATAATCGTCTAGCTTTGTAAAGTCAGGTACGTATTTCAGACACTTAACAGAAATCGCTAAAAGAATAGAAATAGGAAGTATAACTGCCAATGCAGAAAAATGGTTAGAAAAGGATATTAAAATACAATGGAAGACAGAAAAGATGAAAAGGGAAGCAAAGTAAAAGAATGGTATATAAATGGTACAAAACCAGAGGTAGAAAATGTTTCATATTCACCTATTAAAACAGGGATGATCAGATTGGCAGCAACAACAAAAAAATACAGCTCTATGCTGTTTACAAGAAGACATTTAAAACCTTAGGTCATCAAAAGTAAAAAAAATGGAAAAAAGTACACTTGAGAAAAACTAACCAAAAGATTATCTATAGAAAAATCAGACAAAATAGGCTTTAAGGCAAAAGACATTATTAGAGACAAAGAGGTCACCACAATGATTAAAAGAACAATATCTAGGATGACATAACAATTCTGAACTTGTATGTTAGAGGTAAAAAAAAAAAAAGTCAAAAAGTGTTTAAAGCAAAAGTCTCGGTACAAGGAAAAATTGCCAAATCCTCCAGCATAGTAGGAGCTTTAAGAGCTATTTCAGTAACTGATAGACCAAACAGCCAAAAGAATATAGAAGATTTTAATACTATTAATAATCCTCATCAATGGACTCTGATATAACCCTGAACTCAATATGTTACTTTCAAGCACATAGGAAACATTTACCAAAAAAAAAAAAAAAAAAAAAAAAAAGACTTAACTACTAGATTCTGAGAAATTAGTCAACAGATACCAACTACTCCATTTCATACAACAGTCCCTGACCACAGACACGAGCCAAGTAAGCTCCAAATTTAAACATTTTTCTTAAAAAAATGTATTACTCAAATATGAAATCATATAGAAATGAAACCTATTTAGATCAAACCAAAAATGAGAATACATGTAAAAACTCAGGGTGGGGCGGGAAGCAACTAAAGCAGCATTTAGAAGATTTATAGCCTTGTATGAGGTAAGAAGTAATATGGAAAATTTATGAGCAGTGTCAATTTTAAAAAGGAATAACAGTGTAAACCCAAAGAAAGTGAAGGATGATAATAATAAAGAGCAGAAATTGATGAAATAGAAAACAAAAACACTAGTGTAGACCGCAAAGCAAAGCTAGATCTTTGAAAAGATCAATACAGTAAACATTAATTGCAAAAAGAACATAACTATCTCGATATATCAGAAATGACAAAAAGATTTTAAACTTTATGCCATTAGTAAATTTAAAGTTTAGATGAAAAGGACAATTTTCTAGAAAAAGATAATTTGCCAAGACTAATTGAAAAAGAAATAGATACTGATTAGCCATATATCTCAAAAGCCACTAGTTCAACTGGTTTTCTAAGTGAGTCCTCTCAAAATAAATCCTTAAACTTGCAAACATGCTTACCAGTAAAACACCATAGTATATGGTAAAATGCTAAGCATTATTCCCTTTAAAGCCAGTTACAAAATTTTTAATTTTTTCATTGAACAAAATACAGTACTGCTATGCCCAGCCAGAGCACCAAGACAAGGAAAAGAGCAAAACTATCATCCATAGCCAGAATAACCAAAGGAATCTACAAACAATATAAGATTGCCAACTGATAAAGTTTGACAACACGATACAAAGTTTTAGAGGAACTTTTTCATACTGCCGTTGGGAGTGTAAATCATTTCAGCCATATTGGAGAACAATTTGACAAAATCTACCAAAACTGAAGATGCCTGTATCATACAAACCAGCAATCTCACTTCCAGGTGCACATGAGCCCAAAGAAACATGGTTAGGTATGTTCGCTGGAGCGTTTTCATAATAGTGAAAAATTGAGATGCACCTAAATGTTCAATATCTTGTATATTCCTGTGTCTAGAATGACACACTGTTCTAGTAAAAAAGAAAAGGAGTCAGCAAACTTTCCCTTTGAAAAACCAGACAGTAAATATTTTTGGCTTCACAGGCCATATGGTCTCTGGCAACCATCTGTTAGAGTGTGGAAGCAGCCTTAGACAACCAGAATGGGCATGGCTTTGGATATTTACTAAAACAGATTTGTTCCGAGGGCCTTAATTTGCTGACTCTTGATCTACAGCTGTGTGTGTTAAAGTGGACAAATCTCGAAGTTGCACGAGACTGCGTGTAATCAGCTGAAAAGAGTAACGGAAAGAACTAGGTTGGGCATGGACTTGGGGAAATGGTTCCACCTCTTTTGTCAGACTAAGCCCCGGGCTGAGGCTGCAGTGGGGGAGGAGCCCACCACCCAAATCTCAAGGTCTGTGCTCACTCTTCCTCTCACCTGACCCATCAGCAGGGCTAACACACCCTCCTCCAGTCCTCTGGTTTCTCTCATGACTTCATCCTCTCTCTCCATTTCTTCTGAATCTAAAATCCTGGCCTACTCCTTGTCTCTACTTGAAAGTCTAGCAAACATCTCAAACTTGACCTCCCCCAAATGAACCCACGATCTTCCCCTAAATGTAATCTTCCCAGTTCCAATCTGTCAACTTTGACTCCTTTCTTTTCCTCGCTTCCACATCCAATCCGTGCCCAAATACTATTGGTTCTACATTCAAAATATCTCCAGAATCTGACCACTTCTTACCACTTCTGCCACTGCCACTCAGGCCAAAGCTGCCACCATCTCTTGCCAGACTACTCCCGTCGTCTCCTCACTGATCTCCTTGCTTTGGCCTTGCCTGCTCCAGTCTGGTCTCACTACACTGACGAAAGCAATCCCGTTGGATCATGCTGTTCCTGCATCCCACTCATTCAGAGCAAAAGTCAAAGGCTAAACAGTGGCCCATGAGGCCTGTGGGATCAGCCTCCCCGCTGCTCCTCTGGCCTCATCTACACTCACCCTCGCCCCCTTGGCTTCAGCTATGCTGGCCTCCTCACTGTTTCAGGAACCCCAGGAACCCATTTGTGCCCCAGGGCCTTTCTGTACTTATCGTTCCCTTTACCCAGAATATTCTTTCCCAAGATCTCTGCGTGGCTCACTCTCATCTCCAAGGTCTCCTCAGGGAGGTCTTCTTGAATGATCTTATTTAAGACTGCAGCCCCCACCCCAGTCACTCTTTAACTTCCCTTCCAGTGCTTTGCTTAATTTTTTGCCAGAGGAAAATTAATAAGTTAAATAATTTTTCTAAACATTTTATTACGAGAATTTTCAAGCACACAAAACTCGAATATGACTACCCATATACCCATCGGTTAGTCTATGCTTAATACTTGCTCCATTTGCTTCATCACTATCTGTCTGTCCGACCATCCATCCATCTACCCATTATATCTTTTTGATGCATTTAAAAGTAAGTTGCAATCCAACATTCATTGTGATAAAAACTTTCAACACAGTGAATGTAGAGGGAACATACCTCAACATCCTAAAGGCTATCTATGACAATGCCACAGCTAACATCATATTTAACAGTGAAAACCTGAAAACTTTTTCTCTAAGATCAGGAACAAAACAAAGATGCCCACTTTCACCACTTTTATTCAACATAATATTGGGAGTCCTAGCCAGAGCAATTAGGCACAAACAAACAAACAAACAAATAAATAAATGGCATCTTTTTACTTCAGAAAGGAAGTAAAATTCATTTGCTGATGGCATTATATATAGAAAAATCCTAAAGACCCCACCAAAAAACTGTTAGAACTGAAATTTAGTAACATTTGCATTATACGAAAATTAATATACAAAATCTGTTGCATTTCTGTACACTAATAACTGTCAGAAAGAGAAATTAAGAAAAACAATTCCATTTAAAGTTGCATCAAAAGATAAAATACTTAGGAATAAATTTAACAAAGCACTACAGATTCAATGCAATCCCTATTAAAATTCCAATAATATTTTTCACATAAATAGAACAAACAATTCTAAAATTTGTATAGAACCACAAAAGACCCAAATAGCCAAAGCAGTTGTGAGAAAGAACAAAGCTGGAGGCATCATGCTCCCTGATTTCAAACTATATGACAAAGCTACAATAAACAAAACAGTATGGTATTGGCATAAAATCACGCATAGATCAACGAAACAGAATAGAGCCCAGAAATAAACCCATGGTCAACTAATTTATGACAAGGGAGCCAAGAATACAAAACAGGGACAGTCTCTTCAGTAAATGGTGATGGGAAAAGTGGACAGCCATATGCCAAAGAATGAAATGGATCATTATCTTACACTGTACACAAAAATTAAGTTAAAATAAAGACTTGCATGTAAAACCTAAAACCATAAACCTCTTAGAAGAAAACGGGCAATAAGCACCTTGACATCGGTTCTTGGCTATGATTTTTTGGATTTGACACCAAAAACGAAGGCAGCAACAGAAAAAAATAAATGGGACTACAAACTAACAGGCTTCCACACATCAAAGGAAACTATCGACAAAATGAAAAGACAACCTACCGAATAGGAGAAAATGTTTGCAAAGCATATGTCTGATAAGGAATTAATATTCAAAATATATAGAGAACTCTAACAAAAACACAATCCAATTTTAAAAATGGGTAGAGGATCTGAACATTTTTCCAAAGACATACAGATGGTCAGCAGGTACATGAAAAGGTGTTGAACATCACTAATCATCTAGAAAATACAAATCAAAACCACAGGATATGACCACACATCTATTAGAATGGTTATTATCAATAAGACAAGAAATAACGAGTGTTGGTGAGAATGTGGAGAAAGGGAACCTTTTTCTACTGTTGGTGGGAATATAAATTTCCCCTATGGAAAACAGTATGGAGTTACCTCAAAAAATTAAAAATAGAACTACCATATGATCAGCAATTCCACTTCTGAGCACCTGAAGGAAGTGAAATCACTATCTTGAAAATATATCTGCACCCCCATGCTCACTGCATTATTCACAATACTCAAGATATAGAAACAACCTAAGTGGCCATCGGTAAATAAATGGATAAAGAAAATGTGGTATAAATATATACAGTGGAATATTATTCAGCCATAAAAATGAAGGGAATCTTGCCATTTGCAGTAACGTGAATAGATCATAATCTCACTTATATGTGGAACCTAAAACAAATCCAACTTCACAGATACAGAGAACAGATTAGTGATTGCCAAAGGTGGGGGAAGGGTTAGGGAAAATGGGTGAGGGGGGTTAAAAGTTACAAACTTCCTGTTATAAAATAAGTCATAGGATATGACATCCAGCACAGTACAGCACGGTGACTATGATTAGAAATACTATAGTGTATATATGAAAGTTGCTAAAACAGTAGAACTTAAAATTCTCATCACAAGAAAAAAAATTTTAACTACGGTGATGGATGTTAACTAATTGTGAGGATCACTTTTGCAATACATACAAATAATGAGTTATTATGTCGTACACCTGAAACTAATACAATGGTATATGTCAATTATATCTCAATTTTTTTAAAAGGAGAAAAAAAAAGTAAGTTGCAGATATCAATTCACTTTATCCCTAAATCCTTCACATTCATGTCAGTATTTATTTTTGGTTCTTTTTTTTCTTTAGAGGGATAAACTTTACATACAATTAAACATAGATTCTAAGTGTGCATTTGATGAGCTTTGACAAGTACTCACACCTGTGTACCCCAAACCCCTATCAAGATAACAGAACGCAAACATCACCTCTTTACAAAGTTCCCTCTTGCACCCCTGCTCCAGTCCACTCCCACCCCCACCTCCACAGGCAACCACCATTCCAAGTTTTTCACCATAGATTAGTCTGACCCGGCCTTGAACTTCATATAAATGGAAGTCTACAGTATGTCATCTGTTGTGTCTGACTTCTTTACCACAACAAATTTTTTTTTTTTAATTTTTTTAGGCGAGGCAACCCTTGGTTGACCTCACAGATTGCAAGGACCTCGTCAGTTTACAATCCCTTATTTTTATTTATTTTTTACGCCTACAGCACCTGGTCTTCCTAGGTGGTCTCCCATCCAAGTACTACCCAGGCCCACCCCTGCTTAGCTTCTGAGATCAGACGGGATCGGGTGTGTTCAGGATGGCATGGCCGTAGACTACGATGAAGTTTTTTGAGGTTTATCCATGTTGCAAACGTCAGACCACTTCTTTATATTACCCAGTAGTTTGCATTGTATGGAAGTACTACAGTTCGGTTATCCATTCTCTTATTGATGGACACCTGGGCTGTTTCCAGTTTTTGGTGATTATGAATAAAGCTGCTATGAACGTCCCTGTAACAGTCTTTGTGTGTACATATTCATTTTGTTTCACTTGGACAAATATCTAGGAGTGGAATTGCTAGGTCATGGGGTAGATGTGTGTTTAGTTTTATAAGAAATTACCAGATCTTTTTCCAAAGTGATGGTTCCATTTTAGATTCTTATCAACAATATATGAGATTTCCAATTGCTGTGCATCCTTGCCAACATTTGGTGTTACCAGTTGTTTTAATTTTAGCCATTCTGGTAGGTGTGTAGTGGGACCTCGTTGTGGGTTTAATAAGCTATATAATTTAAATTTTTAATCTTACTTTATTTCTCCCTCCCACAAACATGCAAGCCCCTTAAGGGCAGTGTTTTCTATGTTTGATTCCTGCTGAATCACATCACTTGAACAGAGTGTAGCACATGGTAGGTGCTCAGTAATTACTCGTTGGCTGAGGCACCCTTCTCTGAGCCCACACATGTCATGTCCCTGAGTCACTCACTGCCCATTTGAGAGTGTCAGTCTCCTTTCCAGACCATGTGCAGGCTTTGAATATGGGCCAAGCACTGCTGCTGGGCACTAAGGGGTCTGAGAGGACTGTTTGGGATTGTTGAGGAAACTGTCATCTCAGGGCAGTGTCTCACCCATGTTCAAGCTCACCGTCCCCACTCACCCTATTCCTGCTATTCTGGGCTTCTGACTGGGACTCTGACATGGCCTTGGCTGGCTTGTCACAAGAGGCTGGAGCAACCCCTGGCCAGAAGGTATGTGTGTGTGGGTCATCAGTTACTATGTGACCATGGCAGGTTCCCTCTCTGAGCTTCTGTTTGCTCCTTTACACAATGGCAGAGAGACCTCGGTCTAGTTTTACAACTTACTGGATAACTTTGAACAAATTCTTTCCCCCTGAACCCTCAATATTTTTATCTACAAGATGGAGATAGGAACAGAACCTGATTCTGAGGTTAAGGATCAGTTTGTGACCTGGAGGGCACAGTCATGGGGACACAGGGCCTGGAATCAGAGGGACCAACTTCAGTACCACACGGGGCTGTGGTATCTTATTTAAGGCAGTGAACTCACTCATAAAATGGGCCTAACATTGGGAGGACCCAGTGTCCAAATCAGGGACATTATCTCTGAGTAAGGATTGATTGTTCCTGTTTACAGACTCTAAGTGGAATTTTCCAAAGATTTAAAGGCCTGAAACTCACTCAGAAGTCTCCAAGCCACAGGCTTGGGATGCCCCACCTCGCTCTTGAAGCTCACTGGGAAGTGGAAGCCATGACCACCAACTCCACTTCCCACATGCAGTTTCGGACCTGGCCTTTCCTTCCTTTGGGGCTCCCTCCCTCGGTCCTCTCCTCTTTATGTGGTCAGGGGAATGCTCAGTTTTCAACCCACCTCTCTGAACGATGGGCAAGGTTCTCTTCCTCCTCTGTTCTCAGCCCCTGCCCTCCCCAGACACCAGCCCTCAGAGCTGGCCAGTCACCTGGAGAGGTTGCCTCCCTAGGCCTTTCCAGCTGCGCCTCAGCGTTCTTGTCCTTCCTTGGCCCTCAGCTCTCCTCAGCCCACTCATATCATTCTGGGTCATGTCCATGTACACAACCATCAGTGCCTCCAACATGACAGTGATTCCAAACTCCCCACCTCCAGCCCCTGACTTTCCCTCTGGGTCTCAGGTCTGGGTCCTGAACAAAGGTTGCCTCAGAGGCTGAGGCTTCTCAAACTGAACACATCCAAATGGAGTCACCATCTTCCCCAATACCTGCACCTCCAGCTAATCCCCACCTGCCCTTGCATCCATCCCATCACCACGGCCTGACTCAGACACAACTGGGCTTGTCCCTCGCCCACCAATCCGCCCACACCTTGAGTCATCTCAAGCTTACCCCAGGTCACTCTCAAACCCATCTGCCCACTACTAGCCCTTTCTGCTGTCACTCTGCCAGGTCACCTCTCCTCTGAAACCTGCTCCACTTGGCCTTGGCCTCACACTTTTCTAGTCTCAGACTAGACTGCACCTCACCAATGCACCTCTCCTGCACACGCATGTCGAGGGGCACCCTGACCACCAGAATTCCAGCAAGACTTCTGCTTCCACCCTCTCATTATCAATTGCTTCCTGACCTGTCTCCACTTCCTCCTTGCCCAACAGTAATGCCACAGCCCATCATGATGATTACTTCCCAAAGTGCTTACCTCCTTCATTCTTCTGCTGAGTTAACCTGGCAAAATCCTAGTCTTGGTTAAAAGCCAGCTGTGAATTTACCACACAGCTGCACCCCTGGTTGCAAAAGATGATGCAAAAGTGTTGACTGCAACGATGCTCAGCTGGGCCCAGCCAGCCACCCCAGGCAAGCACCTATGAGTCCCCTTGAGGTCCCATTCTCTCACTTCAGGTAAGTCTTGATGCTCACCTTGGGAATCCCCTCCCCTCAAAGATACTGCTCTCATCCAGGCCACCAGCAGGGTTCACTTGGCTGTGTTCCTGATTCTGCTGGGCCCTGCATTCTCTACAGAGCCATCAGAATGCAAATTATGTGTACAATTTTAAAGATAGGAGACTTCAAAGATATTTCATGTCTGCAATGGATTCTCCTTGGTCTGTCCCTCCAGATTCTCCCTGGAGTTCCAGAAACTCCCATTCTTCAGTTACTTCATTGAAAAAGGGCTAAAAGCACCTAGCGTAGCATTAGCTTATTGCAAACTTTTAACAGTTTTTACCCAAATACTTGTATAAAAAAAATGAAATAGCAATTTAAATACTTGCAGCTGTTCCTTCTGATATTATTTTCATGTTTCTAAGCACCATGGTTTTCCTCCTATTTCTTTAGTTCTTACCATGGAAGGAGATGTATGTGACTCTTGACTTTTCTCCGCTCTTCCCTTCCCTCAGCAGTTAGATTGCTATTCAGGGTTTGCAGTATTTTGCCTGCATAATTATTATTCACAGCCAAGCCACATGATATGCCTTGGATTTGCTTTTTATTGTACAATTTTTTATTTTCTGGAGTTTTGGCTTAATTTTTCAATTCCTGTTTTGTTTTCCATACCTCAATACTAAATTATCCCTAAGTTTCTTGCAAAGCTAAAACTCTTCTCTGAACGCATCAGATAACCTTTCAATTTTTTCTTCTTGGAAACATCCTCCAACCCTATTCAGAATTCTGTCTAGGTTTACTGCCCAGCATCCTTCACCATCATTCTGATGTATCCCTTTTGTCTCTCATCTTTTGTCTCTCATGTTGGAGTTTCAAATTGCCTGAATCCCATGTCTTACTTTACTTCCTTATTTTGATGTAGGTTTCAATAGCTTCCTGAAAAATGGTGCATGGCAGACAAATGACCTTCTCTATCTGAAAATATTTATCTTACTATTACACTTGACCAATAGTTTAGTTGAGTATAAAACTCTAGGTTGTAAATAATTTTTTTAATGAGGATTTTAAGGGCATTGTTCCACTTTCTTCCAGTTTCTAGTGATGCTGTTGGGATGTCCAGTGCTTTTGCAATGTCTAAATCCTTTGTACTCATTTTCCTTCACTCTCTGGCTTGTGTCTGTCCACTGTCTGAGATTTCATGATGATGGGGCATGTCATGGATCTTTTTAAAATTAATTGCTTTGGATACTCAGAACTTTCAATCTGGAAACTTTTGTCCTTAGTTTTGGAAATTTTTCATATACTCTTGCTGGTAATTTCCTTCTGTTTTCTTTCTGGAACTCCTCTTAATCAGATGATGAATATCTCAGACCGATCCTTTCATTTTCTTACACTTTCTCTTCCATTCTTTTTTCCCATTTTGGGGGAGATTTTTCTCAATTTCTCTTGCAACTCTTCTGGTGAATTTATTCCCTTCGTATTTTCAATCTTTCAGGAGTCCCTTATCTCCGAATATTTTTGTTATAGCCTCCTCTGTTCTTAACCATATAAACCTCTATGCCAGTGGTTCTCAACCCTAGCTTCACGTCACAAAAACCTGGGGAGTTTTTACAAACTAATAAAGTCCAGGGCTTTACTCTCAAGGATTATGATTTAATTGGTCCACGGTGAGTCCCAAGCAGGTTTTTTTTTTTTTTTTTTTTTAATTTTAATTGGCTGTCTCATCTCCACTAGAAGTAAGTGCTTGTCATTATCTCCTTAGTGTTTAGACTGGGGCCTAGTGCGTATTCGGCATTCACTAACTGTTGAATGAATAAATGAATAAAACATTGTTCTGTATAGAAAGAATTATAAAATAAGAATTACAGGCAATCTACTTTTGTTCATGTTTTTCCTAAATGTATCTGAAAACTTAGTACCTGAAAGTTAAATAAGTCTTGCATGTCAAAAAGTATTTAACACCAAGAGTTAAAAACAATAATGAAATTCCCTACTTCATCTTGCCTTTTAGGCAGTCTTTTAAAACTTATTTCTTATAAACTAGGAAGTTAAAGTGTAATTTTTTTTACTAGTTTCTGCTGTGACCCCCAAAGCAATAGTTGCCATATGTAAGGAGAGGAGCAGGAAGGACCAACGTTGGAGTGCAAAACAAAGTGGACCAGAGTGAGCTCAGACTTCTACCTGATCTTTAGCCTATGAAAGAGCTGGAAGATAAACAACCATTTTTAGAAGCTGGTGATGTGCTGTGAGCCTCACCACCCACAGAGGGAGGTGGTGGGGTGCTTCTTCTTTACTTTGAGTCAACAGAAGGAGAGTGTACAGAGGGAGACTCTGAGAACCAGGGCCAGCCAAGGAGAGTGCATCATCCAGAGTAAGGGATTGGCAGTTGAGAGGAAAACAAAGGGATGGGAGTGGGGGGACCAAGGGGCAGGTCTTTGAAAACTCATGAAAGACATACAAGAAGCTCAACTTTCAGCTATAAACACACACCAGGCTTAGAGTGCCAGCAGCCAGTTCACAGCAGTATTGGTAAAGTATGAACCTTCCTCTCCCATCTTAGCAACACAGGACAAGAGGTGACAGTGTAAGGTGTGGAAACAAGGCCAAGGCCAAGCAGTTGGGTCCCCCCTGCCCCTCCACTGCAGAGGGCAAGGCTGGCAGTAGGCCTAAGCTGGGGAAGGGGCAGCCTCTGTCTCCAAATGCAGCTCAAAGGTTTTGTGGTTACACTGGACTGGACACATCATCACCCATCAGTGGAAAAAGCCCCGGACTTCCCTACATTCCATCCAGGGGCAGGAGAATGAGGCCCAGAGAAAAAATTTAGACAGGGGGAGACCAAACTAAAGTTGCTCTTTGATCCAATTGAACTTGTTTAATGTAACGACAGGACTGGCGCTTCAGGTGTGTTTTGTTTTCTTTCTCAGTTGAATGATTGACCAGCTAAAATTCATTAACACTGGATTGTGTCTACCAATTTGATGTGTCTGGCACCTTAAGGACTTCCACCTGCTGCAAATGATCGAATTTGTAAGATCTCCATTTCTTTTTTTTCTAGTACTTCACTAGAACCTGAATTTGGTGTGGATAGTTCAGGATTCTCAATGAAAAACTATACAAAATTAGTTGGTTTGAGTCAAACATATGAAAAGTGAGAAAGGCTATAATTCTGGAGTGTTTTAAAAACATATTTTTGGGGAAGGGTGATAACCAGCTTAGAGGAACATCAACTCCCAGAAACAGTGGCAAGTACTGAGGGAAAGGCTGAATGGAGATGGCAGCTACTCCATTTTCCCTGAGGCAATCATGTCCCAGAACTGCAGGCCTCTGATCTGAGATCCCAGCCAAGAGCTGTACCTTGGAGGGTGAATTTTAAACTTGATGAGAATCAGAACAGGGGCTGCTTCTGGGAATTAGGGGTGGAGTAGCTGGGAAGCAGCAGAGCTTTCAGGGGGAAGGATGATGTGATCTTGAGGTGGGGGGCTGGGTTGACAGGTGTATGCATTTGCCACTTCTGTGGTACACTTAGGATTTGTGCATTTCACGATATGTAAATCTTACCCTCTAAAAAAGCTAAACTAATTAATGATATAGATGTTGAAGTGTTTAGGAGTATGTACTACTATCTGCAACTGCTCTTTGAAATGTACCCAAAAATGGGATGAATAGTTATGATAAATATTAATGTTAACTGTAGAAGTTGTAGAGTAAAATAAAGAATATACAATTATTTCGACTCTGTATATTTGAAATTTTTCATAATGCTGGGAGCAGACACATCTTTGTTATATTGGCAGATGTATTTCTGAAACCCAGGAGCCATGTCCGAGACAGTGGTCAGTTTATAACCTTAGTAGGTACCATGTTCCTGTATACTTGCTACTTTTAAGTACAGAAACACTAGAGTATTTGCATGTATTACACCATTATTTAGACTTTCAAATATCTGCATTTTTACATCTTAAAATGAGCCCAGGGAATTCTACATGCTGCATCAACTGGAATGCATCCAAGTGGCTTCCCATGTGCGAAATCCACTCCCAAGGGACCAGGAGGCAGAGAATCTTTGTGAGTCGCTTGGTTTTCCCCAAAGCCAGACTGAGCCTAAACTTTCCTCAGGACCTTGAGGAAGAGTTTTAGGATGGGGAACTTTAAGGCAAACGAGAGGATGTGACAGTGGGACTAAGGGAATCAAGAAGGGTCAGGTCCCCAAACTCTCTCTCTGGAGCCAGACTACCTCCTCCCCCAGGGACAGGTGCCCACCCCTTCTCTAAAGCCTGATCTTCTCACATGCCAGGGAAAATTTATGTTAATCAGACCTTCTTCTCCCATTATCCTTCCAAGAGAAACTCAAGCCAGGTCTCGAGAACCTCACTTAGATCCCAGGTACTAGCAGCCACTGAGAACAAAGAGAAGATACTGCTCACCACACCTGACTTTCTTTTAAAATAGAATCTTTGAGATAATTATCAATTAAGGGTCATTTTGCTCTAGTCCTGCCATCACCCTCTCTGGGTGTGCTTCCTGGGTCGGCAGGTACAGGCACACATGCAGTGGTTTCCTAGGCAATGTTCTATTTAGAGATTTTGGGGAAATTATTTGAAAGGATTATTTCTATAATAAGACAAACATGGATATATTATGGAGTGCAAATTCCTACACTCTTTCATTAAAATAGGAGATTTTGAAGAAATTTGCTGAGTTCTTACAAACTACACCCCTAAGCTCCCAAGGGCACATGTTTTACTTTACTGGAAAATTTATAAAAGTATGTTTGCTAGATGGAAGGACTCGCACTGTAAGCAAGGTTACTTTCAGGGAAGGAAGGACAATGAAGGGGGACTTCAAGGTCTGTGCTACAATTTTGAATCTTTTCCTTCTGTAACGAGATGAAAAGAAAAATCTAATAAAAAATAAATACATATGGTTTCTGGGAGAAAAGTCCCAGAGTGCTGCTGGATGATGAGTGGCCTACAGCCTCATAGAGTAGCAGGCACCTTCTGGGACTCCCACACATGGGTCTAAGAGAAGGCAGATGTTTAACCAGGATGGGCTCACTCAGGTGAATCGGACCGTCCAGGATTTCTGGGGAAGGCAGAGCGGAAGAGCAGAGCTTTTGGAATCAAACACCTGTGCTCCCAGCTGTGAGACCTCGGGCAAATCATTCTCTAGACCCCAATTTCCTTATTTTTAAGATGGTTTATAACACTGTCTGTAGGGTACTGTGAGGATGACATGAGCCACAGTATATAATACACCAGGTGCATTCTGGGTACTCGAATATCGCTCCTTTTCTTTCCCCAGGGCAGTGTAGTAGAAAAAACTTACAAGATGGGAGGGAAAAATGATAAAAGAAGTGGCTAGGGACAAGAGACCCAGATACTAGGGTACCAGTTATGAACCAGGATCAGCTTACCAAGTATGGCCACAGGTGCAGTAAGGACCAGGCCTCTCAGGCCACAAACATAATCTGCTGCAGGGGCTAGAAGGGGACACCGGGACTAGCCTTCAGACCACGAGATGACATTGGAAGAGAGAGGCCTCTTCAACCTAGTATTTAAATACGCACAGCAGGGTAAGCATTTCAGTTATTTTTAGTTAAAGAAAAACAGCCTTTTCCAAGGGTGACAAAGTGAACCAAAGGTCAAAAGGAAGCAGGGTGTGGGCTTCTCTTAGGCTCTTGGCTCCAAAATCTGGACTTCAGGAACGAGGGCCCTCCTGGGAACTCAGGGGCAACTGGCCAGCAGAGGGATGACTGAGGTGGGGTGGCGCAGAGCTGCAGCCCACTGTGGTCACAAGATTGGTCTGTGTGGGCTCTAAGGTGATTTCCACCTGCCAGTTGGTTGACATGATTAACACTATTAACCTTGGGAGGCATTAAATTAAGGAATGATGTGGGGGGCCAAGAGATTGGCTTATTCAGTTGGATTCTGAATCACGATCAGGAAATAATCTTTATCTGCAAAAGAGAAAAATGAAAAAACAAATCATTAAACGTAAAATGGGAGAAAAACACACTAGAAAGGAAATAAATCATTAAATCACCAACTAGAAAATGGGGCTGGGGAATTAAAAAGCATCAATGCTCAGATGACTTCTAGTTGCTGGGAAAACAAGGTAATTTGCAAGTTTCCTGGGGGGGTTTCGGCAAGTGTGACCACCAGTGCTCTGCAGGCCTCTTTTCTAATCTTCCCAGTACCAACAGGGAGGCAGGATTAACATCTCTGTTTTCCCGGTAGGGAAACTCAGTTTCAGAGAGTTTGAATGAACTGCCTATGGCAATGGTTCTCCAGGAGGGCATCTGAATAACCTGGACGGCTGGGCTCAATACAAACATGACTGGGCCCCACCCCCAGCTCTTTGGATTCAGTGAGTCTGAGGTGAAGCCGGAGAATCTGCATTTTTAACAAGTTCCCAGGTGATACTGATAACGCAGGTTCTGGGAGAAACACTAGTTTAAAGTTACCCACCTAGTTAGTATCAAAGATGGAATTCCAACCTCAACCCCACTGCTCTTGAGTTAATGTCAGTTTTGTCACAAGCTCAGTTGCTGGCCTTCCAGAGCCTTCTGGATGAGAAAATTTCAAAGGTACCAGGTCAAAAAAGGCCAAAGCTACCTGGATTGCAGTTATGGGAATCCAGCCCAGCAAGAAGGAATGTCCATCATAAAATCATAGCAAGTGTAAAACCTCGGGGGTGAGCCTGACTTCCTCTCATTTTATAGAAGAAATTGGAGAAGCAGAGTGTTTCAATTTTGCCAACTTAATTACTAAACCACAAACACCTTCCCAAGGCTTCCAGGTGCCCTGCCCTGTGCCAACCACCTCTCATAAGGTATACCTCAATGAACCCTTGAATTATACAATAAGGCAAATATTAGGGTTTTTCTCATTTCACAAATGAGAACACCGAGGCTTTGAGAGTTAAATGACTTGCCCAAGCCAAGGCAAAAATGTGGTATGGGGAACTTGGTTTGACAGATGCTCTGAACACCTCTGGTCTGCCCCCTGCTGAAAAGGAGAGAAATGGCAGGACTTCGGCCATGTCTGCTTTGTGTCTGCAGATTCAAGCCTAAAGCATGCTTCTTTCCATGACTGCTGGCTGATGCAACTGGAAGAAGGAGATCTTATATGACTAACAGTTACATGGCTAAACAATCTGTGTAAGTGAAAAATCACTTACTAATAAAAAGAGATATAATTAACAAGCCACAAATAAAAATGCACAATTAGCAATAATATTATTTTTTCTTCCAAATAATCAAGTCCTAAATTCAATAATACCATTCCAAGTGCTTCGTGGGAAGCAGAATGTTAAAGCTTGATTATGCTGTTAACTAAGCTATATATCAGGGAGGTTAATAAGTCTGTCTTAAAACACCTCTTCATATGGGCTATTCTGGGCCAGGGTGGGGTGAAATTGGTACATACATGGAGAGCCAAACTGTAAAACCAGCTGCTGCCACTTTTGGTCTGAGAAGCAGCTTCTCAGTATGATCAGTGAGGAAGACTCAGTGGGAAGAAAAGATGGCGGACCTCGTTCCTGCGAAGGGCTGCTCCAGGTTGCTCCCTCAATGTGGGGTGCAAGTTATTGTCTTCCCACCTCAAAGAGGCAGCAGCTACGCTGGTTCTAGGCCAGGGGCTGCCTCTGTGGGGCCTGTGCTCTTTGGAAATCCTAAGGCGCTCCAGCCCTGATGCCTCGGATGCTCTGCTCTTTGGCTCCTACCCACAGGAGTTCTGGCACCAAAATCCAGTTTTGTTTTTTGTTTGTTTTGCTATATTAAAGTGGGTGTATCAAGGTGTCAAATCACTGGTTTTCATCCAAATACCATGTCCCACAGACATCCCTGACCCCCATCCCCTACTGCTGACCTCACCACTGACCCCACAGTGGGGTATCAGCAATGGAAGGAGGTTCAGGGAGTCATTCTTTATTCAACAAATATTTGTTAATGCTTACGACGTGCTTACAAGTCTCTGTCCTCTTGGAATTGTTTAGTGGGGGAGACAGACTTAAAAATGCAGATAAGCAGGCTGATTAGCCAAGTGAAAAGGCAGGATGGGAGTGTTGCCAGCTGTAGGGCAGCATGTGCGGGGGCCCAGGGAAAGAAGGTGAAGTCTCTCGAGGCCCTGAAAGGCAGAGGGGTGGCTGGAGAAGTCATGAGGGCATTCAGAAGGAATAGTCACTGTGTTTAAGGCAATCTCGAAAAGACACACCCCTCCAGCAATAACAAGATGTCTGTGTGTGTGGGCCCATGAGTGTGTGAGTGTGAGCGAATGAGCAAGAGTGAGACAGTGTGACCACCCTTCCTGTAGGCCTGTATGTGTCACTCAGGCAACGGTCTAGCCACTTCATCCTTGTCTCCACTGACAAGGCTGAAGGGCTTCTGAGCAAGTGAACCACACGAAGGAGCTCTATCTTGGTAGTTGCCTACACTAGGCTCAAGCACCAACTATTCCCATGAGATGTGAAAGCCTGCAGGTCCTCAAGGGCATGCTGGAAATGCCTTTGCTGCCAAGCGAGACACAAATGGCCACGAGCTTTCAGACAACTCTGCCATTCCAGAGGAGACATTCTTGGAAGCTTTTGGTCAAGAGACGCTGTCCATGGAGTGTCTGATTTGGAGGCTGCATAATTTGTCCTTGTCTCACCCTGTGAGCTCCCATGTGGGTGCAGGTCTGCTCTGACATGCAGGGCCAGTAGAGGGACTATTCCTAGTCTAACTTTTAGGGAAGTGGAGGTTTGTCCGTCGTCACATAGCATGAAATCTTGTGAGAGATTTGAGTTCAAATCTGCTTCCAAACAATTCTGCCCCAACCCATGCTAACACACTCAACCAGACTGGGAGTCTAAGAAGACTAGAGCAGTACTTGACATTTTACAAATTTGGAAATACAGGTTCAGAGGTGTTCTGTAACTTGCTTAAGGTCACGCTTGTAAGAGCTAAAGCTGGGAAAGTAGACTCTGCCGTCTGCAATCTGTTTTCCCTAGCAGAATCAGAGACATCTTCATTGGTTGGCACGTGATGCATCAGACAGTGATCAAATTGAGAAACAGTTTATGGCATGTTTTTGAAATAAGTGACTTAAGTTATCCTATATTCTTATCTGTGATGGACTTGCTCTGTCTCCACCTCTTTAGGGAGTGTCCCAGGGAGACTGTGGCCACCCACCTGTCTTTATGGTTTTCTCCTTCACATCCTTCCAAGCATCCAGACTGGGCTAGAACAAGTCTGGGAACAAAACCAGTATCACTCTGCTGCTGGGAGTGGCTGGCCCCCATCAAACTGCCTCAGAATTCTGCAGCCAGCCTCCTTGCCATCTGTAGCCAAGCCCAGAGGCATTCAGTGTCCTCAGCCTCCCTATGCCTCCTTCATCCAGGCCCCAGTCAGAATCACCTCCTGCCTGAAAAAAACCTCTGCTCACAGGGTCAAGTCCACACAGCTGAGTTTGGTGTTTAAGGCCTTTTCTAAATCAGACCAAACGTCTCACCTCCCGCTCCTTCCTACTCATATTCTGATGCCCTAGACAAGCTGCACTGCAGCCTACCTGCATCATCACGTGCACGCTTAACTCATGGGTGCTCAACTACTACATGGCTCAGCCAAAATAAAAAGGGAGAGGGAGAAGTAGAAATGCAAAAATAGTCTTGGAGAATTTGCCCACCACCCCAGTCTATGAACGTGAGTGAGGTGAGGCAGGGCAAGTGGCCCAGTTGTTCCTACTGTGGACTCAGTCCTTGAGGGTTCCTCCCAGGATGAGCATCTTATAACCCTGAGAATGATCCTAACAGACAGTGTGGTTTGTACTACACAGTCCCTAAATGCAAGCCAAGCAATACATGTGAAACAAAAGTAGTGATTAGTTCCAATGCTAGAGGAAGAGCTGGCTGTTTGGGGCCCAGAGACAAGACTGTATTTCAGAAGCAGGCAACTAAATATTTTTTCAAGGGTAAAATGGCTACACAGATTTTTGCTTTATTATTTGGTTTAGAATCACTGAATCTTTTTCCTTACATAGCTTTCCTGCCCCTCTGCCCTACTTACACTCTTTCCTATGCCCTCAGGAATCAGACGTTCTCTCCTTTGGGAAGCCTCTGTTGACTGCCTCAAGCAGGCCTAATCACACCCTCCACTATGTTTCCAAGTGCTCCGTGAATTTCCCCAAAACAAGGCGAGGGTGAGACTGTCGTACTTACCTGTCTATCTCCCCCATGAGATCAAGATTGCCCTCTACGGCCTAGAACCCAGGACAGGGTCTGACCTACAGTCATTATGAATATTTGTTGGGGATGCATCTGGAGCCTGGCCAGGCAGTGAGGTAATCAACCTTCAACTCTTCAGTCCTTTCCCTGGAACCTGAGGAGACACTAATGTGCTAAGCCTTCCTGATAAGCTACAGAGCATGTACTGTGTGAGAGTCTGATTCTAAGAGGTGATATGGAAGACGTCTCACCTGGTGCAACCATAATTTCATTTTTCTTGGAGCGAATTCGAAGGAAGGTGAGGTCATTCTGGGGGTCAATTTCACGCACAGTGCTCCGGGCCTTCAAGATGAAGTTGTGCATGAGGTTGGCGTACTGTGTGGTGGTGGGATTGTCCATGGTGCTCTTGATGGGAATGCCTGAGGGGAGAGCAGACAGAGACTGAGCTGGGTATTGGAGCTCCCTTCTGCCCAGCTCCCAACCCACAGCCCCAATTCTTGGGTACTGGACTGGCAGTGAACAATCAATGTCGCTATTTACAAGGGCTTGACAGGCACTTCAAGTATGTCAGTGCCAGTCCCCAGAACTACTCTGAGGGTGGTGTTACTATCTTCACTTGCCAATGAGGCAACAAGAACTCTGAGCAGTGAGGTGACTGGCTTACGGTCACACAGCAGATAATCAGTGGGGCCAGGATTCAAATGCAGGCCTATTGTCTCCACTGCTGGGCTCCTTTCACAGGGCCACACTGTCTTGACTAGTTTCTGGTAATAAAAGGAGAGACTATCATTCAGAACACTTAGAATCTGAACAAGGTAGACAACTCTTACAGATTTGTAAATACTGAAAAGTAGAAAGAAGAAAAAAGGTCAGTTTGTACCAAGACATAACCATCACCAGTGTTTTGCTCCAGCTCCCACCAAGGGAGACTTAGGGCCCAGTCGTAAACACATTGTCTGTACACATGATCATGCCCCCAAATTAAAGCCCATTTCTCTGTGTACACCCTCATAAACAGCATTGCTACTGCTCTCAGAGTCCACAAGTAGCCATTCCACTGAGTTCATCATACGTCTAAAGTACCGAGGCTGTATTTTTAATTTAATTATTGTGCAGTGGACATCACTGTGCATCAAGCCTTTTCAGGTTTCAGGGCTATTTCCTTGTGATGACCTATTAAATGGACCTCCCTCACTGGACAGTGCCTATAGTCATGGAGGTGAGGAATGGGGCTCAACTTGAACAACCTCAACAACTGGATCATCAGGTACCTATGAATCACTGTGCCATGTCAACAGAAGGCTCTGTCAATAAGGCCTCAGGTGCCCACAGCTGACAGGAACTTGTGATAAATGTAGCACAAGCAGCTCCTTGCACATAAGTGGCTGGATTTTGGACCCAGGACCCTGCTAATTCTGTCCACAACTGACCAGCCTAAGGATCAGCCAAAGGTAGTCAACCTCAAGCCTACCCTTGGGTGGCAAGAAACTGGCCCAACCTTGTCTTCTTAGGGCACAGGAACTTATCAGTGGGCAGAAGAGGACATAGTGGCAAGAGAAGCAGCTGAGTCAGAGAGGCTGTTTTGAGCCAAGTGAAGTCATGAGAACAGGTTGTATAATTGCTTGCCTTTAAGAGACAAGACAATGAAGTCATCAGTTAGGACCTGGATGACAACAGTGTGTCCACCAGGACCCCATGAGGCCTTGCTTGATAGTAGAACCTTCCTGAGGATGGTAGTATAAGCAGCAGGGGTGATGATTGAATAGGAACTCTGAAATGTGATGACCTGAACTTATACCCTGGGTCTGTGCCTTCATGGCTACGTAGACTTAGAAAAGTAATTTAACCTCTCTAAGCCTCCATTTCCTCATCTGTAAACTAATACCTGTGCTTCAAAGTGCTGCTGTGAGGATTAAATGTGGTTTAAGAATGTTTAGCAAGAGTATGCACGTAATAAACATTGGTATCAACATCACTCACACAATAAATCCCATTCTGCAGGTAACTTGAGGGGTCAGTTGGGGTGATCAAACCTCTTGACCGTTTTTTGTTTGTTTGTTTTTTATACTACAAGGGCACCTTCTCTGAAGCCCCTCTGGAACCTGGAACTTTCTTTCCTTCCCCTATTCTCTTACAACTCCCACTGATCCCTCAGGTCTCCATCTTCTGGTGGCTCCACCAACTGCCAGATGTGGTCAATGTCCCATTCCATTGTCCCAACACTATGCAATTTTCCTTTGGAACGGTTACTTGAGTTTGAAATCACACCTTTATGGAAGTGATCATTATGTTTGTTCCCCAGCAGACTGTAGCTCCCTGGGGGGCAGGGCCAGGACCAGGTCTGATTTGTTCACCAGTGTCCTTAGACCACATTAAGCATTTATTGCTGTTGATAAATGAGAAATCACAAGGGCTACTTTCAGTAGTTTAGACATGAGTTTGATCATATTCCTACCAATGGGTGAGTAAAGGAGACAAGAAACTAACCACTTCTTGGCTCACTTTAAAAACAAAAGAAAACATAAAGGTGTAGGGGGTGGGGGCAGGGACCAAAACTGGAGACACTTCAAAAGACAGCCTAAGAATTAGGCCACTTACCCGAAGCCACTGCCTTCACAAATGGGGACTGTGCAGAAGGCTAGTCACCAGGGAGGCACGATTTCTAATCTGAGGCTCAGACCAGGTTGTATAACCAGGTCCTCCCACCAAACCCAGCTCCATCAATCAACAATAAAAAAAATTAACAAAATTTAACATATTTATTGAGCACAAACTCTGTATCAGCACTGTTCTACATGTTGGGGATAAAGTAGTGAACACAAGAGACAAATCCTTGCCCTTGTGGAGCTTACACATTTGAGTCTTTTATTTTGCCCTGTGTAGGTAACAGCAGAGGACAGTAGGGGGTCTGAAGAGGTAAAATGGGACAGAATGTTCATTAAGTTCTTGACAAGTCAGCTTAAATTCACACTTATATTATGAAACATCATTTGCATGTGGGCAAGACAGAGATGTCAAAATACAGTGGCAGGTGGTAAGTGATTGGGACAAGGGTGTGTCACGAGTTCAAGGTCGAGATCCATCACTCTAGTCTGGGGTGATCAGGGAAGGCATCCCACGGGAAGAGGCAGCTGAGCTGAATCATGGGGTAGGAAAGCTCTAACTAATCATCCTTAATTGGAAGCTTCCAGAGGGCTTAAAAGCCCCAGGAAACAGTGAGTTCTGACCAACTCCATCCACAGCTGGGTGACTTTGGGCAGGTCACCTTACCTCTCTTAGCTTCGGATTTCCCAAATGAAAATGGGCAAACACTTCTGTCTTGTGGGGTCGCTGTGTGAAATGTAAATGAGAGACTGAAGTGGGAGCTCTATGAAAGGGACACAAGTTAATGCTACATTAGTAATGAAAAAGAAGTGCTCATTAGTATCCAAAAAGAGAGAGTTGGGGCTATATTTTCCCAATGAAAAAGCTCAACTTTTGGGGTAGTTCTGAGGCAGGAATGAAGGCTTGTAGTTTGCAAATACCAGTGGAGGACTGGGGTCCCAGCTGGGGTGTCAGCCCCTGAGGCTGTTCCCTCCTACATGGGGTCAAAAATGTCCAGTCCCAGAAGACAGTCTCTCTCTGAGTTATATACAACAGTCTGTTGGGTGTTGGACCCAACCATTCCACTTGGGGCAGCTGAGGTCTGAGGAGGGGAAAGGGAAGCCTAAGGCCACAAGCCACATCAGTGGCAGACCTAACCTGGGACCTGCTGCTGCCTCGCAGTGTCCTGAGAGCTCCCAACCTGCTACTTCCTTTGAATCTAATGACCACATGGTCTAATTATAGCTTGACAAAGCTGGGGAGCACCCTCTGCCTAGCTCTAGGCTTGCCAGGGTCTTAGAAAACAACATTTTAACTGAGGACATGCCACCTCTACTTTGTCAAGTGGTGATTTTCATTCTGCTCTATTGTAGCAGATGCTATTGAGAATCCTGCCTTTCCAGAACAAGGCTTAGAATGACAACACATATACACAGAGGCTCTCAAGGAGCATCAAACAAATCAGAGCTGAATGAATACACTGAACTAGAGAACTGGGGGAGCCCAGCTAGGTGACCCTGGGCCGCAGACCCGCAGCCACAATCTGGTCCTTCACAGCAGTGTAGGAGAAAGAGCACAAGTGCATTCAGACAGACTTGGAATGCAATCTTGGCTCTGTAATGGCAGGCAAATCAATTAAATTTCTAGACTAAGTTTTCTCCATTGCAAAATGAAGACAACAGGGCTGTTTTAAGGACTAATGAAATAGAATGCTTGTAAAGCACCAGCCAGTGGCCTGGCCCAAAATAGGTAAGTGTGTGATAAATGTTAGTCCTTTTCTTCACTATGTCTACAGCAGTTTGGGAAAATTAGTATCTATACTCTTCTAGTTGCTGAAATAACGTCTCAGAAGAGAAGGGAAAAGCTACAGGCACAAAGTTGACCAGAGCATTATCTAGCAAAAAAGTAGAAACAACATAAATGAAGGATGGTTAACCTCATGAGTAAACATATCCAAAAGAGTAGCAAATATAATTATGACCAAGAGAATATGCACCTGGACAAGGGCTGAAAAAGCATGGCATACTGAAAAGTATGATCTGTCAGGGCAGTGGGATTGAGTAAATTTTTCCTTTTTTAAAATTCAGAATTCCAATAGCAGTACTAGGACACTGGAGATATTAAAAAAAAAAAGGTGAAAATTCAAGTACATGAAGGGGCTTAGTAAACAGCAAGTGTTATGCAGTTTGGGCTGTTTTCTGGAGGCCTGCATGCATGCAGGTCGTGGTCAGAGGGAGGGCATACCTTCTGTGTTCACCACAATGATTCCTTGCACTCCCTTCTGGCTCTGAAGTCGCTTCAGTGTCTCCTCCACCTCTGCCTGCCAAAGAGAACAAGACCAAGGTTAGGAGGGGCCAGGAAGGCTGCATTAACTAACTCCCTCATACCCATGTGTGGCAGATGAATCACACGTTTGTCTTCCAACAATAAATAAGTAACACCGGGGTATGTGGCACCTCCTCAAAGCACCCCAGGCCTATATGGAATGATCCCTAGGCCACCGCTAGCACCTAAACCAACATACTCACCCCCAGCATGGGGCAGGCCTCTTTCCGGTCCTCTGCTCATCAGGCACTATTATTCCTCCTGCCTCAGCTATTTGGGAGCAGAATATAAATACCATCCCCAGGAGTATAGGCACATCCCTGATTCACATATTCGGTATACCTGGGGGACAGGATTCTGATGATTAGAAAAAACCCAAACAGTGCTGTCTAATAGAAAGGAGACACATGATCATTTGTGACCCAAGCAGCACAACTGAAAACATTCCAAAGGAAGCAAAATGACACTATGAGTATAGACTCAATGATTTAATAAGCTAGCATCTAAGACGGGGTGACACGTGGCACATAGCCATAGGAAATGTACCTGGGGAAAGGGCTCGTTAATCATGATTCTCCAGAAACTAGTCAGGGTGAGATACTCTGGCACATGGAATTTGTAAACAGAGGGGATAATCAGACGTTTAGTTCCTCACATAGCCATGCAAGGCCTTCTATATTATCACTTGCATCTCTTTTATCCTTCCCTCCCTTTTCCATCTATATGCCCATACCTGTCTCCATATCTTTTTACCCAAATAAGGCCTCTTCTCTGCTGAAATCTAACAAATTTTTCTAGACATTTAAGACATTACCTCCTCCATGAATCCTTTACTGATCCCCAACTCAGTGAAGTCTGTGCCCACTTCTGATTCTGCAAACTCTTGATTGTACCACTCTGGGGATGCATTAGGTACTGTTTTACTTAGAGTCCATAGAGTAATCTGCAGAGAAGGGACTCAATAAAAAGCTGCTCAACTGAACTAGGCCTAACTTCCTGTAGATGGAAACTGGCCTTGAAGTATGCTTGTTCTCTGGTTGCCCTTTCCAGACTGGTCCAGAACTAATCAGAAGCTCCTCAAAGGCTGAGAAGCAGCCTATGTTGGAAACAGAGGCTTCATTTACCAAAAGAGAGTGATTCCCCACCCCCAGGGAATAATGAATTGGGGGAGGGGGAGCTTCCAAACAGTCGATAGAGATTACACAACGAATTATTGTTTTTCTCTAGTAAGCACAAGGCTGACAATCCAGTCACTACCACCCACTTCCCTATGATGTAAGAAAACTTTCAAATGCTGGAGAGAAGGGCATTTTTCATAATTCATTCAACAGAAGGGCACTGGCTGTTTTGTCCTCCTGCAAAACAGCCAATAGCCTGATGCCTCTAACATCTGGAGCCTGGATAAATGGAGAGAGATAGCTCTGTGGACATGAGAGTACCGTACAGTGGATCATGGATGTATGAGATCATAATTCATCCAACAGACTTTCACTGAGCTCCTACTGTGTGCTATTCTGGAGAGGAGGAGTAAAGTACAAGAGAAGTCAATACCACACAGTAATCAATTTGACTTGCGAACCCTCCTGAGAATTCAACCTAGGAAAATAATCCAGAATAACTAAAAGAAGAACAAAGTCAGGTAAGTGTTTGAGGCAGTAACATCTGCAATAGCAAAAAGCAGAGCGAGCCAGAAATGCCCAATAAATAGGGAAAAGGCCAAATAAATAATGGACTGTCCATTCACAGGACTGTAAAACACATATGAACAATGATGATCGGAACATGTATACCGCCACAGAAGGTTTATGATAAAATGTTAAATAAAGACACCTAAATGCAAAAATAAAGTAGTTGTGACTGCAACTACATGAAAATAAGAAGGCAAGAGGGATTAAAAAAAAAAAAAGCCGCATTGAGAGCAGGGAAAGTTCTCTCTTTTTTTAAAAAACAGCCTCTTTTTATTCTATTGTTTCTATTTAAAAACATTTTTCAACCCCTCTGTGTATCCAAGAGAGAGATCTCTAATATAGGGACCATAGGGCTCTGATGTACTCAACATTATAAGACTATATAAGAATAAGTTGGATAACAATTCAGGACAACTCAATCAACCTGCAATCAAACTGGGGAAGGAGAAAGCTAAAACTAAAGATGTCAGACCCGAGGTCAAAAATATCCCCTGAAGGATAGAAATTAGGGCTGAAATGAAAATAGATTTCATAAAACTGCTATTTATTCAATAACTATATGTATGCTTTCTATGTGGCAGACATAGTGTTTGGCCAGGGGGTGCTGTAGTGAACAAAACATAACATCCCTGCCCTCATGAAGCTGACATTTGCGGGTGGGAGTGCGAGTTAGATATTAAACAAAAATTTTAAGTAAGATATAAATGTCAGCTACAGTAGGGAAGGGGGATCTGGAATGCAGGGGCTGATGGCTATTTTAGATATGGTAGTCAGAGAACACCTCATTAAAGCGATAGCTGAGTAGAGATCTGAAGGAAATGAGGGTGCTAACCATGCAAATTTCTAGGAAGAATGTTCCAGACAGCACGAAGAGGGAGTATAAGAGCTCTGAGGTGTTAAAGTGGCTCGTTCTAGGAAAAGCAAAGGAGCCAGTGTGGCTGAAGTACAGTTAGTGGCAGTTGGCCAAATGAGAGAGGCAGCCAGCATCAGATTAGATTTCAGTGGGCCTGGTAGACCACAGTAATAACCTTGGCTTTTAATGGGGAAGATCTGGGGAGCCACTAGCAGGGTTTGAGGTGAGGAGTAACAAGACCTGATGTTTCAAAAGGTGGCTCTGGCTGCTGTATGGAAAATGGACTTCAGGGGGCAAGCACAGCCTGCTTGAGCTGGGTGCTCTAGATACGTACGTGCTGCTCCCTCTGAAGGAAGCAACCTTCTCTCCTTCACTCACCACGTGATGTACCTAACTCCAAATTGTTTGGATTCAGCTCACAAGCCTCCTAGGGGAGGCCTTCTCTGAAACCTACCCCTCTTCTGGATGCCCATGGCACTCTGCCTTCATAGCACTTATCACACGGGATATAAATGTCTGTTTCACAACTGCCTCCTCCACCAGACCAAGGGCACCCTGGGAGCACAGACCTAGGCTTTATAGTCCCAGTTATCTTGCACAGTATAGGCTCAATAAATACTTAAAGACAAAATAAAAAGCATTTCTACAACTATGTTTTACAAAAGTCAACCTTAAGTACAGGATGAGAGACATGGCCTTACAGTACCCAACGTAAAAAAGAGCTAGGGTTTAAGTGATCCTAAGTTTAATGAGAACTAGCCATTGATATTTGGCTGTTTAAAGTAAACACACACTTACCAAGAAAGGGAGGACATTACAAGTATACACTGACCTACTCAGCAACTGCTACAGGTCAGATATCGGGATGGATGTTCTCAGACACATCTGTTGTCTACCCTTGCATGGTTAGTATAACCTCCACTTTACAAGGAGACTGAGGTTCAGAAAGAAGAGTTATGTCCCCCCACCCCCAAGGACACAGGTCAAGGGAAGAGCTGAACATATTACTGACCACAGCCAATGAGGTCCCTGCCCTCAGGGAGCTCATATTCTGGTGGAAGAGACCTTCAAAAAACAAGTGACCAAGATTCTTGCAGAGAACAGGGACAGGGCGAGTGGGTAGGGGATGCTACTTTGTCTAGTGTGGTCAGGAACACCTGAGGATGTAATCTTCAAGCCAAGAATTAAATGGTGAGAAAGAAAAGCACTCTAGACAACCGGATGAAAGTAAAGGCAGTGAATGAAAACAAGTTTGGCATGTTCAAGGACCAGAGGGATGACCATATTGCCAAGTATTTTTATTCTTTACTAATTAATCCAATAGGCAAAAACCAAATAACAGAAAGCCAACCTTTTTTTAATTTTTACGATTAGTAAAGTTAAAATGAAATTTACTGTCTTTATCTTTTTTTGAGTATTGATTTTCCTACAAATCTTACTGATTTTCAAAATTCGTATTTCAGATAGACTTTTGTCCACAAAGCTTACACCAAGCACTTTATTTTTCTCCTACTTTTATCATTTAATCTTATAATTTTTTTCAATAATCAGAGGTTTAAAATTTTCACGTAGTCAAATTTAATAAAAAATGTTTCCTGTAAGATTAGAGAATAGCTTCTCCAACTTAATCCCAACCAGGCAGCTTGGGGCTAGGCATGGGTGAGTGGGGGCCATAAGGTCTAGAGGGGGTCTCCAGGAAGTACAGGACACCAGCTACCTGTCTGGGTTTCGAGGAAACTGCTTAAAACCAACCTCATTCAGCCCTAAAGGAGCCAACAAACAAAATAAATGTTGCCAAAAGGTCACAAGCACCAACAGGGACATTTTCTGATGGGAAAGGATAGTTCTAATCAGGAATCCAAGTCGTGCCAGCTCTGCCTCAAATTTTGTTATCCCTAAAGCGCTAGCCGACTGGTACCAGAAACATCTGAATGGATATGCAGCCCCCCAGGGACAGCGCACATCTCTAACTTCCTGTTCCGCTCCTAAAGAAAGCCCAACTGGTATCCTCAGCGTTCTAGGTTTACAGTACTATTAACATGAATATCTGCATCAGGAAATAGACAAAGCTCCTGGGTTTTCAGTTCTCAGGTATGTGTCGCTGAAAGATGGAAAAACAAGTAGCAATAAAACTCCAGCATTATTTATTGGTTCAGCATGGGAGGGATAACCATCCGAAGCAAATGATTCACAAAGGAACTGTAACCAATCTGACTACTAAGCATAAAAATTTTAATTTCTATGAAACAAAAATGAATCAAAAGGATAGAAAAACATCTGCATCAAATACAACAGAAAAAAAAATAATTCCAAAACATTACACAAAAAGATTAAGAAAAACATCAAGTCTCTAAAAGTTAAGATGGACAAAAGGATACTAGCAGAAAATACAAGAGAAATTACAAACACGTAGAAAAATGTTTATTATTCCCTGTAAATAAAGAAATGAAAAATTATAGCAATGCTGAGGTATCTTTTTAAATGCTGGCAATGATATGGCAAAACTGGTACAAAGGCAATACAACCATCTGAAAAAGTTACAGGACAACACTATTGCAAGGACCATAAAAATGCTGGTCCCTTTGCCTCAGAAATTCTTTTCTTGATAATTTCTAAGGAAATAATCTAATAATCTTTTTCAAAAGAAAAATGAAACAAATTCTATACATGCAGAGGTACTCATCACAGCGTTATCTGTACTAATGAAGAACTAGAAGCAACCCAAATGTACACCAGGGGAATGGTTTGGCAAATTATGGTACAACTCTTTCACTGACTATTATGTAGTCACTAAAAACGATTCATCACAAAGGTGATGTAGCAACAAGATTAAATGTCTCTGGACATAAACAAAAAAGAAAAACTAGTATACATATCTTGAAAAATATGCATACGTGAACAGAGAGGAAGAAAAACATACAGAGATGAAAATAATTGTGTGGTGGAGTAAAACTGAATAAGAATTATGGATGATTTTTATATCATCATTCTAAAGGACAGTTTGGCAGTTTCTACCAAAATGTATAATATGCATGCCATAAGTACCACTTCTAGGAATCTGTCAAACATAAACACTACATAATTACTAGTATGAGTGTAAAAAAAAAATAAAAAAGACAAGAAGTTACTGCAGCATTGCCAGAAGTGAAAAACTGTAAACCACCTAATTGTATATACAACAGAACACTATACCGTCTTTAAAAAGAATGAAGTAGATTTTATGTACTGACATGAAAATGTTTGATATTTTTAATGAACAGTTGCAGAATGAGATATCTATACATAGCCTAAAGTAAACTTAATATGTATAAACATATATGTTTCCAGTTTCATGCAATAAATAGCTTATATGTAAATGTGCTTAAGCACTAAACCAATGTGGAAGTTAACACACCCAACTGCTGACAGTCATTACCATAGGGGAGTGATATGGGACTACAAAGCACTTTCTACATTATATACTGTGGTACTATTTGAATTTGTTAAAATGTGCATCTAAGTATGTTTTGCTTTTAAGAGTATAAACACACAATTGCATAGTACAGATTGCAGCAAGCTACAAAGAAGAGGCATATACATGCTTATACAAGATACACAAGAAACATGTGAACAAAGAGGAAGAAAACACAGAGATGAAACTTGTATATCTTGTATATATGTGTAATAAAAAGGGGGATAGACATACTTGTACAAAATATACAAGAAACTAACCATGTTTCTGAAGGAGACTGAGGCTGGGGCTCAGGGTTGGGTGGGAGATTCATTTTTCACTTAGATCCATTCAAATTATTTTTTTTTTCCTGCATGTAAATATTATGTTAAAATTACTTTTTTAGTTTAAAAGTGATGTGAAAGATAAAATTACATATGTCTGAAGCATTATTACATGTTTTTAATGATGTGAAGTCATTCTTTTGGGTGTAGTAGTACATGAAAAAAGCAGAGTCCACAACTGTACGTTCAGTAGGAGCTAAACTATGTAAAGCAAAAACAAGTGAAAAAGAATACAAGTAATATGAAATATGCCTAATTCTAACTGGTTACCTCTAGGTCATGGCACTGTTCCTTTTTCCTTTTCGATTCTCTTATAGGCTTTAAATTTTTAAATAAAACTTTTGAAAAGGTAATATATTCATATGGCTTAACATTTCAAAAGTCTTTTCAAGTTTTTTACAAGTTGGGAGGATAGAAAACTAGAGAAAAAAAAAAACCCGTAAAGTCGTAAAGAGCCCACAGTTCCAGCCGTAAAGCAGGAGGCTTTGGGATCCCCAAGGGTGGACCTTCCCGTTTCTGACTCACGCACCAAGTCCCTGCAGCTCCAAAGAACCACACAGACAGAAAGGCAGCACTCTAGTTTCTAGGGTTCAAATCCACCTCCGCCATTTCCTGGGACAAGGCACTTAGCTTTCCAGGGCTTTGGATTCCAAGTGTGTAAATTGGGGATAATGGTCGTACCTATCTCATAGAGATGTGGTGAGGAAAACCAAGATACATACAGAATTTAGCAGTGCCTGACACATTAAGTTTCCAGGAAACGTTACCGTTTTTATCGCACAAGGCCCAGGATGCTACGATGCAAGGGCCTGTGGGCGGCCTCCACATCTCGTCAGTCCCTAGCCAAAACCCTTGCTCCTGCTTCCGGTCAAGGAGCAGCGGGATTCCGTGGCTCCGCTCGAATTCCCTCAGTGAGGGCCTAGAGGGCCTAGAGGCCCACGCCTCCCGGGTTCCGCCCTCCAGTCAGCTCAGGCCCAGCCCCGCCCTTTCCCAACCCGGCGCTCTAAAATAACCCCGGAGGATGGAAGGTTAGGCACAGGGGTGTGAGCAGCCGTCCTTGGCACCGTCCGGCCGCCAGCCCTGAGAACCGAGCAGTCACTCACCATCTCGAACCGATCAGGGAGCTCCGTGTCGCGGGCGCTCAGCACTGTCCCAGTGCCTTTCCGCGCCTGCGCAGAGCACCCTGTCAAAACGGACAGCTTCAGTACCCAATCAGGAACCAGTGTGAGGCGGGAGGGCATGCGAACCCTAGGCAGTTCGCCCAGGGCTTGTGGGGAATTTGCCCAGCGACGTCTGAAGTGAAAAGCGAAGGAGTTCCGCTATAGAAAGTTCCCAGCTGTCGCTGTGCCGAAAAGATGCCGGTTAGCGGTGTCGGAAGAGGCTTTTAGGGTGTTGCTAAGACCCCGTTGCGCCCAGATTGAGGCAAAGTGAGGCGCGGAGGCAAAATGCACCAAAGATGAGGAAAATTTGGGGTTTACGCTGCAGTCTGTCTCAGAGGTCTCCAGAGCGACCTCCTTGGGAATATTCCTTGCAGGCCCTGATTTAGTATTTAGGATTAGCCTGGGAGTCTGCAGATTTTAGGACTCTGAGCTCAGCCCCACTCCTTTGTTACCTTGGAGGAGGCACTTCACATTTGTGTGCTCCCTCATTTTCTCACTTTTAAAAGGGTCTTCTCAGAGCCCTGTGCTGTCCCTTTTCTCACTCTTTAGCCTTCTACTCCTGCAGGCCACAAAATTTCTAGGTTCTCTAGCAGGAAATAACTTATTAGAACACACTGTCATTTAGTGAACTTTGTGTGCCACGTTACTGGGCAGAACACTTACACACGCATTATCTCCAGTAACCTTAGCACCCCTTTACAAATGCTGTTTCTTCGAGACACGAGTTTACTGAATTCAACACAGATGATTTAACTTCAAATTTTCATTCCACAGCAGCCTCTCAATTGAGAAAGGATTTGGAGCTCTTTCCAGGGGTATCTGCATGTTAGGAACGTTGGATAGTGACTTCAGTGAGGAAACCTGGCAGACACCATCTTAACCAGAGGATCAAGATTACCATTACTGATAATGGGTTTTTTTTGATGTGTGTCTCCTGATATCATGTACTAAGTGCTTATCACCTCTATGGTATTTTTCACAAAAATCCATGGCCTTAACCATGAGAAAACATTCAACCAAATTTGAGGACATTCTACAAGGTACCTGGCCAGTACTCTTCAATGTCAAGGTCATGAAAGATATGAAATGAATGAGAACTGTCGCAGAGTGGAGGAGACTGAGAAAAACATCACTGGTGGAAAAATTAGCGAAATCTGAATAAGGGCTGTAGATTAGTGTTTTTACCAATGTCGTTATTAGTTTTGATAATTGTACCAAGTTATACGGGATGTTAACATTGGGGAAATATGGGTGAAGGGTGTGCAGGAGCTCTCTGTACTCTCTTTGCACAAGTTCTGTAAGTCTCTGTAAGGGCTGCAGAGACTGGACCTCAAAGCATCCTGGAAGATAAGCACACAAGGGATCACCACACCATCTTATACAGAGAACCAGACTGAGAGGAGTGGAAGGATTTAATATCACAATCACAGAAGAAAAAAAGAATGGCCAATAGTTCATGTGACTTTAATCAGAATGAGGTGAGAGTTTGGGACTGTTGACCCTGAATGCCAGCCTTATGAGTTTTAGAGTTTTTTTCTGTGGTAATGGAGGAACCACTGTAGATTTTAAGCATGGCAGAAGCATGAGACTGAAATCTTCCACAGAAGCAGCACAGAGGGACTAGAGGGGAAAGAATGGAAGCAATCACAAGAGGTTCTTACACTCAACTAGGAAGGTAGGAATGAAGATGTAGGCTGTGGCAATGGGGGTGGCTCTGAGAGAAGTGATTCAAAAAAGTTTTGGAGCTGGATTTAACAGGATTTGTAAACCAATTAGATGAAGAGCTGAATTGGTTATGGAAGACTCGGTTAAGGTTGTGATTTGTGAGTAGCAGTACAGTAAAACATGGTCAAGTCTTGGATCCCAATGTGCACTCCCGCCACTGAATAGCTGTGGAAACTTCAAGTTACTCAATCACTTTGACCCTCTGGTTTTCTTATCTGTAAAACAGATAATTACTCCTGAGAGTGGCCAGGATAATGACTATATGTAGCATATCTAATGACTATATGTAGCATATCTAATAGTGTTTGGGATATAGTAATAAATGCTGACAGTCCTGGGACTAAGTGAATACAAGTGTGGTATTTGGTTGCTAGGATAGGGAAGACAAATAAAAGAGCAGGTCTGAATCAGAAATCAGGAAAAATAACAGTATAGATGTTTTCAGTGATATGTAGGTTATGACTGCAAATTCTCAAGGTCCTTCCCTATGAGATGCTTTGAAGAAACCCTCTTATCCACAGCATTTTTGCTTAATGGGAACCTGTTCTGAGACCAACACTGTCCTTCTGAGGTCTCCACTAAAGACCCTACTCTTCTTGCCAACCAGGAAGATTCTCCTGGTTCCTTCCCTCCAAATGTCCTGACCACAGAGGAGCCCGATAGACATAAAAATTGACAACTGAAATGGGTTAGGAGAGCAGTTTCTGTTCTGGAGTTACATAATGTGAGACATTCTTCTTAAAAGTTCAGAGAACAGCAGCCAGCCAGCCACAGCTGAGTCCCAGTTTGATTCTTTGTAGAGTTTGGGGCTGGAGAGCCAAATCACTACATATTTTCCCATGGAAGGTTTCCTCATGCTGAGGGGAGCACATCTTCCCCTTTTCTCAGCCACACTGAAGTTAGAGCTTTCTAAGATGCTAATATGGGACAGATTAGTTTCTACTAATAGAAACTAATAGTTTCTACTTCTCAATACCTGGGAGGGACCTGCAGTTTCTGTCCTCTAGTTACTGTTAGACCAGCATATTAAGAAATCTCACTTCCCTTAGCCACTCTCCACTGGTTCTATTTTAAACGAGAACATGATCACCTGTTTTCCTAATAAGAAAAAGGTCTACTGAAGCAAGTGAGGACAGCTTATTGAGGTCAGTCTTGAAAGGTAGCTGGTGGTTCTCAGCACCCACGGCTGGGGTCCAATCGTAAGAGGACCTACAGTTGCGTCAGAACAGCAGATGTTTTCATCTTAGTTTTCTTCTAACATAAGTGACAAATCCAATCTCACCTTGGTGGGTCTATCTAGGTTTTTTCCTACCCACTCCACAGTACAGACAGGCTGTAACCTGGTCATTTACATATGCAGAGAGGCAAAAATCTACACGATCTGGTCATACAGAACGTTTCTCTACTGGTGGAGAAAAGCTTCTTACTCAAGACTAACAGAAGTGTGCAAATGAAGGAGCAAAAAAGTTTAATTATAAACAGTCTTACATTTTAAGGAAATGCAAGTGAGGCAGCCCCCCTGAAGGACCTTTATAAGAGCACTTGACTCCCTGTGATACTTGTAGAGTTACCTGAGTATTTGAAATTACAGTTTAAGAAAAAAAAGGAATGCCAATACAGTAATATACAATCCAGTGCTGCTATTCCATTTTTAGTTACTAAAAGCATAGCACATATACAAATAATTTTATAAATAACTCAAAAACAAACAAACAAAAAAAAATGAAGGGGGCTGGAGATACCAACAGTATTAAATAGAAGTAGGTAACCTAAAGGATTTGAGAAGAATGGAGTTACATCCAAAACAAGGAGGAATATAAATATAGAGAAGTCTAATACTCCATGAGTCCTTTCTGATAACATTTTAGATTATTAACCAGATAAATAAAAAGTGGCAAAGTGGGCTTGATTGAAATAGCTCATTTAGGTTGAGACTTTTGTGGGCAAGTAAGTCATGTTTCTCTTAAATTTCTGAATTGACACTGGTATGTCAATCTCTTGGTGAAAAATTAGTACCCGAATCTTAAATAGAGTTATTGTAAGTCTTACGAAATCAGATTCTTCTGCACAATATAAGATCATAAAAGACAGAGCAGAAATTCATTATTATAAGCGCTGGATCAGTTTTAAACCACTCTATTGAATAAAACAAGTGAGGTTCTTCCCTCCTGACCCAGGCTGTGAAATGCTGCTTTCCCCAACCTCCCCAAAGAGCAGAAGAATAGGGCATTTGCTCATTTTACTTTGTTTTTATTTCAGTATAACATGCAGTAAAAAAATTTTAACAGAATTTATTAGCATTTACAATGCTTACAGAGAAAAAGGACTCTAAAAGCAATTTAGTTCAGATTTAAGAAATCGCTCTAATTAAACACTTACAATAAATCTATTTCCAAATGTTCAGTTTGGACTAGAATTTAAGATAGCATTTGGTAGATATTTATGTCTACTGTCTATTTGCGGTATTTTTATAAAACCTCTGATTCTTGGGATATCCAGCCCCCATTTTCCTAACACAGCAGGGAAGACATATACATGTGGCCACTTAAATAAAGGAAGAAATGGGATAAGGGAGATCCCAGGCTGCAAAAATATATACAAGCATTTTACCTTTTCCAGAACTAAACATTTCTTTCATAAAAATATTAAATAGCCAAGCCCTATAGAACTAGGGCTGGGACTACTTAAAATATAACTATTCTGTATTTTAAAAATATAGGGCAGAAAGCCTTTGGGTGATATTTATACATTTTCACACAATATTTCTAGGTCCCTAAATGAATCATCAAGCATTATATAGAACTAAAAAGTCTACTTTCTTACATTATCTCATAATTTAATCTCATAAATCTCTAGTAAATATTGCAGATAACTACATTTCAATATGAGAATTCACCTCTATAGGAAGTTTTTATAGAAGGCTTTATTTCCACATAGCCATATATTACCAAAGGTCAGACTTATATAATGAATGGGTAGTTGGCAGACATTCGCTTTGTAAGACAAAGCAATTGTGTTTTTTTCCCCCTACCAACAAAAAGGCAGAGTGTCTCTACTTTGGAAAAAACTAGGGCTTTTAGAAACCATATTATGTATATTTCCCGGAGTATGTAGAATAAAAAACAAAATAAATATAGGGTTAGAGAGAGCCTACTCTCTCCTTTTACATTGACAATTTCTGGATAAGGCAATCCTTTCACACATATAAGTCTATTTTATGATGGCAGTGTTTTAGATACATGAGTTTAAAAATGCTTGTGTTGTTGTTACAGGATGTAAATGAAGAGTAGTAAGGGATTAAAAAATTTCTTTCCATATGGAATAACGGTTTGCTACTCTCTGCTTATTTTTGGCTTATTGCTACTTGTTCATGCTCTGCTATTGAAACTGTCAAAGTCCCTGTTTCATGAGTTATGAGGCTATCCTCAGGGTGCAGCTACGATAGGTACTTAGCTGGCTTAGGCTTCACCCCGCCGTCCATTAAAGTCAAACCTCTGACAGGAGCCATCTTGACAAAGTCTAAGCTAGACCAAGTTAACTACAGAAAAGTTCAAAGTGCATTAACTAGTTACTGACGGAGCAGTCTAAAATTAAATAGTAATGAGAAGAACCTTTAAAAAATTTTAAAGGTGAAGAGAATATCCAATTCTGGACAATGTTAAGAATGGAAATGATTACTCCAACATGTGTCAGAGAAGTGATAAATCTGAAGACTTTTAATTCACATAGAGAATACATTTCTGTGTTTACTAGAATTGTATTGTGAGTAAATGTATTGCTTCTTTCTTTTGTCAATACCACAGCTCTCTCTCTCTAATAAAAATATAATTTTAGAGGATGTTTCATTGACCTCTATTTGGGCTAGAAAGTACTCTAGTTACACCTTGATCTCCTTAGCAATAATTAAATATAACTGAAGTTGCTGGATTATGACAAAATTATAAAGATGCAATTTATATAGAGAACATACAAAAATTATCAATGATAGCCTTCAATGAATTCAGCTAAATTAATTCCAATTCTAGGTTAACTTTTATAAACAAGAGTGAAGGAAGCACAGTGTTAATATTGTTTGTAAAGTTTAGTATTTGCAAGCCAATTAAAACAATCAAACTTCCAAATGGAGAGTGTTAATGGAGTCATTTGCAGGCTGGGACCAACTTATCCCTGAAGTTAAATTAATTTAACAAAACCATTTTCTAGAGAGATGCAAGAGTCTTGCATCACTTTCCAGGGATAACATCAAAATGATGCATAGATTCATGCTCCGGAAAAAAAACAACAGTCAGGCCAGGCTGAAATGAGGGAGAGCACAAGCCAGTTAACGTGCATCCCCAGAAGCTTGCATTTTTAACAAACACCTCTTACCAAGAGGCTTAATATTAAGATCTTAGATATTTCAGTTACCAAGGGACTTCCCTGAATATCTGCAGAATCTCTAAAAAGAAAAAAACCTATTCCCAAGTGAGACTTGACACACATATAATAACTGTTGTTAAGAAAACAACCTAGTGGAATAAGACAAGGCAGAGTTCATTGCTGTGTTAAATCTCATGTTACGTAAGGTTTTGACTAGACATGTGCAGATCTGATTTCTGGAAATGTTGACTAGAAATCCAGAATCACTGGGAGATAAATCTCACTGATAACATTAATTTACTTACACTCAGGTAACTCTCTAAACAGTCACATTCCAATTTTACCACAAGATGTGCAACAGACAGAAAAGGAAAAGGACAAACACTGCAAGTGAGTTCTTGTCCTTTGGGGGTACAAGTTCTCATAAGTCACTCTTGTCCAAATCCTTCTGTTTCTTCAATGGCAAATAACAGTTTTTCCTTCAGTTGCTCATAGCTCTTGTAGGGTGGCAGGTCCAGGCGGTTAAAACTGAAAGTAACAATTGTTAGCTTCAGAAAAGGAAATGTACAAAGAATCATATATGAGCAGTATAGTATAACAACAATGCTGGTTTTTAAATCAGGCAAAATTGGGTTCAAATCTCAGCTCTGTCACTGGACCTTTGAACAAGTCCTTTTAACTTTCCAAGTCCTTTTACCTTGGTTTCCTCTTTAATAAAATGAGAATAACAATATTTACCTCAGGTACAGAAAAAACAAGCATATATATATGCACAGTGCCTGATGTTCAATAGGTACTCAGTAAAATGTTAGTCCCCTCTGTCATATTTTTAGAATATGACCTAGGCAAATGTTTGGCAACAGAATAAACAATATTATCTGCAAAGGAAAAATAAATTTACAGTTATGACTTCTGTTAGTTCTTACAAATGGAAACATGGAACTTGAAAAAGTAATAAAGACAGTTCTAATGTGTGACTGAGATAAGCTGTTCACAACAGTGTAATGGCACAGTCTGTTCTAAGTTTGAAGAAAAGTAAGGGACAAGAGGTCAAATCAAAACACATGTGTACAAGATAAATGTACAAAAATCAACTGTGTTTCTATAGAACAGCAATAAACAATCCGAAATGAAATTAAGAAAACAATTCCATTTTTACTAGCTTCAAAAAGAATAACTTAAAAAATTTAAAAGAAGAAATGCAAGGTTGTATAATGAAAACTATAAAACACTGCTGAAATAAAGAAGACCTAAATAAATGGAAAGACATCCCATCTGCATAGATCAGAAAACTTAATACTGTTAAGATGGCAATGCTCCTCCAAACTAATCTACAAATTTGAAGCAATTCATACCAAAATCTCATCTGATCTCTTTGCAAAAATGGACAAATCAATCCTAAATTTCATATGGAAATAGCCAAAACAATCTTGAAAAAGTCGAAAAATGCCTACCTCCTAAGTTCAAAATTTACTTCAAAGCTATAGTCATCAAGACAATGTGGTACTGCCATTAAGGATAAACATATATATACATCAATGGAATAGAACTGAGAACCCAGAAATAAACCTGTGTATTTATGGTCAGTTGATTTTCAAGAAAGGTGCCAAGTTTTTCTTTAAAAACACATGTGTATGTATGAAAATATAAAGGAACAGACAATAAAACCAATAAAAAGGGCAGATGGGGAAAATAAAGGAATATCCAGCAAAGTCCATAGATGACCATAGAAATGTCTTACAAAATAAAGTTTAAATATTGCTGATGTTAGGTTAAATTCCAATACACTGTATTTAAGATTATAGTTGATTTTTTAGTTTTGTACACTTTTGGAAATGTACAAATAAATGTACATTTATTATGAGAAAATAATATTTCTGTCCACCATGTTAGAAAATAGCTCTCACAATAGCTATCTAGACTTGATTTATTCTTGTACCTTCAAAGTTAAGTTTTCTAAATTTCACATTTAAAAAAAAATTCAAGGATGGGAAAAGGGATTGACTGCAAATAGGCAAATTGTTTTGGGGTAATGAAAATACATTAAAACTGGATTGTAGTGATGGTTACTACTCTGTAAATCTACTTAATATCACTGAATTAAAATAGGTAAGTTTTATAGTATATAAATTATGCCTCAATAGAGCTATTAAAAATAATTCAATACAATGGGGAAAACATTTTATTTTTATTTTATTTATATTTTAAATTTTTAAAATATATTTTTTTATTTTTTAGGTGAGGCAACCCTTGGTTGACCTCACAGATTGCAAGAACCTTGTGAGCTTACAATCCCATATTTTTAAATTTTTTACGCCTACAGCACCTGGTCTTCCTAGGTGGTCTCCCATCCAAGTATTAACCAGGCCTGATCCTGCTTAGCTTCCAAGATCAGACGGGATCGGGCTTGTTCAGGGTAGCGTGGCCAAGACTCAATTTTTAATATGCTTTAATATCTAAAGGATTATTAGAAAAAGGCTATTTTCTCTCTATTTCTCCTTTTACTTACCAGGTATGACTTCTGGGTAACCAATTTTCTTTCCCAACTTTTTCAATACAGAATTTCTGTGGTCCATTGCTCCCTAAAACATAGTGAAACCATCAACAGTTTGATAATGTAACGGTTCTCAAATTGTGATCTCCAATCTTGTAGTATCACCATCACTAGAGAATTTGTTAAATCACAAACCCACAGGCCCTATCCCAAGCCCACTGAACTGAATCAGAAACTCTGGGAGTGAGGCTCGGCAATATGTTTTTAATAAGCTTCCAGGTGATTCTGATAAGTGCTAAAGTTCAAAAATCATTTTGTTAATATATGCCCAAGAAAAAGCAGTTTTATCTAGCATTCCTTAGCCAGAATAACAGAATGTTATGATTAATAACTCACATAACAGAACACTTGAAAAGCTTAAATTTTAGTTTTAAACACAATAGGGAAACTTCAATCCACAATTTTACACAATAAAATGATTTAAATATAAAATTAAAACTTTCTAAAATGTAAACAACCTAGTGAATATTAATAATGCTTGTGCATATAAGTCTTGCAGAGCATACCCTGGCACACTTACACCCAATTCTTGCCTCTCATTTATCTTCTGTTGGAGACAGCTGTGAATGGTGATCTAAGGCACTGGTTTTCTAAAAGGCCACTACTGCTCCCTAGGAAGCATTTATTGGTGGTCAGTGATTGGTAGTGCTGCTGGACTTTTTAATTAGAAGGGCTAGGCATACTAAGTGTTCTGCAATGGGTCAGGATAGTCATACTCAAAGAATATTTTTATGTCCCATCTTATTAACCATAGTACAAATATATAAATTGGTAATAACTTTGTATCTAATAACATCAAAGTGTTTTCACAAATAGCTATGTGATAAGTCCAGTAATACAGGAAATGGTCATTTTTAAAAAGGACAAGTTAAAATAATTAAATAATTAAGCCTGAAATTACTAAATAGTTTATTCAATCTGCACGTTTCACTACTCAATGTATCATAGCATTTCTAACCACGTACATGGAAAGTTTCATTTAATAGTGCTAATTAATATTTAACAGAAGATTCAAGATTGCTTTTAATTCTAGGCTTAGAATCAAATATTAAAATAGCAGAGAAAAATAAAATGAAAGGATCTTAATGAATTTCATTAATAAGGTGATCTTACAAATATGTTCTATTATTAGCAATCATCCTGAATGCTTTCTAAAATTTAATGGAATGGTAAGGCATTAAGTTGTAAACACACACTGAAATGTTTAGGTTGCCTGTTGTTTTCAATCTTACTCTGACACTGTGCCTAAACCACTTATCTTCTATATAGACTCTTGCACTTATGTTCCTATTTTCAGCCTATTTCAACTTTCAAATGATATAGTCTCTGAGGCCTTTTTACATATCAGTGTAGTGTAATTTCTTGATAGACACTACACTTTAAAATAAGATCTACCTAATTTTTCTCCACTTTGATCATCTATATTTTATTTTGGCAGGTATACTGTCCCTACTGCATTTGGGTTATTTCCCTGTTTTTCTTATATTTATTTGTCTATTATTGCTTACCTTTTCTATCTGTTCTTCCATATTACAGTGCTTCTTATACAGAAGGGCTTCTGATCCTCTCTTAAACCTTTTCTTTTAAGTAGGAACAAATATCTGACTACTTACTTGTGTCTTCTAACATAGCTGTTCCCAATATATATGCATTGAAATATTATTTCATTATAAATTACTTTTTAATAATTTCTAGCTTATATTACAGTTAGTACTATGTATATGTATTTTTTTTTTGTAGACTGTAGATGTTATTTCACATTTAGCAATTTCATTCCAGAATATTAAAGAGGACATCATAAATACGTTATAAAAATGGGATGTTAGATCTGGTAAGGTCGAGAACCACCATATTAAATTATTATATACATTAATCATACAACTTTCTACTCCTACACTGGGTGGAAGGTTAAACCACCAGATGGCCTCTAAAATTCTATGAACCACAATCTCACCGTCTCTGCCTTCCATGGGTATTCTTCTGTGTTGTTTTAGACAGCCCCACTCAAGCCCAAATATTACTGCCAAGAACAAACCTAGTTCTCATCTCTTCAATGATTATATTTCCAGGTTATACCAAGAAGCTAGCACCAATATTTTCTTCATTTTGGTCACTACTTCTTATCTTCCCAAATCCTAACATGGTTTCTTTTTCAAACCAGAGCACATTCTTAAAGGTGCCCCTCTACAAAGACATACTTAGAAATCATCCTCTCTGTAGCAATGGATTAACCTCCCTTCTATATTGCTGCTGAATGAGAATATTTATTTTTCTTCTTCACTCTCTGGTCTCTCCTTTATGTCTGCCTCTAGGCTATTTCTGTCTCATCCCTAAATATAGGTGTTTTAAGCACTGCCCACCCTTCACTGTATTCTATTTCTGCAAAAGCCCACACAATCTCACAGCTTCAAATGTCACTGCTCTGATAATTCTACTTTCCCTCTCTACTCTGACCTCTAAACTCATACTTTAGTAACACCTGTAAAACTACCCCCACCTCCCTGCCCTGAATAATTTCTACTTGGTTGTCTGGCAGTCACCTTAAACTCAGTAGATTTTAAGTGTCTTATTACCCTCCCCCAACTCCTCCAAACTATGTCTTTAAACTTCATAACTTCTCCATGTTTCATAACATGATGTTATCTTTGACATTCTTATTTCATTTTTTAACTATTTTTACTTTTGAAACTTCTCTAGCATTTATTTATCCCTTCTTTTTCATCTCTACTTTCATTCCCTAAAATCAGGTTCTCAACACCGCTCTAATAATTTTTTCCTATCTCAAGGCTCTCCCTATCTTTTAATGCATGCTCTGCCTTGCCATTCGATTTTCCTAAAATGCAGCTTCAGCAAGTTTTCCACTCTCCAAAAAGTGTCCATAGCTTCCAATACCCTCAATACCCTCAGAGTAATGTCCAAATTATTTTGGTCTGGCTTTTAAAGACTTAAATTGGTTCTATACTGTATCCAAAATTACCTACTTAGTTCTTTTAATTCTGACTCTCTGCTTCACCTGAAGCAGGCTTAGGGAGCACAACTTCTCTTCTATCCAACTACAGTACATGGTGTTAAAAACTTGAATTTACTTATTATTTAGTCGCAAAATAAATATTCTCATGGTCATTCAAAACAACACAAATTTTAATTAGTGACTACTATGTGACAGGCGTTGTGCTAGGCTCCAAAATAAAAAGATGAAGATATGGATCTACACCTTAAGGAGTTCTAGGTATAACAGTGAAGAGTGGTAAACACAGCATTAAAATATAAAATACAACCAATAGTGCCTGGCTCATAGGAAACACAAAAATGATTGCCAAATGACTTAATGAACAAACATGTACATACAGAAGACTGCTACCTTACTTAGTTAAAATGTGGGGTCTAGCCAAAGGGTTAAAAAATTCTAGAGGTAAGGTATACAAAAAGTTTACACAAATCCAAATGTCAGAAGCATGGTGGAGTGAGGGATCTCTCCGGATATCTCCCATTGAAATAATAAGCTGAACACTTAAAACTCAACAAATAACACCCAACCTGCACAGCATAGCTTTAAAAGGTTGGAACCATGAAGTCTGGGGGCATAGATTGGGAGGAACAAAGAAGCTCCCTGCAAAAGGAAGGGAAGGGGGGAAGTTGCAGCCTGTTTCTGGAAAAGCTCTGCCTTAGGGATCGATCAGAGTGTTCCACACAGTGGAGCCCAGGGATCAGGGTAGAAAGCAGAGTGGGAACTAAGTACAGAGGGGCAACAGCTGTGCATTAGCACCCCCAGTTGCCAAGCAGGGGGATGAGATATGGAGCAGGTAGCAACCCCCCACACCATCTACCCAGACACACAGTACACCCTCTTCCGACCCCAGATCCTCCCAGACTTAGGGGAATTTGTGCAACCAGTAATGAAACATAAACCATGGACAATACCACAGACAGGCACTGGGACAGAAGGGATCTGATCCAGGATCAAATATACAGTATATTAGACAGAATAAAAGTTTACACAAATCCAGGTCAACTGTGACTAAGAAAATGGTTACACTTACCTTTGTTATTTCTGATAAGCTGTATGTAGAGTGATGCAACACCACTGTGATAAACAATTTTCTATATAGGAAAAGTGATCTTGTTTACATACATACCCATGAGGTCAGCAAATCCTCCAACTGGCAATCGGCAGGTTCCAGTAACAAACTGTAGAAGTCTCATTCTCTTCTCATTATCAATTTCTTTAACAAACTATTAAAAGCACATTTCAAGAGATATAGGTCATATTTCATGTTTAGCATACTAAACTACAAAGAAAAACAATCCTTTCAAGTCTTAAATGAACTCCCAGTGTCAGATACACTAATGACTGTGGATGGAGGAGCTTTTCCATCTTTGTCAAAGCTCCACCAATCTTCCTCTATAGAAATCCTAGGACCACATCCTTACAGGGAGATAGAAAAAGAAGGGTGCTCTGGGTCCAAGAACAGTCTTGTTCAGTCTTAAGATCAGCTCTTCTAGGACAGCCCTTTCTTTTTCCCCCTAGATCTGCCTGCCCTATAGGATATTCATGTGGTTTCACAGGACACATTGCTTGAATAAGTATAGATTCTTTGGTTCTATTAACAAATGAAATTAAATTCACAGAATTCTGATCCAGATGTACCCTAATAACCTCCTCTCTCAATGTTCTTTAAGTACTGGTGTAGCTAAGAGTTGCTAGAATTATGTGGCCTTTGTTCTGACTCAAACATTAGGTTTCTGGAGAATGCTTTTTAGCCTGTAGCACAAGTATTTTGGCTCAGCCAAATATTTTTTGTAAAGAATCATTTTTATCTTATTGTATTACTATCAGTATTTTAAAATGCTTATCCTATTACAGAAATTCAGTTTATGAGCTTCTTATGAATTCCTTTATGTGAATAGTAGAAATTTAAATTTTAAAAAAAAAATGTGTGGTAAACTATATATAACAAATATTTACCATTTTAAGTGTATAATTCAATGACATTAAGTACATTCACTCTGTTATACAACTACCACTACTATTTCCAGAACTTTTCTTATCACCCCAAACAAAAACTCTGAATGCATTAATCTTATTTCCTCACTTCCCTCTCTCCTCAGTCCCTAGTAATCTCTATTCTACTTTGTTTCTATGAATTTGCCTATTGTAAATACCTCATATAAATAGAATCATACAGTATTTGTCTTTCTGTGACTGGCTTACTTCACTTAGCATAATATCCTCAAGGTTTATCCATGTTGTAGCATATGTCAGAATTTCTTTTCTAAGGTTGGATAATATTCCATTATATACACACACCACATTTTGTTTATCCATCTATTGATGGACACTTAGGTTGCTTTCACCTTTTGGCTATTGTGAATAGCGCGGTTAGGAACACAGGTATATAAGTATCTGCTTGCATCCCTGCTTTCAAATCTTTGGGGTATACCTAAGGAAGAGAATTGCTAGATCATACATCAATTCTAAATATTTAACTTTCTGAGGAACCACCAAACTGTTTTCTACAGTGGTGCACCATTTCACATTCCTACCAGCAATACAGGAAAATTCCAATTTCTCCACATCCTCACCAAATATAATTATTTTTCGTTTTTTTGATAATAGCCACTAATGGGTATGAAACGGTATCTCAGTGTGGTTTTGATTTGCATTTCCCTAATGATTAGTGATGTTGAAAATCTTTTCATGTGCTATAGCAGACATTTTTTGAAGAGATATCATAATGATTCCAAACCAGGTCTCTCTCCTAAGTTTGCCTTCTGAATATTATGTAATTCTTAATGAGGTATGAATGATGGAAACCATACTTTAGACAGTTTCATAAAATTCCAAAGCATTTAAATTAAATGCAGGGAAATCTTAATGTCTGGAGTTATCTTATACTCTGGGCAAAGGCACACCGTATGTGTTGCTTACTTGATAATAGTCTTAAAAGGATGCTGTTATAATCTGTATTCATTTATTGTAACGAATGATAAAATGAGGAGCCTGAACATACTGAAACATTTTGTTCATGACTCATTTATACATATGGCAAAAAATTTCTAAAAAATTATGGGATGTTTATCAATAAGAATAAACACAAACCTGCCAAAACCACATGATTTGTTTACTTGTCCTAGTGTAATGACGGTAAATGGCATGTCTTTGCCAATCATTTAGATCAATCTCTTGCATTCCACATAAAAGGACCTACAGGGATGAAAAAGACAAATGGTTTCTTCAGGTAATTGTATAATCTATATAAAAATGCTAGACATCGGTAAGAAAGCACTTATATTAAACAACTTTCAAAAAACAAGTTAATCAGGAAGCTTTGGTTTGTAAACTGTATCAAGAATTATATCTACAATTATATATATTCGTGGAGGCTGAGTTTCCATGTATGATGTCATATATACACATGAGTAAATAAGTCATTCATTGTAGAGAGGTGCTGATAGTAATATTTTTTTGGTAATATTTTTATATAATTGGATAAATTATGGACCTTTTAAACCACTGGGGATGTTTCAAAACATCCTGCCTACATAAAAAATACCACTGCCACTGGAAAGATGGGAAAGTGAGTTGAAAGTAGACAATGGAAGGCATTATTTACCAGCATACTGCAGAAGAAAGAAGAAAAACTCATTACCTCTAATTCCTTTGCATCAAAGTACTGCAAATACTGCTGGGGAAGAATTTCATTAAAGCCCTCAAAGAAAGCTTGCGTCTGTTCTTCAACACCTCGAGACAACCTCCATTCGGCTACCATTCTGGTAAATAAATATTAAAAAAGCTATGAGGAAGTTTAGATTTTACCTTTAAATTCTGTGTATAAAAATAATTTTAAAACTTTATCATTATGAAAAACTTTATATAGATATGTATATATACATAATTTAGAATACAATGAACCTCATGTACACATAACCCAGCTTTAACAGAATACCAATTTTATTATGCCCCTACCCATGCCTTATTTAAAATTTCATTTTAAACATATTCAGTATACAGCTCTATGAGGTCCTCTTTTTAAAAAACATAACCACAATTCTATTATTATACAAAAAAGTAAATAATTACTTTATATAAAATATTCAGCGCTCAAATTCTAATAATAGACTCAATTTTTTTAACATATTGCTTGAATCAGAATCTAAAGAAAGTTCATATATTGCAAAAGTCTTTTAAGCTTCTTTTAACTTACAGATTTCCCCTTGCAATATTTTTTAATGAAAATATTTTTAATGAAAATTCTCTACGTAACATTCTTAGATTATAACTTTGACTTTCTTCTAATCTTCATCTAAACAGAAACATATTAACAGTTAAAATCACAACAAATATAAACTGTTCTTTCCATTTTATTACAGAATATTTACTTTTTCACAATTTTTTTTAGGCAAGGCAATCCTTGGTTGACCTCACAGATTGCAAGGATCTTCTCAGTTTATAATCTCTTATTTTTTATTTTTTACACCTATAGCACTTGGTCTTTCTAGGTGGTCTCCCATCCAAGTACTAACCAGGCCCGATCCTGCGAAGCTTCCGAGGTCAGACGGGATCAGGCTTGTTCAGGGTGGCATGGCAACAGACTACTTTTTAACAATTTTAATAAGCAAATAAATGTGTATTTTAGGCATCTGATTACTTGATGACAACTTAAGGCAATTAGTTTGTTGAAAACTGAAATTTTGGAAAATAGCAGTGCAGGTTGTATTGGACTAATTTTCCTGGTGATTACGATTATAAACTCTGGGCAAATTATAAAAACACAAATGGCATCAGAGAGAAACCAAAGGAAGGCAGAAACTGCTGGGGATGAGATTCTTGAAGGACGCTGGTACATTGGAATAGATCCACATTAAATAGGCTTTTTCCCTAAGAACACTTCTCAGTTCACACAGAGTACTGTGGAACAGAGATCAAACAGAAAGTAACAGTCTTATTGGGTTGAGGGGACATGAGATAGGGAGCTTGAAGCTGCCAAAGCTGCTATAGAAAAACCTCAGAAAGAATGAAGACAAAGAGAGGAAGTTCCCAGATCTGCACAGAAATTTACTCCAAAGCCTAAGCTGACTCCTAAATACACATGTATAGGATGATGAGACTCCGAAGAACCCCACATAAAGCAACAACTGGAAAGTCAAAGACCCAGGCAGAAATTTCAGCAACTATCTAATGCCGGAGGGACAGAATTTCAGAGTTTATATCTCACCTAGTTACATGGCAAATACCCTTTGCTTTCCATTGTAAAAAAGTAAGGACCAGGTTCAAGAAATAAGGTTGTTTTCGGATTAAAGGCAAAATGGAAATAGACCAGCTCTAGCTAGCTTCCAGAGGATCATTGTGATCTACCTTTAACTTAACTGCCCATCAAAACCAAAACTCAATATTCTTCAGAGAAAGAAAAAAGAATCCAGAGTCTCCACCAAGTATCTTTCACTCACTCACACACACACTACATATGCAAAGAATCAGAAAAATGTGACCCATAATCAAGCTAAAAAAGTCTGTGTCTATAGACTATGGCCCACAGATGGCCTAATGCTGAAGTTAGCAGACGGAGACTTTTAAAAAGCTCTTAAAGATGCATTATAGAATTTACAGAACAAGATGGACAAAATGAGTAAAGAGATAGAGATTTTTAGCATAGAAACTCTTAAAAGAACCATATGGAAATTACAGAATATCTGAAATGAAAATTTTATTGGATGAGCTTAAGAGAAGTGAATTCAAAGACAAATCGAACTGAATCCAAATCGAAAAAAGATAAAAATATATATACCATCTGAGAACAATGAAATGATATCGAAGGTTAAATACACATTATTACTGAAGTCTCTGAAGTATGCAGAGAGGGAATCAAGCAAAAGGAACATCCACAGAGATAAAGTCTCCCCAAATGGCATCAATTGCAGTTACAAGAAGCTCAAAAAGGCCAAGAAAGATAAATAAACAAAAAAAAAATTACAATTAGATATATCAGAGGCAAAATGCTAAAAACCAAAATTAAAAAAAAAAAATCTTTTAAAAGAGAAAAGAAAAAAACACATTTTGTTCAGAAAAACAATGGCTTACATAATCAAGAACAATAGAAGCCAACAATGGAATGACACACTGAAAGAGTGTTAAAAAAAAAAAACTATAAATCTAGAATTCTAAATCTAGTGAAAATATCCTTCAAAACTGATGGTGACATAAACATGTTTTCAGATAAAAGCTGAGAGAATTTATTGCCAGGAGGTGCACACTAAGATAAATGGTAAAGAAAGTTTTTAAAGACGAATGGAAATCATCCCACAGGGAAAAAGAGATGTGTGGGAAGAAATAAAAAGAACCAGAAATGTTAAAGTCAATAAATATAAAAGACTATATTTTCTAATTTCTTTAAAAATCTATTGATTGTTTAAAGCAATAATAATAATGATGATGATGATGATGATGATGATGATGTATTATGAGGTTTATAATGTAAAAAATATGACAATAAGCACAAATAGCTGGAGATAAATGAAATATTATTATGAGCCTCTTATACTGTATAAGTAGTATAACATTATAAGTTATATTTTATATAGTATCAATATATTAATAGAATATTAATTATAAATGATAAGGATGCATAATATTATAATCATTAGAACACACACTAAAAAAACTAGAGGTACAGTTAACCAACAGAAACAATAACAAAAGCAAACTGAAAATTGTTAATTCAAAAGAAGGCAGAAAAGGAGGAACAAAAGAAATTGAGGGAAAAATAATAGCAAGATGTAAGATTTAATTCTTAAGACCAACTATCAGTAATAACATTAAATGTAAATGTACAACATAGTACAATTAAAACGTAAAGATTAACAGACTGGATAAAAATAATAAGACCAAAGAACACACTGCTTATAAGATTTTTTTTGGTCTCTCTCAAAGCAGCATACTTTATATACAAAGACACAGGACTGAAAGTAAAGAATGGAGGAAGGTATACCATATAAATACTAATCACAAGAAAGCTAGAGTGGATATATTAATATTTATAAAGTAGAAAAGCAGGCAAGGGACTAAAAGTATGAAGCAATGCAAAGCATAAGAGAATATTTACCATAAACCATTATTTTACTTAAAAATTTTACCTGATCTTTTTCAATATGCTCCATGAAAATATCTGCATATTAATTTGAGATTCTTTTTAACGACATGTTACATGGCATAGTGGTTATAGAACTGGTATTTCAAAGGGTGATCTAGCATTACTTCTACCATCAAAATTACTACTTTTGAAGCAAAGTTCTATATGACTAGAATTCTTTTCCATGACGTTATAAATCTTCAAAATTCTGATTACATAGAAAATATACCAGAAAGAGGGTATAAAAATCACAGCACCACTAGACTACTTCTTTGTAAGATTTAGTTTGAATTAACTTGTAAGATAGTTCCTCTACCCTCTGCCTCCACAAGAACCTGTCCTACCTCTCTCTCACTATTTTGTTGCCAGATTTGTTGAAAAAGAAATTTAGACTGTCTACTGAATATATTCCTTAATTTCTTGCAGTCTGGCTCCTAATCTACCACCGGTCTAACTGTTCTGTTTCCTTAAGGATTATCATAACTGAATAGCTGCTGCATCTCCTAAAGATTCCTCATTTTCCTTGGCTTCTGAAATGCAGTATATGACAGAATGGGATATCAACTCTGACAGCACCACACAAACAATGGCTACTCTTCCCTAGTTACTCTTTGTGACTCATGCTTTCCAGCCTCCATCTCTCTGCTCATAACATCTCTCATTTCTGCAAAATTGAATCCTCCCCAACTTTCAAGGCTCAACTTAAATATCATCAGCTACTCGCTTCATGATTAAAACTAGATGTCTCCCTCCTTTGACTTCCCATAGCACTTTCCTTGTTCCTCTTTCAACACTACAAGGTAGAAAAATGATCAATTACGTCCTTAATAATACACAATCAGTTCTAACAATGATTAGTAAAAAGGCAAAAATTATTTTTTGAAATACTGTCCACTAATATTGCCAATTTTGAATGTACTGTAATCCAACAGAAAGGCCAAATTATGTCAAAAGAAGAATTCTCTCACCTGATATATTCTTCTTTATTTTCTTCTGTTACAAGAATATTGCCACCATTGGGTTTCAAATCATGACTCTTGATTTCACCCAAAATTTCTTTATCAACAGAGAAGTACATTTCCAATCCACATTCCTCAATGTTGTTTTCTCTGCACAAATGAAATTTACACTATTTGTTACAGTAATTAAATCATATAAAAATTTTAACTGAAGGACTATGTTCTTAAATAATTACTTTTAAACTATAATATGAAAATAAGAAAATTATAAATTATGTTCTAAAGTCATATTTTTGCCTAAGATTTTGGGTGTATTTCTGTAAAATTTATCATACTGAATAATGAGTCAAGTTTAATGTAGACCATTTAAATTTAATAAATCAGTTATATGTTTATAGTTTAGATAAGTTATCAACACCATAATGAAAGCATTTAGACTATATTTTGATAAATTAAATGGAAACAAACTTACTTAACCCAGATGAGAGAATTGTAAAATTCTGGATCAATAGATTCTAAATCCTTGAGTCCAACTGGTTTGTTCAAGATACGCTTATAGAATGGCAAAGAAAAGCCTGTGTCTATGAATTTCCCATGGAACAGAGCCTATGCAAGAAAACAATACCATTTAAGATAATATTATAATAGTCACTGTATTTCAGAATGTTACATGAGTTCATTTAAAAAAGGCTCCTCTGTCATGTGATCTGTTAGACATATTTCTGGGAGATGGGCAAATACAACAAATCCAATCACAGAAATATCTTAGCGATGAGAAAATTTCAGATGAGAAAGTTAAACAATGCTTTAGTAATGCTGAATTAGCAAAGTAAACACAGTTCTCCAACTGTACTTACCATGGCAATAAACCTTCCAATAAATCGAAAATATTTCAGGTGATCTGGATTGATGTAAGAAGCGGGGTTTATCTGCAAGCAGTAGTTATCCTTCCCTGCATATTCAAACAGGCAATACATTGGGTTCAACACCTCATGTGACAAAAGAAAGAACCATTCTCTGAAATCAAAAAAAAAATTTAAGGTGAAAAATCTTGTAAGTAACCATGCCAAAAAATCAATGTGCAGTGCTACAAAGTTCTCAGGAATCTACACTCAACTGGTCAGTTTCCTAATCTCAAGTTGCTTTTTACTGTTTCTGTTCAAACTGATATCTATTTTACGGAGATATTTACACCCTGCTTATTATTATATTTCAAAGAATCTAAGACATAATCATCTTTAAAGACACCATTATTTGATGAACCACTAAAAATTTTTTCCCAATTATAATTGTGAAACACATGCCAATTTCAGAAACATTAAAATATGAAAATGTTAGTCTTAGAATCGATGAAATAGTATCCGTGGGCAAGTTTAAACTGTACTTTTGACTCATGTGGTTAGAGCAGCTAAAATGAGTCTAATATTATTCCATCTATTACTAAGACCCACAGTGATCCTTATCAAGTACCACTGCTCTCTAAATCCTAGACAAATATGAAAAAAATCCATTTCACAGAGGCAATAACACTTAATTCAAGCCACTTATTCATTAGAAAAATACCAAGAAGTCCTAATGCAAATGCTGTGAAAATACCAACCACTATTAACATAAGATTATAGTTACTAATTAATATAACATGGGTGGGTCTGGTAGAACAGTAAGTGGAGCAGATCTGGGGCAATACATGTGATATCATCTTGTGTCTGAGATTTCTTTTCCTGTTAGTTCATGGCCTCTGGTGGTAATGCCGCTTAACACTTTAAAACTGCTGGCTGATTTTCTAATTGAATAATTGCCTTCCTCCTAAACTATCTCTAACCTGTACGAAATCAAATGTTTCTACTCATTTATTATTTACCTGTGACAACTTCATACATTTTGAAATGTGAACTCTGAAACACAACATAAATAAAAACTACTAAAATGTAGCCACCAGTTAGTGAGTACACAAAGATTCAGGGTCTGAACTAGGTCATTAATAAACAGTAGTTTTACTCTTCACAATAATCTTAGAAAAGTAGATATAACTATTCTTGTTTTACAGATGAAGATATTTGCCCCAGGTCATACTACTGAGTGCAGTAAAAGGATTGCAATCCAGTCTTGACTCCAAAGTCCTTGCCTTTCCACACTGCCACTGCTATGTAAAATTTTAACCTAATATGTTGTTATGGAATAAGCAAAGCAGTCTATCTTCTAGGGTTTGACTAGAAGCTCTAATATTAAGAAAGTAGAATTAAAATTTTCAACTCCTATTTTAAACAGACTTCTATATTCTCAAAACATATATTAATCTCAGTTGGGAATTGAGTGATTATTACCTCTATCAGTAATCTGTGATGGGGAAAATGACTTGATCACTATAGGGCCTTGTATGCTCTGTGGAATAGACATAAGGTGGGAGATTGAACGCTGGCTTCTGGTTTGATGATGCAAAGCTTGTATCCAGGCTCTACAACTTAGTATATGTGCCTTAGGTGAGTCTCTAAATCTCACTATTACCTTTAAAATTCTATCTCACAGGGTTATTCTGAGGATTAAATAAGTGATGTGTGTGAAATCAACTAGCAGTACCTCAGAGTACCTTCTCAATTAATGCTGGTGAAATTCTGTAGCCTCAGAATAAAGGTACAATAATTTGCTATATCTCACTTTCCTGAAATATAAGATTGAGAAAATAATACTTGCAAGCAAAGTATAATGATACCTTTGGAGGAAAGCAACTAAGTTCTGAGTATTCATATTATCACTACCTTGCTACACCTCCATAATCTAAACCTTCTTCTCCTGGAAAAATCACCCACAAACGTCTTCGGAGATCTTGGGGACTGAAGCTCATTATCTACAAAATAATAACGTAAAAAAGAATTGGTAAAAGTAGTTGTTGAAACACCATTCTACCACTTCCAGGTTTGAAATCTCCCGCATTATAGGTAACTTAAAATTCCCCATGACATAGAATGGTATCTGTGGTCTAGTCAACACTATAAATACAGAAAATACATTAAAGTTTCATAATATTTTATATATTATACATATCTACATCTTTACATGCTTTATACATATATAATTTTTTTAAATGACCCTACTATTATCTTACAAAGTTGTTTCTCTTGCTTGCTTAAGGGCAGGATAACTGTTGGCATGGTCAGAGGTCCTTTTGTTTGTTTGTCTGTTTTGGTTTTGGCAGGTTTGGGTTTGTTTTACAGTCCAAAGGTATACATAATAGCGACTGGCTAACTTGGAAATGAAAAACAGTGGCTGCAAAGAGAATATAGTTAACTTTAGAAACTCATTCTCAGTAGGAACCTATAAATACCTGAAAAATCTACTCAAATTTTTGTGTCCCACTACAGTGGTTAATAAGATTATCTTCATATTTAAGGACAGTAGATTTAATAAGCTACAACTGATGGTCATTTGGGTTCTTCTTTTGTAAAACAAATTACTGGCCCAATTGGGCCAGTAGTACATTACAAATATTACTCTTCTAAGAAAAATAACAAACCCTGGAGACAGGGAGAAGTTGATACAATGCCTCTATTTTAGGAAGTGATAAGAATGAATTCTCACATTTAAATATCCAGAGAGGCTAAGTAACCTGTTTATGTCAGGGCTCTCTCAGTTCCCACAAAACTAATATATCATTTGAATGAATTCATATCTCATTCAAACAAAAAAAAATCCCTTATGTAACAAAAAATTCAATGTTTATGACATGTTTTTGACAAATACTCTACAAATACTATAGGGTACATATATAGCAATGCAAATGAGATGTTACAGGTTAAAAATATCCTCTTTTGTTGTTCTTTTCTTGCTCCCTCTGGCTATTTCTTGTCCTTATGGCTATTCCCCAAACCCTATGGCAGTCCCTGCTCTCTCTTGCTATTCCCCCAAACCTGTGACTGTTCTCTTGGAAATTCTGGTTGTTCCTTTGCGCCCTGTGTCTGATACCTGGGGATTCACTGTTCCTTGGAAAAAAATACTTTTAAATATTATCCTTTAACAAATACCTAATATAAAGGAAAAATTTTTTTCCTGCAACTTCCCCCATAAGCACTTGTGCTACGTTATTAAAAACACTAACTACCAAAAACAACTTATCCAACAGTTACGAAAAAAAAAATGATGACAATTTTGCTATCAGATTTGTCACTCTTCCAAAGCAATAATTTTTTTCAAGTTTTTACTTCATACTTATTTAATAAATGTCAAATGTCTAGGATGAAAATTTTAAACAACTGTTTTTGTACCATTTGGTCCGTCATTCTGCAAAAGCCTCTGGTTTCAAAAGATAAAGGGGTATTTAATCATGTTTTGCAGATTTCAGCACCATTACAGGCAAGTTATGTTCTAAAAAACTAGCCCACCAAATTACTCAGTGACTATGCAGTGGTTATGAATATGAAAATTGGAAATAGGTAATAACTGGGGTGGGGAATGGCCTTGGAAACTTCTTTCAGATCAAGAAAATGACTCATAATCTTCTAAATGGCATTAGCCAAGCTCTGCTGCTAAAAAGCTATTTGCTCCTACTTAGCTGGATGCTAACTAGTTTTTCCTTTCAATGTTAATAACTGAGTTTCCAATTAGGAAATAAACATAACTTTCTGAAAGCAAGAAGCTAGCTACTGTCAACTATCTTGGAAAATCGCTTTTCCTTTGCATTCATTCAGTGTGGCACTTCTTGAAGCTGTAGCTACCACAATTTTCACAGGGGCTTGATAATAAAGAATCACAACCAGGTCTGGCCATAAAACAAGGACTAACTGGATGTTTTCACATTAAGACATTTTTCATTGGTCCTCTTAATCATCCCTACAACAAAATCACTTAACATTTAGTTGCAGCTGGTTGACAAAGTTGCAAAATAAAGGTAAATAGTAAATCAACTCAGGTTCTGAAGACAACTAAAAAAATTTGTGATGACTTCTGAAAACATCTTTTTACAGATATTGCCACCGATGACCAATTTACTTTCTTTCCTTTTGTTTTTAAAATTATAAGAGTACGATGCTTAAACCTACACTCAACTTTTTTCTTATAGTAATAGTTTTGTGGGGTTTTAAAAATAAAAAAAATGATGCATTTGAACATATAAAAGAAAAGAGTACCATGCTTATTGTAAAATTGCAAGTATTACAGAACTATATAAACAAAGTCTTCCCCATTCCTTTTCTACCCATCTAATAATTTTCACATAAAAGTCTCTTTTCTTACTTAAATATCTATTTCAAATCAAACACTTAGTTTAGAAATGGAAACTTGAAACTCAATAATCACTTTAAGTTACTCAGACATTTCAAAAGCAAAAAACACACACAAAAAACTATCTGCATGTTTTTAAATTTTAAGTACTAAGGTAGCTGGCAATGAGATTAGACTTAATAATTCAAGGGCTTCAAATCAAAAAGTTCCAAGACTGTTTAGATTTAAAGGTGGCTCTGGTCTGGCAGCCAGGGACAAATTAGTGAGTAGATAAAACCAGTACCTGCTGAAAAGAATCCTCAAACAATGTTTTCCTTGTCACTGTAATCTTTATGTGTTGTGGCATGGCCAGTTGCTGAAATATAAGAATGACTTAAGTCAACTCTCACCATTAAAATGGCCTATCAAAAACCCAAGAGGATAAAGTTTTATTTACTTTTGTCTATGCTTACAGAAACAAGTAGACAATGAATTTATATTCAATAATATTTAACCATGCATTTGTGAGCATTCGTGCTAATTATAGATCATTTGATATATAAGATACAGAGGAAAACAAGACCCCATATGCACCGTGCTTACTTAATGAGTCAAATAAATCTTAATTTTATTTTCAAAATGCTAATTTAGATTCTTCTTGCTTACATGGGCTCGGTTTGAGTTTGAAGTTTAAAAATATTTATCACAGTAACATTTAGAATAGCACATTAATTTTCTTTAGGACCTATAGAGAAATCATTAATTCAGTAAATATTTACTTATACATCAGAAATAACTGATCACATCTGAGAAAAATACTCTGAATATAACCACATGTAATTTGTGTATTATGTATCTATCAAACTGATATATAAATGTAGGTATCTATCAAAGTAATTTATATCAAATGCTAGCTATGAAAAGAGCTGATTACAATTTATACATAAAATGTTTTAACTCATTTGTTTGAGGACTTCTGCAATCTGAAAGTAATGAGTACTGGGAAGAAAGCAGCGATGTTTTCTTATTCGAATGGTTTCAAATTTATTCTTCTGGATAACAGAAGCCACAAAATGATCAAACTGATAAATCTATTTCTTTGACATAAGAATAGGAGAAAGTGATTCTGATATTTCTCATTTTACCTGTTTTCCTATGAGTTCTTTCCACAATCAGCAACTGTGTAACATAAGCAACATAACAACAGAAAGGGAGTATAGAATTATAGTCCTGATACCAACCTGACACCAGAACCGGAAATACTGAAACTTTGCCTTGAAGTCTCGTACATAGGCTATCTGGGGTCCATTGTCTCTGAGGAAGAATGTTAATATGACAGTTGCTTATAAGGTGAAAAAGCAAAATACAACAATCCTTCAGTACTTAGCAGTCAAATACAAAACTACCGTAATACAGCATATCCTTACCACCAGGACTATTTCCCCTATTTTTAAATTAAAAGACAAAAATAAATTTTCATCTTTTTAAAGCCATTATTGTGGGATTTTTCTATTATACAGTCAACAGAGGTAGGTAAAGTAGGTTCAATCTGAGGATGTTGTCTATCCCCAAATCCATTCTCTCCTTTGTCCTTAAGTCAGACTCCTGATTTTTACCTGGGCAGACTGGTACGATAAAGATCACATTTCCCAGTGTGGCTGTGTGACTTAACTATGGCTAATAAGCTATAAGTGGAAGTGTTATATAGGATGTCCAGGAAGGCTCTTTTAAAGAGAGCTGGGTAGCTAGAAGTGATTTTTTTCTCTTTCCAATTTGATATTCACTTTACAGCTGCAGTGTAACTATGATAGCTCAAGTTTTCAGCAGCTATCCCAAACTATGAGGTAACCTTGAGGATAGAGATCATGGTCTAGGATGGCAGAACGGAAAGAAAGAAGCCTAGGTCAATGACACCAAGCTAGCCCTGAACTTCATATCACTGGCTTATTTGCTTTTTCCCCTGAACTACTTTTAATTTCATTTTCTAAATGTTCGATGTAACGATAAATTGATCTTGTATATTGACTTTGTATCCGGCAATACTGTTAAATTCACTTACTAGCTCTAGTGGTTTTTTCTAGATTCTTTATGATTTTCTGTATACACAACTATGTTATCTGTGTGAAAAAAAAAAACAACCAGTTTTTCTTCTTCCTTTCCTATATATATTTTCTTTCTCTTATCTCATAGCACTACCAATACATTGTTGAATGGAAGTAGTGACAGTAGATTTCCTTGTCTTATTCATGATCTTAAGAGGTATTTAAATCATCATTAAATGTGACGTTAGCTGTAGGTCTTTTGTAAATACAATTTCTCAGGTAAGAAAGTTTCCAAGACAGCTGAGAGTTTATCATAAACTGGCATTGTATTTTGTAAAGTGCTTCCTTGAAATGATCATAATTTTTCTCCCTTTATCTGATAATGTGGTAAATTACACTATATATTAAATCAATCTTGCATTCCTGGGATAAACTCCACATGATGATATTATAATGTGCCTTTTATATCTTGCTAAATTTGTCATTATTTTGTTAAAGTTTTTATACATATGTTTATAGAAATATTAGTCAATTTTCTTATACTGTTCTTGTCTGATTTTGGTATTAGGATTGTAAGAGCCTCATAAAATAAGCTGGGAAGTGTTCCCATTTCTAATATTTTATGAATGGTTTTGAATATGACTGATATTATTACTTATAGTACTGATAGAATTTACCAGTGAAGCCATCTAGATCAAATTTTCTTTATGGGAAATTGTTTAATTATGAATTCAATTTCTTTACCAGACATAAGACTGTTCAGATTTACTATTTCATATGTCCATTTTGGTGACTTGTATTTTTCAAGGAATTTGTTTGATGTAAATGGCATTAAGTTATTCAAAATATATCCCTTATCATCTTTTAACGTCTGTAGAATGTGTAGCGACGTCTTTCTTTCACTTTCATATTAGTACTTTGTGGTTTTTTTTTTTTCCTCTCAGGTTTACTAGAGGTTATTAATATTATTAACCTTTTTCAAAGAGCCAACTTCTAGCTTTGACTTCTCTATTGTTTGTTTCATTTCCATTTTATTGACTTCTGCTTTTATGTTTATTTCCTTTCTTGTACTTATTTTGGAAGAAGTTTTCTTTTTTAGTTTCCTAGATATGGAAGCAGAGATCACTGATATTATACCTTTCTTATTTTCTAATCTAGTCTTTTAAACAATATATTTTCCTCTGAGGACTACTTTTGTTAAATCCACAAGTTGTGTTTTTATTATCATTAAGTACAAAATATTTCCTAATTTCTCGTGGTTTCTTCTTTGAATCATGGATTACTCAGTAGTGTCTTGTGTAAGCCCCATTGGGCCACATTTTTAAATGATGGAGAGAAATAGACTTCTGTCGTACATAAGCCACTAATGTATTGAGATTTTCTGTTGTATGTATCCAAACTTAATTATAACTAAAATGAATGATACGACAGTATCTATTTATAATTTATTTCCATATCTAAGTCATTTCTAATTTCATTAATACCTAACTGGCCTGAACTCCTAGTTTCTGCTTTAAACGTGGAAGTTTTTAATACACAGAAAGTATAAAATTAAAAAGTAATGAGACCAGAATTGTTCTGATATCAAAGTCAGACAAAGAAACTACAAGAAAACTACAGACCAATACCTCTTATGTACACTAATGCAAGAATCCAACAAAATACTAGCACACTTAATTCAGCAGTATATTAAAAGGATTAATATTTTAATTCTTTTGACAAAGTAGGATTTATTTTTGAAATGCAAGGATGGTTCAACATATGAAAAATCAATGTAATATTCCATACATTAATAACAAAGACAAAAAACCACATGATCACCTTAATTGATGCAAATAAAAGCATTTGATAAAATTCAACATCATTTTGATAAAAACACTCAACACACTCAGACTAGAAGGAAACCACCTCTACAAAATAAAGGCCATGTATCGAAATCCTATAGCTCACTTTACACTCGATGATGAAAGAAAGCAATCCCTCTAAGATCAAGAACAAGAACAAGGCAAGGATGTCTGCTTTCACCACTTCTATACAACAGTACTGGAAGTTCCAGCCAGAATAATTAGGCAAGAAAAAAAAGTCATCCAAATTGGAAAGTAAAAATTAACTCTGATTAAAGATGTGATCTTATATACAGAAAATCCTAAAAATTCCAGACAAAAATACCTGTTAGAACTAGTAAGTAAATTCAGCAAAGCAGAACATAAAACACACAAAATGAGTTACATTTCGATACACTAACGATCAACAATCTGAAAAGAAAATTAAGACAATTCCACTTACAAACAGCATCAAAAATAACAAAATATTTAGGAATTAACTTAACCATGGGGGTAAAAGACCTGCAGACCGAAAACTACAAAATGTTGCTGAAAGAAATTAAAGGCAGCAGATAAATGTAAAGACAGCCTATGTTCATGGATTAGAAGACTTAAATACTGTTAAGATGTCAGTACCAACCAAAGTGAACTACATCTTCAATGCAATCCCTATCAAAATCCCAATTACTTTTTTTTGCAGAAAGAGAAAAATCCACCTAAAATTCGTATGGAATCTCGAGAAAATTCATATGGAATCTCTTGAAAAAGAACAATAAAGGTGGAGGACTCATATTTCCTGATTTCCAAATTTAATACAAAGTTACAGTAATCAAAATAGTGTAGTACTGGAATAAGACAGATATACAGACTAGCAGAATAGAAAGCCCAGAAATAAACTCTCACATAGATAGGACAGTCTTCAACAAATGGTGCTGGATATCCACTTGTAGAAGAATGAAATTGGACCCCTGACACAATTTGCAAAAATTAATTAAAAATGGATTCAAGGCCTAAATGTAAGAGCTAAAGCTATAAAACTCTTAGGCAACACACAAAATGGGAGAAAATATTTGTAAATGATATATCTGATAACAGATTAATACACAGAATATATAGAGAACTTCTAAAACTCAATAACAAAAAATTATTCAAAAATGGGGAAAGGACTAGAATAGACATTTCTTCAAAGAAGATATACAGACAGTAAGCACATAAAAAGATGCTCAACCCTGTGAGCATCTTTAGAGAAATAAAAACAAAAACCACAATGAGATATCACTTCATACCCATAGGATGGCATTATAAAAAACAAATAGAAAGCAAACTGTTGGTGTGGACTAAAAAACCGGAACTCATGTGCATTACTGGTGGGAATGTAAAATAGTTTACCTACTGTGGAAAACAGTATGGCAGTGACTCAAAAAAACAGGATTCCCATTTGATCCGGCAATTCCATTTATGAGTATATACAGAAAAGAATTGAAAACAGGGATTTGAACAGAGATTTGTACACTCATATTCATAGCAGCATTATCCACAATAGCCAAAAGATGGAAACAACCTAAATGTCCACAAACAGACATGTAAACAAAATGTAGTATAATCACAGAATGGAATATTATTCAGCCTTTAAAAAGGAATGAAATTCTGACACAAGCTACAACATAAATGAATCTTGGAGACGATGCTAAGTGAAATAAGCCAGTCACAAGTAATAAATAGTGTATGATTACACTTATATGAGTAGTCAAATTCATAAAGACAGAAAGTAGAATAGCAGTTATTAGGAACCAGGAGAGAAAAAGGATTAGAGTCATTGTTTAATGGGTACCGAGTTACAGTATGAGATGATAAAAAAGTTCTGGAGATAAATGGTGGCTGATGGTTGCACAACAATGTGAATGTACTTAATGCCATACTGTACACTTAAAATGGTAAACTTTGTTATGTATATTTTACCATAATAAAAAACCCTAACATGAACACATTAAAAATGAACAAAAGTTACTTTTCAAAAACAGAAAAGAAAAACAAAGTAAAGGGAGTTTTTAAGATAAAAGGTAATAGAAAAGCAAGCAAACATCAGAAATCAGGGATTAACTGGTGAGCAGTGCTAAATTAATAGTAACTTCTAAATAGTCTCATTTAGTGTTGTGTGTGCAGATGGTAAGAAATATGAAAAGTCTCTAGGAGAAAATATCAGGAGGGTAACGGAAATACAAAATATTTAGTGAAAAGAAATCTATGGGTAGACCAACTCAAGAAATAGTAAGAATTGCACTATCACTCCTTGCTAATTCAGATCTTTACATTAAAATCTTGGAATCAATTTTATTTTTCATCTATAATGTTTAAAAAAACTTACAGGGCAGATTTTCCAGTGCGGGGATCTATATAGGTGGTTGTTCTTCTATTGTGGTCCACAAAATATGGAATTCCATCCACTGTGAATCTCATTTCCCAACCTTCAGGTAAGGGCTTTTCATTTAACTGACTACAAAACATAAGAAAAAAAACAGAAACAAATAAAAAGTGTTAGAGAGCTGCTTGTTAGCCAAGTAGTGAAACTAAAAATATTCATAAATGCAGTAGTGATCTTCTCGAAAACCAGTATTTCCAGTTGTTTGCCAGATCTCTCTAGAAAACCTATAAGCAGTTAACCATGTCAATAGGTCCATCATCTACCACTCAGTCTTCTCCCACCTACTTGACCTGTATTCCCCATCTACCTAATAGCTCGCCTAAACATCCCATGGTAACCAAGTTCTGCCCATTCTGCCTTAGAAGTCTTTGTGTTCATCACTATTTTCAATCCCCAGCACCATCTTTACTCTGGCCTTTATTCATCTCTTTTAAACTTTCACATTTAACTGGTTTTCTTCCTTTGAGTTTCACACTGGTCCTATTTCATATCGCTTAGAGAGTACTAAATTAGAGATCTGATCAAATTAGTTCTCTACATAAAGTAACATCACTGTTCACCACTACCAATAGTAAGATCTAAACTATACCACCAGGCACTCACTCTGCTTCTATACTCTGCCCTCAAATCCCTTCCATGAACCCTGTGATTTCATAGTTTTTAATAATGATTTCACTATTTCGCTAAACATGACAGGATCTGTCACACCTCCAAGTGAAGGCTTTCCCCGTGTCCAGACTATTATTCCACTATTAAGGAAACTCAGATATTCTTTATGAAGTATTCCTATCCATTTTCTTAATACCTATCTTCAGATCTTGCTTAATTTCTCTAAACTTCAATTTCTTTGCACGTAATATAGACATAATAATGTCTATGTTATAAGACTATATGATGAATAAATTAGACAATACAAGTAAAAATCTAAGCACATAGCAAGCCCTCAAATTTTAATTATTATTTTTCTTCCTACTACATATGGATCATTCTCTTCAGGTTCCTCAAAGTATTTCCTTCATATTGCTATGAAGTATTTCATAGCATTTAGGAAGTATTTCAGCTTGTGTGTCTAGCAACAACTTTCCTCCTTGCAAATATTATGAGAGTTTTAAAACAGGAATTAGATATAAGGCAATAGTGATTTAACTTGATTTTAATTTGTTATATAGTAAAATAATTAAGGTATTAGCATATTCAAAACTGCTTACTAGTGAACCTTAGACATTTATTTTCACATTTCAAATATTATACTAGGATGAGGAAGAAACTAATGAACACTTTCTTTGCAATTTGTACTTGTGTATTCTGCCATAATGACAGGAAGCCTTTTTAGCTAATTAGGTATAATAATTATTCCAAGTTTTATTCACATTTGCCATTTTTTTTCCTCTATTTTACAGTTTCAATCTTTCCATCTGGTGGGTTTGGTGAGAGAGAGAGAGAGAGAGAGAGAGAGAGAGAGAACGAACAATGGAAATGTTCAAGTTCATATCAGAGAGGAAGAAAGGGAGGGGTTGGAGGTATTCAAACTCACTTGTTTTAGTCACTGTTGTAGACAGGAATGTTATTTTCCTCAAGTGTATTTTAGAAGAACAAAAGGCTGAGAATCATTGCCTAAACAGTATTTTGTAAATTATGTCAAAAGGTTAAGAACACTTAGCTGTATTCACAGACGTGAATATGTCAGATAAAATAAGCTACCAAAAAATTTAAAAAGGTAACACTTCTCATTTGTTGTAATTATATTTGCAAAACAGACTTAGTAACAAGTTGTCTTAAAAACAAAACAAATTGGATAGAACTGGGTCATTTGTATTATTAAAATATTGATTCTAACTTTAGCTCTGAAACTTTAAGAGGTCCAAGGGGGAACAAAAACTGGTAGCAGATTACAGAAAAGTGACGTGGTCTATTCTAGACTTAGAGAAAGAATTTTAAAGAGGAATTAGAAATGTTATCTCTGAAATTCTTAATTCTCCCTTTTGGGGAAATTAAATACCCTAACTCCATTTAAAAAAAGTTGTGATTTGTTGGTACCCAGAAATAGATTTAAAATTTAAAGCATACCTTTAGAATAACAGTTCTTAAAACTTTGAGCCATGGAATGTGTTAAGACTTAATCACACCTAAAGGGAGGTCTGGTCTTTACCCTTGGCTACTGGGAGGTGATCTCTAGGCCTCTGGAATGTTCTGTCAGGAGTTTATTTGGGGACTTTTGAACACCGGACAGTCAATAACATGATTTATGATGGAGATTTTGAGATATGCTATATCAGTTCTAACCTCTGGCATAACTGAAAACTAAAGGTATTACCTCGAACTCTGGGGAAAGGCTGGAGACTAAAGGTTAGTCATGCAGGCAGTATACGATGGAGCTCCAATAAACTCTGAATACCAGAGACTCAGATGAGAGTCTCTGGTTAGCACATACTGTTCCACATCATTTCTGGGAGTTTGGAACCCTCTCAGACTCTGCCTTATACATTTCTTCCTTCTGTTAGTTCTAATTTGTATCCTTTCTCTCTAATAAACTTGACTGTAAATATAAGAGACTTCAGTGAGTTCTAGTTGAGTGAGTTATCAAACCTGAAAGTGGTTGTGGGGACTCCCAAATTTGAAGCCAGTATGTCTAAAGTCAAAGTCCGAGGGACCTCCAGCTTGTGGCTAATGTCTGAAGTGAGGGCAATCTTGTGTGGACTGTGCTTTCTGACTATATACCTTGCCAAATTCCTTGCACAATAGAACTCTCTGGTAGTCTGACTAACGTCCTTATAAAAAAGGGAAATTTGGACATGGAGACACGCACACAGGAAGAATGCAATGTCAAGACTGGAGTTATGCTGCCATGAACCAAGGAACTACCAGAAGCTAGAAGAGGCCTGGAATAGGTCCTTCCCTACTGCCTTCAGACAGCCTTGATATTGGACTTTAAGCTTTCTCAACTAGGAGACAAATTTTTGTTTAAGCCATTCAAATTGTCGTAATTTGTTAAGGCAACTCTAGCAACCTAATACACATACTATTCGTGTTACAAATTAAAAGCAATTATATATACCTAGTTATCTAAACATTAAATAGACAAACTTATAAAAATGTCTCTATTAATATATTAACTAGCAAGTTCTTGTAATGAAGTATATAAACAACTGCAGAATGACATTAAAAAATCCTGTGATTCCTATTGGTGGCAAAGTCCTTGGTATTGCTAATTCTACTATGGTTGTAGCCTACGATCACATTGAAAACATTCAATTTCAGGTAAAGGTCAATAAAATCAAATGTTTATTTTTTTCTCCCTAAGTCACATACTCCCTGAATTTTATCCAGTGGATCCCAAGCTGCAAAATACTACTTTAGAATTACTAATCTGGTCTTACTTATATTAAGTAGGTATTTTTGAATATATAAGTGTATTTGCATATATCAGTAAGTTCTTTTTCCTATACTCTCAAGAAACATTCATTATATTAAAGTAGTAGTATCTTTTTTCTCTTTAAAAGGTATGTGGGTGATTAATATTTAAGGCATCTAGGGAAAGAGTAACTGATCTTTTTCCTAATTGAATCCGAAATAGGGTAAAATCTTTAAGAGGTTATCTAGAAACTAGTAACTAAAAGTTCTTACCCTTGACTCCTGGGGTCCTCCCATTGTGTAATACGAGTGTTGTGGTTGACAAAATATACTCTTCCATTGCTGTCCGTTCTCTTCTCTTAAGAAAAAAAGAAAGAAAAAGCAAGGCATTAGAGTTAGCACAGTGCTCTTCCTCAAACTAAAATAATTAGATGAGCTGAATATGCCCACTTCTCATTGTATTGTTGATTTTATAGTATTAAAATCACAACTTCAAAAGGTTTAATTTTTAAAGGATTTAATTTATTCTTTATTAAATTCACATACTTACTAAAGTTATAAAAATATCATTACATCCTAGAAGCTAAATAAACTTAATTTATAATGTCCTGCCCACAGAACCTTTCCGTTCAATCTAACCAACAGCAATAAGAATAATTAATCATTTTAACTTTTCATACATGACCCTATTTTATCCTTTACAAGTCCCCATAGGGTAGGTGGTTTCAGTTTATCTTAAAGATAAATAAACTCACACACGTTAAGTGATCCGCCCAAATCCTCAGAATTAAGTGGCAGTGACAGGCTGGTAGGAGGCCTCCATTCAGAGATTTTTTTTTTTTTTACAACACATCATCTCATTTCTTAAAATATAATTGGGGGGGTAATATACTTGTTTATTATATGCTAGGCATTATTCGACTAGAGAAGATATTGTTTCAAAATATATCCTTAATATACCCAGTTCCCAAATCCTAAATATCTACAGTAACTTTCTACACAAGGGCTGGACAGCAGGGTTCAGTTCTTTAATTTACTGCATCTGAAGATGTTGCTTGTTTCCTCTCCTGCCTCTTGCTTTTTTCTCCCTGATTTATTTTTTCCCTCCTACAAAATTTTCCCAGCTTCCCTGAGCTTTCTTATTAAAGTTCAGAAGACACATGAATATCATTTTTCTCTTTCAATAACCAAATAGTTTTACATTTTTAGTATTAATATTATTTGGTTGTTTTGAATTATGGACTTCTCTGTTCCATTATCAATCAATTCTTCAAAAGACAGGTTTGAATTTTTAAAATTTGGCCAAGATGTCTCAAAATAAATAACTGACGTGTATTAAAGAGTAGAGAATGAATTCTGACTTTTTAAAAAGCAGTTTCTAAAAAAACAGCAATTTTCAAACAAAATTTTCAACTTAATTCCATGTTGATAAAGCCAATTTTTATTTCTTATAGTTTGAAAAGTTGGTATCTTATTTTTCAAACAACATTTAATTAGATTCTTTGGATCTTTCTTTAAGCAAGATACTATCACAGGATGAGTCTTAGGCCAAATTATAGAGCCTTGTCAAGTTAGTGTTTGGTTAACATTTAACTATACCTCCAGCACTGATTCCATGATTTTGAGTAGCAGTGATGATATGGGTAGATAGAAGGGATATACTGGTGAGTATCATGAACCCACTCCTAACATCTCAGCTACTTTCTACATCAGCTGAGCCTAAAATGAAAACAGAACTCTAGATGTGAATATACAGAAAAATGGGACTCTGCATCTTGTGACACACTCTATTAACACTGGCTTTGCTTATCATGACATCTTGAATGTGGAAACAGTAACCAACTTTAAGGCTGTCTGTCTGTGAGGCAAAAAGCAGCACCCACAGTGCTACAGAGCTGGCTACATGATAACAAAATAAGCTCATATTCTTGGCAGTCGCATTAAATTTAAATTTAAAAAATATATTTGCAGAATCTAGACATTTCTTGTATCCAAATAATTTTGTAGAGTAATTTTTATCATCTAAAAATAACACCCTAAGTGCATGGCTAAACATATATTCATCTTTTATTTGTCGCTTAAGTTCAGATTTCAGGGCCAAAGAATTTCTCTTCAAAAGCTAACGTAAGATAAAGTTAATAGAAAAGCTATTTTTTACGTATAGTCTAAGTATACACTGCTGATATTAGCATTTCTTGGAAGAGGCTGTGAAAAACAAAACTTCAAGGGTGGATGCACCTTTGAAGGCTCATGTGCTTAATGAGAGGAAGTACTGTAGCTGTAAGAGCTGATTTCTTACTTTGTTGAAAAATCACACAGTAAACATCAAAAACCTGAATGCACATCAGGGCACTTCCTGACTTGATGAACAGAACAACAAAAAGCAGAGCTTCTTGCTGTTCTATGTATTCTTTCATAGCAACTCTGAAAATGAGGAATTATCTTTATTCTTCACGGGTAAAACCAGATATACAAAGGCCTATTAGACTACATTGTTGGACCAAAAATATTCTTTGTTCTCCAGTCTCTACAGTTTCCACGTGTTAAAAAAATTCTTCACTGTAAGATAATAATGTCTAGTCCTAGCATATAAAAGTCTGAAAAGGTAAGGAAGTTGGATTTAAATATATGTGTTGTCACAAAAACAATGCTGTCAATTCCATAAAATAAACACAGGATATAAATAGGAATTTTATTTCCTTGGTCAATCCTGGAGTTATGTCAGATGGGTCTCATTTGTTACAGGACAAATGTGGTCACTGGTTCCCACAAATAAGGCTTATGTCCCAAAGGCAGAGATTCATAAGGCAGTGCTCAGTCGGAATAATAGGATGATCATGAACTCATCTAGGAAGTAGGGTACACTTCAACTTCAGGAGTGTGAAGTAGGCAGAATATAAAACAAGCAATGCAAGGTTTTAATAACCTGGAAAAGCTGGGATTGGGACTTCAGAGAAAGTATTTTAGGAAGGTATTGTTGGTTAAAGTAAAAATGAGAAAGATTTAGATGATAAAGATAATAATACAGAAGGTAAGGGCCAGCTTGCAGGGAACAACACAGCCTACAATTCATGCTTCTAAGAACAAGAGGGAATTTTTCTTACAGTTGCCCTGGGGAAGAAGTAAAATGGTCACAGTTTTCCTGCAATAAAATTAAGAGGATAAACACATGACTTTCACATACATCTTTTCAGGGCATCAATTTCTCCTCTGTAACACAGACATACAACTCTAGAAGAAAAGCTGAGAAACCCATCCATGTCTGGGAATGCACTCTGACAAGTCTAGTGCAATAAGGGCAATATCCTCTCTTGTAAAGTAACTGTATACCAACCATACACTGTCCACTTTGAGGCACCAACAGAGACAAAAAACTCCTTACTCAGACCACCAGGATTTGGTGAAGGCAGAAATTTATAACTTTCATATGCCCTCCTCTTTTGTTACAAACTAGTAACAATAACAGTTATAAGTATAACTTATTAAATTTTTTGCCTCTTTGAATCACAGGAGTATTAAGGATAGATAACCTCTTAAGAGAAATGAGGTTTTTTTCAAAGGCAAGCTTACAAAACTATTATCATTTATTGCCCAGATTCATGTCATCTTGACACAGCAATTTTTTTCTCCATCCCTCAATAAAGTAATGCTAGAGCAATCTATCTTGGGGACCAATGTTTCCCAAGAAGACTATCTAGAAATATTACTCTCTGAATTTACCCCAGTATTATGAAATGTCTGCAGCTCTGGTTCCATAACTGGTTTTACTTTGCTTTTTCCAATTTTCTGTATTCTCTTTGGCTTCCATGCAAAATTGTTTCTATACGCCATATTTATTCTGGAAACTTGCTATAGTGCTATGATATACATAACACTATAAAACAGAATCTGGTCGGGTAGGCCAATCTTAAAATCTATTAATAAAGTTTAAATAATTAAAGTATCAAACGCATTTGATAACAAAGCTTGCTCGTGTGCTCCATGGTGTAGGGCACAAAGTCACCATCCTAACATGTTTCCCTTCTATTTTTTCAGATAACATCAACTCAAACACACTCTGAACTATGTTTTAAAAGGATCTCTATGATCAAAATATTTAAGTTTTTTATTGTGAAAGAAGCATTACTCATAGGATGTTGCAAAAAATCATTCAAAGAATCTCACATATCCTTCAACCAGTTTCCGCTAATGGTGACAGCTTGTATAGCTATAGCATAATATCAAAATCAGAAACTGACACTGGTACATTAGTAAACTATAGACTTTATTCACTTTTCACCAATTTTTAAAGCTGAATTAATTTATGTGAATGTATAATTCTATGCACATTTCTCCTATGTCTAGATTTGTATAATCACCACCATGGTCAAGATACAGAACTGTTCCACTACCACATAATAAACACTTATGTTACCTCCTGTATTTGTGCCCATCTACCACTGGCTATGTCTCCTAGCGCCTACTAATATGTTTTCTATCTCTACAGTTTTGTCATTTGGATAGTTACATAAATTGAATCATACAGTGTATAATCTTTTGAGATTGATTATATTCACTAAGCATGTGCCCTTGAAGTTCATACAGATTGCTGTGTGTATATAATCTATTTCTTTTTATTATTGAATAAGCAAAATATTTTTAAACATTAGAAGAATAATTCCGAATTCCAACAAAGTTCACTATATTAAAAGGTCAAGTTAGAACTTTTGGGAAATTTAATACCTATTTGGCACTCTGAATTAAACCAATGCTCCCCTAAATCTTCCCAAATAGTCACTCAAGCAAGACCAGGATATTATCCATAAATATCTGATTTTTAAAATGACCAAACTCAATGAAAAAATTCATGTGACTTACCCCATCCAGGTGGCAGGGGACCCAAGGGATCAAATTCTTTATTTTGTGATGTAGCAAACAAATCTTGATTCTAAAAGGAACAACAAAACAAAAACAAAAGGTGAAATAATGAATAAGCTGAGAGCAGCTTATGAGTTCTGATACGCCTTCTCTGGCCATGTGCTATACATAACACACTCTTAGAGAATTCCCATCTTGGAGAAGTGTCACACAGTCATGGATAAATGCCAATACACTCTGGTAGAGAAAAAAAATCTTTGCAAACATTATGCAATGTTTGAAATTATTTGAAATTCAAATATTACAAATACATAAACCTCATCCTCAAATGACCATTTTTTCTTCTTTAGCTACAAACCAATAAATTAGAGAGATATAAATCCCCCAAGTCATTTATAAGTAACAGTACTTAGAGTCATCGAATAGCTGAGAAAAATCCTGTATTTCTAACTCAAAAGAAAAAGATCACATACAGAACATAGAATGCACAACAAACTGCAGGAAGAGATCTGAGGGAGCAGGAATAAATAGGCTGTCAGATGAGTAAAAGAAAAGAATTCCAGTTGGAAGGAGCTGGCAAGCCTAAAACTGTATAGAAGACTTCTTATATTTGTTTGCAATTATCACATTGGTAAAAAGGTTTAGCTAGATAAAAGAAAAGCAGGAGTTGACCACTGGAAAAAAGATGCAAATGTCATACTGACTGTGTGTAAGGTTAATGAGTGTGTTTTGGTTTAAATGTATAATAAAGTGGGGATAATTTGTGATCGCTCTGATTTGGTTAAGGCAAGTAAATAATAGACTCTACCAGCTTAAAAAGAAAAGTATTATGGAAAAAAATACACTTGTAAAACAGGACAGTGCACCCTATATACCCAGCACCAAGATTCAACAATTATCAAGCCTTTGCCACATTTCTTTATTTCTCTATTCTTTGCTGAAGCAAAAATCAGTAATCATTTCACCCCTATATATTTTCACGTCTTTCTAAAATGTGTAGACTTATTCTTACATATCATTACCACACCTACCGAGAATCTATATCAACTTTATTATCTAATATACCTAATTAAATGCCTCTGATTACTATATTTGTTCAAATCAGAATCCATGTGGTTGAGCTTCTAAGTCTCAATCTATAGTAATTCTCCCTACTGTCTTTTTGGGTTTTTCACCCCCTGTCACTGATGTATTGCAGAAACCAAGTTAACTGATTGAAAGCTTTAAAGCATATGGGAGATATTCCCATTTCTGATTTAATAGCTCTTAGCAGACAGACCTCTCAAGAACTAGCCTTTCTCCTTTCGAAAGATATAATTATGAAAAGAAGTAAGAGTAGGGAGGCCAGGAAGTTATACTATAAAAGGTTGAAACCCTGATTATAGAACAGGTCTGAAAAGTTTGGCATATGACAAACTGTTTTGATACCTTTCTAAGACCCAAACCTATCCCACTAGCTCTCCCTGGACAGACAGACATGCACAATGAAGCCACGGGCCAGGAAGAGCCATTACACACTGTCGCATCATCAATCATATCCATTCTGAGGTTAAAAATGCTGGGTGTCTGAGAGTCTACTGCCCTGCAACCAGAGTCAGAACAAATGCCACTTCATATATCCACTAAATAGACTTTCTCAGCAACACCCCACCATCCCATCATTTATGCAGTTGGTATTAAAATGTTCAATTCGGTTCATATCTCTGGCTAAGTTAAGGGTAACTAAAATAAGCTGTTTAAGTTCTTTATGATTTAGGACCATTCTAGTAATAAGAGCAAAGAGTAAAAATTTCAGAAAAGTGATTAGATTATTTTGGATAAGAGAAAAAAAAAAAAACAAAAACAAACAAAAACCATGGATGATGAGGTAAAAGATGCAATTCAAGAAAGGTTCCAAAGACTCTGAGAATCAAATTTGTTATATTTACGATGAAGTGATACATAGTGTGCTCCAGAAATTTGCTAAATCTGTCTTTTAAAAGAATATTTTAAAAGACTATATATTGTAAAAGTGAGATTAAGGGCACATTTATAATTGTGAATATGAGAGAGAGAAAAGTTGAAAACTAACATTTCTCTGCATCTAGTATGTACTGAACATGCTAGAAATTTTGTTTTATAGAACCCTCAAGAAAACCCTCTGAGGTAACTACATATATGTATTTATGTATTTTTTTAAATAAACAAAGTAAATGAGTCTTGATGAGGTTGAGTAACTTACTTAATATCATATAAAGTAACTGTGGAACCAGGATTCGAACCCAGATGTGTCTGACTCCAAAGCCCATGCTCTTTCCACTGGACACCTATGTGGAAACTAGCTTTAAAGAAGGCAGGCAAGCTAGGCATTCAAACCTAGAAGAAATGTGGCCAGGTATACCAAAGATGATTATAATTTAGAAAGAAAAGAAGATGTAAAACAGCATACGGGGACAAAAGGGGTAAGGTAGATAAGAGACAAAATTAATTTCACCTTTAAAACCACTGGTAAGGGGAATATAGTGACAGCTGTCTACGGGAGGTGGCAGAAAAACCTGTTAGTCATAACTAGGTAGTGAAGGAAGGCTGCTGATAAAGATGAATTTGTCTATATTAGTAAGTGATATCTATTAGGGTGGTGAGGTTGAAAAAATACAAAGGAATATGGAGGAAAGGTAAATTCCTGAAGATAGGACTCTATTGATAGATTCTAACAGGGACTGTACTGATTGTAGTAGAGGGGAAGAGATGGCAATGAAGAGAATCAGCTTCTCCTGAAAGAGGACGACTTGACTTTCTTCTGTTTAAGTTCCATGTATTACTCAAACAAATCCCTCATGTTTGGCACATAGAATCAAATTTCTCCAAGGACAATTTTCCTTTCCTCAGAGAAAAGATCTGTGATAGTTTATGATTTGAGAGACTATAAAATTCCTAGCACCAAAGATTGCATAACAAACTATTAATACATTTTGGTGTAGTTATCACTATCGCTGAAATATTACTCCAAAGGAAAATATGTAAAATTTAAACCATTTCCAGAAAGGAAATGTTTTTATACCAAAGATCATTTGATTTTGCCAGAATAATATATTTAGCATAATCCTATTAAGAAACCAAATTTCTGTAGTCTACCAGAGAACCAAATAATTAGGTAAACTTTATATATTACAAAGTGATTCAATTCTATCCTGAGTTCTGTACAGCCACTTTAGTCAGATGTTCTTAGACCCAAGCCTTCAAATGTTCTGCAAGGTTAAGCAGTAGTAAATTTAGAACTGTTTTAATTCTTTTCAAACTGCTTGGGTTTATTTTTACTATTCTTTCGCCCATAGATTTTTAAGCCGTCCTAACTTCTTTTTTATTTTGGACATTAACAAAACAAAGGAGGTTGAACTTCAGGAAATTTCAAAAAGGAAAGAATAGATTACATACACAGAATACTGGAGACAAGGTCTAAAAATAATATCAACAGCAACAACCAGGTTGCCATCCTACTTGTACCTTTCTTCTAATTAGTGTTTTATATTTCATATGCAGGAAAAGGTTAAAAATGAAATAGTCTTATTAAGTTTATAATGCAACAGGATGCTTACCCCATAAATGAATCTCTGATTAAACTGCTGCATTGCTCCTTGAAGTTGACTACGCTGGAGCTGCCACTGTTCATAGTTCCGGACAGATTCCAATGTTGGCCTCTGCCATGTTGTTGTTCTTGTGAAATGGTCAACATAATAAATACGTCCCATGTTGTCGACTCGCCGTTCCCAGCTAAATTGAGGGTGGGGGGGCACAAAACCTAATTCAACAAATACTTGTGAAACAGGTAAGAATTAAACAAGACTTCATCTTGGCGCCATTGCATGTTTGGTAAGATTTTACCTTGAGAAACTACTTTTGATTTCCCTGAAATCTTTTATTTTACATATTTTTAAATGGTTTATACGTGAACCTAAGGCTGTTTCTAAAAATTTCTTTCTTAAAAATTCTTCAAATGTATCATTCAAGTTTCTAAAACACAATGTATATATTCAGTAAGTCTCTTTCCAATGTTTTTTTGACTGTTACAAACCTATTAGGAACACAACTGTACATAAAGCTTTCACATATACCAAAAAGGACTTTTTCACAAGAATACAACTATCTAATTTATCATTTAAAATGGGTGCATATTAAGTAACATTGATATAATAACTTGGAGGTTTCTACCTGGTTGACTGTTTAGGGTTCTTTCCAATATTCTAATGTTATAAATAGTAAAATAATCAGTACTCTTAATATATCAAAACATTTTTTCTTCCTTTGTATTATTTCTTTAGGATAAATTTCTTAGAGAGGATTACTAAGAGAATGTGCATTATTATGGTTATAAATTTTTTCTGTAAGAGTTATAACTAATATATGACTGCTAGCAATGTTATGAGGTAAAATTCCTCTATATTCTCATAATGGATACGATCTGTTAATTTAAAAAGCAAAACAGTACCTTTTAGGTGTGTATTTAAAATTACTAGCAAGATAAAAATTTTCCCATGTTTCCTACTGACTTTCCTTGAAGAAAATATTCTTTTCTTCCAATTATTCTTCTAATTATATAATGTAAATGTTTAATGCTTGACTCCACATATTAACATAGTCTTAATTTCCCCAACCATTTTGCAATGACTTCACTATTACATGTATCAAAGTTTTTTTGTATAATAGGAAATTTATCTTCATATATGTGATAAGGGCTATGATTCTTAATCAGAAACTAATCATAAAACCCTGTGGTTTGAGCCAGTTAAAGTTCAGAAAGGAAAACTTGGAAGTAGCAAGACCTATGGAATCTTTAGGAAAGAAATGAGTGAAAACTAAAATCATTAATTATGCTCAATTGACTCTCTTCTTTCTAAATTGGCACCTACAAACAAAAAAAAGTAGATAGAGAAAAAATTGACAGGAAGAGGAAAAGTAAGAATGTAGGGAAGATTTTGTACAGATATAATCTATAGTTCCGAATAAATACTTTTTTTTTTTTCTTTAGTTCAGATACTTACCCAGGAGGTAGAGGTTCTGGTCTATCCCACGTTGTTCTTTTTTCAATATGATCTACATAGTAAACTCGCCCATGTTGGTCCATTCTCTGCTCCCAACTTAAATACAAAATTGAAAAGTCTGGTATGGTACTTGTATAAGTAACCTGGTTTTTTAATCCTATCTTTACCTTTTTTTCTTATATGACCATACTACAGAACTGAGGCAAATACGCATGTCAGTACATAAAAAAGATACCAAAAGAATTTAGAAATAAAATTTAAAAATGTTATCTCAAGGGTGACACATAATAGATGAGACTTGTTCTGCAGAAGTATCTGCTCTAGAGGACACCTCGTATTTCTAAAGAGGCATGAGGGTGGTGCACGCAGGAGATAAAGTCTGTCTCAATCTAATCAGGGTACGTGCAGAACTTGAGTAGAAAAGAAAGCTGTAATTAATGCTATGGAATCTGAAGAAAAACAACTCAAAGAGAAAGACTATCAGATGTGTCTCTGTACAGTGCAATGGACAGTCATTCTGCACATTCTAGTGTCCTTGGTAGGTTTATCTACAAAGCAAAAAAGGTAAGACTAAACCATCATAGCCTGAAGTACCAATTACTACTAAGAGCACCCAGTTTCTCTTTGGTAATTTCGTGTACAAATGACTTTCTAATTTGGCTTCCCATGTAGACTTTCCAAAAGGAAAATGGCCTAACTACCCACCTGCACAAGTAATATAATCTGTTTAGCAATTAAAATTCTCATGAGTTTATTAATTTATCAGCCAATTAATTTTGACCAGCATTCTGAGCTCCAGATTAATATGAATGCCACAATGTATATACAAAAACTATTAGAATATGACTGATTTTAAAAATAATTAGCAGTAATTAAAATGGGATTATGAGTATTAATTCTGTTTCCTAAATTATTATTACTTTTCTATAATGACTTTATGATGGGAAAAAAATTATTTTAAAAAGTATTTTTTTTCCCTTCAAAGAAAAAGCCATCTGAATTAGGTGACTATTTTACTACTTGGCCTTGGTTAACTTTCTATGGTTCTGAGTCCTTCAGTAAAAAAAATATATTCTTCCACTCTGCCCTGGAAATGAGGGGGGAAATTTCTAATGCAATGAGTTTTGGTTAAGTTTGACTCTAGATTCCCACCAAAATTAGTTACAATTGCTTGAGGACAGTTTTTTAAAGAACAGAGTTTACTATTATTTTCCATATTAATATGTATATGCAGAACCCTAAAGAAAACAAATGTTAACCAAAAAAAGTTACTTACCCAGGTGGTAGGGGAGCTTGAGGTACAGGATTTAATGGCCTGGGGCCTGAGCCTCCAGATATAGTAAGAGGAATTATTAATCCAGACGTAGCTCCTTCAGATGTATTTGAATTTGTATTTGTTGGCGGCAGAGAACCTGTACTAGATCCATCACTTTCAGAAGTGGCAGAAGGTGAACCATTGACAGATGCTATAAAAGATTTGGGGAAAATAGGAAAACAATCTTTTACTTTCAGAAATCTAAATTCAGGATAAAATTTTAACTTAAAAAAAAGGTAGATGACAAATATAAAATTTAATATGTGGATATGCAGGTGAAATTAAATAATGATGGGAAATAGCAATGGTCCCACTAAATAAGCCTGTTCACGATTTTTTAGGTTCTGTCTACTCATGTCTCATTATTAATTATGAAGTACAGAGTCTGATTTCCTGATGCCAGACGAAATAAAAACTTAAAGAACAGGTGAGCAATGGTATCCTATGGTATTATAAATTTAGTAATTTTCCAGATCCTTAAAACTGTCTTTCGTCTGAAACCTTGAAGATCAAAGACCAATTTTTGATGTTAGTTATAATATGGAAGATCTAACTGATAAGCAATAATATTCTTATAGTTATTAAGTATATATTGCATCTTTAAGAAATACTGTTGACAAACAATTCCTGGAGGAAGTTATCAATATTATGACATAGCAGTGTATAATCTTAAAGACTGACAATATATTAACAATTATATACAGAAAAAAGGGGAATATGTATAATTAAACAGTTATTTTATGAAATGATTTATAGACAACTAATTTATTTTTCTAATAATATTCGGTTTAATTATTTTACAGTTCCTGTCCACATACTAGCAGAGGAGAATAATAAAAAATGGATATTCTACCTGTAGATGTTTAAACTTTCACTACATGAAATATGTTCATTTGTTGTATAATATTTGCTTAAAACCTGAATATCATTTAGCATTGTTGGGTTAGTTGCCATTTACTAATTATCTTTTAAAGGATATAATGAAAATAAGCAACCAGATCCTTGACTCTATGGCATGCTTATGTCTACAGTTATAAACCCTGACAGAAAGCTGCAATCTTATCTGTACTGCCTATACTTTATATAATATGCAAGTGATTTTCTTTCTGAATACAGCACATGCTTCACTAACTGCACCGTGGAAGAGAAACTTAGGGAAAAGGCACGTCATAGTTATCTTTAGAAAGATCATTCTAGGCCAAATCTTAAATGTGCAAATACAGCTAAAACACCAACCTAAAAGGGCCTCCTGACACTTACATGAGGATTAGTTCTGTATACAGCATAAAGAAATGAGGACTTTTTGAACTTTACAAAATAGATTCCATGGGAGCCATGACAGTAATGTCAACTTGCACATAATGGGAATACCCTTAGAGTGTAATTGGACCCCGTCCCAAAACCACAGAAATGTCAGCCACAGTGTCCTGGATAAAAGATCCTATCTGCAGAAGCCGATAAACGTAAGGATCCCACCTTGAAAGATCTATATAAGTTGAACACCTTAGACAGATAATGCGTAAGTCTAACCCAATAGCATCACAACAGGTGCACTTAAAGCTGAGAACTCTGACCTTCTGACCCATCACAGACACTGGTTTGGGACTAAACATGCGGTGCTGCCAGTCAATAGAGCTCGCTTTGGAGATACTAAAATCATTAATTATGCTCAATCGACCCTCTGACTCTCTTCTTTCTAAGTTGGCACCTAGCTCTGTTACGTAAGACTCTGTACTTCCCTTCTTTGCGTGCTGTGAGTTAACCTACATGGGTATCTGATTGGTTTATCTGAGAAGGTTCCGCTCAATAAACCTGGCATTGTAGAAAGACACAAACGTGTTCAAGGGTGTTAGTTGCTTTCCTTGCTCACAACAAGTTCCCAAATAGAAAATTATTTACAATCACGGTACTGAGAGCTACATCCCTAGTGTATGTCTGGAATACCCACCTGGTCTACGTGGGGTAGGTGGAGGTGGTCGTGAAGGTCTTGGAGGCCTAGAAGGTTTAAAACCGCCATTTGAGAGTGATGGAGAATTATTCCCATTGACGCTCCTATTTTCACCAGGCCCTGCATCCTCAGGGTCATCTGATCCATTTGTGTTCACTCTGGGTAAGAAAGGGAAAAGGGGAAGAGAAGGGAAAAAGAATGCTCTTCAAATTTAGCAAAAAAACAACAGGAAGACCAAAACTTAAAGTTTTAGGAGTCTGAGAAAAGCTTTCTAATTTCTGGTCAGCTTTATCAAATAAATAAACAGCCCTTGGGTAGGGTCTTATATATAATCCTCAGAGGCCAACCAGAAAGAGTGAAGAATTGCCCAAGGGCACAGAAACATTTGAGACCATTCAAAACAATTAGGTATGGCTGGTTCAGATTTCAAATAAGTCTACTAAAGCCCTGTATAATCAGGAACACAGTCAAATTTTCAAAATACCAAATGCCTGAGAAAAGGAACTATTTTATCATGAGCACAGATAACTTCATCATTTTCTTGGTTTCCAATGGCTTTTAGGTTTGGCCCAGGTTGGGGGCAGGGTTGATTATTCCATGGCAGGAAAAAAAATATTTACTTCCCAGGGACAGGGTGCTCTCTCCCAATTCCAGAAAATAGTATATAAAATGTTCAAAGTTAGTGATCTAGAGTGGATGTGCTCAAAGACCTTTTTAAAAAGGAGCTTTAAAAAAAAAAAAAAAGAAGAAGCTATAATTTCTTCAAAGCAATGATATCAATTGGAGGGAAAGAAAGAGGGAGAGGACACTAACAAGAAATGTCATTTTGAAAGTTATTACTACAGTCAGCTAAATATAGTCGATTCTTTTTTCCAGGGGGAATCTAGTCATGGATTAGAAAGCAGAGCGTGAGTTACCCAGTTTGCAGATGCCTTGGCAAAGGCTCTGATATCTACTGGTAAGGAGCAAACCACTACACAGTATTAATCTATCTCCTGGACCTTAAGAACAAACCTGAACGAAATAAAATCTAATTGATTCAAGAAATCAAAATAGAGAGGCAGCACCATGTATTAAATCATTTCAAACTACGTTTCCCTAGTTCTTTAGGGCCTTTCAACTTAAAGTACGGTCTTTGGATCAGAAGGGAAGGGCAACACATAGGGGCTAGTTAGGAATGCACAATCTTATTAGACGCCATCCCCCATCTACTATACCAGAACTAGCATTTTAACAAGATCTCCAGGCGATATTTGTAAACAGTATGGAAGGAAGAGCACTGCTTTGGGGGTTCCTCAAATGCTTATTTTGAATAAAAGGAACAGCTTAGTAATTGGCAGTTAGCACCCAGTTAGTGTTAACTGCCTGCGGGAAGACGAAGCCATCCCAGAATATGAACTGAATGCAGGAAGAGTCGGCTTTGACACTGTTTCCTTTCCTCTAGATGCTGAGGTTCCAAACCCATTTTGAGTCATATACTCCTTTGAGACCCTGAGTTATTGCCTTTCTATACTATTTTAAGAGGTTATTAATTAATTTTTTTAAAAAGGTTCCTACTGTGAATGGGCCAAAAGAGGGAAATGAGGTTTCTAGCTCTGACTCGGCTACTGGCAAGCTATGTGCCCAAGGTAAGTTATTTCATCTCTCTGAACCTCTAAAGTTCATTATCTGGAGTAAATGATTCCTAAAAACCTTCTCAATTAGAAAATTCATACTGAATTGCACATCCAGAACTAGTCAAGTTTTAAGAACACATGAGGGAGGAGGGACATCTACTCTGAGGTAAATCTACTATAACAAAGGGGCAGCAGAAACTGGATTCTAAAAATGCTAGTTCTATTGTTAATTAAAACCTTAAAGATTTTAACATCCATGCTGTTCACCCTTCTAATATCTTGACCCCAGTTTATCAACATTGTTATCTGACAAACCCTATAGTATGATGAATCCTTAAATTTCCTTAATTCTTAGACTTGCTCCTCTTCCTAAATCTTAAACTGTAAAATCCCTCTACCTACAATCTTCTCTTCCTTCTACCTGCCTATTATATTTTTTATTCAATCTCAAGATGACCTTTAATCCCCTCTATCTTCACATTCCATCAAGCTAGCTCCCTTCAAGTATCACTTAGGCTCCATCTTAGGTTACTTGCCCTCGTACCTTTAATTCCTTCACTATTGCCCAATACTCCCCTCCCTGCCCTCAGCAATCTTTTCACTACAATTAATCCTTCATTTACTTTTTCCATTACTGTTCTCTGGGGCAAACAAGTAATGCTGGAGAATGTTCTAGCTGAGAAATCAGGTTTATTTTACTGGAATAAATAAACTAGGTAAGGTACCAAATTAAAGAGGCAGGTTGTTCTATAAAAGAGCCTAATAAATTTTCCACTGGGCCCACCCAGTAAAAAAAAGACCTGAAGTTTTTATTTCCAATGACTCACAAGATAAAGAGTCTTTTTTTTTTCCTGTTAGTATATGTGCTGCCAAAGTGAGCACTTTTTTTTCCTGTTAAAAAGAAGAAATACAACTCAAGTTTCCCTGGAGCTAAAGAAATGGAAATGACAGATGGCTCTGACAACCTACACCACAGCTTCAATGGGATTGGTGTATTGGTGTGAAAATTAACAGTGATAATTAATAGTAGTTTAATAGGACAAAGAGTTTTTACTAAGTCCTGTATAAATTATACAGGCCCATGCAAAAGACAGAAAAAAAAATTAAAATTGTACTTCTTCAGTCCATATCCTTTTATTCTAGTAGACTTCAGTTTCCTCAAGTCTGACCATTTCAAAGAGGCTGAGGCAACGTGTGCTACAGTTCACATTATTCAACTTCAATTGGGCCATCCATACTGCTTGGAAATCAATCATTTTCTGTATCTCTAATCTACTCCTGGCCACATTCCCTGTGTCTACTTTCAATCTACCCAAATACCTAATCCTGATCTGTAAACGACCCTGACTAGGCCTCATCCTTAAAATAATGGTTATCTGCTGTCTGTCAATTTTCTTCTTTACCTTAAAAGTTCTCTGTGCCACTAATCATCTTCATCTGTTTGTTTCCCATCTCTAGGGGAAAAGAAACTTCTTCAAGGCCAATGTGTCTATGTGTTCTTGATTTCAGCCTACATCCTATAGGACCTTCCACCATCATTTAATACCTTTCTTGTATCTTTCATCATCTTCCTTCTAAATCTTTCCTCTAAGTTCACAAATACAATTAAACCCTGTAATATAAAACACTTCAATCATAACTGTTCTTCAAGCTGTTCTCACATTCTCCTTTCCTTCATTATAATTTTTTGTATTTATGCAATTAATGTATTTAGTGCATTTTAATTTTTAAAAGGTTTTCAAAGTAAGAAATAATTTCAAATTATAAAATAAAAATTATCTTCAATCCTATACTCTACAGATTATTCCCATTAAAATATGGGAGTATCAGACTACGGCCATGCTATCTGAATAAGCCTGATACTAAGCATGGTTGGGCCTGGTTAGTACTTGGATGAGAGACCACCTAGGAAGACCAAGTGCTGTAGGCGTAAAAAATAAAAAAAACAAAGGATTGTAAACTGACAAAGTCCTTGTAATCTGTGAGGTCAACCAAGGGTTGCTTCACCTAAAAAATAAAAATACAAAATACGGGAGTATCTCTCGCCAGTATTTTTTCATTGGCTATAACTATTATCATACAATGTATGTGAGTATACAATGTTTCATATCCTTGGAGGAGTTTTTATTTATTTTGTTCCTCATACTAGGCATCTACCCCCAAATATTAAAAAATTTCTAATGACTGCAGAATACTGTATCATATGAATACACCATAATTTAATCATTTTATTTTCGTTGTTTTGTTTGGCATTTTTTATTTCCTTCAAATAGTACCACCAAAATAGATTAGCTGGGTCAAAGTATGAAAATATCTTAAAGACTGAAATATTGATTGCTAAATTTGAAAAAAATATACGGTTTTTAAGTGTTTTATTATTAGTTCCAAGTATATAGTGCACTGGTTAGACATTTATATAATTTATGAAACGATCCTCTTGGTTACTCTATCACCCATCTGGCTCTACAACATACACAGCCATTACATTACTGCTGATTACATTCCCTATGCCGTGCTCCCTTATCCCCATGAACATCTCTCAACTACTAATCTGTGACTTCTTTAGACCTTCACTCCTTTCTCCTAGACCCCTGACCTTCCCCTTCCAGTAGTCACCAGATGGTCCTCTGTATTTGTTTGTTCTTGATTAGTTTATTCTTTTTGTTCTTTATATTTCACATGTAAGTGAAATCACATAGTATCTCTTTGATTATTTTCCTCAGAAGAACCTCTACAGCCATTCATGTCATTGCAAACGGCAGATTTTATTTTTTTACGGCTGAGTAATATTCCATTGTATATATGAACCATAACTTCTTTATTCAATTGTTTGTTGATGGGCATTTAGGTTGCTTCCATATCTTGGCTATTGTGAATAGCACTGCCATGAACATTAGGGTGCACAGATCTTTACAAATCAGTGTTTTGGTTTTCTTTAAATAAATACCCAGAAGTGCAATTGCTGGGTCAAAAGGTAATAATCTGTTCTCCCATCAGCTAGAATGAAAATGCTCATTTCACTATAAAGTATTTAAATATTTTTAAATCGTTGCCAATTTGGTAAATTAAAATGTTAATGTTCAACGATATTTCATTTATAGGTCATTTGAGTTTCTTCTTCCATGAACTGTGTACATGTCCTTTGAACATTTTTCTATTACATGAGAATAGTTTTTATTATTTGTAAGAGCTTTTTACAATCTGAGGATACTAATTTATCATCTTTCATAATGGTTAGATGTCTGTCATTTGCTTTTAATTCTCCATTTTTAATTCTACGAGCTTTATATTTCTATATAATTAAATTTACTCAAAAATAAGTTAACAAGTCATATTTTCTTCTACAGGTTTTATAGTTTCATTTTTTGAAATCAATTTTAAAACCAACCTAGAATCTACTCTGATCTTGGGATGTGAGCTGAAACCCTAATCTGATTTTTCTTTTTCCACAAGCCAGTTTTCCCTTGCTTGATTAGTCTAACTCTCCTTCTTCAGTTTTTGACAGAGTTAAATACCCTATCCTTTAAAAACATTTTTTCTCTTAACTTCTGTAATAATGCTTTTCTAATCTTGTACTCCCACCTCTAACCCTTCCTTTTTCAGTTTGTACTCTTCCTCCCATTCATTAAATGTAGGTCCCTAAGGTACTGTTTTTGTCTTCCTTTTCCATGAGTTTTCCCCTATGGTCTCAAATTCCATGATTTCACAGATCATCTCTAAAACGATTCCCAAATCAGAATCTCTAATCTTTGTCTAATTCCCATCCTCTAGTACCAAATTAACAACTAAATGCAGGAGATACTAATTCTGGGGGTAACACTGCTATCCTCCCAGGCAATACGATTTTTCTTCTCTCCTGTGCCTCTTGACAATTACCTAAGTCCCACTGACTGCACTTTCACATTCTCCCGCTACTCTTCTACCACCACTGCTTCAGTTCTAACCCTCATTCAGTGGATTACTGTAACAACTTTCCACATAGGTCTTCCCAGGTTCACTCACCACCACGTAATCCAAACTACATACTATCAAAATAATTTTTCCTATGGAGCTTTGCTCATACCAATTCCCTGTTTGAATATTTTTAGAGACATTTCTCTCCACAGAAAAAGATTCTATAAGCATATAATTGCAAACCAAATTTCCATCTGCCCCAAACCACTATAATGCTAAAAATAACTAACATTTATTGAGGGCTAAGCACTTATCTTTTTTTTTTTTTTTTAAAAAGCATCCCACTCTAGGCAGCAGTAAAAACATGATAGTCATGAGCTCAGGCGCTGAAGGCAAGATAGTCTGAGATTCAACTGTGCTATTTACACTATTAACAACTCAGGCAAGTTCCTTTCCCTTTCTAAGCCTCAGTTTTCTCATCACCTTTAAAAGCAATACCTACTAACCTCATAGAAATGTCTGTCTTCTAAAGTCTTAGAAACCCAGAAGACACTGTTCATTCCTCAGATTATTTATGACAATCTGATTCTTGATTCTACTATTAATTGATTGATTCCACTCTCAAACTCACCACCTGCCATTTCCCACTTTCAATTACTTTCAGCTAAATACAGTGACTGAAGATTTCCAATAGAACACCCGTGTTCTTCCCCATCTCCATGATTGTTTTCCTTTCTTCCACTTAGAACTTCCTCTCTCCAATTCCCCCAAGACATGGATACCCAAATTACAACTATGCTTTATGATCTTAGGTCAAATGCTATTTCTTCCATAAAGCTTTTACACATTTTATATAATAATTTACATTTAAAAAACAATCATGTATTATTTTCTAATACAAACAGTTCAAAAATGAAATAAGATCAAACTAGCTCTGAAGTAAAAGAACATGGGATTAAGATGGAGTGATAACTCCTGGCAAATTTCACAAACCTAGATTTTTGAGAAACAGACTTTGTTATATAACTGAGTAAAATTCCCATAATAGTTTATCATATTCTAAGAAATACTTCTTTATTCTGATCTAGCAGCATCAGTATCACCTGGAAACTTGTGAGAAATGCAAATCTTGGGCCCCACCCAAGATCTAATACATTAGAAACTGAGATGAAACTCAGCGATCTGTGGCTGAATAACTCCTCCAGATGATTGTAATGCGCACTCTGAATTTTGAGAAATATGCTCATACTAAAATAGCACTGGTGGTTTATTTTAGTTCCCTTAATAAGTAGGTGTGAAACTAAAACCTAAAACGGGACTCTGAAAATCAACAGGGAAACAAATACACTATACATAATTGTCAGTGTGGACTCACCACCACTATTATCTTTAAAAAGCAATTAACTACTAATTATGTGCTACTGTAGCTTTGTTCCTTTGTTCCACAATCTTACAAACCTCTGCTTATCTCACCATACATATATATCTGACCTATCCATAAGCTCAGGATAAAGAACCCTGGAGAACCAAGATAAAGACATATAGTACAATAAAGTCATAAGAAGTACACAAATCAACGAGTAGTATTCAAGAAGGCACAGCTAACAACAAAATCTTGAACACCAGGCAGCAATCATTTTGGTATTTCATAAAAATGACAGAAGACAACACTCGGAAATATAAAACATCCAGACATGCTATGAGGGAAAGTAGACCAGTAAGACTACATTCATGATATACACATAGCTTAAATTAAGACAGAAAGATAAAACAACCTAAACCGTTTAGTAAACTTAGTAAACTTCTTAAATGATAACTGGGGCAGGGAGGAGCGGAAGCCATTGTTCAATAGATATATATCACCCTGCTTTTTAGTTATGAAGTCTGCAAATAAAAGCAAAAGAAAAAAGCTAGTCATGGCCATGACTGTTATGCAGTAACATTTAAACGGCATTTGACAGTTTACAAAATGATTTTCAAACTAATCATCTCAGATATGCTTTCTGGAATAAAAGCGTATACAAAGGAGTTTATGCTTAACACAAAAGACATGCTCAATGACTAGTCTGGCAGTCTCGGAAATGTAGAAGACACTATTCTTCAGACCACTTATGACAATAATTCACTTGGGAAGATGTAAAGCATTGATTAAATAAATGGCATGAAACTAGCTAGGGCTCAAGCAATGCCTTTGCAAGAAATTTATAATTATCTACAGTGGTTTCATAAAAATAAGAAAGACATTTGCAAAAGAGAAACAACAACGAGTGGCATAACAAAACTTTTCAATGGGCATATAAAATTCTATCACATTCTCACTTATTAATGCAAAAATAAAAGTTTATTATACAAAAGGAGAATTAACTGACCAAAGCAAACTGAAATAGTAAAACATTTTCACATGGAAAATTTTAGGAATTCAAATAATCTTCTATTAAACATAAAGCTAAAAAGGGGCACAAGAGGCATAAATTGCCTTCTATTCTATAGAGATAGTTACATAATTTTTTTAAAAAAACTTGTTTTCTACTGCTTTTTAATCACAGTGAGAAATAAAATAGTTATTTTCCTCTTACCAAGAAGTTACTAATCCTTAATACTCTATCTCTTGTGAGGTTAGTATTAGTATAGGAGAGATGATTCTTTATCACAGGAGTGATTCTGTGAGGGCAGACCTCCATTAGGTAAAACACAACAGCTTTATAAACTCTGATTTTTCCTAAAGATCTTAAGGAGTTGTCTTTTTAAAACTTTTTATTATAAATTTTTTCATATATCACAAAAGCACATAGACTAGTACAAGAAACTCCCATGTACCTACCTATCGACTCAGCTTCAACAACCATCATTTTGTTCTACTTGCTCCACCTCTTCTCCCTTGCAGCTTCTGACACTATAACACCCCATCTTTCTGGTTACTTTTCCTTATGTTCTATGACACTGCTTTTCTGCTGCTTCTCCTCCTCTGACTACTCCTTACGTGATTCATCTTCCTACTCGTTCCTTACCCAGTTTGGGAAAAACAAAGAATCCAATGGGATTTTATAATTCTATTTAAGACATGTTATGTCACTTACTGTTTTAAGATCAGGATCATCTCCTTTGTCAATTTTTATCTCCCATTGCTGGTTTCCAGGAAAACCAATAAACATTTAAAGTCTGTTAAGTCAGTTAACACAATCTAAGGCATTCAATATTTTCAGGCCCTATACTAAAGGTAAACAGGCACATGAAAGTCCTGAATCTAGACTAAGAGTAAACAGCTGGTACAAATCTCTGCAAGACCCAGAAAATATCACAGCTAGTAGTGACCTTCACATATACCCAAAGTTTGTATCTTAGAAGAGCTCAGTGATGGCCCTAGAATTCTGAACTCCTGCCTTCGAAAAAAATGCCAATAACTCACTTTCTACAAGCTGAAGAAAGTTATTAGCAATATGGGTATCCCTGGCCTACTCCAGAGAACTGTAGTCAGATAAGCTAAGAGTCTTGAATCTTTCATAAATATTTCCTTTCTTACCTAGAGCCCTGAAATTTTTTGACATTTATTTATCCTTATATCAATCTGAACTTGAAGTTTGGGCTAAAATCAATCTTTATTCATCCTCCCTTATCTCATCTGCATTCTTGGTAAGCAATAAGTGAACTCTTACCTTGTTTCATCCTTAGGTCTGGAACCATCATCATTCTGTGAAGCACCTTTAAAATCAATAAAATTTAGATAGAAAATGAGTTTCAAAAACTGATTTTCACCTTTTTCCTAAACATGTTATGTAAGCAAAACTTTTTATTAAATCTTTCTAGTAAAGAACAACTAGAACTTAAATTCCAACATGACACTTAAAAGAAAAATGTGATAATGTTCATATGATTGAAATAAAAAAAAGTTACCAAAATCTTGTGCAAATGTTTACCATTATGTATAAGATATTAATTAGTAAAGGTATATTACTTCTGGGCTACTTCTGCCTTTCTTGAAATACATGTTTGCTTGATTCTAACACAAGGCTGTTATTTTAGACATCTTTTGTATTCCAAATACCTCACAAATAAAGTGCTGATTACCAGAAAGAAAATGAACAAAATAGATTCTGAAAACAGAAAAACCAGTAACATCTCTTATTCAAGGGCCTGGAAAACAGCTCCAAGAATAGGACACACAAGTAGGTCCTGAAGTGGCCAAAATGAATGCCACAACACTCATACTTTCTTCACATTTTATTCATGGAAAATATCTCTAGGATTTAGTAAGGGCCTGTGTACTATAAAATGTTAGAAAAAAGACACACTGGTTAAAGCAAAAACAGAAGGAAAAACTAATAATAGTCCCTTATGAATATAGTCATAATTTCAAACAGTGAAATCATCACTATATTACTCCACAGAAATCCAAAACAGTTTGAAAAGATATACACACCCCTACGTTCATGGCAGCATTTCTTACAATAGCCAAGATATGGAAGCAACCTAAGTGCTCATCAATAGATGACTGGATAAAGGAATTATGGTACATATATACAATGGAATATTAATAAGTCATAAAAAATAATGAAATCTTACCATTTGTGACATGTACACTGGACTTAACTGTGCCTTTTAACTCATGTATAACATGGGGACACTAATGACACCTACCTCACAGAGCAGTTGTGAGAACTGAACATATAAACATTTATAATAGTGCCCAGCACACAAACACTCCATAAATATTAGCTATTATTTCTCACAATTCACATTTCACCAGCAAAGCTGAACAAGACATTTTTGCTCATTATTTCACCTTAACATAGAATGAAGCCAGAACTATGAAATTTATGGCATAAGTTATTTAGGTCTAGGCTTATGCTTTAAACCAAAGAATAGTTTAACACACACACACACACACGCACACACACACACACACACACACGCACACACACACACACACACACCCGATGCGATGGATAATCACCGAGACACCAGCTGTGTAAAATCTGCATCTTACAAATGTGTTGCTCTTTAAAAGTATTACCAATCAAAATTTCCTCAAGAAAAACTGATCAGATTTCTAAATGCACAAATTTTATCTACAAGACATTTTGGAATAAAATCTACAAAGATCTCCTCTATTCAGTAAGCTACTCAGAAGCGCCACCACCACCCCCGCCCAACCTGCCGTCCACAAAATAACTAGCTCTTAAAAGAAGTAATTTAACACACTGTTACTATTATCCTAGGTGCCTAGCAATCTCCCCCCCACCCTACCACCCTGCTCCCCGCCAAAAAAGAGGGGAAAGAAATAAGTGAACTGATACTACTGGAGCAGGAACAGGGTACAGTACACAAATGTGAAAGAAAGGGTTACCTGGAGGGCTATTAACAGTTCTAAGATGGATCAGAAAGGATAACCTGTGTTAGCAGCAAGGTAAAGTGGCTAAACCAGAGACTGTCACATTAGGCTCGGGATCCCGGAAAGGAGCTAAAGTTTTCCCAGGTAGGTGGGCAAATCCTGGTATTAGCAGAAGCAAAAGAAATTGTCTTTGGAGCAAAGAATCCCCAATTTAGGCCTCTAAGATTCCCAGACTAAAATCAAATATATACTGGCAACCAAAGAGCAGCAAACACATAAGAAAACAAGCCTCAATATATCTCCAAATATTTCTGATACTAGAAATTTCAAATAGAGTGTAAAAAAACTACATATCAAAAGAAAATTAACAAGGAAGAAATAAAAAACTATCAAAAACAAGCATCAGCAATTTCACTCTTGTGAAGTGAAAATGTGCAAAAAGAAACCTGTACACAAGTGATTATAACAGCATCATTTATAAGTCATTAGTAGCCTAAAAGTGGAAATAAAACAAATGTCCACCAGTGGATGAATTGATAAACGAATTATGGCTTATACTTATATAATGGAATATTACTCAGCTATAAAACATAAGGAAGTATACTGATACATGCGTTGACTTGGATAAATCTCAAAAGTAATATGCTAAGTAAAAGAATCCGGACACAAAGATCAGATATTAAATGACTATATGATTGCTTTTTAATGATATATCCAGAATAGGTAAATTCACAGAGACAAAAAGCAGATTAGTGATTAGCAGGGGATGGGTAGGAGGAGGGAGTAACTACTTAATGGGCAATGGTTTGTTTTTCTGGGGTGATGAAAAAGTTTTGAAATTAGAGAGAAGTGGTGGATACACATCATTGTGATTACACTGAATTGTATACTTTATAAGGTTAATTGTATGTTATATAAATGCCACTTCAATTAAAAGAACAAAAAAGGGGCATATTTGAAGAAATAATACTATAAAGCTGAAAATGCATATATCATTATATCTCAACAATTCTACTCCCAAATATATATCCTACACAGACCTTTTAACCTGTGTACCAGGAGACATATACATATATAAATGCAAAAACATTTAACGTATCCCTACATGTTCATAATGGCAAAAAAATGGAAACCACTCAAGTCTTTTGGCATAAAAATGGATAAATTGTGGTATATTTATCCAACATTATTATTATACAGCAGTGAATATAAGTTAATTACATATACAATAATATGGATAAATCTTAAAAGAGAAAACTGCTATTTTTGCGGAGCTCAATAGTTATGGCAGGTGTTTAGGGACACCTGCATATGTTATTTAAAAAAAAAATTTAAATAAGGAAATGACAAATTCAAAATTAGGAATAGTGATTATCTCTAAGGGAAAAAAAAGAATGATGCAGGGAAGAAATTACAGGTGTATACAATAATACTATCAATGTTATTATAATGAAGTATGTGGTAGGTTCAGGGTGGTCATTTCATTATGCTGGTTTATATCTTATATTTATAGCATAAATATGAGAATATATACTATGTATATTACAGGTGATACTATAAATCAAAATGCTTTTTAAATTGTAAAAATGAATGAAGACTACAGTAAAGTATTAGTCAAAACCAACAATGATCATATTATACCCTTAATACTTCAGTTTTTTAAGTAGCACTAGTAAAGTAAGATAAATACATAAAAGTGTAGAAAGGGAGTTTTACTGGCTTTTTTGGGACAGTAAGTTAATATTCTGAGGATACATAAAAAATGTTCAAATGTAAGTCAAATTTTTAAAAACACCATTACAGCAAAGTTTCTCTCTGTTATATAATTAGTTGGTACCTGGACTCAGTTGAGATCTGGTAATTTTGAATATTTGGTGAAGCAAAACATTTAGGCTATTTCTTAGAATTTCTATTACTGCTAAGAAACATTACAGATATCATGACACATAAAAAGGGTATTTACCCTAAAATTAAAAGGAATCATAAAAACTAGAGTCTAATGCAAGAAAGATGAGATAAAAAATGAAATGGAACACACACAATAAGAACCAAAGGTCACGTACGCCAAAAACTATCCCCAAATTAATTTTAAATACATCTCCAGAGTATATATTGTAAAAATTACAGAACTTTACAAGAATGTTATTTTATAATCATAAATTTAAGAGTAAAATTTCTCTTTAGGAAAACTAATGTCTTTGGCAATAATATATAATAATATCTTGATGGATGCATATTTTGAAGACAGGTATTAAACTAACACTCCACCACCATCTGCCCAAGAACTAAAAAAGAGATAATGGGAAGTTCTTATAGATATGAATAACTGCCCACATTCAATTTGTTGAGTTAATTTATATATGAGAGCTACAACTGTAAGTCTACATAACCAGCAAATTAAATAAAAGCTTTTTCCCAGAGACTTACAAAAGCAGATGTAACTATGTTTTTAACCTTTTTCCTGTTTAGAAAAAAAAAGTGCAGCTTGCTGCCAGCAGTAATTTAACATCATGCGTAGGAATGTGATGTTTTCTAGGATTTGACATTATCAGCAATCAAAAATTACTATATTCTGTAAATGGAAATACCACTACTAAAAACAGAATGCTATAAATAGAATGTCATTTGTTTCCAAAGACTATTGATATACCAGAGTGATGTGAAAATAATAATAAAAGCGAGATATTTGCAAACTTTAGGGGTACAATTAGGACTGTAATCCGCGAGTTATCTCACGGTAAATGCTGTAGCTGCAAGTACCCCCTGCAAGTATTCTCAGGGCAAATAAAGCAGCGGTCCCCAACCTTTTTGGCCCCAAGGACCAGTGCTCCAATGAGAATCTAATGCCTGATGATCTGAGGTGCAGCTGAGGCACTAGAGAGTGACAGCAAATACGGATGAAGCTTTGCTCACCCACCCACTGCTCACGTCCTGCTACGTGGCCTGGTTCTAAATAGGCCACTGACCAGTACCGGTCCATGGCCCAGGGGTTGGGGACCCCTGAACTAAAGGAAAATATCTGGTCAATTTATGTAGTTACTTTCTAAACCAGAGAAATAAGAAAGCATCAAAGAAAACGTTACAACTAAGACTCTCAGTTGGATAGTAAACTTGTTCCCTGAGTGAGAGAGGGGTGAGAGAGGTAGGGTGGGATATAAAGCTCTTTAATTTTTAAATAAAGCTTGAAGAAAAGTGGAAAGAACATACAAACATGCTGAGTAAATTTTGTTTCACTGGAAATAGGTTTAGTTACATAACTGCCATTTTTAGAAAATTTATCCACCAAAAAGCGTGAACCAAAATTTATTAAGTACCAATTTTCATAGTATACCTAAATATATAGCAAGCTATATTATTTGGGACTTTCCATATCAAAATTCAGACTTTCTTTTTATTTACATTATTAAAAAATTAATGAAAAATATCCATGTCTACAAGAACAGATTTCTTCTAAGAACCATCCTATATATGCGTTCTTTCATTAAAAATCCAATTTATAGAGAAATGTAACTATTATAGAGGTCCAGTGAATAGTGGTCACTTAAAATGAACATGTCAACTCTGAAGCAGTATGACCATTTCAGAAATTTCTCTCCACCCTCATTAACCCCAAAGATATACCAAGACTATCTTGAAAGTCCTGCTATTAAAAAAGGTCATGAGTTTAAGAGGAACTAGGAAGTCTTCCAAAGTAGAAACAAAATAAATAGCACCTGATAACTGTAAAATGTTACATAATGCAGTTTCTAAGTAAACGAAAAAGATCTTTGTCAGACTAATCAAAGAAACCACTAATCTATTCTTTGTGTTGGAGCCTCTAAAATCTGTTTCAAGTGAAAATTCACTTGTTCCCTGAGTAAGAAAGGGAGTGGGAGAGGGGAGTAGGATCTAGAGAGAATCCACGGAGTAGTTTCATTAAGCATGCTAGCTGTTCAGGCACGGCTTGAGTGCCATCAAACTTCTTTCAATTTACAGTTAATGTTTATTCCCTTTAACAAACACTAGTAAACCATACATTGTAAGATATATCAGATAACACATAATAAATTGGTTCTGTCATTATTATAACGCAAAGACATCTCTGTAAATGTAAACCTACAGAAATGAAAAAAGAATGGCAAATGGATTTCAGCTTGTATTGGCTGTCCAGTACAGTACTAAAAAGGATTTTAAGTCAAATTTAAACTCAACCAGACACGCTAAAGACAATAAACTATGTCTGTCATTGGCACTGGAGGGGGTGTGGCATCATATATGCCACATTAACTGCCACCTACAAAACAAATACTTTACAAATCATCATTTCATCACTCATAGGGCCAACTGTGATTCAACTTTTATTTGGCTAGCCTTTGAACTTATAGAAAAATGTTTTATTCACAGAAACAATACACTAAAAAGAAAATGTTTATAATGATTAATGTCTTTTTAAAGAGGAAATAATTTCTTTAATGTGAAAAAGAATAGCAATGATTACATACATCATACTACAGTGGCTGATGTAAGAAGAATCATTAAAGGTCCTATAACAAAAGTGATTACTTACTTTCTGAACATGTCGTTTCACCGTTGGTAACAACTTCAGTCTCTAACTGTAGCCCATCAAGACAAACTGACAAGTCTCCTATTGTTTCTGTTGGCTCTTTGTCACCTACAAGCTGTAAAGTCACAACTACTTCCTCAACTGAAAAAAAATAAAATTACAGAACACAGAACAAAAGTCATTGTTTTTTCTTTAAGTCATCTTAACTGTTAAAAACCCAATGTTAAAAATGTCAGAAACAAAAAAATTTACATATTGCTCACTATATATGTATTTAAATTATTTTAACATTCTTCAAGCAAGGTTTCAGGCCTCATGACACCAAAACATTTTAAAATGGAACAAAATTTGGTAATGCTTTATAGTCACAATGTAAAATGCTAACAGTTCAATCAGCTCATTTATTATATTCATTCTATCCTCACATAAAATGATCCATGACAACCAAGATTTTTCAGCAATATATGCCTGAATTATATTGAGTGAAAATATATCACTTAAAAATGGATTATCTCATAAGCCCTAAATGAGAAATAAAATTCATGGAAGTACGTTTCAAATAGTCAAGAGGCAGAAAATATTTATGTTTTAAAATCATGATATATCAATCAAAACAAGTACATTTCAGGTTTTTATATATCTATATAATATATACTACACATAAAAAAATACAACCATCTAAAATGAGGAAATTTTAAAAATAAGCATTTGGAAAGGAAATCTGTCAAAACATTAACTGTATTTGTCTCTTTGAAGTAGGATTGTTTTTACTTCATCTCTGCTCCATATTTTTTACTTTTCCATGATTGACTATATAGTATTTTAACAAATATCTATTTACTGCAGAAATATTTATTTAAAACATCAGATCCAAAATGAATGACAAAACCAAGGCTACTCAGAATGCTTTAAATAGTTTAAGATTCTTCTCCATTAATATTATAGTAATGGAGAATATTTTAAGTAAACTTAAAAACTAATAGTGAACACAGTCATTCTATATGTTTAGCATATGAATTTCCTACAGAAAAACAAACAAATGAGCACAATTTCTACTACTTTTATATACATACGTTTCATATTGTTTGACTTTAATGTTTCATAGATATCTAATGCAGCAGTTCCCAACAAAACATCAGATTTCAGTGTCTGGTGACTCCACACACGAAAATGTAATTTACTTACAGGAGTGACAATACTAAAAGTGAAGAAAGGTGAAAAAAATATTTCATTTAATATCATGATGGGATTCTAAATAAGTTACAATTACATTTTTTTTCTTTTTTCTTTTTTGCCTACAGTACCTGGTAATCCTAGGTGGTCTCCCATCCAAGTACTAACCAGGCCCGACCCTGCTTAGTTTGCGAGATCAGACGGGATCGGGCTTGTTCAGGGCGGCATGGCCATAGACCAGTAAATTCTTAAATTTCACTCATTTGTTCAAATTCATCAAAAAGTACATTAAGATGCCTTAGAACTTCAAAAATCCATTTTAAAGAATAATATAGGCATATCCAATTTGTTTTGTCATTTATTGGGAATAAATACTGTCCACATAAGTATGTATCATGTGAAGAGAAGAGCTTATAGTTTCAAATGCCTCATCTCACCATTTAGAAACAAAACTTTTTTTTAGTCACTGGTTTCTATCTCTAAGGGAAAAAAAATGCAAGAATTCCAAATGTTAAATAATGAAAGCAATTTGTTTCTATTTGATGTGGTGACAATTAGTTACATTTTGAAATACATTTTAATATACATTTGGTCCCCAAGTCAAATATGCTATATTACTGAATCATGCTTTTTCTTCCATTTTGATTTAAAAAATTAAAATTAACCTATAATTCCCTTGAATGAGTGTTCAATATCAACATTTGGGGCACTGTCAGTAAGTATTGACATTGAGTTATATCCTACTTCTATGAATTCATACTAGAGATAAAAACACCAACATGCAGATACATGTACATGGATTTATACTGTAACACTATCTAACAGCACATTAGAAACCAACTGATCAATAAGGAACTAGTAAAATAAGTGATAGTCCATTCATATTAAGAAATATTATGTAGCTATATAAGGGAAATTAGAACTGTATGTACTCAACTAGAAAGGTAACCACGTATGTCAGGGATAAAAGCAGAGTTGTAGAATAAAATAAATAGTATAATTTTTTTAAAGAAAGAAAATCTCTGAGTAGGTTCTGTGGGGGGCATAATAATTTTTAAAAATCAACTACTTTAAAAAATTAAATTAAAAAAAAACAAAGCAAACTACTCATAGCCCCCTATTTCAACCTTAAGTTAAGGAAAGAGCTGCTAAAAATCTTTTTAGGCCAATGACCTAAAAACGGAAGTTATCTAAAGAGAAACAAAAAGGGAACTAGAGAAAAGAATCCTAGGAACATGGGGGGAAAGATGAGAAGAAACAAAGCAAACAAGTAAGAAACTTTTTTAAAGCTGTATTTCTGCTCATCTACTAAACAAAATGTAATGTAGAAAATACTTTCAAACCTACACTGTAAGGGGTTGCTTCCATTTGGGACTGTTCGTATTGTTGCATTTTTCTGTCTTCTTTGACTGTCCATCTACTGCAACTTCCACATAAGGACTTGGTCCAAACCAATTCTTTTTATTTTCTTTAAGTTTTGCTGAAATGACTAAGTAAAAGAAAAGAGAAAACATTTCAATAATTTGAGATGTCAGTCCATCCTTCAAATCACTTTAATTTCATAAAGGTTAAATAAAACATTACTTTTACTCAAAGAAGCAGGTTTACTCTAAAATATTTACTAATTTTATTCACTAATGACCTTTGCATTTCCTTCTACCCTAGTAAATCAATATAGGACGTCCCCACACCAACCATCCAAATTCCCATCAGTATCATCAATTCCCACTGTCAGTATCAATAGTCCAAGAACTCTGAGGTCAATGCAAAAGTACACTGAAAAACCTGGTCAACAAATATTTGAATGCCTACCATGTATCAGATACTGCTCTAATATCTAATATGGATAGAGGAGTGTATGGTGTAGAAAAGGCCCTGGCCCTTAAGGAGATAACATCCTAGTTAGAGAAAAGTCCTTCTGATGAAAAAACAGACTAACGTGGCAGAATGTGACTTGGTAGTAAGGAAGGCCTCTGAGGAAATACTTTTAAGCAATCACTGAAATGACAAGGAGCTAATCATGTGAAGAATGGAGGTGGGAAAAAGGAAGCATTCCAAACAAAGCTTGGCATATCTGAGGAAAAGTATAGCAATCAGAAAAGAATAAGAATGGTAAATGAGATAAGAACACTTTTAGCTAAGCCAAGATAAGGAATTTGTGTTTTATTCTAAGCACTCTGGAAAGCCACTGGAAGTAGAGAATTACAAACTAAGATTACTTGTAGTATCTCATATGTCTCATACTAACTTAACAAGAGCTTCCAACGCGTGCATCTTGAGATACTGACTCCTTACCCTTCACCTCTGAGTTAGTCACCTTTGCCATAAAATAGCCCTTTGTAAGCCCCTTGGAAGATACAAGAAGAAGATTCAAATCTAGGAGAGCAACCCATGGTTCCCATACGTGACAACTCATTGATTGCTTCCTTATTAATGTGGTGATCACAGCCAAGGAAATACTCTATCACCTGGATATCTACTCCGACAGAAAAGTTCAGAGAATGTCAGAGCCCACCAAGGTTAAGGGGCCCTTGGAGTTGCTAGTGAGTTTTTATAGCAGCTATCCAGGAAATTCAACATTCATTCCAAAGCACAGACTGTCTGGGCATCCTAGCAGACACAATTCGGGGTGGCAGCACTGAATCTCTTGACTTCTCACAGATCAAATACTGTCCTTTTGTGCTTCTGTGCCTTTTTGGTAGCACCCAAGCCAGCTAGAGATTTACTATTCTAACAATGTATGCATATTCTATAAATTAGGGCTTCATCATTATTTTGAAATATGTGGTATAATAAAGTTCAGTCTGATCTGAAATCAATATGTATTACCCCCCACCCAAAATAAAAAATTCTGTCAAAGATAAGAAGAGCTGCAAGAGACAATGTTGGGAAAGCAGGCAATAAGGAGCCACTGAGAATTTTAAGAGTGCCATTCAACAAATTTACTGGGTGCCTACAACACATATTAGGTGTTGTTATTAGCACCAAGGATACAGATGATTGGATTAACAAAGATTACTCTATTGTAGGAAAAGTAAGTTGAAAGACAAAAGTAGGAGTTAAAAGATACTATAGTAATGTATATTGACAATGGTTTGGACTAGGGTGGTGAACATGGAAATAAGGGAAGGATAAGTATTTTCTAAGGAGAACCAACAGGATTAGATTCTATGAGGAAGTTGAGGAAAAGCAGCAGGAAGGATAACTCCCAGGTTTCTGGCATGTATAAGTGGATAGAAGATGATGTCACTTAATAAAATGGAAAAGATCTAGAAAAGAACTAGTGTGAGGAGGGTGGCACGGGAAGGAAATCAAGAGTGTTATAATGAATATATAAAATTTGAGATGCTTGTGAGGCTTTTAAGTGGAAACATTAAGTAAAAAATCTTTTCCAGAACAGGAAATATTCAAGTACTTGTGGACAAGACCTCTCTGATTAATATGTACTATAAAGCTCTAATACTTAACACAAAACCAAATGTAATTACAGAATTGCCAAAGAAAAATATTTTTTAATACATTTAATACTATTTTTAATACATTTCTGGTTTGAGAAAAGGGGAAATAGTGCAAACAACTATGCATAAACCCACTGTATTTCAGGAGCTCTTGTGGTCCTGAAAAACTGATTAAACCTAAAACACAGGGGGAGTTGTAGGCTTGACAGGTAAGAAATGATTTGCCCTCAGTGGCTTTTTAGGGTTTAAACTTTGGAAAGCTATTTTGACACATAATCCCACCCAACTCCACAAAGCCATTTTAGGAAACTTTTAATGGGAAAATAAAAAAGGTAAGGGAAACTAACACCAACTGTTAGTGTTTACCATGTGTCTGGCATTTAAGTATTGTCATTTCAATACTCAAGACTATTCTGTGAGATAGGTATTATCATCCTAATTTTACACATAAAAAGACAAGCTGAACAAAATTTTTAAGTTTGACCAAGGATCACTGCAAAGCCTGGATAGAAGAAATTATTTAAGTATTCAAATCTCAGTTTAGATTGCGTAAAACTTTTGTTATAGTCCTGTTATGAAATATATCAATGTACTACCTTCCTGAAATTTAAATTCCTGTAGTTAATCAAAAGAATAAAAGATCTGTAAATTATAAACTGGAAAAATAAAAGGAACCAGAAAAATGTCAGTATCATGTCATCTGCTGCAAGAGGCCCCTAACAACTGTCTGTTTTTATTCTCACTTCTCCAATCCAATCTTTTACAGCTACTAGAATTATCTTCCTAAAACAGACATGACTATGTCAGTGCTTTTTGATGATTCTCTAATGCCTGCAAAATGAAATTTAAACTCTTCTGGGGTATTTTGCATTGTTTACTATATACCATTCCAGTCTCCTCCTATACCAAATCTCGCTGAGCTCCCTGGTATGCTAACCACCCCTAAGCTGTTTGCTGTCCCTCCCAAGGGCCATGCACTTTCATGCCTCTGTATGTGCTACATCCTGCTCCCCTTTTCTATTCAATAAAATCTTATTACTTGAGAGACAGAAGCTTCCTTCTCTTTGATTGAATGCTTTTTTAAACCTAAGAAGTTAAACTGTTCCTGCTGCCATGCTTCCACAGCATTTGAATATTTATGTATGGCTCCTACAGTTTTTCATTCTGTCTTTGTTTTTACTAAGTTTATTAGTTTTTACTTGTTTAATTCACTCTGTAATACTGTTCAAGGCAAGGATGTAGCCAGTCTTTGTAACTTCTATAGCACTTAGTGATTTAAACCTGAGAGACATTTAATACATTTGTTGAACCAAAGGATTAGTCAAGGTAGAAAACAAAGTTCCCTGCTTTATAGTCATGCTTTATAGTCACACACACAATCTACTGCATATACATATATATATAGTTTTGTGATTTATATTAGTGTTCTTCTGATCCTTCTGTTAAGGTCAATGTTTTATGACCTGATTTCAGTTCTACATCTCTGGTACAAAATAAAACTTTGACAATTTAAATGTAAAGAAAACAGAAGTGACTCCTTAGCTTACCCAACCCATCTCAGGAACCAGGAGGCTATAGTGAACAAGGTAAAACAAGTAAGGGTGTTGAGACCAGGTAAAGTAGCAGTATGATAAGCTGGTATGCAATAAAACCAGTTAGGCAAGTGCTACCCTCTGTGGTCAGAAGTCATGACAGGCCGCTGTGGCAGAACTATGTCCTGGCCAGGCAGAACTGAATATAAACTCTTGACTCTAAAATTTAAATATGAAGGACCTTCCTGGTCCCCAAGCAATCAAAGCTAAATATATAGTATTCTAGTAAATTTGGGAAAATACAGTAAGATTTATTTCCAATTAGTAATAACTAGAATCAAGATGATTTTTCTTCAAATGATGCATTTTAAGGAAAGACAGACTAAGAAATTTCTAGGAAATACCAAAGTACTTACTTTGCCAACAAAGTATAATGTTAGCATACAGCCAGCACCAAATAAAAAAGCACAGATAAATTCGGTATAATAGATGAGGTTATGTATAGAACATAATTAAATAGGAAATGGCCAAAGACAGAAGAGGATGTAAGAAAACAGACTTACATCCAAGATAAGGGACCCAAACCACAGGATTAGAGAAAAAGAGTAGATAATCCAGGAAATGCAAAAGTAAAAATCGGCAGAATCTAATAATGGACAAGATACAAAGGGTAAAGGACAAAGAAGTAAAGAAAAATCTAAACATGAGATCTACCAGTTAGTCTCTTGATAACAATGTTAAAACTTCCATTCTGGCCATAAATTAAACTTTTACAATAAACATCAATGATCTTTCACAAACAGTACCATTCTTGCCATTCTGGTCTCTTTTAAATAAAAATAAATAAATAAATAAATAAATTCAAATGTTAAGAAGACAATGTAAAATAAGCAACAAACCTTATAAAAGATTTAAGCTTAGACTGCTGTTAAAATATTAGATATGAGCAATCTTAGAGGAAGAAAGAAATAAGGAATTAGAGGAAATATACTACACTGTACTTATACAGTGTTTTGGAGTCTTCCAACTTACATACATTATCTTCCAACAACCATGTGACAAAGACACTAATATCCACAGTTCAAAGGCGAGGAAACAAAGGTTATTATTAATGTCAATATATAATGTTAATATTAAAATATTAATGACATGCACAAAGGTTACGCAACTATTAAGTATCAGAACAAGGACTAAAATCCAGGGATATTAATTCCCCTGAAAACAGGAATTGTTAATCTATATAGATTTTTTTATTAAAACTGGGGGTGGGTGGCTAGAGGACATCACCAAGAGTTTAACTGTAGAAGTTTTAATGGCATGTGAATCAAAACATTGAAAGCATTTACTATTTTGTTAAAATTTTTCTATGTCTGATAAATCATACAGGAAAGCTATTGCCCAACATGAGGCTCAATACAGGTGTACTGAATACCAAATAAAATGTTAAAAGGTCATTTAAATGTCAATGGAAGTTCTTAAAGGGAGTACAACAAATTACCTTAACCTGTGCTCGAGAGTAGCACAAAAGACAATCTTTCCCATTCAACTCAAACTTGAATAGCTAAATGGGTATTTGGGTTATATCCATAAATTAGTCACATTAAAGTTATAGAAAGTGTTATTAATGCACTGGAACCACATTTTTTTATTTTATTTTATATAAATGCTTAAAAGGTGAGGCTGCCTTTCCTTTGATACTCTTATAAAAAATTTAGTGAAATTAAAACTCATCCAAGTTCTCTAAATCCATTTATCGACAGCACTATGAATTATTTTTTTAAACCTCTATTTTGCTACAATTTATAATAGATGCTATTTTTCTGAAATAAATTTTTCATTTGCCCTCAATCTGGTAAGGGAGCTCAATAAGCAAATATATATTATAAACAAATAATAGGAATATTATGTATTTATATATGATAGAGTTAAGAAAATAAATTTGAGCAGAACCACAAAGTAGAATTTTAACTTTTGACCTTAAATTCACTTATCAATCTTTCACATCAACTTTGTAAAAACATAAATCTGACTGATTGCTCTTTGTGGAAAACTTCCCATCTCCCTTAGCACTGATCTTTTTGCAGCCCTGACACACCTGAAGAAGATGACCCACTTCCATTAATTGTCATGACTCCTCCCTTCGCAGTAGTGGCTTTGGGGATATAAAGGGAAGTCTTGTGCATTTTCTTTCTTTATGCTTCTTGTTCATGTTTTCTCCTGAAAGGGCCCTTTTCTACCTCTCTACATTTAAATAATAGCAATGCTTTAAGCACCACCTCCTTTCACAGCAACTCTAGCCAAATACTGATCTCTTTTTCCTAACCAAAGTTATCTCCTCTTGCCATTACCATATACCATGTCATTTATTTTTTACACTTGTCTATGCCTTCCTCGATTCTAGAAAGATGTTGAAGCAGCTGACAATAAAAACAAATACTATAACTGATCTATTAACAGAATAAAAAATACAATGTCATTAAAGGGATTTGTGCAAAAAACTTAGTTATCCAGTTTCTAGCATCAAAAGAAAACAATGAATTATGAAGGACACTTGATTCTATTCAACTTGGCACTTTATTATTATCTTATGCTCTCCACTTGTCTCATAGTTAATGATATATCTGCTAAATATGACTTTTATTCATTATTCATGGTGTTTGTTTTTATTAAGCTAATTTTGCCCTGAAATTGTGCATTCTCATAATTTTTAAATCCAAGATTTAAAACTTTAAAATGGCTGAGGATCATGTCTTCTTGAGGTGTATTCTGGCATTTATTAAACATTTTTCTTACTGTAATAATTATGATAGCAAGTAAGATAGGTAACTTATGCAAAAAAAAAAAAATCTAAAAGAATATAAACCTAAATCTAAAGGAATAATATTTATCTCTCAAGGACTGAGATAAGAACCCCTCACTTTATTATTTTAGTTTTTAAAAATAAACAGCATATATATAGTATTTACCTAATCCGAAAATTATTTTGTAAAAGATTGTTCCAATTAAATGTTTCAACATTAAGCTGCTCCCCAAAAAAGAAAAGCCCTAAGAAGCCTGACCCAATTAAGTCAGTTAATCGGGCTAGTTTGAGGATGGGGAAAGGGGAAACAATTAGAATCTGGCTTTAGCAAAAAAATATTACTATCTTTCACTGGGAATCAGACATTACTAAGGAAAGAGACTGTAGTTAGTAAAGAAATTCCCCAAAATAAATTCTAAGATCCTGTCACCTTAAGAAAGTGTTACTTTTATATAATTCAATCACTTTTAGGTTTTGAGGATAATAATAATATGGTTTTTGGCCTACTATTCATAATCCGGAGGTGTTATAGAACTTAAAATAATAGAGAATAATTGCTCTATAATCAATAAATACCATTAAATTTAAGGGAGAGAGACTGGGGTTTCTCTGTGATAAGACACACATATATCCGAAGAAAATCCAGGGATTCACCCTAAGTAGTGCAAATAGTTCATATATGAAGACCTACAAAGAGACTATATGGTGCCAGACTGTAAGGTCTTAGCCCAAGCTAAAGAAATTCTTTACCACAGTCAAAGAAATGCAATATCAGGTAGCATGTTAAGAATATTAATCTGAAAGTAATATATTTTGTTTTATGGTTAGAGAAAGAAACAAAGACAGAGATATTAGTTAACTAACAACAGCAACCAAAAAATTTAAAGACATTGCTCCGAAAAAGATATACGAATGGCAATAAGCACATGAAAAGATGCTCAACATCATTAATCATCTGAGAAATGCAAATCAAACCCACAAGGAGATACCACTTCAAACCCACTAGGATGTCTGTAATCAAAAAGCAAATAACAAGCATTAGCAAGGATGTGGAGAAACTGAAACATTCAAACATGGCAGGTAAGAAAGTAAAATGATACAGGATGCTTTGAAAAATAATTTGGAATTCCTCACAATGCTAAACATGGATACTATATGACCCAGCTATTCCACTCCTAGGATATACTCAAAAGAACTGAAAACACGGCTTCGGAAAAAATTGTACATAAATGTTTCATAGTATTATTCATAATAGTTGAAAAGTGTAAATAACCCAAATACCCATCAGCTGATAAACGGATAAATAAAATGTGGTATGTGTTTACATGAAATATTATTTGGCGATAAAAAGAAATGAAATGCTAACACATGCTACACAAAAAAAACTGAAATAAAAATGTACATTTTACATATCTACATTCTATTTATTCATTCAAGCAAATGTTAATTCGCATCTGATAAGTAACAGACACTAAATTTTTCTTAAGATTATTTTTTATGTTAGGGGGGAAAAGTAAAGTAGTAGATCTTTTTAAGACTTACCAGTGATCTGAAGTTGTGATTTCATGGTCAGGCTACCCATTGAATCAAGCTCTAATCCACTGTCAGACATATCATCAACAGGATAGCAAACCTGAACATGGCAAAGGAGACACATAAACATCAAAAATTCCCATTAAAAAAAAAGTAAATACTGCTAACCAGACCATTTCCACATCCCACTGAAGGCCACATAATAACCAGTGGCCTTCACATTGCTAAATATAACTTTCAATTCTAGTATTCATCTTGCCTAACCTATCAGCAAAATCTGACATGGTCGATCAAACCTTCTTCTGAGGTTTACTTTCTACCCTTGAATTCTCAAGACACATTCTCTAGGTTTGCGTCCTGTCTTACTGATTATTCCTTCTTAGACTCCTCTGACAATTCCTTTTCTTCTTTGCACTCTGTTAATGTTGGAGTATCCTAGGTTCTCTCTTATCTCTCTGTATGCATTCCCTCAAAAATGTCATCCAGTGGTAAATATTATCTGTATATCCAAAGTCCCAACTTTATATTTCTATCCCAGACTTCACTCTTCACTTGGGTATCTAAAAGACATCGCAAAGTTAACATATCCAAAAATGAACTCCTTATCTTCCCTGTAAATTATCTCAGTTGATGACAATTCCATCCTTTCAGATGTTCAAGCCAAAGATCTTGGAGTCATCCTTGACTCCCTTCTTTTGTTATTTCCCTTCCAGTCTCTGGCAAATTCTGTTGTCTCTATTTACAAAACATATCCAGACTCTAACCATTTCTCACTACCTCCACCACCAATTTGTTCAGAGCCTTCTCTGACAGCCATCTTTTTCCTAGATTTTGCCTCTCTCCTTGATTACTGCAAAAATCTAGCAGAGATCTCCGTTTCTACCCTCATCTAGCCTCAGTGCCAATTCTCAACACAACCAGGATGATGACTCATTTAAAATATTCAAAACCCAAAAAGGATTCCCATTTTACACAGAGTAAAAGCCTAATTCCATACAATGACCTAAAAGACCTGATATGATGCATGCTTCCCCTAATCTCAACTACCTGGTCTTACTGTCTTCTGTTTTTCTCTACTCAAACATCTACTTCCTTATAATTCTAGCATGTTCTAGCCTTAGGGGCCTTTATTCTATTTGTTCTCTTGACAATTTTACAGTCTGTTCCACCTATCCTGGTCATTTTTTTCTTCTATAAAATATAATCACCTTCTGACAAAGTATATAATTCATTGCTTTTGACTCTCTTGGCTAGAACATAAACTCCACGTGAGCAGGGATTTTGTTTTGTTCACTGATGAAATTCTGATGCCCAAAACAGTGCCTGACACATAGCAAACAAATATCTGTTCAAGGAAATGAACGAAAAAATGGCTAATTATACTAACTAAAAAACTGTAGGTAACATTATCTTGTTCCATCCCTAATCATAGAAGAGTTAATCACCAGATGAAAACAGCATGATTCATTAACAAAGATTTTATAACAAAGCAGGTACACTTGGGCTTGATTCCTGGCTCAACACTTACTTATTATATGATACTGAGTTATATAGCCTCCTTGGGTCCCGGTATCCTGTCAGAAAAATAGGGATAACACTACCTCTACCTCATAATTGTTATAAAGACTGAATGACTGTATGTGTGGGGGGGGTAGGGGGGGGAGGGAGCTCTGTAAATGTTGTTATTTATCATTAATAGTATATGAATTAAACTAAATATGTTTTTAAAATAATCTATTCTTAGGCTTTTGGAGACTAGATAAAAATATTAACAATATTTTGAGTAGATCAAGGTAAAGATTAAAGTCAAACAAAATACAAAAATAAAAAGGCAAACAAAATATCTTTAAACTGTAAATATTGCCTTGAGTTTTTATACAAAATTAGGCTTCTGTTAAAATTTTTAAATATAAAACAATTCTGATCTTCTCAAATCTGCCAAAATGAAATGAAACAATAATTCTTACTGAGATGAACTCTATAAAATTCAGTGTTTTATTCCTTGACTTATACATGAAAATGCACAAAGCTAAATTTTTGGCCTTAATATGCTGATAATTTTTAACTACTTATACATATTTGTTTTAATCAAAATTATTTTAAATTCTTTAAAGAAATAAAAATTACCATTTGTATAATAGTAAAAAAGAAAAACTACAGATATAACCTAAATATCAACTGGCAACCAGTTATATAAATCACATATTCATATTACAGAAGAGAATACTATGGAGCCATTAAAACAAACTTATTGACTGAAATCGAATGATCCCATGAACTTTTTTTAAAGTTACAAAATACATACAATATGATGTATATATATACAAACAAAAACAAACTATATAGTTCTATAGGTACACAGACTTACAAATAAATGTAGAAAAAGTATATATCCCATACTGGTTAACAGTGGTTTCCTTCAGGGAGGAGGGAGGTCTATGTACTAAAGAATGTGATTATGGGGAACTTTGGTTTTATATGTATTGCTAGAGGTTTTTAAAAGAAAATGTGTATCATTGATGACTTGTACAATTTAAAAACCAGGCAAGACAATGTATGGTGTCAGGGGGTACCAGGCTTTATCGGGGGAATCACTTCATACATTATATAAATGTTTAAATACTATGCTGTACATCCGAAATTAATATACTATTGAATGTCAACAGTGATTAATTTTTTTTAATTTAAAAAAACAAAACAAATGAAGAATTTAAAAATATCAGAATGAAAAAAGAAAAAACAGGCAAGACAAAGTAGATAGAATAGAAACTAAATACTTCAAGTCCCATATTCTCCCCTGAGCTCCAGACTCTTAGGTCTGACTATTATTTACAACTGCCTACATAGTAAAAATGACTAAATCAAAACTCTCTGTACCTGGGCATACTCACCCTAGCCTCAACAGCACCATAATTCATTCAGTTGCTCAAGCCAAAGATACATTCATTATCTTTCCCTCACTAACATGTTCTTAAGATTCTACTTATAAAATATACCCCTACTATAAACCTTAAAATATATACCTACTTTTTCTTCTCTTCTTAACCATGTTATTCCAAGCCACAAACATCTATCCCTTCCCAAACAAATTTCTACAAGTCATTCATTAGACTGGTCTCCCTGCCTTTCCACTTGCTCCCAGCTCTGGCTCCCACCATCCAGTCTCCATATGGAAACCAGGGTACTCTTTTAAAAATGAAAGTTGAATCATGCTCTACTCTGTTTAAACACCCAATAATTTCCTATCTCACTTAAAATAGAATCCAAACTTCTTATCTTGGATTACAGAAGATCCCCTCCAGTCTACCCATGACTGACTTTGACTTTACCTTATGTCATTCTCCTCCTCACCCACCACAAATCTGAGTTTATTTCTATTTCTCAAAAACACTACGGTCATTCTACCCTTAGAGCCTTTGCACTAAGTGTTCCTTCTGCTAGGAATGCTTTTTCCTCTACCTTTAAAAGCTAACACTTCTTATATTCCAGCCTCAAGCTAAATATCATCTCCTCAGAGAGATTTGTTCTTACTATTCAATCTAAAGGAGCCATCCTACTACTTTATATCACATCACTGAAAATTTTTCTGATTTGTTTAAGAACTGTAAGGTCCACGAAAGTAGGGACCTTGTCTACCATATCAAACAGTGCCTGGAATATTTTGTGTTTTTTTTCTTAAAGTCCACAACTTATATTAAGATTCACTATTTGTGTTGTACAATTCTTTGTGTTGTATGGGTTTGACAAATGCATAATGCCATGAATCCATCATTAGAGTATCACACAGAAAGATCTCACCACTCTAAAAACTCCCTATGCTTCACCTATTCATCCCTCTCCCCTCACTCAGAACCCCTGGCAGCCACGGATCTTTTTACTGTCTCTTGTAGTTTTACCTCTTCTAGAATGTCAGGTAGGTGGAAACATACAATTTGGAGCTTTTTCAGACTAGCTTCTTTCACTCCAAAATATGGTTAAAGATTCCTCCATATCTTATCATGGCCTGACTGCTTTTTAAAAAAAAATTGCTGAATAACATCCCATTGTGTTTGTATCATAGTTTATCCATTCACCTATTGAAGGACATCCTGGTTGCTTTTAGTTTTGGGCAATTATGAAAAAAGCTGCTATAAATATGCATGTGCATGTTACTTATGAACATAAGTTTTTAACTCAATTGGGTAAATAGGAATATAACTGCTGGATAATAGCCTATATTTTAGCTCTGTAAGAAGCTGCCAAATGGTACTCCAACCAAAGTGGTTGTACCATTTTGCATTCCTTCTAGAACTGAAGGAGAGAACTCCTATTACTCCATATCCTCGCCAGCATTTAGTATTGTTAACTTTTTGGTATTTGCCAGTTTAATAAGTATACAATGCTATTTCACTGATGGTTAATTTGCAATTCCCCTACAACATATGATGTTCAGTATCCTTCCTTATGCTTATTTGCATGTATATTGTTTAGTGAGAAATCTGTTCAGATCTTTTACTCACTTTGTTTTCTTATCGTTGCATTTTATATCTGTATCTTTTAGATACAAGTCCTATAATGTGTTTCACAAACATTTTCTTGCAGCCTGTGGTTTCTCTTTTCATTCTCTTAACAGCGTAAAGGTTCTGGTCACCAATTTTAACTTGGGTATGTGTGCGTGGATGAGAGGCTTCCCCACACCAAAGAGCAATTCTCCAACACCAGCTGGGTGTCCTACAATTTAACTCAATTCTGACACTATCTACCTGGAGACAGTTATCAGAATCCACAGTCCTATAAGACTGCCCACTCCAACTCCACTGCAGACACCAGTCGTCAAATCCAGGTTGTCACCTATGCTTTTGACCAGCCAGCTACAGACTGGAGATTCCAACGACTTCGTCTTTAGATCTTATTAATTTGCTAGAGCGGCTCACAAAACTCAGAGGAACATTTTACTTACAAGGGATAAGAGTTAGGGGCACACAATAGATATACTGAAAAGACTGGAAAGGAAGAGGCTAGAGAAGTAGACACTGAGGGGAATAAGGGTTTTGAAAAACTCCTGGACATTATGGAGAATCTAGAAAACCATGGATATGCCCAGAGTTGGATGCATGCTCAGAAAAGATCTGAGAAAACCCTGGCTCTTATCTTTGGTTGACGATCAGGCTCCGAACAAACAGAAAGTGAAAACTAAGGCACAATTTTAAACTGCTGGATGAAGTATAGGAGTGCCTTAACACAGAGCCAATCTGCAAACACTGGGAGGGTTAGGAATTATTTTGGGGGCGTTCTAAGAGTTTAATGATATCTATCAAATCACTAGCTAACTACTAACCTAACAGAATAGACTTTTCAGTGCCCTTACATGATAAGGAAAACAAGCTACATAAAATTAGTTTGGAAAAGTCATCAAACAAACAACCACAACAAGCAGCAATAAGAAACCAAGAGGCGAGGAAAGAATCTGATTTCCAGAACTGCCATATTGTAACATTCCAAATGTTCGGTTTTTATACCAGCAAACCGAATTCAATAGCACAGGGGTCCCCAACCCCTGGGCCACGGACCAGTATCTGTACATGGCCTGTTAGGAATTAGGCTGCACAGCAGGAGGTGAGCGGTCGGCAAGCAAGCAAAGCTTCATCTGTATTTGCAGCCACTCTCCAGCGCTAGCATCACTGCTTCAGGTCTACTCAGATCACCAGGCATTAGATTCTCATAGGAGCACGAACCCTAACGTGAACTGCGCACGAGAGGGATCTAGGTTACGCAATCCTTATGAGAATCTAATGCCTCGTGATGAGGTGCAGCTGAGGCAGTGATACCAGCACTGGGGAATGGCTATAAAGACAGATTAACAGCAGAGAGGTTTGACTGCATAGAGACCATAATAAATCAACTGCTTGCAGACTCATATCAAAATCCTATCAGTGACTGGCAAGTGACAATTAGCTGCTAGTGGCTTTATGGTAACAGGCTTTATAGTGACTAGAGAATTGATGTACTTCAACTATATGTCAATTAAGCTGCACCTGGTGGCAGACTTTAAGTTAGAATCTGACACTTATTTTCGTCTGCAAGTGGCCTGCTCATTATTTTATTTATGACTTCTGTCCACACCTCTTTCCCACAATGCACACTTGCCTCAGTCAGTTTTGGTAAGCCCACAAGCCAACTCCAGTCAAAATGAGTAAAAAATAAAAGTCACTAGAGAGCTTCTTTGAAAAGGGGGAAAGACAAAATGATGAGACAGCAGAAGACTCTAAGACTGCCAACAAAAAGAAAGCTGTATTTAAAAGAAAATACCAAGAGTCCTACTTAAATTACAGGTTCATTGCAACAGGTGATTCACATTCTCCAAGCCTGCTTCGTATAATATGTAGCAAGCAGCTATCCGACAAAACCATGAAACCTTCAAAACTGCTTTACCACATGGAGACCAAGTACCCTGCATTAAAAGACAAGCCTTTGGAGTTTTTCAAAAGAAAAAAAAAGTGAACACGAAGAACAGAAGCAATTACTTAAGGCCACCATTCATCAAATATGTCTGAACTAAGAGCATCATTCTTAGCGACTAACCACATTGCTAAAGCTAAGCCCTTTACTATTGGTGAAGAGTTGATTCTGCCGGCTAAGGACATTTGCCGTGAACTTTGAGAAGCTGAAGTTCAAAAGGTGGCATGTGTTCCTCCTTCAGCTACCACTATAACTAGACAAATTGATGAAATAGCAGAGGATATTGAGGCACAACTGTTAGGATTAATGAGTCACAATGGTATGCAATCCAGGTCGACGAGTCTACTGATGCTGACAACAAAGCAACAATGCTTGTTTTTCTGAGATCTATTTTTCAGGAGGATGTGCATGAGGATATGTTATGTGTACTTTTGTTGTCAACCAACACCACGGATGCAGATCTATCCAAGTCTTTGAATGATTACATATCAAGAAAACTGAATTGGTCATTTTGTGTCAGGATATGCATGGACGGAGCAGCTGCCATGACTGGATGGCTTTCCAGTTTCACTACTCAGATCAAAGAGGTCGCTTCTGAATGTGAGTCTACGCATTGTGTCATCCATAGAGAAATGCTAGCTAGCTGAAAAATGTCACCTGGACTTAACAGCGTTTTGCAGGATATAATTAAAATTATCAAGAAGAATTGCAAAATCTAAATAGATCTATCGGCAGTATGGAAATTGAAACAATCATCAAAAACCTACCAAAAAGTAAAAGTCCAGCACAAGATGGCTTCACCAGTGAATTCTACCTAACATTCGAGAAAGATTTAATACCTATTCTCCTCAAACTCTTCCAAAAAATCTAAGAGGAGGCAATACTTCCTAACTCATTTTATGAGGCTATTTTACCTTGACACCAAAACCTGGTAAAGATAACACACAAAAAAATTATCAACCACATTAAAGTACATGCCTAGAACTCAAGTCTGTTCGCACACCTCTGTGAGGAGATGGACACAGAGCACACAGGTCTTCTCTCATACACAGAACTGAGATGGCTTTCTAAAGGAAGATCACTAGCCAGAGTTACGAGAGCCAGAGATTTCTTTTAGAAAAAGTCACCACTGGCAGCATATTTCAGTGACACAGAATGGTCGCAAAACTTGCTTACTTGTGTGACACATTTAACTTGGTTAACGAACTCAACCTGTCACTTCAGGGGAGAATGACAACTGTGTTCAAGTCGGCAGATATAGTGGCTGTATTCAAAGCCACTATATAGAGGCGACGAGTTAATACTGGGATTTTTGACAAATTTCAAACATTAGCTGAGATTTTGAAAGAGACTGAGCCAGGGCGTTCTTTCTTCCAGTTGGTGCATGATCACCTATCTCAGCTTTCAAGAGACCCCAACCACAAAAGACCCCAACCACAAAAGACCCCTAAACTGGAAAGGAATGGATCTACGATCCATTTGTAATAAGCCAGCTGAATCAACTTTGTCCGTGCTAGATAATGATCAACTGCTTGAGAATGCAAATGACAGTGGCCTTAAAAGTATATTCGAGACGTCAAATCTCCCTACGTTCTGGATCAAAGTCAAGGCAGAATATCTTAAGACTGCCACAAAAGCACAGAAAAGCCTTTTTCCATTTCCAACATCCTATCTTTATGAAGCAAGATTTAAGCAACATACTTTGGCTCTCACTGTCTCTCATCACCCCCAGAAAGGACCAACAAGCTTAGGGCTCCCACTGATTCTGCACTACGGTGAATTGTATAATTATTTTAATGTAATAAGAATAGAAATAAGTGCACAATAAATGTAATGTGCTTGAATCATTCCCAAACCATCCCCACCATCCCCTCCACCTGTCTGTGTAAAAACTGTCTTCCATGAAACCAGTCCTTGGTATCAAAAAGGTTGGGGACCACTGCAATAGCACATTAAAAGGATTAATACACCATGACCACATAGAATTACTCAATGAGATACAAGGATGGTGTGACCTCAGAACCAGCTCAAACTGATCCTATCTCTTGTTTCTAACAAGCTACTGAGTTGCTTTTCAGAGACAAGAGACCAAAACTGCATCTCATGCAGCTGAAGTATGGGCAGAGAACTCTGACCTCCAGCTGAACTCAAAACAAAATCTCACCCCCACCCCCCCCAAACCCTTACCTCCTACCATGAACCAAAGGACCAGGACATGACCAGAACCTGAACACTGGTACCCTTTCAGAAGTAAAGGGTCTATTGTCCAGAAAGATACAGTGCTGAAACCCTTTACCACATCTTACCATAAGTGGCCAGTTCCAAAGCTCTCCAATCAAAACCTGCCCCACTGTAAAAGTGGAAATTCTCCAGTTTCAGGGAAGTGGTATCTCCAGGCACTAGCCACTAGGGAGAGCATAACTCAGTTACAGGGAGGTGATATCTCCGGGCGCCAGCCCCAGGGAGAAGCGCAACATTCCAAGGTAAAGATGATAAAACTGTCTATTAGGCCCTGTTTGCTAAGAGTTCCCCCGAATACATTTATCTGTGTACAAAAAGTTGACTAACTTCTGCTTCTTGTAATCTGTTCATTCAAAGATGTAGTAAAAAAATCTTATAAGCGGTCTGCTTGGGAAGCTCAGGGCTGATCTCCTCTAACCCTGCGTGGTAGAGAGTCAGTCGCCAGCCGGCTAATAAAGGATCATAATTAATCTCAATTGGCTCCGTGGGTCTCAGAATCATTCGCGCCATAACACCACCAGTGCTTCCACATACCAGCCTGTTCCTAAACCTTTAAAACTTGCCCCAAACCCTGGATTGGGGAAACAGATTTGAGCCTTGCTTCCTGTCTCCATGCAGGTCGACTTAGCAGTAAAACATTTTTCTTTTCTCAAAAGTTGGTGCCACACTATTGGCTTCTATGTACATCAAGCAGCAGGCCCTTGCTCAGTAACAATAGGTCAACATATGAAAATCAGTGTGTCATGCCATATTAAAAAGACTAAAAATAAAAATCACATGATCATCAAAATTGATGTAGAAAAAGCATTTGACAAAATTCAAGTCTTTCATGATAAAAACTGTCAAACTAGGAAGAGGACATTACTTCAACAAAATAAAGGCTATATGTGAAAAGGCCACAGCTAACATCACATTCAACGGCGAAAAATTGAAAGCTTTTCTTCTAATACCAGGAACATGACAGAATGCCCACTCTCGCCACTTCTACTCAACATTGTACTAGAAGTCCCAGCCAGAGCAATCAGGCAAGAAAAAATATAAAAGGCATCTAAATCAGTAAAGAAAAGCAAAATTATCTCTGTTCCAGATGACACAATCGTACAGATAGAAAACTCTAAAGACTCTATACAAAAACTGTTAATATCTAATAAAAAATTCAGCAAACCTGCAAGACACAAAAATCAACATACAAAAATCAGTTGCATTTCTATACATTAACAATTAACTATCTGAAAAAGAAATTAAGAAAATAACTCCATTACTAGACTTATCCAGATGAGCACTAATATATTGTATGTCAACAGTAACAACAACAAAAAAAAATCAAAGATCCTTAATCACAAAAGAAAATATATACAGTTAACTGATGTTGAACAAGGAGTACGCAATGAGGAAAGAATAGTCTCTTCAACAGATGGTGTTGGGAAAACCAAGTATCTGCATGAAAAAGAATGAAATTGGCCCCTGATCCTACACCATAAACAAAAATCATCTCAAAAGGGATTAAATAAAGACTTAAATGTAAGACATGAAACTATAAGACTACTACAAGAAAATATAAAAGAAAGCTTCATGACACTGGTCTTAACAATGATTTCTTGGCTATTATACCAAAAACACAAGCAACAAGAGCAAATGTAGACAACAAGGACTACATCAAACTAAAAAGCTTCTGCTCTGTAAAGGAAACTATAGAGTGAAAAGGCAATTTATAGAAAGGGAGAACATATTTGCAAACCAGATAGCTGATAGTTAATACCCAAAAATACATGAGGAACTCTTACAAATCAACAGCTAAATAGATAGATAGATAGATAGATAGATAGATAGATAGATAGATAGATAAATAAATAAATAAATAGCTTAATTAAAAGACGGGCAAAGAACCTAAACAGACGTTTCTCCAAAGACGACACACATATGACCAACAAGTATGTGAAAAGATGCTTGACAACACAATCAGGAAAATGCAAATAAAACTCACAATGAGATATTACCTCACACCTGTTAGGATGGCCACTATGCCCCTCCCCCAAAATAACAAGTGTTGGAAAGAATGCAAAGAAATTAGAACTCTTATACACAGTGGTTGTATCTCTTATATTGAATATAGATGCAAAAATCATCACCAAAATAATACCAGATTGAATCTAGTTACAACCCATGAGCAAATGGATTTTATACCAAGAATGCAAAGACAGATGAATATCCAAAAATCAATTAATGTAATAAATCACATCACTAGAACATAGAACAAAAACCACATGATCATCTCAATAGACAAAGAAAAAGCATGTGACAAAACTCAACACCCTTTAATGATAAAAACACTCAAGAAACTAGAGTAGAAAACTTCCTCAACCGGATAAAGGTCATTTATAAAAACTCTACAACTAACATCCTACTTATTGGTAAAACACTGAATGCTTTCCCCCTAAGATCAAGAACTGTCTTGCCAGATCTCATCACTTTTATTCAACATTGTAGTGGAAGTTCTAACCAGGGTAATCAGGCAAGAAAATAAAATACAAGGCATACAGATTGAAGAGAAAGAAGTACAACTATCTCTATTTGAAGATGACATGATCTTATGTACAGAAAATCCTAAAGAATCTAAGTAAAAACTAAAACAAGTTTAGCGAGTTGCAGGATATAATATATAAAAGCCATTGTATGTATGGTAGCAATGAAAAATCTGAAGATAAAATTAAGAAAAAAATCTGTTTACATGGCATGAAAATGAAGAAAATATTCAGGAAGAAATTCGACAAAAAAAGCACAAAACTAAAAATTATAGACAACCTAGATAAATGGAAAGACATTCAATGTTCACAGATCAGGTTTAACATTGCTAAAATGGCAACAGTCCCCCAAATGATCTACAGATTAAACACAATCACGATCAAAATCCCAGCTGCCTTTTTTTGCAGAAATTCACAAACTGACCCTAAAATTCACATGGAAATGCAAAGGACCAGGAATAGACAAAACAATCTTGAAAAAGAAAAATAAAGTTGGAGGACTCACATTTACCAATTTCAAAACTTAATATAAAGCTACAATAATCAAGATAGTGTGGTACTGGCATAAGCATAGATATATGAATTAATGCAACAGAAATTAGTCCAGAAATAAATCCAAATGTCTATAGCCAACTGATTTTTGACAAAGCGCTAAGACAATTAAACTTTTCAACAAATGGTAACAGAAGAGCTAAATATTCACATGCAAAAGAGTGAATCTGGATCCCTACCTCACAACCATGGACAAAAATTAACTCACAGTAGATCGTAAACCTAAATATAAGAGGTAAAACTATAGAACTTTTAGAAGAAATTAAGTATAATTCTGTGACCCTGCATTAGACAATGATTTCTTAGATATAACACCAAAAGCAGAAGCAAAAGAAAAAAATAAATTGAATGTAAATCAAAATTTAAAACTTTTGTGCTTCAAAAGCACCATCAAGAAAGTGAGAAATCAGATGGCTTGACGAAAACGTTCTCCAGTTTGGGCTGCTGCCTAATAGACTTTGAAGAATACTGTTTCACTCCAGTCCACAAAGATGATCTCTACAACAACCTGATAGTGAATCCTTGCTCAGTGGGCCATGTCAACTAGGAACTAGGTGAGGTAGTTAATAGAGCCGTGTCAGGTGGCTACAGCTATGTCAGTAGGAGGAGACCACAGCCTGGCAATTGGTACCATTAGTGGACATGCCCGGCATTGCCCAGACCTTTGTGTGATCTGGGTTGATGCCCATGCTGACATCAATACACACCTCACAACTTCATCTGGAAATCTCCATGGACAGCCAGTTTCATTTCTCCTCAGGTAACTACAGGACAAGGTAGCACAGCTCCCAGGATTTTCCTGGATCACATCTTGTATCTCTTCCCCAAGTATCGTGCATATTGGCCTAAGAGATGTGGACCCTCCTGAACATTTTATTTTAAAGAATTATGATATCCAGTATTTTTCCATGAGACAGAGATCGACTTGGTATCCAGAAGGTCATGGAACAGACATTTGATCTGCTGATTTGCAAAAGACAAAGGCCAATCCATCTGAGTTTTGATATTGATGCATTTGACCCTACGCTGGGTCAGCCACAGGAACGCCTGACCTATCGAGACGGCATGTATATTACTAAGGAAATACACAATAAATGATTGCTGTCACCACTGGATCTTGTTGAAGTCAATTCTCAGTTGGCTGCTTCAGAGGAAGAAACCAAGGCTACAGCAGGCCTAGCAGTGGATGTGATTGCTTTACGTTTTAGTCACAAAAGGGAGGGATGGCATAATGTCTATGACCAGCTTCCTACTCTCAGTTCACCAGATGAATCAGAAAATGAAGAATGTGTGAGAATTTATGAAATATTGTGTGCTGACACATCTTCATCACAATGGGCATTCCAGAGTTGTGAGATGTTTGAGGGGACAGATAGTACACGGTCATCTGAGTTGATATTGCCTTAATGAAAACATTTGTACATTCTCACAATTGTAAAGTTTCCTTTCCCACTTCATTTTGGTGACCAGTAATATTACTGCAAATGTATTTGGTTTTTTGTAGTTCACAGGGTATTAATATGTTGAAGTACCATGTAAATTTAAAGAAGTCATAAACAGCATTTATTACCTCGGTTAAAAAAAAAAAAGTGAGAAATCAACCCACAAAATGGGAGAAAATTTTTATAAATCATGTCTGATAAAAGTATCTAGAATATATAAAGAACTCTTATAACTCAAAACAAAAATACAAATGATTGAAAAATTGGCAAAAGACCTGAATAGACATTTCTCCAAAGAAGATACACAAATGACCAATAAGCACATGAAAAGATGTTCAACATTTTTAGCCATCAGGGGCAAGCAAATCAAAACCACAATGAGATATCACTTCACACATAGCAGGATGGCTATAATCAAAATGACAGATAATAAGTGCTGAAAAGGATATAGAGAAATTAGAACCTTCATACAATGCTGGTGGACATGTAAAAAGTTAATTAAACACTGAATTAACATATGATCCAACAATTCTACTTTTAGGCATATACCCAAAATATGAAAACATATATCCACACAAAAACTTGAACATAAATGTTCACAGCAGCATTACTCCTAATAGCCATAAAACAGAAACAACCCAAATGTCCAATGAATGACTTGTGGTATATTCATAAAATGGAATATTATTCAGCAGTAAGAAGAAATGCTATATAATGAATAAACCTTGAAAATATGCTAAGTGAAAGAAGTCAGTCACAAAGGAACATATACTGTATGACTCCATTTATGTGAAATGTCTAGACTAATCGAAAAAGACAGAAAGTAGATTACTGGTTGCTAGGGCTGAGTGGATGGGGAGCTGGGGGTGACAGCACCCAGTTTGTTTGTTTGTTTGTTTGATTCTTTTGGGGGTAATGATGTTTTATATTGATTGTAGGGATGTATATACAACACTGAATACACTAAAAGCCACTGAATTGTACATTTTAAATGGGGTATATTGTATGATATATGAACTATATCTCAATAAAGCTATTTAAAACAAAAAAAAAAGTTAGGGAAAGATTTTGTTTTTCTAGACTAAAGTATTTTCTTATCAATGGACTCTCACTAGAATTTCTAAAGGATTTACTTCGGAAATAAGGAAAATGATCCTCAAAAGAAGTTCTGCAACTCAAGATACAAAAGTGAGTAAGAAAATGGTAAACATTAGGTAAATCCAAAATATAAAACAACGTCTAATTTGGGGGATTTAAAATATACAGCTAAAATGCTGAACAAGAGCATTAAAGTCAGGAAGGCAGGTAACTGGAATTAATTGTTCCAAGATCCTTGCATTGTTCAGGACAAGACAAAGATAATACTGAATAACTTTTGTGAATTAATATGCAAGCTAAAATTTCAAAGAAGTAAAAAAGTAAAAATCGAGTGCACAAATTCCAAACCACTATAGAAAAAAAAGGAAAGAAAAAGATGAGAGGGAAAAATGTATGAATCCAAAAATAAACAAAAAAATGAAACATGTGGGAAAGGAACTTTAACAAAAAGATGGTAGATTACACATGCACATCTGAATCCCCTTACTAATTCTCTGTAAACTCTGACAAAGGAATTTTAGAAATTAAAAAAGTAATAATAATAAAGGTAAGGAAAAAGAGAAGTAGAGGCGACAAGCAAGTAACTTCAGTAAGATACAAAGCAGGTGGACAGATGCTGACAGCACACTTAAAAAAGCTGACTCCTATACTGGGGTAACAGGGAAAAGTCAAGATGGTTTCCACTGCAGCATCCTCAAGAGGAGGCACTAGGTAATTCTGGAAGTAGAAGTAAAGTTGACACATAAGCAGAATTGGTTGAAAGGTGCTTACAAAGCATTTTGATCCTTAAATCCCCCTACTTCAGATCAGAAGGCGAAGGTTTTCTTGGGTTTTGTTTGTTTGTTTGTTTGTTTTTAGCTCTAACGGGTAAAATAGAACATCTCTAGAATGGGAGATGCCAGGCATAGTTTGAAGGTTGGAAAACAGTATCAAAAACAAGAGAACTAAAGGAACATATATGAACCAAATGACAAAACTCCCCATCTTCTTTTTCCACTTGGCTCGCAGCCCCACTGCAGCCAAGACTTAACCAAAAAGCCAGGAGATAGAACGATTCTTCTTATGAAGTCCCCCAAATAGTCCACCAGATAACCCCCATAGTGAGATTCTCAGTTTACATGCCCTGTCCTCCCTACATGCACAATCAATGCTCCCAGTATGATTTTTAGTCTCCCATCCTTAAAAAAAAACAAAGAAAACTTTTAAAAATTATATTTATCCTTGGAGAGATAAAGATAACTACTATGTACATGAAACAAAATGTCATTAAAAATAACACAGGGAAAAGAAGGAACATAAAAACTCTTCCCAACAGTAACAGCCTATACTATGGAGACAGGCTACACCGATTTGGTCATCTCTTGAATAATCTGAAAATACAAGCTCCATACACAGATTTCAGTTTGTCAGAGCACTAGAAAAGGGATCATCTGATACCTGCTGCTGCCAGGCTAACAAAATAATTTGGCTGCCAGAGCTATGATGTAATTTTAAATAACTTACAACGTTAAACTACTCTTTGGTCCTTGTGAGGACTGGGTAGCATGTCATGTTTTCCCTATGAGACCTGACTGCACAGTTGAGTTTTACGTTATTTTCATAAATGTCTTAATATGTAAATCTCCATTACCTAAGAAACCCTGCAATTTGAGAAAGGCTAATATAATTTCCAAATACATTATGGGTAGATTCTGAATGACCGATTTGGTCAGTCACCTAATTAACAATGACAATTACAATATTAAGTACTATTACATTCACTTTAGTTATTAGATCACAGAATGCCTTCATTCTTAAATAGGGGTCTGCAAAGTTTCTGTAAAGGGCCAAAAAGTAAATATTTATACCGTGTGGGCCATATGCTCTGTCACAACTACTCAACTGCCATTGTAGTATGATGGCAGCCATAGACAACACATTAAATGAATGAATGGAACTGTGTTCCAATAAAACTTTCTTTACAAAAAACAGGCAGAGAGCCAGATTCCTCCCATGGGCCAGTTTATCAACCCCTGCTTCTCAAGCATCAAAATGAAAAAACTAGGTACTATTTGAGGACACCCTATACACATCACCATCACAGCTAAAAACTCGGAAACTCCTCAAGACATTAGAATAAAACAGTTGGATACTGTAATTAAATTTTTTATACCTTCTTTATCTTCATTACTACTCTTTTCATTTGGCTCTCCCTGTACTATCATACTAATTTCAACATTTCTCCTTGTCTTACCCCAATCTATCTACAAAGTGTTGTAAAAATAATATTTCAGGTGAATTCCCTACACTTCTGATGACATCCATAATAATGGCTTGCCTATTGTCTTATCTCACCTGCCACTCTCCTATACATACCCCATGCTCCAACCACACAGAATTATTCATTGTACCCCAACATGCAATCTGTTTAATACATCTGTGATTTACTTTATTCCAATCCTTCTGTTCAAAATTTGCTCCACTTCTTCCCTAAATTCCCATTCACCTGGTCTTCTCTTATCTTTCAACATTCTGCTCAAACATCTCTTCTGATAGCCTTCTCTAAACTCTAATGCAAAAATAATGAACTTCTGATCAACTCTATAGCATATATTCTAGGAGATATTATAACATGGTAATTAAGTGTGTAGGTTTTGGAGTCAGACAGATCCAGATACACATCTCAGCACTGTCACTGTGTAAACTTGAGCAAATTACTGAATCTCTGAGCTATACTTTCGTCATTTAACAGGGATAATTTTAGTTTTGTTTTAAAGACTGAGATAATACCTACAAAGTGCTATAAACAGTTTTAAATCTAGTAAGTGTTCGACAGTTGTTTCTTACCTGTTTGCAAATCTGCTTCCTCTTTCAAATTGGTTTTTCTACAGTTTATTTTTTTTTATTTGTTGGGGTGACACTGATTAATAAAATTACATAGGTTTCAAGTGTACATCTGTATATTGCACTATGTGTTCACCACCAAAAGTCAAATCTCCTTCCATTACCATATATTTGACTTCCTTTACCCTCATCTACGAAACTTTTCTTGAGGTCAAGGGCAATTCATGTTTATACACTGCTAGAGCCTAACACAGTGTCTGAAACATAATAATAGTAAGGCCTCAAATACCTGTCAAATCAATAAATAAACATAAAAAGTTATGCTACTCAAGGTAAATTTTTCTCTAACACCTCAGAAGAACCTGAATTTAGGATACCTTTCTTACTGAGACATTAAAAAGCTTAAAAATATCTATTACAATCCTAAGCACTCACCACTGTTCATCATTTCTCCAAATAAATGGGAAAACTAGTAACCTATGCAAAAGAGCATCTACTTGTGAATAAGTGAAGTTACAAAAGATTTTTTTTTATGTGACAACATAAAAGCAACCACTGAATACACACTACACAGTTTCCCATCATAATGGTAAATGTCATAGATTTACAAATTTCAAATGTGAGCGAAAGCCATAATATAATCAGAATTGCAGGAAACTGACACCTTCCTCTCTATATGTACAAGTATTATGAGTACGGAATAGTAACTTATTTTGACTTTGTGGAGCAGGGGAATTCAGACAAGATGCCATAGAAGAGAAGCACTGTAGGCGAAAAAGATAATAGGATGAGAATAGGGGATTTGTTCAAGTTTGGTCAACAAACTGGGTACAAAGGGAAAAATAATACAGTAGAAAAAGAATTGACCAAAAAAATCGATGAACTGGGTACCAAGACCCAGATCTGCTGTTATAAATATTAGAAAGAAACAAAATTTGTAATTCATAGGCAATATGACTGTCTTCCTTAGAAAATCCAAGAGACGCTACATAATGCAATTAATAGTTGACCAATATCACGGACAACGTGAAAAGTAGAAAGGTATTTAAGTGAAAAAAACAAATGAAAATAATTTATCTCAAAAGCCAACAATTTTGAGGTAACTATACAACCTTGTAAACATAAAACATATTCATAACAGGGAAACGTGAAGAGAAAACAAGCCAACCAACTAACCAGGGATGGCACCCTTGGAATTCAGATGAAAAGAGGAATAATATATAAAAAGATTTGAACTCTTGGCCAGTTAAAAGTCTAGAAGCTATGGTAGCCAGCCTCCAAGATGGCCCCCAATAATTCTCTTCTCCTGATATTCATAGACTTATGCAATTCCCCTCCCACATTGAAACAATGTTGGTCAACATTGACCTGTATGACCACCAGAATATAAAATGACAGTGTACTATGTCCAAAGCTAGGTTATGAAAGGAATTACAATTTTTTCCTTGATCCCTGGAATTGCTTGTTCTGGGGAAAGCCAGCCACTCCACTATGAGGACACTCAAGCAGTCCGATGGAGAGGGCCAGGTGAAAGGGAACTGAAGCCTCCCATCGACAGCCAGCACCAACTTGCTAGCCATGAATGAGGCATCTTGGAAGGAGATCCTCCAGTCCCAGTAAAGACTACAGATGAATGCAGCCTTGCCTGACATCTTACTATAATCTAAAGAGAAAACCGACTCCAGAGCTGCTCAGCCAAGCTACTCCCAAATTTCTGACCCACAGAAACTGCAGGAGATAATAAATAATTGTTATTTTTAAGTCACTAAGTTTTGAGATAATTTATTACACAACAACAGAAAAACAGAAGCCAAGGTATAATTTTGGCTAAGTACTAGGGTAAAGTAATATCTCTGCTCTAAATTACATGAACAAGAAAACTCATAAAAGAGCATTAACCCACCATGCTTCGGATCTATCCTAAAGTTTTTAGAATTCACATACAAGGTTGTGTACATTTACTTTACATTCAGTAATAATTTAAGCATCATGTGGCTTTTAACATTTTTTTTTCAATTACAGTTAGCATACAATAATGTATTAGTTTCAGGTATACAACATAGTGATCAGACAGCTATACAATTTACAAAGTGTTCATCACAAATAAATCTAGCACCCAAGTGACAGCATTCAGTTACTATATTGTAAACTATATTCCTTATACTATACTTTACATCTCTATGACGATTTTGTAACTACTAATTTGTACTTCTTATTCCCGTCCCCTTTTTCACCCACCCCAAATCCCCTCCCATCTAGCAACCATCAGAATGTTCTCTGTATCTGTGAGTTTGTTTTATTTTGTCCTTTATATTCCACATGTAAGTGAAATCATACGGCATTTGTCTTTGTCTGACTTACTCCATTCAGCACAATATCCTATAGGTCCATCTATGTTTTTGCAGATGTAAGATTTCATTTTCTGTGACTGAGTATTCCATTCTGTGTGTGTGTGTGTGTGTGTGTGTGTGTGTGTGTGTGTGTATTCATTCTACCTCTTCTTTATCCATTCATCCACTGATGAACTTCCAGGTTACATCCATATCTTGGTTACTGTAAATAATGCTACAATGAACATATGGACTCATATATCCCTTCAAAATAGTGTTTTGGTTTTCTTTGGATAAATACCCAAAAGCAGGATTACTGGGTCCTTGTCTCTTGTTATAGCCTTTGTTTTAAAGTCTGTTTTGTCTGGTATAAGTACTGCTACCACAGCTTTTTCCTTCCTTCCTTCCTTCCTTCCCTCCTTCCCTCCTTCCTTCCTTCCTTCCTTCCTTCCTCCCTTCCTTCCTTCCTTATTTATTTGTTTGTTTATGCCTACAGCACCTGGTCTTCCTAGGTGGTCTCCCATCCAAGTACTAACCAGGCCCGATCCTGCTTAGCTTCCAAGATCAGACATTGGGCTTGTTCAGGGTGGCATGGCCATAGACCATGGACCGTGGCTCCACTGGGGCACGAACCCAGGACCTTATGCATATAAAGCAGACATGCTAACTGCTACACTATGGAACCATCGCCCTTTTTTTTTTTTTTTTCTATTTTCATGAAATATCTTTTTCCAACCCTTTACTTTCTTTCCATCTGAAGTGAGTCTCTTGTAGACGGCACATGTAACGGTCTTGTTTTTGTATTCAACCACCCTGTCTTTCGATTGGGGCATTTAATCCATTCACATTTAAAATAATTGTTGATATTGATATGTAGTTATTGCCATTTTATTATACATATTTTTAAATTTTTTTTCATCTTCTTCTTAAACAAGTTCCTTTAACATTTCTTTTAATATTGGTTTGGTAGTGATAAACTCCTTTGGCTTTTTCTTATCTGGGAAGTTCCTCAACTGTCCTCCAATTCTAAATGATAGTTTTGCTAGGTAGAGTAATCTTGGTTGTAGGCCCTTGCTATTCATTACTTTGAATATTTCATGCCAGTTCCTCTGGTCTGCAAAGTTTCTGCTGAGAAATCACCTGAGAGCCTTATGGGGGGGCTCCCTTGTAAGTAACTAACTGCTTTCTTCTTGCTGCTTTTAAGATTCTCTCTTTATCTTTATTCTTTGGCATTTTAATTATGATATGTCTTGGTGTGGGCCTCTTCGGGTTCAAATTTTTTGGGACTCTCTGTGCTTCCTGGGCTTGTATGTCTATTTCCTTCGCTGATCAGAAAAGTTTTCCATCATTACTTCTTCAAATAGGTTTTCAACAACTTGCTCTCTCTTCTCCTGGTACCCTTATGATGCTGATGTTGGTATGCTGGATATTGTCCCAAAGGTCCCTTAAACTATCCTCATTTTCTTTTATTCTTTTTTCTTGTTGCTGTTCTGATTGGGTATTTTCTGATACCTTATCTTCTAAATCATTTATCTGATCCTCTGCTTCATCTAGTCTACTACTGACTCCCTCTAATGTAGTCTTCATTTTAGCTATTGTATTCTTCATTTCTGACTGGTTCTTTTTTGTTTTCTATCTCCATTTTTATATTTTCTATCTCTTTGTTAAAATTCTCACTGAGTTCATCTACTCTTCCCCTAAATTCATAGAGACATACACAGAGTAATGATGATGTGAAAACATAGTGGGAGAAGATCGTGTACAGATGGAGGCAGAGACTGAAGAGATGTGTATACAAGCCAAGGAATGCCAAGGATTGCAGGCAACCATCAGAAGCTAGTATAGAGTCATGGAACAGATTTTCCTCTGAGAGGTTCCAACCCTGCTGACACCTTATTTTGGCCATTAAGACTCCTAGACTGTGAGAAATAAAGTTTTTCTGTTGTTTTAAACTACCTAGTTTGTGGTAATTTGTTACAGCAGTCCCAGGAAACTAATACACCCTATGTAAGACATTCTGAAATAGGCAAAACTACTGGGAAGAAAACACATAAGTGCTTCCAAGAAGATGGAATTAGAGCAAGATGACTACAAGGAGCACAAGTAAAGACTGCAAGTATTGGTCAAAATTCAACGACTCGTGTACCTGAAAAGGATGAATTCTATGAAGTTATATCTCAATAAACTTGCAAAAAATAAAACATCTTCCCAATGTGAATGACCAAAAAAAAAAAAAAAAAATGCTGTTAATGTGATTTCTACAATAAAAAGAAAAATGGCTTACATCTCCTATTTTGGGGAGTTGGCTCCAGGACCCATTCTTCCTTCCTAGCACCTCCTTCTAAATCTATTACCTCACGGCTAGTTTAACCTAGCTTTCCTAATTTCTCGTTCATGTTATAATCAATCTATCCTTCTTTTGCCTCCTCTACCTTCCTCCTCTCAATTTTTAAAGCCGAATTCAACTTTACCTCCATCCTCAGCTTTAAAATTCATAAGAAACAGAGGTGAAGATGAAAGTCTCTGCATGAATTTCCTATGGAAAATAATTGACTTTTAAAATGACTTTTTAAAAAGCTTTCACAGTCAAGCACAGTGGTGTACAGTTTATATCTTCACTTAGTAAACTTGAACCAATAAAGGTATCAATTTGAATCTAAGATCTAATAGAATATTAAAATAACCTGTTACCTATTAGCCCATCAGTTACAAAGGAAATAGGATCAGTTCTTAACACTTTTATATCATTTATTTTGAGTAATGTTTACTATCACACTAGAAAAATGTGATAGAATGTCTAATGCAGAAAAAAGGTGCTAAAACATTACCAGAGGTAAAAACTAACCTTAACACCTTCCTGAAAGGCAGTAGAAAGAAAAATGTGAAAAAAGACACATTTCACAAGATTATTTCAGTAACAACTTGTGCCAGACGCAACCAACAGGCAAACTACATTTCTAGCCTTATTTTAAAATATGTACTCTATCTGTAGGTAAATTATCAAATAGGATATTATGACATTTGCTTGGTTTATTTTCAGAAATAACATATCTAACAATCAGTTATTTTTATAGGCCACATCTGTTTTGACCTAGAAAAACTTTCAGTAGTTTAATATTGGGCTATATTTTCTTAAGGGTCACCAAAAAGACATTACAGAAAACATACAAAACCAGTAAGGAGAAAAACTGCTTACTGAAGCAGAAAGTAGAGTTTAAAGGGCTCAAATACACAGTGTTATTCAAAGTAAAACCTAATGAAGTCAAACCCTCCAACAGCCTTATTAAAATACAGAAGCAGTCTATGGCCATGCTACCCTGAACAAGCCCGATCCCGTCTGATCTCAGAAGCTAAGCAGAGTTGGGCCTGGTTAGTACTTGGATGGGAGATCACCTAGGAAGACCAGGTGCTGTAGGCATGTAAAAAATATACAAACAAACAAATAAGGGATTGTAAACTGACAAGGTCCTTGCAATCCGTGAGGTTAACCAAGGGTTGCCTCACCTAAAAAAAAATAAAAATAAAAATAAAATAAAATACAGAAGCATAAATGGCAACTACAAACAGAGTCATCTCCCTTGGGTAGGGCCACTCAGCCATGTTTCCAAATCACCACTCAAGTGAAAGAGCTATGTATCAAAGGATTAGTTTTGAAAAATCTGTCTTCATTCACCAGCCACTACTGTGAAGAATGAACTCCAGCCTTAATCCAGTTGGAAGCAGAACCAGAGTTGCTGATGATTCCTGTGTATGCAATCCTTTTGGGTTGATAATTAGATCCTGCTCTGCAGGGCCATAATAACAGAGAATAACTAGAAGGAACAATGTTTAGATATGATTCTCCGCTAATAATAACAAAGGAGCTGACCTTGATTTATGGAGTTGCTGAAGGTACTGTCAGAGGAGATAAGAGTTCTTCTGGATTGGGGTAAAAGGTAAATACTCATTTCCATAACCTAATTTCTCAATGAAAGAAGATAGAAGAACTCAAACCCACTCATGATGGGGAAAAGCTGCTTTCCTATTTACTGGGGAAATTTACGTTAACAGGGAGGTAAAATGTGGACCACTATCTCCCCGACAACAGTGAGATCTTGGCTCTGAACAACATGTAAAGATCTCAGTTCACTGCAAGCTCATTTCCTATTTTCCAACCAAATGTATCAGTGTGGATTCTAAAGCCTCTACATAAAATGACAATTATTTTATTCAATGAGGCAAACAGGAAGGTACAACTTTCAAGGTTCAACAGTATGAAAACAAAGTTTAAGGAAATTGGCACCAGAATCAAACTTTTAGCATTCATTTGCTGGTTTGAACTCTGTACCCAGTATTCTAGAAGTCAATTTTTTCCCTGTTCTCCAAACAGCTTTCTGACAAACATTTTAATCTTAGCTACTATTACAAGTTGTTTCCTGGCTTTGACTACTTACTGCTGGAGTTTAAAGGAATTAACATGCCATAAATAAATATAACTACTGTGCTACGAGAAATATTTATCTTTTGCAAACAATGCTTGTGTGAAATTATACAACCTAATTATATATAAAGTTGAATTTCCTGGCTCCCAACACACTCGTTTCTGATCATCTCTCAATACCCATGAATTCTTCTCAAAATACAAGACCCCGATGGCCACCATCCCCACCCTTCAAGCTATCATTCCTAAACATTTAAGAATTATCAAGTAAACTGATGTCAATAATGAATGACTGAGTAATGTACACTTAAGAAACAAATTAATGCATTTGTATTAAAAGAAGTAAAAAAGCACCATTACTCAGACTGTATTAAAAACCCAGAAAAAAATTCAGAGAACCATTTACACCAAGAATCCTAAATACTGGGGAAGGGAGAGGCGGGACAAATTACCACTTACCCATTAGGAAACAAATAGGATTATGAAAGCGAAGCCAATTGTACACTCCAAACAAATTTGGGTCTGCAGATATTCCCCTTACTACTGTACTCCAAAACTACCCCCTCTACTTTGACTGAATCTGAAAAAGAACTGAATAAAATTATTATTCCAAAGAAGGCAAAATACCACACACATCTTTTTTGTTCTCACAGGGTAACAAACTGAAATCCAGGAAAGTTAAATGGATTGCTCAAATAGGCAAATAATTCTTACATATGCCACCAATGTACCATCCATAAGAGAAAAAATTGAGAAATTAAGCTTCATCAAAATTAGAAACTTCTGCTCCTCAAAAGACATTATTAAGAAAATGAAGAATAACAAAAGGCTAGAAAAACACATTCATAAGATGCATATCTGACAGGATTTATAGCTAGAATTTTTACAAAAGAATTCTTACAAGTCAGTAAGACAAATTACACAATCAAAATGGACTGTCCAAGGTCACAACAGAAGATCTGGCCCAAAACTGAGCTCTCTCAGTGCTAATTTCATGATTTTAAAACCATGGTTCCATAAAGGAGCCAAAAAAGATAAAAGGGAAACAAAAAACATTTATGTCATTGCTATACTTGAACTTATTCATTTTGGTCCTTTTAGAAATTATTAAAACATATATTGAATTTAGGCTCACTCCCAAACCTCTCTTGATGAAAACAAAAGCAAAAATAACAAATACTGCAGTCTCAGAATTTCACTGAAATGACTGAAACAGATTTTTTTTTTCCTTCAGAATTAGAAAAAGGTAATTCTGTTTGTATACCTCAGGCTGACCGTACTTTCTTAGGTAAACAGCTAGTCTTCTAACAGAAGAATAAAATTTCTTTTAATAAGATACTATATTTTCCTTATGTAAAATAAAATTTAAGTGACAAAGGGACTTCCTTGCCTAAAAGCTTAATCTTTTATAAACGTTTACCCCACCAAGTAAATGGTTAAGAGAATAGTGAAATCCAAAACTAGAGAAAATTTTAATGAAGGTTCTGCCCTAACCAACCTTCACCTTTAACCTCTAACCATCAAACATTTACTGAGGGACCGTTTTGGAGAAAATGGTTCTTTCTAGTAGCTCTGTCAACAATAGGAAATGGGGAGGAGTAGCAGTAGACCCAGATGCAGAAAAGACATGGGCAGCAAGCAGCCTGGAAAATTATTAAGACGCCCAAAAAACCCCCAACAACTCAATTAAAAAATGGGCAAAGGACTTGAATAGAAATTTCTCCAAAGATATACAAATGGCAAATAAAAATAAGATACTGAATATTACTAGTTATTAGAAAAATGCAAAGCAAAACCACAATGAGATAGCGCTTCACTCATAAGGATGACTACTATTAACAAAACAGAGAACCGTAAATGTTGACATGGGTATGGAAAATGAAACTTTTGTGCACTGTTAATGGGAATGCAAAATGGTATAGCTGCTACGGAAAACAGTAATGTGGTTCCTCAAAAAATTAAACATAAAATTACAACATGATCTAGCAACTATCTAAGAAGACTGAAAGAAAGGACATGAACAGATATTTGTATACCCACATTCATAGCATCATTATTCACAAAATAGCCAAGAGGTAGAAATAACCCAAGTGTCCATCAATGGATGAATGGGTAAACAAAATGTGATATACGCATAAAACAGGATATTATTCAGCCTTAAAAAGAAAAGAAATTCTGTTACATGCTACAACATGAACCTTGAAGACATTATTTATGTTAAGTGAAATAAGCCAGACACAAAGGACAAATATTGTATGATTTCACTTATGTGAAGTACCTAGAATAGTGGAATTCTAGAGACCAAAAGTAGCTTAGTGGTTACCAGAGGCTAGGGGAGGAGGAATGTAAGTTATTGTTTAATGAGAACAAAGTTTCAGTTTGGAATGGTGAAAAAGTTCTGGAGATGCATGACTACACGATAATGTGAATGTACTTAATGTCACTGAACCAAACACTTAAAACTGGTTAAAACAGTAAATTTTATGTACATATTATTTTACCACAATAAGAAACAAAAAAATAATCAGGACAGATAAGTTCATCATTTTTTTTCCTACAAATGAAAACATCAATACATATAGTTTTAAAAAACAGGGCAGATTGAACATAGATGCTCCACCTCCATTCCATCCTGAAACCCCAGCAAAATGAAATAAAGGAATAAAAAAGTATAAACTCTCAAGGACAAAAACAAAGGGAGAAGAGATGAAAGCAACATCTGGACAATGAAAAGCAGTAGTTACAGTCTGCGCATTTCAATATACACAGAATACAGTTTTTAATTCACCTATAGCAAATATCTTTCCTCCAAAAAATTCAAGAACAGCAAAAGATAATTTGAGATTTCTCTTTGACTACTAACATTCTACAGAAGCAAATGTAGCTAATCCCTCTCCCATGTTCTCTCCTTCCCACTTCCAAAGCAGATCTATAATTGAATGAACCAACTGAAAATCCCTTTTAATTTTCAGAACAAATGAACTACAAAAACTAGGTCAGATCATGCTTCAAAAGTTAAAAAAAAAAATCCCTTCTCCATTAAATGAGATTTAGATTTAACTCAATTTGACCCTATTGCAGGATCTCTATGACGGCAACTTTGTGTACTTTTCAGAGGCCCAGTTCAGTACTCTTATCCATCAATGAGGGAAATGGTGCTATAGCTCAAATATTCTTACTATTCAGGCTATACCTAACACGCTTTTCAGCTTACTTACTACTTATGACAACTACATTTCACAATTTTAGCCAAAAATAAAGAATAACTTCCCTGTGTACAGCTAGAAAATTTTCATGAAAAAGTGTCAACAGAACAAAAAGCCTGGTGAAAATAATCCTAAAAAATCATATTCTTTGATCCTTTCTTTTCTTTCTATTCTACTTGTGCAAACTGGGTAATTAAGATTATGTGACCCATCATTAAGGAGTGTGCTGGGACTAAGAGAGTAATGAAGCAAAACTCACAACATGAAAAAACAGGGATAGCCTGTACACACAGTATCATCCTCACATACTCCAGTTTTTACCAAAAAATGAATAGCTTTCAAAATTGATCCTCTTTATCTACTACAGATTCCCACTGTTACACGGTGACCCACATACAAGTTTTTGTCTCCTATACAAGCTTTTGTCCCTTCCTTTCCATTCCCGTTAGCACCTCCCTAGCCTGGTCTCCCTGCCTCCAGACCCCACCAACCCTAGTAAATACTGTAGACTTCAATGTTATCAAATACATCTTCACAAAATATCATTTCATTCAATTAGCCAATAGGACTTAAAATTAAGCCGGTCTCTTAATTTTTGCAAACTTTCTCCTATTACTGGGCCCACAAAAAACCCCTTCAGACTAATCTAAAACTCCAACTAATCTAATTCACAGCACTTCTACCACCTCAAATCCATTCCTGCCTCCACACTCTTGCTCATTCTGAATCCGTCTTAAATAACTTCCCTTCTCCTTTCTGCCTTAATAATTATTCTGCATACCCCTCATTCAGCCCCAGTGTGTTAGGTATAGACTGAGGTATTGCTTGAACTGTTTTAAATCTTTATGTGGGTAAAGACTTTCTTCCCAAAGGGCAGTGAACATGGGTTATGCTGCAAAAAGTCAAGCCCCAGATCAGAGGTTGCAAAGCGGTAACCCACAAGACAAATTCTGCCCACAGTGGTGATTTGTTTGACCCACAGTATTTATATTATGAATTCATAAGTCGCCAATGTTTAAAAATAAAGATTTCTCACAAAATCTGGATTTCTAGCTTCTCTTTAGAAAAGTTAAGATGTTCAGACCACATTCAGTCTACACTCCCCACTAAGATCAATAGTGAACCAATATCCAAAATATATAAAGAACTCCTACAACTCAATAACAATAATAAAACAAACAATTCAATCAAAAAATGGGCAGAGGAGCTGAAGAGACATTTCTCCCAAGAAGACATACAAATGGCCAACAATCATATGAAAAGATGCTCATCATCACTAGCTATTAGGGAAATGCAAATCAAAACCACAATGAGATATCACCTTACACTGTTAGAATAGCTGTTATCAACAGGACAAGTAATAACTAATGTTGGAGAGGATGCAGGAAAGAAAGGAACACTCATATACTGCTGGTGGGACCGTAAATTGGTACAGCCATTATGGAAAACAGTATGGAGGTTCCTTAAAAGACTAAGAATCGATCTACCATATGATGCAGTAATCCCTCTTCTGGGTATTTACCCTAAAGATATCTGAAAAGATATTTGCACACTGACGTTCATAACAGCATTATTCACAGTGGCCAGGACATGGAAGCAACCAAAGTGTCTATGATAAATGATTGGCTAAAGAAGCTGTGGTACATATATACAATGGAATATTACTCAGCCATAAGAAGAGATGAAATACTGCTATTTGCGACACATGGACCTCGAGATAATTGTGCTAAGCGAAATAAGCCATACAGAAAAAGCTGAAAACCACATATCACTTATATGTGGGATATAAACCTAAATGCAACAAACAAACAAGACAGAGACTCATGAACATGGACAACAGACCAGAGGGTGGGGGGGAGGAGGAAGAAGGGAGGTAGATGGGGTAAAAGGGGTCAAATATGTGGTGACATTAAAGAATTTTTTTAAAAATGCTTGTTTAATATAACAAACTTAACATTTCTATATGTAGGTTTCCTACAAGTCTCCCTATTATGTTTAAATGGCTTCTCATTTATAAAGCACTGGATGTAATATTATATTATATTTCTGAGACCAGTCCTACATTGTTATATTAACAAAGCCTTGAAAAATTAGTGAGCCAGCACATGAAGCACAAAGTATAATCAAAGAGGGAGCTAGGCCTTTTGTGGGTGGTGGCGACTGTGGCAAGAGGGCTATGAAGGCCTCGGGCATGCTGCGAGAATACAAAGTGGTGGGGCACTGCCTGCCCACTCCCAAGCACCGTACACCACCCCTCTACCGTATGGACATCTTTGCACCTAACCATATTGTCACCAAGTCTCGCTTCTGGTACTTTGTGTCTCAGCTGAAGATGAAGTCTTCAGGGGAAACTGTCTACTGTGGGGAGGTGTTCCAGAAATCTCCTCTGTGGATGAAGAACTTTGGCATCTGGCTGTCCTACGACTCTCGAAGCAGCACCCACATATACCGGGAACACCGTGACCTGACCACAGCAGGCGCCATCACCCAGTGCTAATGAGACATGGAAACCCGGCACCATGCCCATGCCCACTCAATCCAGATCATGAAGGTGGAGGAAACTGCAGCCAGCAAATGCCGCCGACTGTCAGTCAAGCAGTTCCACAACTCCAAGATCAAGTTCCTGCTGCCCCACCGGGTCCTTCCTCGCCAGCGTGAGCCACACTTCACCACCAAGAGGCCTAACACCTTCTTTTAGATGCAAGGCCTCCCTGTTCCCTGGTCTGCCCAAATAAACTCCTTGGGAAAATTTTTTAAAAATAAAAAAAAGAAGGAGCTAGAAGAAACCTGAAAGATCATGTTCAATACCTTCAATAGACAAGCGAGGAAACGGAGGCCCACAGAGATTTAAGTGGACTGCCTAAGATCACAGAATTTAAGTAACAAGCATGTTAGCCTAGTTTTCTTCCCACCAATAACTACTTTGTGAGCTCAGGATGAAATGGATACTTTTAAAAAATATTTTAAAGGTACTTAGTATGAAGAATGATCTTTCCTAGAACATTACTTTTTGTGAGGTATTAATTACACTATCATTAAAGAAATGAAAGCTACCTTGTTCCTTCACTGTAGATAACACCATCTCCTTTTGCCCTTTTTTTTGCTCTACATATTTTTCATTTTCATGTCTTTCCTTTTATTATTTTCTGAGAGAGAATTCTTCCTTTTACCATTTCTCGTTTATCTGCTTTTCCTCTTACCTATTTCCTTTCCTAGTATCTCTCACAAAGCACCCCACTATCTCCTTCCTCCCTCTCCATAATTATAAAAAAAGAATGGATTAAACACACATTTGATTTTAGCATTAGCCTGGGACACCATAATAAGCAAATCATAGCTTTGGCCCCTAAGCATTTATTGGGCAATTAGTTAACAAAAAATAAACACAAAGGATAACAATAAATGAGTGAATAATAAACGTGAATGTTTACAGTGGAGACAAGAATCTATAGATGAGACATTTATGGGAAGGTAAGTGGTAATGACAACAAATAGTCTCAAGGCTAAGGTTACGCAAACGAAAGGGACCACTCTTCCTATTGATCTTTCTTATCTACCAATTCATCTGCTCTACTTCATTCACTCCTTATTCTCTTCCTGCTTCACTTTTTCTATGCTCTACTTTTCTTTTCTCATTCAGTGGTCTTCGCTTTCTCTCTCCTGATCTTTTAAAGTCAATCTGTCCTGTCTTCATGTTCTCCTTTTCAATATTATTGCCAACTTCTCCCAGCTTGTAGATCTACATAATGTCTTAAGTTTTAAACTCAAGTTTTCCAAAAGATTTAATATGCACTATTTTAATTTGATCCTCAAAAGAATGCCAGGGAGGCGAGTAGGGAGCAATATATCTATTTTACAGGTGTATAAAATGAATCCCAGCAATATTAAATAATTTGCCAACTATCACACAGTTTGTCGGTGGCAAAATCAAATCAGAACCCAGATCTTTTCTTTCCAAGTCCTCCATTCTTTTTCCACTGCACCATGCACTTTTTTACCACAGACATGCACGAGCCTAGACAAGTATACACATATAAATGTTTATAAAACAGCACAAATGGGAAAAGTGTGTGTATACCTAAGAGAACTAGAAAAACAGAAGTCAGGGAATCCAAATTAAGAGCACGGTGCAGCTCACAAGCTAATCATTATAGAAGAGGCTGTAGGTTTCAGAACTAGGTGGAAACTGCCTATTTTTCGACCAACTGATGTAGCTAACATCAACAGTGCTCTCTCCCCATACCTCCCCACGGCAGTTTTATGACAAAGGCTCACCCCCTGCACCATTCCTGTGCCCCAATCTCTCTCACAGGCATACCATCATACCTGAAGTTTTCACTGTTCGAGTCACGAGTCACTTCTTCGGGTTAAGGCGTTGTCTCCAGAAGGCCACTGTTAAATGCATGTTACCTGAGAGGAAAAGGAAAGTCCATTAACACATTATTTCTATGGTTAAACACGCCAAATTAGAGATGACCTTGGGAATCTGACAGCACGACGGCTTTTAAAAAGTTTCATGGACAGATAATTTTTGTTGGGGCAGGCAGGATAAGGTGAGTCAGGGGAAATGACTCTTACACAGTATGGGGTGATGCCCACCTGGGAATGATGGCTACATCACAAAATGATGACGGCCATATAAACACATACTCTACTTACTAGGGTCACCATAAGGACAGTCCCTGTAATTTGCAGGTTCCTAAAGATAGGAAAAGAAAACACTCCAAAAATCTGAGTATAGCCAGTTTTGAAAAGAAGCAAAACTGCTGAGCTGGCAGCAGTTTTCCAAAGATAGTGCACTGCTAGAATGAAGAACAACAGAAGCAGGAACAGTTTCTGGTTAACTACGTACTTCTAGTTGTAAGGCTAGTTTTCATCCCAACGTTTTTAGCTGAGGGCCAACCTCCCAACCAGAGAATGCTGCGATTCAATTCTGCAGCCCCGCCTTTGCTAATTTATATTGACTCGAAGCCAGTATCATTTACAGCCATAAAAATCAACATGCCTTTACTGAGTGCTTATTATGAGTCCAGAATTTGGCTAGGTGCTATAAATACCGAAAGAAAAAAAATAAACTTACTATACTTTTGCCTTAACTCATACAAAGGAAACCAATCCCCAAAACCCAAAATTGAGAGAGGGATAAGGAACAAAAAAGGAAGTTAAAAAAAAAATCAAAAACAAGTGACTATTTCCTATCAGTCCTAACACAAACTTCTTAAGCCAGAATGAATACAAAACTCACTTCTAGGCCAAAGTTCCTTGTTAAACTCTTGCCTAAACAGTCAAGAGGCACAAACTAGAAAAATCTTTTTTTTCTTTTGGTCTAATACCAAAAGCTTTTTAGGTAACACACATTCATCTTGGTACACTGGAGAATAACAAGCTAAGAGTTGTTACAAAACTTGGTTCTAGTTCTAGCTCTGATTCTTAACTAGTTTTGATAAATTATTTAACCTGCTTTGGACTTAAAAAAAAAAAAGGAATCAAAACTAAATGACTAGTCTAAGAACAGCATATACCTGGCATATTCACCACCCATTACATAACTGTGTCCACAGGAGTCATCACTAATCAATCATAACTCACTTTCCCAGAGAACCCATATGACCAAACTCCATCTCAAATGCAGTGCTTCTGGAAGCTACCTCAAAGCAGAGTTGACACATTAACCAAAATATATTTGCCACTGTGTACTAGATAATCTCTGCAATTTCTTCCAACTCTAAATTTCTAATACCAAGCTTCTGATGAAGAAAATCACTTCCAACAAGCTTAGATTAATAATGTTGACAGTCGTAAATTTCAATCTAATCTTTAAGTTCTCCAAATTGCACCCACTCTGGTTCTAATTTTTCAAAGATGCTAATGAACAATACACTGATACCATTAACACATATAACGACAGCAATATTCAGATCTGCTAATGGGTTCTTTTTACAGAAAAGGAGCCCTTTACCCAAACTGGTGCTAAAAAAATCCTCATCCAACCAAATGGCAATATTGTACTAGTTAAGAACTAACCCCAATCCCTTGATCATCTCCACAACCACTCTATAAGCCTTTTCACCTCTCACCTAGACCTCTGCAATAGCCACTCTTCCATCCTTTCACTCTTATCATCAGAGCAATCTTTCTAAAACACACACGTATTCGCAGCACTTCCGTTTAAAATTTTGTATTTAATGCTAAGACCATAAAACTCAAGTTTTTTTAGCATTATACTTAGAACTTTTCATACAGTTGCCTCCTTTTGCCTTTCTGGCCTCCGTCTCATAGTGCTCTCCTTCCCCTTCCCACTCTGCTTCCTGAACCCTTTCCCCTCCACAATCTTAAGCATTTACACACAACATTAAGGTGCTTCTTCTGCCTACCCTGTTCTTCTCTTTCCCCATCCCTATCACACTTCTACTCATCACCTAAGACCTAACTTAGGTCCAGGGTCAGGTCCTGCCTCCTTCTCTGGCCAACAGGACTCCGCCTTCCCCCACCCCGCCCTCCAAAGAACTGAGCTGTCCTTGGTATGTCCACAGTATTGTTTGCCTCAGTGGTTTCCTCTACCATCAAAATTAACTGAGGCTTGTTTTAAAAATAAATTATTCAGGGCCAACCCAGAGGTACTAAATCAATCTCAGGAGATGATGAGACCCTGGAATTTCTACTTTTAAAAAGCTCCCCTAATTATTCTAATGGTCAAATTTGGGAACTACTGGTTTGTCTCTTCCAATAGGTATAAAGATATGTTTTATTGTCTAAAGAATGTAGGTATAATTTACACTGAAGAAGCTATCCTGAATTTGTTTTTTACTTCCTATCACATCCTTGTTAACCTGACTTATATGCTGAAGATGAAGGAATTCTTTTTGGACTCACATCCTAAAAACTTATATTCATTGTTCAAAAAAGCAGTTAAATTTCTACCTTCATTTCTAAATCTTACAAATGAAGTAACTGTTTCTTGAGCAAATCTATGAATACACAGTGCAGGCGCTCACCAGATCTGCCATGAGAACTTTATTTCAGCTGAGTAACAAGCCTTTAGCCGATTTTTGAGAGTAAAAATATACTGCCTTTACATACTTCCCTAAGGTCGAATTGTATTAGGAATAGATGTGGGAGACCCAAACTAAGTGCATTGATAGATGACTGGCTCTAGTGTCACATTAATTTTCAAAGAAAAATTCCACCCTTCCTTCCCCACCCCATAACTTCCCCCCAAAAAAGCAAACGGAAGCTGTACAATAATGGCAGAAAATGTAACAAGATTAAGATAGACTATAACCAAGAAAGTTGAGTTGTTATTGGAGAATCATGAATTTACGGTAGTTTGCAAGTTCACCTGGTTACGTCTCTAACTTTAAGCCGAACGACTGCCACGGACGCAAACCTTGTTTATCTCTTCAAGTCGCGGCTCAGATCTAAGTCTGAAAATTTGAGTTTCTAAGATTTGTTCTCATCGTGTTTAGACCCTTAGAATAAGTTCACGATTACTTTTTTCCTTTTCTCTACTAAAGAAAAGAGCATTCTTAGGAGGGAGGACAATGACAGCTCCACGTCTGCAAAACTCCGCGCCAGCAGAAAGGAGGATGCCGGGGCAGGGACCACCACGCTGGGGGACAATGGAGGGAGGCGGAGAGGGCAAGCAGTCACTGTGCTGGGACCCCCTCGCGACTGGGGACTCCAAGCAGTCTCGGGAAGGCCAGCCGAGTAGCAGGTGGGCCCGGCTGCCACCACTTACAGGGCCACGTCGCCTGCGCGGGCCACTACCGCCGGGCCCCGCACGTAGGCCAAGCCGCGAGAGGGTGGTCCCGGGAGGAGCTGAAGGGCGCGGGGCCGGACCCTGCCGGTGGTCGCCGCGGCCCAGCCCTCTCACAACTTGGCGTCCGCGAGGTAAGGGGGTTCCAGACGCATCAGCCCGACAGTGGCCGTTCGATGCGACTGGGCGACCCCCACCCACCGGCCAAGATCACTAACCCGAGCTCCCCGCGCCCCCACAGACACCGGCACTGAGGGAAAAGGGGGCAGCCGCGGCTCCGGGGTCCTGGCCCGCGCGCCGCACTCTTCTACCCCTCATTCTCCTAGGACACTCTTATCCGGGCTCCCCCCCTCGCTCCGGAACTGCCCCCAGTCCGCCCGCGGGTGTTTACCGGGACTCGGGGCGGCGGCGACTCTTCAGTCCCACGACTAAGATGGCAGCCAGTCCCGAGCCCCGACCACAGCGAGTACTGCGAGTTGGCGGCCTACACGCAGGCGCCTCCAGCTCGGGAGCGATCCGGACTACAATCCCCAGAAGGCTTTGCGCACTAGCAACCGACTGCCGGATCTGGCACCGACTGGTGAGCGCCACTAAATCAGTTTGCTTGCCCCCAGGTGGGAGGAACTCTTTTCTTTGCTTCCATCACCTCTAGTCTTAAAAAAAAAAAATCCCTACCCGTACACCCAACCATACGCCCACAGACCAGAACTTCTGAAGACTGTAGCTGTGGTTTCTAAACTCTACTATGAATCAGAATCACTCGAAGGTGTTAAATATTAGATTACGGGGCCCCACTGTAGGAGTGAAAAACTTTCCAATAAATCAGTCACAGGGAAGTGATATGTTCAGGCGCCAGCCCCCAGGAAAGCACTGACAGCCACCAGGATGCAGATAACGAAACTGCCTGCTAGGCCCTGTTTGATCTAAGAGTTCCCCGGAAACATTTGTCTTTGTGTGAGACGTTTACAGCCAACATCTGCTTTCTGTAATCTGCTTGCTTGTTCAGAAGACCACCAGGATGTGGTCTTAAGTTTTCTAAGCTGCCTCCTCTGAAAGCTCAGGGCTGAGCGCCTCTGACCCTGCGTGGTAGAGTCAGTCGCCGGCTGGCTAATAAAGGCTCACAATTCATCTCAATTGGCTCCGTGGGTCTTAGAATTGATCGTGCCACAACACCACCACCAGAGTTTCTAATTCAGTAGATCTAGGATGGGATCTAATAATTTGCATTTCCAACTAGCAATCTGATGTGCTCCTGGTAGGGGATCACACTTTGAGAACCACTGAATGGAGTTAACATTAGTTTGGGTTCAAATAACCCTTTAACAGTGTGCTCTTAGGGTTGGTGAAAATAGCTTACACGTAAGTGATGACAGTTCTAAGAGATGATCACAACAAATCTATGAGGGAAGTACCTTCACTGTGCTCACATTACAGATGCATAAACCAAGTCACAAGCTGGATAAGAACTCAGGCAATCTGGCTTCAGAGTCCATCCTCTTCCTTCATTGGTTGGTTGTGAGAATGAATAGGCTGTGCAGGAAGACTCAGAGGCAAAACTAAGTGCTTAGTGACCTTTGCTTTATTGTTTAGCCTACTTCCTCTTAATGAAAATAATGTTTTACCATCTGGAAAGTCACACTTTTCAAAGTACTTTTAAATCTTCCATGTCAATGTTTCCTGAAAAATGCCTTTTGAGAGCTTGTTAAAGGTACAGATTCCTGGACCTCTACTCTATTCAGATTCCCTAGGACAATGGTTCTCAAATTTTAGTGTCCATCAGAATTATCTGGAGGATCTGTTAAAATATTGATTACTGGGCCCCACCCCCACAATTTCTGATTCAATTGGTCTGGGGTGGGGCCTGAAAATTTGCATTTTGAATCAGGGACCACACTTGGAGAATAACTGCTGGAGGGCACGGTTTCTCAACCTTTTTTAAAAATCAACTTTCTCAGTAACATTTTTAGACATTTTTCCCTAATCATTCCCCCCATGAAATTTTAACATCACAGATATACTGCATATCTACTTACGTGCCATATGTATACCTGTGCTTTTTCATTAAAAAAAAAAAAATTTCCTCCCCACCTCCAACCAATTTTTATCCTGTTAAGAATGTTATGCTCTGGGAAGAGTGGGTTTTTTGACTAACGTCCCCAGGTGATTCTTGTCATCAGACAATTTTGGAAATCTGTTCTTTTAAGTCAATGAAGTATCTTTATCACCATTATACAAAGAAGGAAATGAAACTCAAGGAAATTAGATGACTGGTCTAACATCACTCATCCAGGAACCATGGATCCAACCAAAGTCCTCTGGCTCCAACCAAAGTCCGCTGGCTCCAGATTCTGTCTTCATCTACAATTTTTAAAACTATATAATGTTAGGCAAAACTGATCTATGGTGTTTGAAGTCAAGATAGTGATTACCCTTTGAGGAGAGGTAGAAAACACAAAGAAAACACAAAGAGGTTTTTCAGGGTTAGTAATAATCTGTATCTTGATTTGGGTACACTTCGTGAAAATTCATCAAACTATGTGTTTTGTGTATTTTTCTGTATATGTCAATAAAAGTTTACTTAAAACAAATGTTTTAAATCTATACTCATTTTGTTCCAAAAATGCATCTCTTTCTACTATACACCAAAGATTCTCAAACTTTAGAATGCATCAGAATCGCCTGGAGGGCTTATTAAAATTCAGATTGCCAGGTACCAACCACCCACAGAATTTCTGAGTCAGGAAGTTTTAGAATCAGGCCCAAGAATTTGCATTTCTAACAAGTTTCCAAGTGACATTGATGCCCAGAAATCACATTTTCAGAAACACTGGATTATGATATCATAACCTTGCTAATACCAACAGGATTGATTAGCTCTGATCTGGGAGGCAGTACCCAGCAAAATTAATCATTTAAGTTTCTTCAGAGGCATATGGATCAAGGATCTAGTCCTTTCAACAACTTACTTCAGAGGTCTTAGGCAAGTCCCCTGAATCTCAGTGTCCGAATCTCTAAATGAGAGTAATGAATCCTACCTCCTAAAATGTCATGAAGACTCTAGGAAATTCAGGGTGGTAGTTGGTGGTTCTCCAAAAAGAAGCTGAGTTAGTCAGGGCAGAGAATCCCAGCCTGGCCATTTTCTCATCTCTCAGGCTGTGTGGCTCTGGCTCCCAGGTTCCTGATTCAGAAGCCGGTCTAGTCTTTTCTTGGTCAGAATGTAGAACCAGTGGCTGATGAAGCCTTGAGCCACCTACACCCTACTTCTGCCTTTGACATGTAGGTCCCTACCAGCAAGGGAAGGAGCTTCCCAGGCCTCTGGGGAGAGAGGAGGGAAGGAAGCAGGGATACAGAGCTAGAAAGGGTGAGGAGAGAAACCCCACCAGCCCACATGCCATCTGTCACTTACTGGCTTCCTGCAGAACACTTAGTCACACTGCTGTCCTCCTCTTCCCTGAAGTCACTCTGTTTTCAACTGCCAGAAGCAGAGGAAAACTTGAAAAGTGGTCAAGCTGTATATTGATAGAAGACACTGATGGGGCTCTGGAAGCCTGAGATCTGGATCAAAAGAGACCACTTAAGACCTGAGGTCATGGTTCCATCAATTCCCTTCTTTAAGACTGTTCCCTCATCTGCAAAATGAGGTACACAAGTCGCATCCCTCATCACCTCAGTTACTGCCTCCCAGGTAGAGTTGTCAGATTTAGAAAATAAAAATATAGGATGATCAGTTAAATTTGAATTTCAGATAAACAATGAATAATTGTTATATAAATGAGGCAAATATTGATGTAACATTTATACTAAAATTATTTTCATTGTTCATCTAAAATTCAAATTTAATTGGGCATCTAGCATTTTATTTGGCAACCCTACTCCCAGTATGTTACACATTTTTTCCATTACGAGTAGTAAACTTAAATTCCTCCAAGGGCTAGTAAGGTAAAATTTAAAAAAACACAGCTAATGTTTACTTTCTACATTATAATTAATGTGTTTTACATAGACTATCTCATCTCATTGAACACTCCCAGCAATCTAGGTGGAGTGCTCGGTTTCCCCATTCATAAAACGGAAATAGTAATATACTCTATCTCATGGGTCATTGTGAGAATTAAATGAGCATGTAAAGCAATTAGAAGAGAGCCAGGCAAGCACACGGCAAGCACTAAATATGCAATATCTATATTTTTCCCATTGTACAGATGGGGAAGCTGAGTCTCAAGCAAAGTAACCAGCCTATGGACACATAAGTAGCAAGTGGCAAAGCCAGGATTTAAACTCAAGTCTAAAACACTAGCAACCAATTCAAAGTGTTTAAAACGCCTGTTCTTTCCATCAACAGGAAAATGGATTCACACAGTAGAATACCACTAAGCAATAAAAAAAAAATTACTAAAACACAAAATAAAATAGATGTTTCAGACACTATGCTAAAAGAAGCCTTATCCAAAAGAGTATACACTGTATGATTCTATTTGTATGATATTCTAGAACAGGTAAAACCTAATCAATGGTGAAAAAAAAATCACAAAAGTGGTTACCTCTGGAGGGAGGGAATTTTGGGGAGTGTTGAAAAAGTTCTTTCAGTATCTTGTTAGGGGCATGGATTCCATAGTTGTATTTGTCAAAACTCAGCAAATGGTATAACTGAGATCTATGCATATCACTGTATATAATTTTAACCTTAAAATACATTGTGGACTTATATAAAATAATTTTTAAAAAATGAAAAAATACATCATGAACTCTAGTTAATGATAGACATGCTGAGGTGTTTAGAGGTAAAGTGAACTCTGCAGTTTCTTTGAGATACATCAAAAATAAAATAGATAGATGGAAGATCGAGGGATAGATGAATGAATATGTGACAAAGCAAATGTAGCAAACTGTTAACAGTTGCAGAATTTAGGTGGTGAGAAATAGATGTTCACTGTACAAATCTTTCCATTGTTCCATATGTTTGAAATTTTTCTTAATAAAATGTTGGGTGAGGGGAAGGAAATTCTATAAAAGTAAAATGCAGCCCAACAAAGGGCTGGATTTGTAACCCCTCATCCATGCACAGGCCTCTCTGTCTCCCACCTATTTCTCTCTTTTGAGCTACAAACTACCATGACTTTATTTCCAAAATCTTTCTCATTGCCTCTGTCCCAATATTCCTCCTAAGTGGGTTCCAATCCTCTCCTACTATTTACTATTTACTTGCTGTATGACCTGGCCTCTCTGGGCCTCTGCTGACAACTGGAAATTGGGATCACATTTGTTTTTTTTTTTTTTTATCTAAAGGCAGCTGACTAGACCATTTAATCTTGTAATATCTCCTCCCTCTCCAAACCATAGCTCTTCAGAGCAAAGAACTGGTCTTATTCATCCCTGTATTTCCTCTAGCATGTAATAACACCTTTAAAGTGCTCAGAAAACACTTCAATAAAAACTTTGTAAATTGTGGGAGGAAACAGAGAGACATTTATTGAGTGCCTACTGTATACCCTGAACTAGATGTGCTTATATTTACCCCCGATGAGGTAGGATGTATTGCAAATACCATTTTTCTAGAGGTGGAAACAGAGAGTTAGGTGACTTGCTAAAATTCACAGATAATGCAAGAAACAGACTTGGGATTTAAAACTGAAAGTTGACTGTCCTTTCAACTACTTCACAATGGCCCCTCCTTGACTCAATCTGAAGAAGAGAATTTGTGCTTCTCTGTATCCTTCAGATTTTCTATACTGAATATAGAAGTACAAAAAATAAGTTACAAAAATAAATAGCCATAAGGTGCTCTCAGCACCTCCTCCTGCAGTTTCTGGGAGAAATGAGATTCAGATGAAAAACTGTAAAACTAAGGAACTCCCTTAGAAAATAAACAGCATGTCAGAGCTTCTTGTAGTTCTGCTCATTATCCTCCATGCTCTCTTTCCTTGCTCTCAAACCTAAAGTTGGCCTTCTCCTAGGAAAGCCCCATGATCCCATCTCTACAGACTGCAGATCAGAATCATTTCTTACCTACAGTTCTCACTGAAAATGTCTGTCCTAAACCAGAATCTACAACTCTTAAAAATAAATAAATAAATAAATAAATAAATAAATAAATAAATAAATAAATAAAGTAAGTCTGCAAATTCCTCAGGCAAAGATGAAATCAAGTGACAAATATCCAGGTCACCTTATGCAAGCTGAGAAGGTGTGTCAGACCAGAAACACTCCTGGGAATGTAAGAACTCAGCCTGGATTCATGTAAACTTCTCCTGAGGTGGCAAAAGGGGCAATCAGAAATACAAACGGACAGACCTGTGACTTTGTTTCCAGTCCTTGAGGAACTTCTAAACTTGGAGAGAGGAGGACCAGGTCCCTCAATTATCAAATGGTCCAATCATCTGCTGTTTTCTCATCTGTGAAACAGGACTAGTAGTAGTACCTTACCTCTTAGGGTTGTAGAGAGGATAAAATGAGTGTTAACATAGTACAGAACCATAGTAAGTGTTTGATTAAAATTAGTGCTGCATTTTTCAGAATAGGCAACTATGTCTCAGAGAGGTTTTTATGCGGGACAGGGCAAATTCCCCCAAGTAGGGCGAAGCTCAAGCCCTCTACCAAGAGAGTTCTTGACTCAGTGCAGGAAAGAATTCAAGACAAAGAGAGGGACAGAGAAAAAGATGGTGAGAGGGACCAAGAAAAGACCAAAACAGAAAAAGCAAAGACAAAAAAAGCTCCGAGTGTTCGGGGAATTCAGTTGATATATCATTCTTAGTTTCTATGAATTACAGTTTAACCCATTTCTCATTTGCCCCGAGAATATTCACAGGAGGCACTTGTAGCTGCAGCGTTTACCTTGAGGTGACTTGCATATTACCCACAAAGTTTGCAACGAAATGCCTTGCTTTTATTATTATTTTCGCATCGCTCTAGTATAGCAATAGTCTTTGGAAACAAATGACATCATTCTATTTGTAGCATTCTGTTTTTAGTAGTGGCATTTTCATTTACAGAATATAGTAATTCTCGATAGCTGAAAATGTCAAATCCTAGGAAACGTAGCATTCCTATGCATGGTGTTAACATTGTTTTCGAACAGTTGTTAGCTGAAGATTCATTTGATGAATCTGATTTATGTATACATTTCTGTTACATTAGGATTAGAGACAAGTTCTGTTTAGAAATAACTCCAAGAACAGTTTTTATATTTTATTTTCACATTGAAAACCGGTCAGATTTCCTTCAGCCTCAAATAGCGAATTTATGTGAAATTAAATTAATGCTGGCAGCAAGTTGCATTTCTTTTTTCTAAACCAGAAATAGGTTAAAGACTTTGTTTGCTTATTTTCCTTTGATGGTATGGGTATATAAAGTGAAAGAGAAGAGTATGTAATGTGAAAAAGAGTGCTAGCCTGTGATCCAGAGGTTCCCATTGGTTTTAGCCTTATAGAATGAATGATTGTATTTATTTTGTGTAGGGCATGACTTAAAGACTCTGTTTTCCTGTTTTCCCTTCACAGTATGGGTAAATGGTTTGTTAGTAATCTCAATAAGAATATTCCTCTGTTCTGCAGGTTTCCCAAAGTCTGGCAGCAAAACGTTGCAGTTTCTGGATATAGCTTGATTTAACATTTAGTTCTCTTTCCTCCTCCTTACATTAGTTAGACTTGCCTGAGATCAGCTAGTAACTGGTGGAAGCAGGATTCAAATTTGGTCAGCTTGAATCAAGAGCCTTCATTCTTAACCTTTGAGCCAGCATCTTCCAAGAGGCTGTGCATTAATGAATGTACACAGGATGATTTTAGGTGATGCCATAAATGGTCATAAAAAAAACTTTTCATTATGAAAAATTTTAAAGATATATGAAAGAAAAAAACAGTATGATGAATTTCCAGCTTCACCCAGCTTCAAGCATCACCTCATTAACAATAACTTCCATCCATTACTTCTACCAAAAGGAAGCAAATCCCAGACAGCATATATCATTTTCTCTGTAAATATTCTGGTATACCATATAAGTTTTTTTTATTTATTTTGATTTATTTGAATTTTTTGGATCAAAAAATCCAACCGTTCCACTTATTTGGAAGTAAATCCCAGACGGCATATATCATTTTATCTGTAAACATTTTAGTAGACTGTATGGTAATTTTTTTATCTTAGTAGTTGTGTTTCTTACTAATGTATACTAAAATAGTAGATAGCTTACACATTGAGCTGGTCATTTCACAGATAATGCTTAGGATGTGGCTAAAGTAGAAATTTATCAAATTAAAACTATTGAGATGCTATGTGTTCACTATTCGATTGGCCAAGAACAAAAAGTTTGATATCTCAGTTGTTTTAGCAAAGGTGTGAGAAAACAGCCAGGCTCACTGCTAATTGCTGTGATATCAACTGTGTGGTAGAAAGACAATTCGGCCATATTTATTTAAATTAAAAATACACGTATGAAAATATCCACATGTAAAAAGATGACCTTGTATTCCTAATTCACACCATAAACAAAAAATAAATCAAAATGGATCAGAAACCTAAAGAAATGAATCAAAGTATAAAATTTTAAGAAGATATTGAAGAAAAATCTTCAAAACTTTAGGTTAAACAAAGATTTCTTAGATATGACATCAAAAGCATTTTCCATAAATTGATATCCAAGAAAAAAATTGATAAATTAGGCCAAAAAATTGACAATGTTTGTACTTCAAAAGTTACCATTAATGAAATTATTCAATATTAAATGGTTAATTCTATGTTATCTGTATTTCACTTCAATAAAAAAAAAATTTTTTTAAGACATCTTTAAGAATATGAAACAAACCACAGACTGGGAGAGGATATTTGCAAAACACATACATAATGAAGAATTTGTATCCAGAATATACAAAGAACTCTTAAAATTCAATAGTAAGAAGACAACCTCATTAAAAAAGATGGGCAAAAGATTTGAATAAACATTTCACCAATGTAAATACCAAATGACTAATAAGCACATGACAAGATGCCCAACATCATTAGTCATTAGTGAAATGCAAATTAAAACAACAATGAGATGCCATTTCACACCCACCAGAATGGTTATTAAAAAAAAGAAAAACCCTCCAGACAATAACAAACATTGGCAAGAATGTAGAAAAACAGGAAATCTCATACATTGCTGGTGGGAATCTAAAATGGTACAGCCACTTCGGAAAAGTTTGTTGGTTTCTTACAAGTTAAACATAAATTTATCAAAAGACCCAACGATTCCACTTCTACGTATCTACCCAAGAAAATTTTAAAAATATGTCTACCAATGACTTGCATGTGACTGTTCACAGCAGCATTATTCATCACAGTCAAAAAGTGAAAAAAAAAAACCCCTCAAAAATCTATCAACTGGTGAATGGATAAAAAAATGTACTATATCCATACAATGTAATACCATTCAATAATTAAAAAAAAGCTATTGATACATGCTATGTCATGAAAGAACCTTAAAACCATTAAACTAAATAAAAGAAGCCAGATACAAAAGATCACTTATTATATAATTTCATGTATATGAAATGTCCAGAAAAGGCAAATCTATAGAGACAGAAAGTAGATGAGTGGTTGCCTGGGACAAGGGGTAGGAATGGAAATTCACTGTCTTATTGGCATGATGAAAATATTCTAAAATAGTTTGTCATGATGATTGTACGACTCAATAAATTTACCACAAATCATTAAAATGTACCTTAAAATGGTTGAATTTTATGGTATGTCAATTATACTTCTATAAAGTTGTTTACAAAAATTACATAGGCCAGTTGTTCCGCAGTTCCATCTCTAAAAATTTATTCCTTAGATAAATATTCAATGAGCAAAATAGCAGAGGAATATAGTTATTTATCACAACATTGTCTGTAATAGGAAAAGACTGGAAATAAGGTCAATAAGCCTTAAAAAAAAAAGAGCAAGGCAGATCAAGTATATATACTATATGAAACAGTCTCCAATTAATTTTATTTAGAAGATAAAGTCTAAACATTTGCTAAAAAATAAAAATATATAGACTATATATACATTTGTTTGTATATGCATAGAACATCTCTGAGAGATGAAGGAAATGAATGACTGAATGTCTCTTAAAGGAATTGGGTGGCTGGGGGACAAGAGTAGGAAGAAAACATTTTATTCCATGCCTGTTCATAATTTTTGAATAATGTATTCGATACCTACATTAGCTATTTGAAAAATAGTTGTTTTAAAAATAACTCAAATTGTTAAGTTTTTTTAAAAAGTGATTGATTTAAAGAAAAATGTGAGTAAGTCTCATCACAGAGTATATGCAGAGAAAGACAAACCACTCAGGTAAGATATGGACAAGAGTATCTGGGGGCTCACCCAAGGCGACCCAGCACGGCAGCTGGCCCTGGTCTGCCTACCTGATGATTCCACATCCTGCTCTGCCTGGCCTGGGGTTAGAGAGGGACAAAGGCTAGGCCCCTGAACCCACAGTCTTCCGGATATTGTTCAGTATAACGGATGTGGAAGGAGCTGTCAGGTACTTGCCACTGCTGACTGGGAGGGTAAGAATGGGCTCATGACACAAACACAGAGCTCCCAGCCATGAGGCTGCTTCACGAGCCTGCTGCTACCAAAAATAGTCAGGCCACCTGAATTTTTTGGACTGAACTCAGGGCAATCCCTATGTCTCAGAGAGTAGAAGTGAAAGGGTCTTACTCCCATTCCTCTGTAACTGAGGCGCAGAGCTCAGGATGTGGAGTCAATTCTGGTTCTGTTCCTTATTTGCTGTGTGACCTCAGACAAGTCATCTAACTTCTCTAAGCCTCGGTTTCCTCAGTTGTAAACATAGAAATGATACTTTTAGAAATACATATAGATGCAATAAAGCAATACACAAAGGAAAGTAAGGGAACAACCCAAATGTTATCAATGGGAGAATGAATAAAATAAATTATGGTAAATTAAGACAAAAGAATACATATAGCAATAAAAAGGACAAACTACTGCTACACATAAAAACATAGATGAATTGCACAAACATAATGATGAGTGAAAGAAGCCAAACAAAAAGAATATATACCATAAAAGTGTACTTTTTAAAAAATATTTATGAACAGGCAAAATAAGCATAAGGTGATAGAGGTAAGAATACAGGTTACTCTGGAGTGGCAGGAATTAGCTAGGAGGGGTCATGAGGGAGCCTCTGGGCATGTGAAATGTTCTATATGTTGATCTGGTTACACAAAAATCTACATACACATATATGTAAATTAGAATTGTACATTTAATATACGTAGAGTTTACTATATATACAATTCAACAGCAATTTTTAATAATAAAAGAGGGATGATGAACATAGGATTCAGGAGGATGGTTAACCTCGGCCAGAGAAAGGGTGCAGAGGAGGGCATATGGTTAAATGCAGGTTATTATGAGCTTCTGCATTTTATTCTGGGATGGTGGATTCACAAGCACCTATATCATTACTTTAAAAAAACTAATTAAATAACTCAAAAACAATTTTAAAATAATAAAAGAACCAGAGTCAAAGACTAAATGGTAGAACAAATGATGCTGCTAATGTTCTTATCACTTAGGAAATTACAAGCGTTCTAGGAGCTTTGTGCTAGGGTCCAGAGACCAATATATATTTTTTCTATTATTTCATATGGCATATAGAAAGTACTCAATAAATCTGTTTTGTTATTATTAGCAGTATCTATCCGTATCATGTTTAAGCTCTCAGCAGCTGTCAATATTGTCATGTGCTTATTTACTTTCCAAATATCTACTTTGGTGAAGTGTCTTCAAATTGTTAGCTCTTTATTAGATTGTTTGTTCTCTTTTTTAAATCGAATGGTAGATTTATTTGCTGTCTGTCATACAATGAGGTGAAAATATCTCAATATAGAACATTCTCAACTTTGTTTTGGCTTCCTGCCATACTAGAAGCCCAGTGACAGGTGCACAGGCTGACAATCAGTGGACAATAGAAGCAAATAGTTGCTGGTTCACAGGCTTAGGGAACTTTTTGTTTTTTTCTTTCACAGCATCTTCCTCTTTTCAAATTCCTTGTAGATAGTAGCTCCCAGTTGTGCAGGAGACTTGTAACAACACTTCTGCACTCTGAAGGGCAGAGACTTCTTTAGCTCCACCTTTTCCTCCAGCACTAATTGCCCCTGCATGACCCATTCTCCTACATGAAGGGGCCATTAGAACAGCAACAAAAGACACCACAGGCTTGGCTTTGGGACCTGAATTATGTTGCTTCAAAAATTCTGCAGCATTTTCTTCTGCATTATCACCAATTCCACAAATCAATATGATGCCTTGTATGGCTGGATCATTTACAAAGACTTCAAGGCAGTCAATAAAATCTGTTCCATTAAAAGGATCACCTCCAATGCCAATGCAGAAAGACTGCCCGCATCGGACTTGTGCTTTTTAGTGAACTGCTTCATAAGTCAGGGTGCCAGATCTGGACACAATATCAATTTTTTTGTGTGTGAATATGACCAGGCATGCCAATTTTGCATTTTCCACGATTGATGACTCCAGGGCATTTTGACCTGATCAGCCTTGTCTTTCCCTTGAACAGCAGTGTGTGCTTGGCTCATACTGTGTCCTGTTGTGGGGATACCTTCAGTAATGCCCCTGACCAAGGGCTCTTCTGCCTCAATAGTTTAATGACAGCAGCAGCAAAAGGAGGAGAGATATAAATGAGTAAAACTGGCACTCCTATCTGTTCTTTGGCCTCCTTTATAGTATCAAAGACATGCCTGCTGGCTATGAAAGGTGTCCTGCTTATAGTAAAACCCTGGCAAATAACCTTTGTATTATTACCTATGTACAGATGTTTCCGGGAAGCTGTATAGGAACAATGATGAATTCCATTCCATTGCAGGAGAAAAGAATGTGACGGGCAGCCTTGAGACCAACTGCCACTGGAAGGCCATGGTCTCAGTGGCAGAGGCAGTGGCAAGGGCTGAAGTCGTCCCAGGTTGTTTGTTCTCTTAATAGGTCTTGGGAGTTATTTATATATTCTGGTACTTTAGTTTTATGATTTACAAATATTTTCTCCCAGTCTGTGACTTGTCTTTTCATTCTTTTAATAGTATCTTATAAAAAGTGTAAGTTTTTAATTTTGATAAAATCCAATATATCATTTGGTGTTTTTATGGCTTGTGCTTTTGGTAATTTTGATAAAATCCAATATGTCATTTGGTTTTTTATGGCTTGTGCTTTTGGTATGGTATCTAAGAAAATTTTGCTTAATCCAATGTTGTAAAGTTTTTTCTTTTTGAGAAGTCTTACAGTTTTAGGTTTTATGTTTAGGCCTATAGTCCAGTTTGAGTTAATTTTTGCATATAGTACAAGATATGGATCAAAGTTCTTAAAAAATTCTATAATTTTTTTCTTTTGCATAGGAGTAACCGGTTGTTTTCAACCAGTATAGAAAAGACTATTCTTTCTCCACTCAACTGCCTTAGAATCTTTGCAGAAAATCAGTTCTCCATATATGTGTGGATCCATTTTCTCTATTCTATTCCATTAATCTATTCTCAAACTCTATGCCAAGATCATATTGTCATGGCTACTATAGCTTTATATTGTCTTGAAATCAGGTTTCATCCACTCTAGGCTTGACATTTCCATATGAATTTTAGAACTAACCTGCCAATTTCTACAAAAAGCCAGCTAGAGTTCTTTTTATTGAGATTGCATTGGGGCAAATTGACATATTAACATTATTAAGTCTTCTGACCCATACCATAGCATATTTATTTATTTAGGTCTTCTTTAGTCTCACAGCAATGTTCTGTAGTTTTCTAGGGTGTGGGAAATAGCAAGATATTTCTTATCCTTTATCATATTTGTTCTTAAATATTTCATAGTTTTGGATGCTATTGTAAATGATATTTTTATTACAATTTCTAATTATTCATGGCTAGTATATAAAATACAATTTATTTTTGTATATTGATCTTTTTATTAGTACTAGTAGGTTTTTAAAAATGGATTCCATTCAGCTTTCTTTCTCAATAGACCACTGTGTCATCATATTTGGAAATTTTTCAGCCATTATTGTTTCAAATAATTTTTCTGTTCCACCCTCCTCTCTTTCAAAGACTCTAATTACACATTTATTAGAATATTCGAGGTTATCTCACAGCTCACTAATGCTATGTTTATTATTTTTCAATTTTCTCTCTGTTTCACTTTAGATATTTTCTACTGCTATATCTTCAAGTTTACTAATCTTTCTTCTGTAAAGTCTAATATGATGTTAATCCCATACAGTACATTTTAAAATCTCATTTACCTCTAAAATTTGACTTTTTTATATCTTCCATGTCTCTGCTTATCTTTTTGGACATGTATAATACAGTTACAGTAATTGTTTTAATGACTTTGTCTGCTAATTCTGGGTCAGTTTCACTTCATTTTTCTCCTCATTATTTCCTCCTCTGCAAGACTGGTGAATTTTTTCATTGGATGTCAGATATTGTGAATATTGGCTGCTGGATATTTTTCTAATTCTATAAGTATTCTTCAACTCCATTCTAGAATGCAAAGAGTTAATTTGGAAATAGTCTGATCCTTTTGGGTCTTGCTTTTAGGATTAGGTGGGACCAAAGCCGTACTTAGTCTAGGGCTAATTTTTTTCCACTACTGAGAACTTTGTACTCTACTGCATGCCCTATGAATCACAAGGCTTTTCAGTCTGGCTGGTGAAAACAGGCACTATTCCCAATCCCCAAGAACAAGAACAAGAACACTGTTACCTCTAACACTTTTGGGCGGTTCTTTCCCCAACCTCAGATAGTGAGTACTCAGCTTTAGATCTCCAGAATCCTCTCTCTATGTAACTCTCTTCTTTCTGGTACTCTGCCAACTCTAGCCTCTTTGGTCTCCCCAGACTCTCAGCTCCATCTCCCTAACTCACAGAGTCTGCTGGGCTCCATCTGAGTTCCCTCTCCTTACACCATAGCCTGAAAACTCTCAAGACAATAATAATTTTGGGAAATCAGAGGTCTCATCTCATTTTTTTCCAGCCTCTCAGAGATTACTGTCCTTCATTACCTAATGTCCACTGTCTTGAAAACTAATGTTTAATTCAGGGTGTAAGGCAGAATAGCTTTTATAACTCCTAATGTCCAATCCACACCCTAGAGAATTAAATCCAAATCGGTGGAGGGGATGTCCAGGCATCAACATTGACCCTTCAGGCTAATTCCAATGCATATCCAAATTTAAGGATCAGTATTCTATACTGCAATGTTATTACTGAGGTGATTTTAAAATAATTTATTTTAAACTGATCTTGGACATAGGAAGAAGTTACTATGACATATTTTCGACTTATAGCTGAGTCCCTAATTAAAGAGATTAAATCTCTTTTAAGGTCCCTTGATTAAAAAACAAAGTTATTCTCAAGACCAGAGCAGGGCAGAGCCTACATGTGAGAGTTAAGTGGCTCCAGCTACGGGGAGAATGGGGCAGAACAGGGAGCTGGGCAGCACCCGACAGATTGGGAGAATTCATACGGTTGACCCATGAACAATGTAGGGGTTAGGGATGCCGACCCTCATGCAGTCAAAAATCCATGTATAACTTTTGACTCCCCCAAAACTTAACTACGGTCCTTTGGTATCCGAGGGGGACTGGTTCCAGGATCCCTGTGGATACCAAAATCTGTGGATGTTCAAGTCCCTTATATAAAATGGCAGAGAACAATGCAAACAGTTGGCCCTCCGCAGTCATAAATTCCAACTGTGGATGGAAAATATGGTTTTCTATCCATGGTTGGTTAAACCCATGAGTACAAAACCCTAGGATACTAAGAGCCAAGTATGTATTTATTGGGGAAAAAAATCCATGTATAAGTGGATCTGCACAGTTCAAACCTATGTTGTTCAAAGGTAACTGTAGTTTATTATTTCCACTTAACAAAGCATTCCTACTGTCTTGCTTCATTTTCTTCCCCCAACAACCTTGAGGAAAAATTTACTATCCTATTTGGTAGATGAGGAAATGGTGCTCAAGAGGTTGAATGACTTGACAAAGAATAAGTCAGTAGCAAAGTTAAAATTTAAACTCAGTTTTCAGAGATAGACTAACAAGCAAAGCGATCCTTAACTGGGTAGCTGCCAGGGGTAAGGGAACATCCCTGGAAAGTGCTGAGATAAACAAGGTCTATTGAAAGGGCCTCCTATCAGATGAATAAGAAATAACTTACATAGGACGTGTGTCTTGGGCAGGAGCAAGATGACGTGGATATCCTCCACACCATGTGGCAGGCACTAATGAATTACGTAGAACAGGGCAGGATGGATAAGGGTACTGGTGAATAACTCTCCCCAGATAAGGGGGAAAATCCCTTATTTGCTTGCCAAGGGCAGGACAACAGCCTATTCCAGGAACAAGCACATCATGAGGCATAAGGGAGGGGCTGATCAGACAGTCTCTGAGGGGATTTATGGGAAACACCTATGTTCTGGCCCAGATCTAGCTCGAGGGTCTGGCAGTGGTCAGCCATAGAACAGTCTCTCCTCCATAGATTTCTGCCTTGGGAGGAAGTATGCGAGTGTGCAGTCAGAGCTCAATTGCTGGAAAAATGAAGATACTGAGTGTTGTTACTTCAACCTCCCTTCTGGCCCTTCCTCACATGATACTTAATCTCTGCTCTCAATTAATGATGATCATAAAATAATAAAGCAACACTGGCTCCCATCAATGAGTATTTGCTGTGAGCCAGACCTTTCCAGGCATCATTCTATCGAATCCTTTCTATGAAGTAGGTACTACCATCATCTCCATTTTAAAGATGAGGAAAGGGAGGCAAAGAGTGACTATATTCATTATCTATTGCTGTATAACTAATTACGGCGCTTACAACTGCAAAAAAAAAAAAACATTTATTAGCTCACACATTTTCTGTGGGTCAGGAATGTAAGAGCAGATTAACTGGGTGATTCTGGCCTGGGGCATCTCATGAGGTTCCAGCCAAGATGCCAACCAGGGCTGCCATCATCTTAAAGCTGGACTAAGGCTGCAGGATGTAATTCCAAGGTGGCCCATTTATATGGCTGGGAAATGAGCTGGCACTTGGCAAGGAGATCTCAGTTATTTGCCATATATGGATATTTCCTCTGGGCTACTTGAGTGTCCTTACAACATGGCAGCTGACTCCCCGCTGGGCAAGTGATAAAAGAGAGCACGCTGGAAGCTGAAATGTCTTTTCTGACCTAGACACAGAGGTCGTATTGTCATTTCTGCAATATCCTAGTAGCTACACAGGTCAACCTTAATCATTGTGGGAGGGGATTGGCTAAATAAGGGTATGACTACCAGGAGGTAAGAATCATTGAGGGCTATCTTGGAGGCTAGCTACAAGTGACAAAGTAATTTATCTAAGGTCAGAAACATGGGAAGTATTAGAGGTGGGCTTTGAATCCAGGCAGTTACTACATCACAGTAAATATCATCTTGAAGAAGTAGAGGCAGGCAGGTACCCACAGGTCTCCCCACAGGTTTTCATACTTGAGATCCTGTGTGTCTCAGTCCAGTGATCAATGGGTCAGACACTATGTGATGTGTCAGACAGACACTTTGTCAAAGCAACATGACCTGGGCATGTTTATAAAAGATTGCATAAATCATCACTTGGTAGTAGACTTGATGAGTCAAAGGGAACCTGGATTCTGGCTCTAGGTTTGTCACTGACTTACTGTGTAACTTAGAGAAAGTTCCAGCCCCTTTGAGCCCTTTGTTTTCCTATCTGTACAATGAAGCAGTTTCATTGATTCTATGGGCCCCGAGGTCCTGTGGAGGAGAATTCTGGGATTCCATGCACAGTTAGTCACTGTCATCAGGGGTGCTAAAGGGATTTCCTTTCCACTTTCCCTGGATCTCTCAGATATTTGCCCAAGTGGAGTGGACCCCTCAGGTGCAAGGGTTGCTTTTTGAACCCAGGTCAGATCAGGCCTGGCTGTTCAGCCCTGCCTCACCCACAGCTGGCTGGCACCATTGTTTCCCCATAAAGCTGGGCCTCTTTCCAGCTGCTGCTGCCCTCAGGGCAGGGGCGAGGCTCAAAGAACTCGGTTGTGTGACTTCCCCCTCCCCCAGGGCAGCCTGGGTCACCCAACAGGCTGACTCAGCCCATGCAGGGGAACAAAGGAGATGAGATGTGGTTTAGGGAAAGAATTTGACATTTACCATTTCCTCCCTAAAATATTTCAAAGCAATCATTATGGAGAAAATCCTCTTACACTTATTTTATAGTTTAATGGGATTTTTAAAAATTGGGGTGAGGGCATTATAATCTTTCAGGCCCTAGAGACCCATATTTTAATGATTCTATAATGCGCATTTGTTTGCCTTTTAATATCTTTGAAATTGGGATGCATGTAACAGCTGATGACGAGTCATAAACTAATTGCAGCATTTAAAAAATTAGGTAGTGTTACATAAAATAAAATAATTGTGCCTATTACAATGGTGGATCTTAAATTTGATGAAATACAGTAATTAGGTCCTGTTCTTGGAGCCTGGGTCCTACTGTACCCCTCCTCTCCCCTCTCCTGGCCCACTTCTTTCTACCACCCACAGTCTTGTCCTTCCCCTTCATTCCTTCTCTTAACCTTGTGCCTAATACAGTCCTTGAAAGTATTTCTTTCCTCCGCATAAGACCTTGAAGTAATTGTGAGGGGGAGGCTGTGCCCAACTTCTGACCAAGACAGAGGTTATTTAGTCCAGTGAAAGGGCATAGAAGAATGAAAAGAAATTTAAATCTGTGAGTAAAACCTAACAATAACTCTACACTGTGTACCAGACACTATTCTGTTTTATGTGTATTAACTCATTTAATTCTTACTATCATTTATCAGGTAGCCGCTAGTGCATCCCCATCAAACTGAGGCACAGCAGAAAGGCAATATAACTTGTTCAAGATCACATTGCTAGTAAGTAGTGGAGCCCAGGGGTAAAAAAAAAAAAAAAGCTTTCTTTGCCCCAGACAGAAGAGATTGGCCATTGGGTGAGACTTGTTGTGAACACATTGGCTTTCCTGGGAAAAGAAGAGACTCAGGCTGCTCATTCTTCTTTTGCCCGGAATGTGAATATGATGCCATTCACGGAACAACATATTCCATGAAGCTACAACATGAGGAAAAGGCCAAGAGAATCACAGAAACACTGGCCACGACATCATCCAGCCAGTGAAAGAACACAAGCCACTTTCTGTGTTGTGACTTCTTGTAAGACAAAGAAGTCTCCCAACCTATTATTGGTCAAGTGTTATATTGCTTGCAATCAAGAACATTCTTTGGCAATACTTTGACTATTTACACTTTACAAATGAGGAAACAGAGTTTCAGATAGTTCAATTGAGTTGGCCAGATGAAGGATTCAAGTCCAAATCTGTCTGACTCCAAATCATGAGATTTTTTTCCCCCTGGCTTCCTAGGAGTCCAAAGAAAGGAAGTTTTAATAAGAGAAAGGTGTGGCAATAAATTTTTATCCAAGCACCTAGCTTCATGAAATAAGACTATATTCTCCAAAATCCTTTGTAATTGACTGTGGCTATATGATTGAGTCTGGCCAGTGAGATGTAAGCTGTGAGATGATGTGGTGATTCTCTGATATTTGGGGGTGAGGGTGGTATAATACCATTCTTCTTCCTTTTTTCTGCCTAGAAAGGTGATGCAATGACTGAAATTCAAGCAGCCTTCTTGAACTATGAAATAACCTTAATGATGGAAGCCACACTTCCACAATGAGAATGGTGGAGTTTGGAAAGATAAGCTTCTGGGTTTCTGATGATACCATGAAGCTTCCATAATAGCACTGGACAAACTATCCTTGGTCTACCTCCAAACTCTTTGTACTTGATAAACTTAGTTCTTTTTTAAGCTACACTTATTTCTTCCTTTCTGTTCTATGCACCTAAATCTAATTCTTGCTGATACACCAGCGTTTAGTTTAGGCATGAGTAGGTGATACAATTCTGGTCACTGGGGAAGTTTACTGCCAAGTGGTTGAAGTGGGATGGGGAGAGAACACCTAGGAAAGTTTTCCTTTCATCTTAAAACGTGACAAAAGGAAGAAAAGGTCCCTTTCCTCTACCTGGGGTAGCTATCTTGAAAGCATGTGGGAAGCCAGTCTGATGACAGCCAATACCTGAGGACAGCAGAATGGAGAGAAAAGAAGAACCTATGTTCTTGATGAAGTCACAGGGCTGCCACTGAATTAATGTACCCTGGAGCCACCCTATCCCCAGATTCTGGTTACATTAGATAATAGCATCTCTTTGTTATTAAACTCATATTAGTTGGGAGTTAGGTTATCTGCAATCAACATTCTGACTAGTATGAGCAGGATGATAAAGTCTAGGATGTAGCCATTGGAGTAGGTGGCTGATATGAAGTGAAGGTGAAATCTCCTGAATATCAAGAAGATGAGGAATCAGACGGTCAAGGTGTAGGATGGTTCAACCTCACATAACGTGAAGTTGTCCAGGGAGATGGCAGGACTTGGGAGGGAGAGGAAGAGTGTAGGGCAGGGATCAAAGTCCTTAGTGAATGAAGGAGAGGGTGGTAGACAGCAAAGCAGGGTACAGAGGAATGTAATTGAAGAGTGTGGACCCTAAAAGAGCTAGGGTTTTGATGTAAAAAGGAAGAGTCTATCAATCAGGATAGTTTGGGTCATAAGCAACAAAATAATAATTCTGGCTAATTTAGCAGAAAAATTATTTATTAAAAGGTAATGGATAACTCACAGAATTTCCTGGATGTGTGGAGTACCAGGCTTGGAGATTACCTAGCCAAGGTCAGTGCCCCAAATTGTGGGCCAGAATTGGCCCTATGAACACTGATGTCACCAGTAGCCCAGAGATGGCTGCCCCTCCATAGTCTTTGTGGACCTATGAGTGTCTGGTGGAGTCTAGGCCACATGACTTACTCTAGCAGCAAGGGTGACATTTTTAGTTTTTAGTATGGAAGAAGGGCTCTGTCTCAGGGGCAGGGGATTTTCCCCAAAGAAGTTCAGCTGCTAGGTGCCTAAAAGAGATGATCGACACCCACTACAAGCAACAGTGTGCAAGGAGCACTGGGGAATGGAGAAGGTTCTGAGATGCATGAGGTTGTCAGGAAATTAGGGTCCTCTGTTTCTAAGGGCTCAGGAGGGCAGACTGGGCCACCATAAAAGCCTTTGTGAAGATTAAGTCATATCCTTGAGAACAAAGTTGACAAATTACTTTTCCTCCAAGTGAAGTCAGGGCCTCCCATTTACTCTTGCACAGAGGCCCTAAAGGAAGGAAACATTTTAAGAAGGTCAAGAACTGTGCTTTGTGTGGATAGAGAGGTTCAGAGGCCACAGAGGAAATATCTAAGACAGAGACCAGTGTAGGGGGACGAGGGGAGGGAAGCCTGGAGCAGCAAGGGGTGATGGTATGATTAAGTGTGGGAGTGCTAGAGGCAAGCAAGGGTGGGGCCAGGGTGGGAACTGAGTTTAGATCCTGATGGGATGAGAGTTTTAGTAGAAGAAACTGGCACCATTGTCTTCACTCTGTTCCAACCCCCTCTGGTGGCAGTATCTGCTAAGGGTCCCTGAGCAATCCTAGTCTGGTTTCAGAGAGGTGGTAAAGGTGTCATGAGATTTGTGATGAGGCAGCCAGGCTCCGAGCTGGTCATAGGACACCCAAAACATGATTGCATTTCCCTCCCCAAGTTTATGCCAGTAGCTCTCAAGGAAACTTCCTGAGCAGGGACTAAAACTAATTTCCTTTTCTATCCCTAAGGATGAGTACTGGATTGGGAGAAAACCTAGGCCTAACCCAACTTGTCCTTAGGCAATGTGACCTTAGGCAAATCAGTCAACCTCTCTGAGGCTCGGTTTCATTATACCTCAAATACAGCATGGACTTGATCTCTGAGGCCCTCCTAGACCTACTACCTGTGATTCTCTTACCTCTTCTTTTTAACCCACCTGGTATGTAGCATTGTATTACACGAGTACACCACATTTTATTATTCCTGTTGATGAACTTTTGAGTTGTTTCTAATATTTTAGATTTACAAATGGTGATGCAGCGAACAGTGTTGTACATGTCTTCTTGTGTACATGTGTGAGTTTCTCTCATGTATAGATTTGAGAGTGGAATTAGTGGGTCAAAGGGTAAGCATAACTTCAACTTTGCCAGTTGGTGCCAAATGGGTCCCCAAAGCAGTTATACCCATTTACTCCTCCCCTACCAGCAACACATGAGAAGCCTGGTGCTCCCTTTCTTCACCAACACTTGGTACTGATAGACTTGTTAATGTTTTGGATGAGATGTAACATACATACAATTAAGTAAATAAAATGCACTCCTAAGTGCCCAGCTTCATGCATTTTACATTTGTTAAACCCATGTAACCTCTACCCAGATTGTTTCTGGACCACTTGAAAGTTCCTTCGAGCCCTTTCCCAGTTGAGGATCCCCAGCCTCCCAGCCAAAGTAACTACTATTCTAATTTTTATAGACATCAATTCGTTTTGCTTATTCTTGAAATTCATAGAAGTAGAATTATGCACCATGTACTCTTTTTTGTTTGGCTTCTTTCACTCAACATAATATCTGAGATTCATCCCTGTTGTGAGAGGAGGGGGAGAGAGACTGATTTTGAGGAACTGGCTCACACTACTATGCAGACTAAGAGTCCCATGATCTGTCATCTGCAAGCTAGAGACCCAGAAAAGCTGATAGTGTAATTTAGTCCAAGGGCAGAGAAGATCAATGTCCAGTTCAAGCAAACAGTCATAAGGGAATGAATCCTCCCTTCCTCTGGCTTTGGTTCTATTCGGTCCCTCAATGGATTGGATGATGCCCACCCACAACAGGGAGGGTAACCTACTTTACTGAGTCCACTGATTCAAATGCTAATCTCACCCAGAAACACACTCACAAACATACCCAGAAATAATGTTTAATCTGGGCACCCCATGGCCCTAGTTAAGTTGACCCATAAAATTAACCATCACAAAGGGCAAGAGTAGTGGGACCCTTTGCCCACCAGAGCAGTGTCAGGAGGAGGGATCTGGTGCTGGGCCTGCTTCTTCTTTTCTCACTCCGTTGGTGCCTAGTAGAGGCTCTGTACCCAAAAGAAGCTCAAGAAACTACATAAAGTGACTAATTTCATGGAGCCATCCCTCAAACAATAACAATTCAAAATCGAGCACCTACCATATGTGGGGCATTAGAGAAAGCATTTTACATTCATGATTTCGTCTTTCCCTTTTAGCAACCCTAGGAGTCTTTTTTATTGTACTTTTTTACAAGGGTGGAAACTGAAACCCAGAGAGGCTCCACTTGGCTCTGGCTTAGATCCTGAAAAAATGAAGTATAATGTGCTAAACGGTGGTCCCCCAAAAGACAGACCCATGTCCTAACTCCAGAACCTGTGATTGCAATTTCAGTGGCTCTTTGTTGATGCAATTAAGGATCTTGAGATGAGTTTATTTGAGTGGGCCCCAAATCCTAAAAGCAATAACAAATATCCTAAGAAGAGATAAAAAGAGGAAAGGGAGGGAGAAGACCATGTGAAGATGAAGGCAAAGATTAGAGTGATGTAGCCACAAACGGTGAAACAGATGCTGGAAGAGGCAAGAAAGTATTCTCCCCTAGAGCCTTCATAGGGAGTGTGGCCCTGTTGACCTTGATTTTGGACTTCTGGTCTCCATAACTATGAGAGGATAAATTTTTGTTGTTTTACGCCCCCAGTCCATGGTAATTTGTTACAGTAGCCCTAGGAAACCAACATATAAGGAAAGTGGAGAAGGGGAAAGAAAGGAAGGAGAGTCATCTTCTCCTGCAAAAGCTCATGGTCCTCCATCTCCTGGTGTCTTTATGATCCAGTTCCCTCACTTTTGCCCCCAGTTCATTTCACTGCAGCCTCAGTGGTCTCCTTGTCATTCCTGGAATGTGCCAGGCACATTCTCACCTGAGAATGCTTGCTGTTCCCTCTGCCTAAAATGTCTTCCCCCACTTTACGTTCTCTGCCCCTCAGAGGGGCCTCTCCTGTTGCAGGAAGCGACACCCGATGGAGAAAATTGGACACTCGGACAATTTTGTTAGAGGAAGGAGAATTTATTGGCAGGTGGAGCACGTGGGGTTAACAACACCACGCACGAGCTTCCCTTGGTTAGATTTCTTACAGCTTATATACCCTTGTAGTGTCTATGCAAGGGGCGCGTGATTCCTTTGTCTGAGGTTTCATGTGTGCCTCACAATTTAGGGGGAGCTTTCAGTAAGGGGCTGCAAGCAGGGAGGAATTCCCAGACCACTGGTCTTACAGATCGTTTGTCTTGTAGAACTCATGACCTTGGCGTTTTCAGCACTGTTATAAGATTCTCCAACACAGAGATGGGACATCAAGGCTATGAGCAGGAAGCAGTACTTATTAATGCTGGCACCTGCTCAGCGGATTCCTTTCCAAAGGCTGAGCCCCAATTGTAACATAACAAGCAATTTTACATAGTCTTGTTATTCCTACACAGCTACAGAGATAAGGAAGAACATTAGTTGGATAGCAAGCTATGAATCAACAGATGTGAGCTGGAGAGTCCTTGAGGTGGGGGAGGTAGCTATGGAAAACATGTTAGCTGGAGAGTCCGGGAGTGGGGGTGAGGGGGAGAGGGCAGTCAGGAATGGATTTTAACTGGTTGAGTTGGTCATTTCTGCAAGCTCTTTCCTTTGCATTTTTCAGATGCCTCCTCTCCTCTCTTACACCAACCTCCTTTCTAGAGTATCTCCCACCTCCCAAATCGCCCCCATCCCTTTTATTTTTCTTCGTGGCACTCACTACCTACCACATTACTAATATCATTTGTTCATGATATTAGTGTTTAGGTATATAATATCTCCCATTAGGACATAGCTCCTGTAGGGTGGAGATTTGTTCATGGCTATATTCCTAGCCTCTAGCATAGCACCTGGCCCATAGTAGGTACTCAATAAATATTTAAATGAATGAACAAATTATCTACTAATTGCAATGGGAATGAGGAGGAGGAGGTGGGCCCAGATGCTAAGCTATCACCCAAGCTGAAGAGACAACTGTGTGTGGGAAGCAATTGGCTCTTATAGGACCCTTAGCTCCCAGCCCAAGCATGATTACTAACCTCAGAAAAGCCTTTCTCCACACCCCTCCACCTGGTTCGCCTAATCCTTAGTCCTGAAGGGTTCACTATATTTAAACATTCCTGGAAAAGTCTGAAAGGGTTCTTTGTTTCTACATTTTCTCATTTTTTTCAAACATCAAGCATGGACAGGCACCTTCTGGAAAATATGCACACTCATGCACACATATACACACAATCTAATATGCATGATTGCCCATATCGTGCACCCTGATGGCTCGATCTATTGATACCTAGTACTAATAGCAAATACTGTTGGACACACACTCACGCTTGGTCTGTCATTCTTACTCCTCTGTCCCACACACTCACATAAATCCATAGTCCTGCACATGCCTTGTGTACACGGGGAGGACTCTACTCAAGTTTCTACCTCTACACCCACTCACACTGACACACATGCACACACATTCATTGAGCTCCTGTGGGCATGTGCAAATGGATCGGTTTGCACACACATCTTTGAACACATCCCCAGGCTTTCTCACACACATACAAGCAGACAATGGCCTGGTGTGGTAAACCACACTGGTCAGAGCTTAGCATGATGACCCGTCCCAACAACAGTCACACCCACTGAGCACCAGGTACCCTGCACTTTAGGTTCTTATCTCATTCAGTCCTCATGACAATTGCATGAAGTGCTATTGTTAGCCCCATTTTATAGATGATGAAGTTGAGACTCAGAGCCATAAATGGTAGAGCTGGGAATCTAATCCAAGCATCTGACTCCAAGAGCTCATCCTCTTATTTGGTGTGGCAGACTATATTTTTCAAAACTGATCACAATAATATCTCCCATCCCTCATGCTCTTCTAGATCCTTGCCACTCTTCAATCAAGAGGTTGAGTCCATGGTCCCTTCTCTTGAACTCAGTTGGGTCTTTGTGACTTCCTAACAGTATGATGGAAGTAATGTCATATGAATTCCAAAGCTAGATCACAAAAGGTGACATAATAGCCAAGACATGGAAACAACCTAAGTGTCCACTGATGGATGAATAAAGAAACTGTGGTGTGTGTGTGTGTGTGTGTGTGTGTGTACATACACACACATAATGGAATATTATTCAGCCATAAAAAGGAGGAAATCCTGCAATTTCAAACAACATGGATTGACCTTGAGGGCATTATGCTAAGTGAAATAAATCAGAGAAAGACACATTCTGTATGACCTCACTTTTTTTGTGGAATCTAAAAAAGCCAAACTCATAGAAACATAGAGTAGATTGGTAGTTGAAAGGGGAAAATGGGAAGATGTTAGTTAAAGGGTACAAACATATAATTATGAATAAATTCTGGGGATCTAATGTACAGCAGGGCCACCATAGTTAACAATACTGTATTATATACTTGAAAGTTGCTAAGAGGGGACACACAACATGTTGGGTAAAGGAGGCACCAGGGTACTTAGATGAGTTTTGGAGGGAGTAGGAAGGGTGACACTACTTTGGTGCACCTCTCTGCATCCCCTCCAGTGCCAGAGGGAGAGAGAGGGAGAGCATACATGTATGGGAGGCAGAAGGAACCACAGCCAAAGCAGCAGAGCCCTGGGGCCATAAGCCTACACCCTGGAGTTTGGTGGAGCTGGGCTTCAGATCCTGACCCTGCAACTGACCAGCTAAGTCTTCCTGACCCTCAGTTTCCTTGTCTATAAAATGCAGTTAATAACAATTTTTATCCCATAGTGTTATTGAGGGGATTAAACAGGACGATCTACATAGAAGATTCGAAACAGTTCATGACGTTGGCTATTTTTCCCCCCAGTTTTTTACTCTGCCATGACTTTGCAAATGTTGTCTCCACACCTGGGCAGGTCTCTTTCTGCTTTCTTTGCCCGGCTCTCTCTGAAGACCCAGGTGGACTCCTCTTCCTCTGAGCAACCCACACAGTCCCCAGGCTGGTGTGTCTAGGAGTGGAGCCCCTCTCTGCACTCTAGTAGCTCTACTCAGACCTGCCCTGGCATTGATGACTGTGTGGTAGTCCTTGGTGAATCTTTCTCCCCCATAGCTAAGAAGTTCCTTGAGGGCAGGGGCCAGGTCTGAGTCATCTGTGTTCCCTAGTAGCCTGCCCCATAGTGGGCGGCTTGCCATGTTTGTGGAATGAATGGAAGGGAAAAAGGGAGAGGTGTCACAATCAGCTCACAGATCACTGGCTGAATCTTAGGCCCCAAGGCCCTGGCAGTTAAAGCACAGGTCAAGAGCCAAGCCTCATCTAACACCTAACAGAGTGTATGTGTGTGTCTGAATGTGTGACAAAGTATATGAGAGTATGTAAATATATGTGTACATACGTATTTGTTTGTGATGGTAGGGAAAGCATATACTGTAGGTGTGGCTGAATATGTGTCTGAAGGTTTGTATGACTGTATTCATGTGTAAACACACATATGTTCATTAAGATGGAGCCAGGAAGCAAGGACTTTGTCCTGTTGTTTTTTGCATCTCTGTATCTAGCATTCTCAAATGAATCTGTGGTTATGGGGTACAGGGGAGATCATAATGGGAAAGCAGAATAGCTTACCAGCACAAGTTCTAGAGTTAAACATCACTGGTGCTTCCTAACTTTGAGTCAATCAACCACTGTAAGCCTTTTTTTTCATCCGTAAGATGGGTATGATAACAACACCTATCTTACACAGTAGAGCATATGAAGTACTCAAAAAAATGTCAACTAGTAGCATTACACTGTCACTATCAATATCCAGAGCAGATGCTTCCATGGGCTAAAGGCCCTGAAAACAAAAGCCTACTGACTAGCCATGTCCATTAAACTTCTCTGAGCCTTAGTTTCTTCTATGAGAGGGAGCAGCAATAAGCTGCATTTTGCAGCTGCGGGCTTTAGACATCAAAAGACAAAGGACTGTGGCAGGCTGAGGCCAAACCTGGGAGCAGGGTGCCCTCTCCTGGCACTATAGAGTAAAGGTTAGTTCCTGCTGGAGAGAGGCTGACCACAGAGGTGGGGGTTGCTGCCAGGACTCCCAGCAAACGGAGCGCCACCGCAGAGGGGCAGTGGACTAGGGAGGAGACTCTCATAGCTTCCCAGCATGAGCTGCCTCTTCCCTCTTTGACTGCATAACTCCTCCTCTCTCAGATCTCACTTCAGGATGTCTTCCCTGACCTTCAGCCAGACTGGGCCAGGTACCCTGGTTACAAGTTCTCAGAGCATTCCGTGCTCATTTTGCATTTCAATATGGGATTATTTAGGCAATGTCTATCTAGAGAGAAAAGATCATCTGAGAAATGAAGGGAGTGACAGCATCCCAGACCACTGAATTTCTAGGGTTCCTGGACTAGACTCTCAGCAAATGCTAGAATAAAAGAATGGTGAAAGCCCTGACTTGAGTGGGAATTGACCTAAGAAAATATCCAGCTTCCTTGGAGAAGTTTCCAGCCTCAGCCAGGGACATTAGAGACTTGGATTGGTGAAGGTTTTGACCCCTACTAAGAATGGCCAGATCTGGAGGCTGAAATTAATGCTCCAACGTCTGGGAGCATTAATTTACTCCACAAACATTATGTGCCTTCTGTGTGCCAAGCACTGAGCTGGACATTGGGAATACAGCAGCAGACACTTTCCTGACCCTTCTGGAACTAGTGGGGCAGTGAGACACATAATCAGACAATTATGATATAATGTTACATAATCGTACACACCCCTATTTTACAGGTGGAAAGACAGAGGCTCAGAGAGGGTGCTCAGCTGGTGAGGAATATTCTATGAGTCTAGAGGACTCCAAAGGGAGAAGCATGTTGGTGGATAGATGCAGCCAGCTCCTGGGACTCTTGTGGGTCCCTCACCACTCACGATGAAGCAGTCTAAGATGAGGATAGGGGTGGAAAGCTCTCTAAGAAATCCCCCTACCTCTGTACTCTGCTGCCCAACAGTGACATCAAGGCAGACCCAAGGGACAGTTTACAAATCTAAGTGGGCCTGGAGGGAGGGGCATAGGAGTAGGGAAGACACCCTAATAGGGATGAATTAGTAGGGGGGTCTCCCCCAAACTGCATTCTTCTGTCACATTCCCATTAACGAGCATCCTCAGCATCTGGATCCCATTCTCCCATCTCACAGTCTCCCAATTAATCTAAAGTCTGAGCACTGGACACTGGAACAAGGCCAATCTAGAGGGCCAGTCTAGAGGTGCCCTTGGCCAATGGGTAGGCTCCTTTCTTTTCCGCCCCTCTCCCACCTCCATACTGGGGACCTACGTGTCTGTAAAAGCAAACACTGAAAGAGTAGGTTCAAAGGGCATGGGTGCAGACACAGCTTTGGCCTGTCTCTGCCTATTGTTTCAGGGGCCTCATGGGGCCACCACAGAGTCCAGTGCTGGCATCTGGGCTGGGAAAAGTTTGGCCTGTCAATTATTTGTCCACTGTGGCCTTCAGCAGAGTGGTGGTGGTGGGGGTACCCCTGAGGAAGTGCTGTTAGCAGCTGTTTATGTATCCAGCCTGTTTTTTTTTGTTTGTTTGTTTTTGTTTTTGCCACATATAGGCAAATATCTGTGTGTGTGTTTTCCTTTACACAAATGATAAAATACTAGAAATACTGTTCTGCATGTTGCTTTCTTTTTTCTTCATTTAACATTTTATCTTGACAATCGATCATTCCATATCAACAGATAAACATTTTCTTTTTAAAAAAGTGGCTGCCTCAGTATTCTACCATGTGGAATGTACCGTTATTTATGTAACAAGTCTCCTACCGAAGGACATTCAGATTGTTTCCAAGTTTTTGCTCTTAACGTCATTTCACTCATGTGTGCTTACACCATTGGGATAAATTCCTAGAAGTGTAATTGCTTGGTCAAAGGGTATGTGAGTTTGTATTCTTATTAGCTATTATCAAAGCATTACCCATGAAAGTTAGACCAGTGTATAATCCCCAAAGCAAAGTATGAAAGGGCCTACTTCCTCACCAATAGTCACCACACATTTTAATTTTTATCAATCTGATAGTAAAATTAAAAGGAAAATTGATCACGCCCTCCCCACCCCACCAGTCAATGGTATGGGGAGCCTAGACTCCATTCTGCCTGGTACTACTCAGGAATCTCTTCTCCCCAATTTTTTTTTATTGTTTCTTTTCCATTATATAATAATAAAAGGGTCAACCCACCAAGAAGATAAAGCAATCCTAAATGTATACTCATGAAATAGCAGAGATGCCAAATACATGAAGCAAAACTGATAGAACTGAAAGGAGAAACAGATTCAATTACATTTGGAGACTTCAATACGCCTCTCAACAACTGATAGAACAACTAGACTGATATTCAACAAGGATACAGAGGACTTCAACACCATCAACAAAAAAGTTCATACATACAGAATACTCCACCCAACAACAGAAAAATACACATTCATTTCAAGTGCCCAAAGAACATATATCATGATTGTCCACACCTTCTCCGATCACAGTGAAATCACACTTAGAAATCAATAACAGAAAGATAACAGGAAAATATCCAAATACTTGGAAAATAAACAATACACTTCTAAATAGTCCTTTGGCCAAAAAGGAAGTCTCAGAGAAATAAAAATAAATACATTGAACTGAATGAATATAAAAATATAACATATTAAAATTTGTGCTAAATCAGTGCCAAGAGGAAAATTTATAGCACTAAATATATATATTAGACAAGATGAAAAGTCTCAAGTCATTAATCTAAACTCCTCAAGAACATAGAAAAAGCAGAGCAAAATAAACCCAAAGGAAGCAGAAGGAAGGAAACAATAAAGATAAAAGCAGAAATCAATGAGTTGAAACAGAAAAATAGCAGAGAAATTCATTGAAGCCAAGAGCTAGTTCTTTGAAAAGACTGATAATATTGACAAATCTCTGTGAAGACTGACAAGAAAAAAAAGACACAAATTACCAAATATCAGGAATGATCACTACAGTCCACACAGATATCAAGAGCATAATAAGGGAATACTATAAATAACTCTACACACATAAACTTGACAACTTAAACAAGATGGTCCTCTCCTCAAAAAAACACAAACTACCGCAAGTCATTCAATGTGAAACAGAGAATTTGAATAGCCCTATAACTATTAAGGAAATTGTATTCATAATTTTAAAACTCTCAAAAAAGTCATTTTCAGGCCCAGATAATTTCATTGGAGAATTCTACCAAAGTGTTAAAGAAGAATTACACCAATCTCTTCTAGAAAATAGAAGAGGAGGGAATGCTTCCCAATTCATTTTATGAAGCTATACTATTCTGATACCAAAGACAGAACAAAAAAAGAAAATTACAGCCTAATATCTCTGATGAATACAGATGCAAAAATCCTTAACAAAGTGTTAGCAAATACAATTCGGAAATAATAAAAAAAATTGTACACTATGATCAAATGGGGTTATTCCAAGGATGCAAAGCTGGTTTAATATTTAAAAACCAATCAGTGTAATCCACCATATTAACTGTTTAAAGAAGAAAAATTTCATGATATCAACAGATATCAGAAAAATCACATGACAAAATTCAACTTCTGCTCATGATTTTTAAACACTAAAAAAGTAGGAGTAGAAGGGAACTTTCTCAACACAGTGCATCTACAAAAAAAATCTATGCCTAACATACTTAATGGTAAAAGACTGAATGCTTTCTGTCCCAAATCAGGAACAAGGAAAGGATGTCTGCTCTTACCATTCTTATTCAACACAGTGTTGGAAGTTCTAGTCAGTGCAATAATGCAATAAAATAAAATAAAAGGTATACGAACCAGAAAGGAAAAATAAAATCATCCTATTTGTAGGTGACATGATTGGCTACATAGAAAATGTCAAAAAAATCAAAAAAAATTTTTCTATATGTGAGCTCAGCAAAGATAATCTTGTATTAGCAGGATATAAAAAAATATACACAAAATCAATAATATTTCTACATATTAGTGAGGAATTACATGGACATCAAAATTAAAAATGCAATATCATTCAGAAGAAGGAGGGGTAAATCGAATACAATATGTACAGGACTATAAGATGCAGATGAAGGAAATCAAAGACTATCTAAATAAATGAAGAAACTTACCATGTTTGTTGTATGTAAGAACCATCATAAGAAAGATGTCAATTGTCTTCAAATTGATATACGGTTTAATACAATTCCCATCAAAACCCCCGTAAGATTTTTTTTAGTAGATATAGACAATATTCTAAAATTTATATGAAAAGACAAAAGAACAAATAGCTAAAACGATTTGAAAAACAAGTAAAATGGGAGGAATTAGTTTACTTGATTTCAAGACATTATACAGCTACAGTCATGAAGACTATTGGAAGAGGGACAAACCCATAGATCAATGCAATAGAAATGAGTACTCGGGAAAACCAAAAAAAAAACCAAACCAGAAATAAACGTGTTCAGCTGATTTTATAAAAAGGTGCGAAAACAAACAAACAAAACCCCTCAAATTTAACTGTATATATACCAAAATTAACTCAAAATGGATCATGGACTTAAATGTAAAAGTTGAAAATAGTAAACATCATAGGAGAGAATCTTTGGGATCTAGGGCTTGGCAAGAGTTATTAATATTAAAAGCACGATCCATAAAAAGAAAAATGGATAAACTAGACTGCATCAAAATTAAAACTTTTGCTTTGTAAAAAATCCTGTTAAGAGGATAAAAAGACAAGCTACAGAATAGGAGAAAATATTTGCAAACTACATATATGACACAGGACTAGTATCTAGAATTTACAAAGAACTCTCAAAACTCAACGGTAAAAAAAAAATCCAATTAGAAAATGGGCAAAAGACATGGAAGAGGTATTTCGCCAAAGAGGATATACAAATGGAAAATCTACATATAAAAAATGGTCAAAACCATTAGCCATTAGGCAAATGCAAATTAAAACCACAAGATATTACTACATACCTATTAGAATGGCTAAAATAAAAAATAGTGACAAAACCACATGCTGGCAAGGATTAGGAGAAAGTGAATCACTCATACACTGCTGGTGGTCATGTCAAATGGTACGGCCCCTCTGAAAAATGATTTGACAGTTCTTATAAAACTAAACATGCAGTTACCATACAACCCAGCAATTGCACTTCTGAGCATTTATCCCTGAAAAATAAATTTATGTTTACACAAAAAACTACACACAAATATTCATAGCAGCTTTATTTGTAATAGTCAAAAAATGAAAACAACTCATAGGCCTGTCAATGGGTGACTGGTTAAATGAAATAATGCATCCACATCAAGGCATACGATTCAACAATAAAAATGAACTATAGATAAAATGCAGCAATCTAGATCAATCTCCAGAGAATTATGCTAAGTGGAAAAAGCCAATTGCAATAGGTTATATAGTGTGCAATAGGTTATATAGTGATTGCATTTATATAATATTCTTAAAATGACAAAATTATAGAAATGGACCACCGACTAGTGGTTGAGGGTTCAGAAGAAGATGGGAACAGGAGAGAAGTGGGCATGGCTGTAATAGGGGAACATGAAGGATTCTTGTGATGCAAATGTTCTGTATCTTAACTGTATCACTGTCAGTATCTTGGTTGTGATATTGCACACAGTTTTGCAAGATGTCACCATTGAGGGCAACTGGGTAACGGAACCATGGATCTCTCTGTTATTTCTTACAACTGCATGTGAATCTACAATTATCTCAAAATAAAAGGTTTAATTAAAAAATGCTAATGCTTATTGTTGGAGGGTCCATGGCAAAATTTTTTCACTCAATAATTCAGGAAATATTTGAAATATAAAATTATGAGAGTATGGAGAATATGAACCAAATTTCTGGAGGGTAATTAATTTGACAAATTGGATCAAGATTGACAAATATTGATATTCCCTAAGCAAGCAATTCTTTCTTCAAATCCATCTGAAACAATAATGCATCAGAGAGGGTCACATTAATGTATTATTTATAACAGGGAAATAGGGTGTGGTTATATAAATTGTGATACATCCACAGGCTGGAATATTCTGTAGTGAGAGAAACTGCATAAAATGAAAGTTAAGAATAGACTCTGGAGTCTGACTACCCAGGTTCAAATTCTAGCTTCTTTACTTATTAACTGTGTAGTTACTTAACCATTCTGTGCCAGTTTCCTTATTTGCAATATGAGAAAAATCTCTTCAATGAGGATTAAATAAATTACTGTTTATAAAAGATTTTGCATACAACCTGGCACAAATTGAGAGCATTATGAAGCTAGCTCATGTTGGGTAGAAAAAAAGAAGTAAAAGGAGGTCTCTATATATTATGATCTCAAATATACAAAACGTGTATGTCATTAACAAGACCCGAGGGAAATTTACCAAAATGATAATAGTAATGGTTTCTGGATTAGTTATAGGTTTTTAAAACTACTTTTGTTTCCTACATTTCATGCAGTATATCTGTTTAACAGAAAAAGTTATTAATTTTTCAAAGTGAGAAAATGGACTTGACAGTGCTTTGTAACCTGAATACCACTGTATTCTGGTAAAATATTTTTTTGATTAGCACTAACTCTCTAAGTTGGTATTATTATTATGATTCCCATTTTACAGTCAAGGAAAATGAGGCTCAGAAAGGTGATACGCCTCTTCAAGGTTCATAGCGAGAGTGTCAAAGATCAGGTAAGAGACTTGAGAGACTTGCTTGGCATTTATGTGGTGGGTGGGTCTCCACTCAGCTCAACATACATATTGAGAAGTGTTATTTCTGTTCGGGGTCCATGTACCCCAGCCACAGCACGATGTTCATCCGCAATGATTGTAAGGTGTTCAGATTCTATAAATCCAAGTGTCATAAAAACTTTAAAGAGAAGCATAATCTTCCTAAAGTCAGGTGACTAAAGCATTCCGGAAAGCAGCTGGTAAAGAGCTTTCAGTGGATAATTCATTTGAATTTCAAAAATATAGAAATGAATCTGTCAAATACCAGCAAGAACTGTGGAATAAAACTAATGATGCAATTAAGACAGTCAAGATCAAACAGAAACACCAAGCTAAATTTATAATGAATAAGTTGAAGAAAAATAAAGAACTACAGCAAGTTAAGGACATCAAAGAAGTCAAGCAAAACATTTATCTCATTCGGGCCCCTTTCGCATGCAAAGGAAAGCAGCTGGAAAACAAAATGGTACAGAAATTACAACAGGATGTGGACATGGAAGTTGTTTCTGAAAATCTTAACTGTCTATAAACATTTCTATGAGTATACTGGAAAATATTTAGAGACTTTGAACATCTAAATTATTGATTTTTTTTTTTTACATAAGGTGACTCAAATGAAAAGGTGATTAAAAATAAATCTTTTACATTGCTGTCTGCAAAACATCAGATATTATGGATGCTAGATTGCATCTCAATGTTTAAGCCTTCACTGATAGATGTACTTACGTAGATCATGAAAATTCTGTAAATACAGAAGTGAATTATGGACATAAAATGGTCATAGCATTTGGAGAATGGCACTAGGCAGATTTATGTAACTACTATTGACAAAAATTCATGGCAAGTGATATATAAAATTTTCTTTGCAGTATAAAAAAAGACTTGAGAAGCAATGGGACAGGTGGAAGTCATCTCCACCAGAGGAGTGTGACAATGAGGGGGGAGTGGAAATTGCCTCTGAAAAAACAAACTGGAAAATAAAGTATGTCACACTGTACTACCCAGAATCAAATGGATTGTCATAAACTTTCAGTGGGATGTTCTCACTAGGTTCATTCTGGAGCAAGAAACTTTTGTTCTAATAGTAACAAAATGTACACTCAAACTATGTATTATTTCACTTACTGAATTAGCAAAAAAACCAAAAACAATATAAATGCTGATAAATATGTAGAAACTGCTGATGACTTTTAGAGAACAATATAGCAATAAAATCAGGAGGAGCCTTGAAAATGCTTATGTCTTTTGAACAAGTTAATCCAAAGAAATGATCCAAAATATAAGGGAAACTGTGTGAATAAATGACTCATTGTAGTTCTAATAGTGAAAAAATGGGAAAACCCTATTATTCCATGATAGTAGTGTGAAATATCTACTCCATGTGAACTTTTTAAAAATTATCCTCATATATGCTTATTTTACTGGGGTATAGGTTACATGGGTGTATCTATTTGTCAAAAGTCATCTAGATAATACTTAAGTTCTGTTCATATCACTGTATACAAACAATATCTCAACTAAAAATGAAGACCACATACTGTATGATTCCATTTATATGAAACACTTTGAACAGGTAAACCTACAGAAACATAGAGAACATAAATTAGTGGTTCCCAGGAACTAGTGGAAGGGAAAAATAGGAATTAACTGCTAATGAATAGAGGGTTATGTATATTAAAGACGATAGAGGAAAAAAATGTAAAAAATACAGTAAACAGTGACAGTACTGTGTGTGCTGGAAGGAGAAGGATCAGGTGGCTGTGTCAGACCCTTTTGTGCCCCACTTCAGATTCTCTTGGCCTCACCTGACCCAGTCCAGACCAGCTGTGGAAACCAATACTGCACAGGTTCCTATTTGCTTCCTGCGGTGCATCACTGGGTGTGCCCGCCCCAGGCCTGCCCCATACTTTCAACTTCCCTCCCAAGACTTCTTGTTCAGGGCATTTGCATGCATCTCCTGGAAGCCCCAGGGGTTAGTGACCTGTGGGGAGAAACCTGGATCCGGGGGTATGAGGCGGATGGATAAAATGCTTCCCTTATTTTTTCCTAAAATGAATGGCACAGACACAGTATCTGTGCACACACATATGATGATTGTAAAGTCCCATGGACACAAAATTCCAGTGGACCCATGACGTGTGGGAGTTCAGAACTCAAAGCGAGTACAAGGCAAACTTGTTAAATCTGCAGAAGCACGAGTGCTAACAGCTCCAAGTGGCCATGTTTTCCAACCACGGGACCCTATCGTATGTTCCTCATGTTACTTACTCTGTACTAGCCAAACACGAATGCTGAAAATGTTTATGTAGAAGGAAAGGAAAAGATAGGGAAATTCATAATTCCTTTTCTCATCCAGACTTTTTTACTCATCAGTAAACTGAAGGTAGAGTACTGATAAAATGTGCACATATCAAAAAGTGAAATGAAGCTGGTTTTGTGCAGCGTTTCCTCTTTCTGGTTAGAAAAAACATATGCATGTATAAGCTATGAAATATAAATTGTGTAATTGTGGTGATTCTGCATATGAATTAAAGGCTCTTATATTTATCTTCAAAACTAACATTGTACAATATAAAGATAAATCGTAAATTTTTAATTTAAAACATTTTATTTACTTAAAGAGCAAATTAAAAAACACGACAATGCAAGAGAAAGACTGAGGAAGAAAAGGAAAAGATTTATATTTTAGGAGCTTAAATGGCACTCCCCCGGCCCCTCACTTTTTGAACAAGGGTCCTGCTAGACTGGATGCTTGGAGACAGGTGAGGAAGTTGGTGCACTGATCCAGGTGGGAGATAATAATGATGGAATCAGGTTATTGGCTATGGGGTAGAGAGGAGGGGATGGATTTGAGAGCTCTATTGATGGAGCAAATATTGAGTGGAGAGAGGTGCTAGCCAGCCAATGAGATGAAGGACGCAAAAGGTAGTAGAGCAAGATAAGGGTGTCATGTCTGCCTTTTCCATTTGCCATTGTTCTATAAGTCTAGCCAGGGCAGTAAGGCAAGAAAAACAAAACAAAACAAACAAACAAAAAAAACTGTCAGAATTTGAAAATAAGAAACAAAATTGTCATTTCTTACAGATGATATGGACTGTACACGTAGTTAATACAAAGAATTTATAAGCAAGTAAGAATTCATCAAGGCTGCTAAACAGATCAATCTACTAAAAGCAATTCTTTTCTATACTTCTGCCATAAATATCTGAAAATAAAAATTTTTAAAGATAAAATAACATAAAAAACACCCAGGAATAAATCTAACAAAATATATTCAAGACATTTATGGAGAAAAATATCAAACTTTATTGAAAGACATTAAATAGCTAAATAAATGGGGAAATATATATAATATATAAATACATATAAAATTTATCTATCAATATATACCATTAATGGTTGGAATACTCAATGACATAGAGATGTTAATTCTCCCCCCAAATAACTTATAGATTAATATGATTTCAGTAAAAATTCAAAAAAGCTTTTTTTTCCTAGAAGTTGATAAGGTGACTCCAAAATTATATAGATGTGCAAACGTCTAAGATAGCCTAGACACTCTTGAAGAAGAACAAGGTAAGGGAACTTCCCCTACCAGTTATCAAGATTTGTTATAAAGATTTAGTAATTTCAACAGTGTAGGGTTGGCATAGACCAATGAATCAAAATAAAGAGCGCAGAAACAATCCACGTATTTATGGACACTTAATCTATGACAGAGATAGCACTATAGGTCACTGGGGAAAGGATGCACTATTCATTAAATGGTGCTGGGACATCTGCTTATCCACATGGGAAAAAATGAAATAGACTTCCTACTTCATATCACATACATATTTTAATTATAAACCTTTGAGATGACAATATAGGAGAAATTCTTTATGACCTTGGGATATATAGGCTTTTTAAAACAAGACAAAACTCCCATTAACTCTAAGGGAAAAGACTGATAAATTTGACTACATTAAAACTAGAAATTTGTATTTATCGAAAAACAACATAGAAAGAGTGAAAAGACAAACCACAAACCTGGAGAAGATACTTGCAACACATATAATTAGCAAAGGAGTAGTAGCCAGAATATTTAAAGAATTCCTATTAATTGAAAAGAAAAAAACAAACCACCTATTTTTAAATGGGCAAAAACATAAATGGAACTTTTACAAAGAATCTTGGATAGATTATAACACATGAATAGGTGCTCAACCTCATTAGTAGTCAAAGAAATGCAAATTAAAATCACAATGAGATATCACTTAATACCTGCCAGACTGACAAAGAAAAAAATGATAATAGGAAGTGTTGGTAAGGGCATAGAACAAGAATCATCACTGTCCATGGGAAAATAGATGATGCAATCACTTTGAGAAAGTTTCCTATTACCTAGTTAGGTTGGACATAAGCATATCTGTTCAAGTAATTCAACTCCTAGATATCTGTATCTATACTACACAAACACAGAAAAATGTTAAAGCAGTATTCTTTGTAATAGTACAAACTGAAATAACCCAAAGTTCACCGATAATAAAATGAATAAGTGGATTATACAGAAATGAAAATAAATGAACCCAGCTATAGTATCCAAACAAATGACTCTGAAAAGCAATGCTGAAAGAGAAAAGCAAGTTGCAGAAGAATGTATACAGCATGATTTCATTTACAAAAAAGGCAAAAAATCGGCAAAACTAAACAACGTATTGTTTAGAGATGATCACATAGATAGTAATACCCATTAAGAAAAACAAAGGAACGATTAAGACAAAATTCACTGTAGCAGTAACTCCAGGTAGGGGGAAAGAGGCATGTGATTGAGAAGGGAAACGGGTGGCACCTGGGGTAAGGCAGTGTTTTATTCCATGAACACTTGGATCACCTGGATATATGTGGTCACAACAGTCACAAGTGTAGGTGACACGACCCAGTAAGATGGAGCAGAATAAGAGGAAAAATGAACATCAACCCTTGAAACCGCTAGAGGAAGAGGAAGTTGCTAAGGCCTGAGAAGGCACCCTGCCAACTCTGAGAGGAAGGTTAGGAAAATGGGAGGCAAGGGCACACTGGTGCGTGGGGATGCAGGCTGAGGCACATCTGTTGTATTCAGCCAGTACAGCATGGTACCATTTATATAAAGGTTTTAAACACGAAGATTTCTATTAAGTATTTAACGATTTATATATACGTAGTAAAAGTATGAAAATGCATACAAACTTACCTAAACTCAGGATAGTGGTTAGGTGGAGGAGGATGGAAGATCTGGGATGTACCAGGTACGTGACATATTTCAACTTTACTAATCATATGTGTGGTAGATATCATTCCGCTCATTTTACAGATGAGGAAATTGAGGCTCAGGGAAGTGAACTGGTTGGAATTTCAGTTCCACTCGGTTTTGACATCGGATTCACTGGTTGAACGAATGAAACACCAGCCTGGCTGTTTACTCTCAAGCCTCACCCCAGCTCCCTTCCTGACCCCCTGCAAAAAGTCCAAGGACCACGCAGGGTCAAACCTAACCTGGGTTCAGCAGCGATCGAAGTTCGCTCTGGTCCCGCCTTTGTGCGTCCGGCCCCGCCCCGACGGCTCAGCCCCAGAGGGACTCATGAATATGCAATTAAGAGGAAGGTATTTAAAGGCGCCAGCGACATGCGCAGGTCCCTTCCCCGCGCTGCCCGCCCCGCCCGCCCCGTTCCAGTTCTAGGGCCGGCCCCCTTCGCGGGTGTCCATCACTCCGTGCGGTAGCACCGCCAACATGTCGGACAAACTGCCTTACAAAGTCGGTGAGTTCCAGGACGTGCAGCAGGCCTCGTCGGCTCCGAGCCGGCTGGGGGCCTGTCTAGGCGGCGGACGTGGGGCCGACGCAGCGCGCTCGGGACCCCCTTGAATCGCTGGCTCGGCGCGACCCTGGCCGCGCGAGGCCGCATGGGGGTTGGAGTTCTCGCGCCGCTGGGAGAGGGTTGTCGGAGGCGGCGGCGGACTACAAATCCCGGCGAGCCCGGGTGCAGCGGCGCGGACTGTGGGGCAGCCAAGTAGTGGCGTGTTCTGTACTGAACCGTTGGAGCGGGCGGGTTGCGCGCACCTGGCAGCGGCCTGGGATCGCGGGCACCTCCCGGGACCTACACTAGAGGATCCATATTTTACCTCTTGAGCCTAGACCAGCCCCCTGGTCCCTGGGTGGTCCCAGACAAATGCCCATCCCTCTCTGGGCCTCCTACTGGGAAAGAGAGGGCACGGAAGCCCCAAAGGGCTTGTGAGGAGACTCCTGGAGAGCTAGCCGGAGGTCAACACAAGTCCGCTAGGGATTTGAGGCTCGTTACGCATCCTCTGGGGTCTCCCACCTGGCCAACAGGGATAGTCGTGCAGAGAATCTCGAAGAATATTTGGAATGATTAGAAGAAAATCTTTCGTGCTGTCCCATGGATTGAAGCTGTTATATAGTTTATGTATATTGGGCATTTACGGTGGGATAGGCACCACCTTCTACCTTAATTCTAGATTAATTCATTTTATTTTCGCGGCTCTTTAGGGTACAGAATATTACTTCTTCATTTTACAGTGGGTATACTGAGACACAGGAAATAAAGGTAACTTGCCTCTGATATTACAGCTGGGAGGTGGTGGAGCAGGATATGAACCAGACCCTGTAGGCCTCTGAGCACACTTTTTCACTACTGTACATAAGTGAAGCCACTTGGAACAACTCTAATGAACTTTCAGCAAAAATAAATTCAATTTAGCTAGCAGTTTTTAAAGAAAAATCAAGACACCATTAAACCCGGGGACACTTGTGTATCTGGTGATTTGCATGTGTTTATAGACGACTATTCAGAGGTGGATTTTATCCCATTATATTATACAGAGGAAGAAGCTGAGGTTCTAATAGGAATTGAAGAGATTCTGTAGAAACAGTTGATGTTTGAAGAACAAGGGTTTGAAATACACGGGTTCACTTACATGTGGGCGGGCACCTCCCCGGACCTACACTAAAGGATCCATATTTTACCTCTTGAGCCTAGACCAGCCCCCTGGTCCCTGGGTGGTCCCGGACAAATGCCCATCCCTCTCTGGGCCTCCTACTGGGAAAGAGAGGGCACATGTGGCTTTTTTTCAAAAAAATATACTGTCAGCCCTTCGTGTCCCTGGGTTTCACATCCGTGGTATTTTCTGTCTCTGGTTGGTTTAAGCCCAGTGCAGAGGGCTGACTGTATGCATTGTTCTATGCCATTTTATATGAACGACTTGAACATCCAGGAATTTTGGTATCCGTGAGGAGGGTGGTGTCCTGAACCAGTAGTCACCACAGATACTGAAGGATGACTGAAGTTTGAGGGGATTCAGTAGTTATATGCAGATTTTTTACTGCATGGGGGTTATTGCCCCTAACCTCTGTGTTCAAGGGTCAACTGTGGTAATTTAACGATAGTAGCTTATGATGTAGTGGCCAGCGTAGACTGTTGTCCTTGTTTTGTGGGTGATGAAACTGAAGCCCAGAAAGGTTTAAGTCCAGGTCACATAAGCGCAGAGGTGGAATAGAGGTTTGTCATACTGTGGAGAGATTGGTGGGTTAGGTTTGAGGGTATTAGGTTGTGTGGGAGGCGATAAGGCCGCACTTGGAAGTAGGGGAGCTTGGCTGGGTAGGGTTAGAGGGAGGAAGTCCCCATCCAGGAGGGTGTGCATTGCCAGACCTTGCCCATATGTCATCTTTCATCCTCAGGACTCATAGCAAGATTAGGGATGATTATTTCCACTTTACAAATGAAGAAACTGAGGCCCAGAAAGGGTCTTGACATTCTTCTTGGCTTGTCCTGGCACAGGTATTCCTGCAACTTCTTCAAGTCCTGAGCTCCCATGGGACCAAAAGCCCCAGAGCTTAGAGCTCCATTCCCTCCTATGCCCTTGGAGTTGAGGGACCCACAGAAAGCTCTAGGGCCGGCGTAGCTGTTAAGAGGACGGTAGAGTTCTTCTAAGCTAGAATGACAGGTGATAGTGGAAGGGGTGGAGCTTAGCAGGATAGGACAGAACCCATTGTCCATTACTGCTGTGCCGCTCTCAGGAACCTAGGGAAGGCTTCTGGCTCTAGCCCTCCTGACCACCAGTCCCACCTCTGCCATTGACTGACTGTGGAACCTGGGGCAAACCTTTCTCTGGGCCTTTTCCACATTGCTAAATGCTAGGAGTTTGACTAGGTTCGGACTTGTTTCTTTTTGCCACTCCTGTTCTGAGTCAGCCCCTTTCATGTACTTTCTCTCATTCGGTCCTCACAACAGATATGATTAGTAAACATTTGCTGACTCTGTCAGGGCCTGCTGGGCAATGGACACGCAAAGGATGAGGTGGGACAGATATGCATACAGATAATGTGGTATCGTCTCCATTTTGTAACTGAGGAGATTTGCCCACTTCTGCATGTCCACAGCCACCATCTCAGTTCTGTTCACCCTCCTCACAGGTCTCCCTGGGTATCCTCCACGGGAACATGCAGCAACCAAAGGGGACTTTTCAAAAGACAAACTGGTCATGATACTCCCCTTAACATTCTGTAGGCTTCCCACACTGAGAAAAAATCTTGATTTATCTTACGCCCTCTACTAGAATCACCCTAGTACACTCTGTCTTCCAGTAGGAATATACCAAGTTCTTATCTGTTTCCAGGTTTTTGTTGAGTACCTACTTTTGTATGATTGTTTGCCAGCTCTGTTTCAAGTGCTTGGGGAGGAGACATCCAGGCTAAGAGAACTGCTTGTGTAGAAGCCCTGAGGTGGGAATGAGTTTACTCAAGACTGTAAGGACAGACAGTAAGGAGGTCTATATGATTGAGCAGCAAGTAAAGGGGAGAAGAGGGTGGAGAGGTTGGGGGGAGAAGGGTGGGCAGTCATGGGGGTTAGGATTGATTTTATTCGTGGGTAAGGGGAAGTCTTTGGAGGTTTGTTTTTTACTTTAGCAGAAGAGCGGAGGTGAGAGAACTTAACTTTTAAATAACTTCTTCCTCTGACTTCTATGAGGAAATAATATGTGGAAGCTGAGTGACCAGTGATGAGGCTGCTTCAGTGATCCAAGGTGGTGAAATGTGGTTGGATTATTTATATATTTGGGATTTGGAACCAACAATATGCTGACGGGGATTGGAAGGGGATGAAAGGGGAAACGAGGAATCAAAGTTTGGGGCTGGAGCAGCTAGTCAAATGGGATTTCCTAAAATGGGAAGGCTGGAGGAGTAACAAATTTGGGGGGAAGGTAGGGAGTCATGGGAGTTCAGATTGGACATAATAGATTCAATTGTGCATCCAAGAAGAGGTGCTGAGTAGGCAATTGGATTATGAGTCTCATGTTCAGGGGAGAAATTGGCCTGGAGATAAATATGTGGGAATTATTGTCTTAGAGAAGGTATTAAAAGGAAAAGGGAGATGATGGAGCCCTGAGGGCTTCCAAACATGAGTCAGTTACAGGAAGAGGAGCCAGGAGGGTAGGAGGAAAACCACAGGACAGGCATAGAAGCCAAGCAAAGAAAGGATTTGAGCAGAAGGGAGTAATTAGTGGGATCGGTGCTGCAGGGAGAAATATGAACACAGATAATTGACTGTTAGATGTGGGGATCAGGCTGGCCTTTGGAGACTTTGAGAAGAGAGCTGTTTCAGTGGATTAGCGAAGTCCTCAAAAAGGTGAGAGGATATGGGATCAGGCGCCACAGAACAGAGACAATGAATGCCTTGTCTGTAGCTATAAATGAGGAGGACTAGTGGATTCTATGGAGAAAAAGTGGCATAGTTCTGAATAGTCAATGAATTGTGAAGTGGACACTTGATGAGGAAAGATGTTAGAGGTTTGGAGAGAGTAAAAAAGGTGAATCAACATGTAATAGGATTGCTGGACTGTTCCTTGAGATTTATGTCTTAAAAAATGAGACCTCTTGGTACAGTTGTGATTTTCCTCCTGCTGGGCTCAGTGGCTTGAGTGCAGTGGATGGCTGGGTTTAACCAGGGGAGAAATTTTGCCAAGGAGTTCTCAGGGAGACAGAAGAGCAGAAGGAACAGGGGAATCTTAAACTGTGGAAGGAAGAAGTTGAGAACACAAAGTGGATGTGAGGGATAGTGAAAATTGATAGGATTAAGGCTGGGCCGCAGCCTTATTGGAGTTGGGGCTCTAGTGGGAGAGGATTGGAAAGATGGGACATGACCAGAATTGGTTGCTTGAGAGTACATCATTGGTGATGGCTTGCCAAGGTGAATGGGGCAAGGTAAGGGACTCCTAGTGGGGAGGGTGTGTGTGTTGAGGCAGTGTAGGAGTAGTCTCTCCCATGGGGGAGGAATATTTCATCTCTGAATTGTACAGTAGGAAGCAGACTGACTTAGTCAGTTTTATTATTTGTTGTTATTAAATTCTCTGCCCATCCACTATCCCCTGGGGTGATTGGCAGGATCTAAGCTTCCCTAAAGATAAAAATCACCAGGGGTCCCAGGCTCCATTCTAGACCTATTGAATCTGATTATCCAGGGGAGATTTATAAGCATGCCAGATGACTCTTATCTGGGAAGTATGAAAACACTGACCAAGGGATTGACTTTGGGATTGGCTAGTGTAGCATGGGGGCAGGGAGGGTGAGATTATTAGAAGAGTATTGAGATAGTGAGAGAGCTCATAATAGTATCCTTTCTTCCTGCTTAAGAATTTGGACAAATTTGAGACATTTGAGGTGGCAGAGTCCAAAATATAACTTCATTACTAATAACTTTGAAGCCAGAAGATGTAGATTAATGTCGAAGTCGAATGATCCTAACTGAACCCCCAAATTAAGCAGTTACCCATCAGTTACAGACAAGATGGATAGGCCTCTATATGGAAAAACATGCTTCCTATAGGCAGGCTGGCTGCTGCTTGCTTGCAAAAGAAGGGAGAGCCGAACTGAAAATACCCAGTTTATTCCTCCCAAGTTTACTAATCGGACAAGTCACTCCACTTCCTCTGGGGTAGAGAGGCCAAGAGTATTAAATACACAGATGAGTTTCTTCTATGTGGAAAGAAACATCAGGAATAAAGAAGCATTTTTGCATTTTTAAGATCAAGGAATTGTGTCCAAGTTGTTAGATACTATCATTTGAGTGTTAAAGTCACCAAGAGTGATGACTTGGAAGATGGAGAGCCAGGAGCTAAAATCTTTAGGGAATGAAGAGGTTGAGAGGTGGCAGCAGAAGGGGTAGTGGGGTGTATATACAGGCTGATAGCTGTTTTTTAAGGGGGCATTTACCTGTGTTGTAATTTTCTTTTTTTTCCCCCCTCTTTAATTTCCTCCCCACCTCCCCGCCACTTCCACCCCTTACTTAAGGGATGTTATCATTTCTCTTAAGAACTGGATCTCTGAAGGCGCGGCATCTCCTCTCACAGGCTGGTGGTGCACACCCGGGGTTTTGGGGGGCCTGGTGCACTCAGGGTGCCTGGCACACCCAGGGTATGGTCCGTGGCTCTACCTGGGGCGCGAACTCAGGACCTGCGTGTAAAGCAAACGTGCTAACCACTACACTATGGAGCCACCCCCGTGTTGTAATTTACGTGTACCTGTGTGATTCTTTGATTAAATGTGTTCTCCCACAAGGCTCTAAGCTTTAGTTAGGCAGGAACCATGTTTTTCTTTGTGATTGCCCCAGTTCCACAAATCTTTGTTGAATGAGTGATAAAATGCAGTGACGAAATTGCTCAAACTTAGTGTTTCGAGTCCACATTGGATGAATAAGGAGTGGTGATGCTTCCTGATTGGTGGGATGAGGCCACTCAGGGAACTCCCATCCTTCCTGCCCCTGCAGCTGACATCAGCCTGGCCTCTTGGGGACGCAAGGCCCTGGATATCGCGGAGAATGAGATGCCGGGCCTGATGCGTATGCGGGAGATGTACTCGGCCTCCAAGCCACTGAAGGGCGCACGCATCGCTGGCTGCCTGCACATGACTGTTGAGACGGCTGTCCTCATTGAGACCTTGGTCGCCCTGGGTGCTGAGGTGAGACCTGCAGCTGTTCCGTATAGGGCAGGGAAATTCAATGTGGTGCCCTCTGAGGCCCAGCTGGGGCCCCAGCTTTGTCACAGTGCCATTACTCTTTGTACATATTTTCTTTCTGATGGGAAGATAGCGTCTAACAGCCCTCAATTCACATCCTTTGACTGAGGAGCTCTGGTAGGAAAAGCTCAGCCCAGTGTCCTGCTGACTTATTGAAGGACTGGCTTTTTTTGGCCCTTCCAGGGTCCTGTGCCCGCCTTAGGTCAATCATGGCTGCTAGAAGGAGAGCGTGAGTTCAGCCTGGGTCTTGTGTACCAGTGATTGGCAGCTTTTCTAACCTCTCTGGGAGTCTCGAAGCAAGATGATTTCCTAAGAGCGCAGGACAGAGCACCCAAAACCAAGAAAGTAACTAGGGCTCAGTCCTTGGACCTCTTCTTTCTTTTCAACATTCACACTCTTGGTGATATGATATTATGGTTTTAAATACTCTCTATATGGTGATGACTCCCAGATATATGTACTAACCTAGACTTCTCTGCAGATCTCCAGACTTGTATATCCAGCAGCTGATGTGTCATTTCCACTTGGAAATCTAATAGACATATCAGCCTCAACAGGTCCAAACAAACTCATGATTTCTTATCCCCTAGTCTTCCCCACATGAGCAAAACTCCAGTCTTCCAGGTTCTCTCAGTTCAAGAACCTGGGATCATCCCTGACTCTTCCTTCTCATTCCAACAAGGAACTCTGCAGCAAATCCTGTCAGCCCAGCCTTCAAAATATACTCATCACCTCTGTTGCTGTTGAATTTCTTATCTGAACTCTTAACAATGGCTTCTTCACTTGTCTCCTCACTTCCTTGTGGAAGCTTTTCTCTTCCACACAGCACCAGAGTGATGTTTTAAAACATAAGTTGGGTCCTGTTACCGTTGTTCTGGCTCCCAGTCACTCACCAGGGAGCCCAGCCTATAGTCTAAGCCTATGGGGCCTAGATCCCAAGCCTCTCACGCTTAGCTCCACAGCTTTTCCTTACCCTTGTCCAGTGACCTTGGTGCTTCTGAGCCATGTGTGACCGCAGCCCTCTCTTGCTGGCTTTTCCAGGTGCAGTGGTCAAGCTGCAACATCTTCTCCACTCAAGACCATGCAGCAGCTGCCATTGCCAAGGCTGGCATTCCAGGTTGGTCTTGCTTACTGCTTGGGAATGTGGAATGCATTTAAGGGGCTCTGCTTCTCCCTGTTGGCTTCACTGACTCCTATTCTACAGTGACAGGCTTCCCAGCAGCAGGGGAGGGGCATCGTGGCCACATAGTCCAAGCCTAGTGACTTATAGGAAAGAGCCGTTTTGTCCCACTGTCATCTGAAATCCTATAGGAGGTGCTTATTGTCCCAGCTCAAGTCATGTGATCAGAAAGGGTGGGATCTTACGATTGGGAACCACAGGGTGTAGAAGAGGGGGGAAGTTGCTTAAAGAAAGGATAGGGGTCTGTTTCCAAAAGAATTGGGGAGGGATGCTGAGCCTAGAGGTCTGTTCCCTAGGGTCTGATGGTCTCGGGGGCTGGGGAAGGACCAGCACTAAAGGAAAAGGACTTTCATAAGCTGGAGAAACTGGCACATGTCTGCCTGGAGAGGGGAGTGGTTAGCTCTGATGGTGATTAAGTAGGACATTCATGAGTCCTAACCAGGTGGAGGGGAAAGGGTCAGGAGGACCCCTCTAGAGACTGACCAGGCTGGATAGACATGTCTCTCACTTCTTAGCCTTAGTTGGGCTTCACGATCCTTTTCTGAGAAAGGCATTGTTTTCAAGACCATTATCTGCCTGAGTTAGGGGGAGGGGCAGCGTGCCCTGCTTGGTGGATGTCCTTTGCTTACAGGAGGTTCATGAGAACCCCACACATATGTCCCAGTAATACCCTATGATGGAGGAGCCTGGACTGGCAGTAATGTCTGGCACTAAGAAAGTGCTCTGTATATAGTAGCTGCTTTTAGTAGTTTTTTGGCCAGATTTTTCCTGAGATCACCCATCACAGAGACTGCTGGGCCCTCATGTCCTTTCAGTGCAGAACCAACCTTGGATCTTGCTTTGTGGGTCCACCTGGATGTGGCTCTTTGCCCCTGCGGCAGTAGGTATTATGGGTGGGAGCCTGGTCACTATGGGTCGATGCCTAGTCCTTAGGGCCCCGACAGAGGGAGTGGAAAAGTAATTATTTTCATTTACCTACATCTGGGTGATTCTATGTGGCCTCTGTCTCATTTAATCCATACTATTGTGAGCCCTAATTACAGATGAGGAAACAGGCTCAGAAAGGTGAAGTGATTTGCCCAGTCACAGCTGGCAAGTGCAGAGCCAGGACTTGAACTCAGATCTCCCTGGTTCCAGGTTGTGTTCTTATCACTGCTGAGTCCTTAGAGGTGCTAGAGGTGACTGGGGATGGGAATTAGGAGGGAGGTAGAATTTGGCTCTGCCTAGGTACTTCCTAAAGCAGGTGCCAGTGGGGAGGGCAGGCCCTGATGTGCCGCTCACCCTTCAGTGTATGCCTGGAAGGGTGAAACAGATGAGGAATACCTGTGGTGCATTGAGCAGACACTGTACTTCAAGGACGGGCCCCTCAACATGATTCTGGACGATGGCGGTGACCTCACCAACCTCATCCACACCAAGTACCCAAAGCTCCTGTCGGGTGAGTAAGGCAGGTGGATGGGCTGGGTGATGGAGGTCTAGAAGGGGCCTGCTTATCCAGGTGAAAGCAGTAGGCCTGGCAGGATTCCCAACACCTTAAGTAGCAGATTCTGAGGACAGCAGGCTTCTGCAAGTATTCTGGGGTCTGGCTTCCTGACTTTTGATTGTGTGGGGCTTGTGTGGCTGGGGGAGGCCTTGCTGAGATGACAGTCCAAGAGCAAGCATAAGCCAGGGCTGGGAATGAGTTAGCTTTGTTAAAAGCAGGGCAGAAAGGAAAGCTGGGGAAAGAGAGGGGCAGTGAGTGCAAAGGCCCTAAGGCGGGAAAGGATGTCTCTTTAGGAAATGGAAAGGAAGCTAACATGGCAGCTTCTTTCACTGGAAGAGTATTACAGAATGGGGCTGGAGCTTTATTAAAGGCCAGATGTGTGAGGACTTAATAGGCCAAGAGAAAAGAATTTGACTTGATCTTGAGAGCAAAGGGAAGTAATTGGAGAGTTTTAAAAAGATTTCTCTGAAAACATACGTGTTAAAAATGCCTGCTGTGTGGAGGGTGGATTGTGGCTGGGAGGTCAGGCAAGAGATGATGGTGGCAGGGACAGGGGTGATGCCAGTGGGAATGGAGAGTTCGGGCGTGCTTGGGAAGTAGAATCACTAGGCCTGGTAATAGTGGTGACTCCTCCCTCATGCTAGCCTGTTTGGTTGAGTGGACTGTGGTATCAGTCATAGAGTTGAGAACCCAGAAAGAGGAGTGGCTTTAGGGGGCAAGGATGAATTTGAGTGAGTTCAGATGTAGGCTCATCCCAGACCCCTGCCCCTGCCTGGGCAGCTCCTTCCTGGCCTGAGGCTCATCCCTTTCCCTCTTGTTCAGGCATCCGAGGCATCTCCGAGGAGACCACAACAGGGGTCCACAACCTATATAAGATGATGGCCAATGGGATCCTGAAGGTTCCTGCCATCAATGTCAATGACTCTGTCACCAAGGTGAGCCCATTGTACAGTAACGCTCCAGCTGTTGGCTCCTGGGGCAGCTCAGGAGTAGGGCCTTGAAAAAAGGCCCCAGAGAGGGTCAGAGGCTAGTGACTTGAAGCCCTCATTTGAATGGGGGAAGGAGGATATATACTAAGGGTAATGAGTGTGTTAAAGAGGGAAAGAACAACACAGCCTCAGAGCTGGGCATGAAGAGCTTTAAAGTGAAGCAGATTCTTTGACTGGGCAGTCTATCCTAGTAATTGATCCTTAAGAAGCCTGGACTGGCAGAGAAAGGCTAGGAAGAAGGTCTTGGGGCTGATCAGGGCAAGAGGCACATGAGGACGTTAGCTGGTGGGGAGAAGTCACAGGAGGTGATAAGCTCAAGGCCCACCAGGCCGAGTTGCTGAGAGTGGGTCTGAGGCCATAGGGCCTTGCCTGCCCCCAACATCCCCTTGTCCCCTCTTCTTTCAGAGCAAGTTTGACAACCTCTATGGCTGCCGGGAGTCCCTCATAGATGGCATCAAGCGGGCCACAGATGTGATGATTGCGGGCAAAGTGGCAGTAGTAGCAGGCTATGGTGATGTGGGCAAGGGCTGTGCCCAAGCCCTGAGGGGTTTTGGGGCCCGAGTCATCATCACCGAGATTGACCCCATCAACGCACTGCAGGCTGCCATGGAGGGTACGAGAGGGTGAGGGTTGGCTGTTAGCCACTGGGTCTAGAGGAGAGGCAAGGCCACCCTGGGTGACCCACAGCCACTGTCTCTGCACAGGCTATGAGGTGACTACCATGGATGAGGCCTGTCAGGAGGGCAACATCTTTGTCACCACCACAGGCTGTATCGACATCATCCTTGGCCGGTAGGTGCCAAGTGGGGAGTCCTGGGGAGCAAAGGAAGGGGCAGGCTTGGGGCTGCTCTTTGTCTCTGATGACCTCTCATGGGTTTGGGCTCCCCATAGGCACTTTGAGCAGATGAAAGATGATGCCATCGTGTGTAACATTGGACACTTTGACGTAGAGGTTGATGTCAAGTGGTTGAATGAGAACGCTGTGGAGAAGGTGAACATCAAGCCCCAGGTGAGATGCCCCAGCCCTACCAGCAGGGTGAGCAGAGAGAGATCTGAAGGGGACATTGGGCTTGCTAACCAATGGAGGGCCAGAGGAGGAGGCTCTGGCAACCTGGGCAGCAGGATGGGGAAGAAGAAGGCCTGGTTTCAGGGCCACTTAAATCAGAATCTTGGAGTGAGCCCAAGCGTTTTAAAGGTCCCAAGATTCTGATGTGCAGCCAAGCTTGAGCGCCACTGCATTTAATTAACTTTTACTAAGCATGATGATCGAGAACATGGGATCTGTCCTCAGACTATCCAGGGTCAGATTGCAGCCACTTTTTAGTGTGTGGCTCTGGACAAATGACTTAACCCTTTAAACTTCAGTTTCTTTATCTGTGAAATGGAGTTAATAGTACTACTTAAATCATAGGGTTGTTATTAGTTATATGTCATATATATATAGTTATATATATGTAATTTCGTATATATGCTTAACCTAGAGTATATGGCAATAATAATAATAATAATAAGTAACAACATTAGCTAATACTTACTGAGTACTTAGTTTGTGCCAAGCCATGTGTCAAGTGCTTTATATGTTTCAGCTCATTAAATTCTCATAGCACATCTGTGAGCTCTGCAGCTCAGAGTTGCTTGGTAAATATTGACTATTGTTATTAATCATTTGTGCCAGGCCCTGTGATGGAGGTTTTCTAGGGCAATGCAGGCTCTTCACAGGTACTGTTAGAGGCAGGAAGGACTGCTGAACATGAGGGGAGGTACAGTGAGGCAGAGGTGGACATTGGGAGCATTGCCCCACCAGCCCTCACTGTTGTTCTGCCCCCCTGCAGGTGGACCGCTACTGGCTGAAGAATGGGCGCCGCATCATCCTGCTGGCTGAGGGCCGGCTAGTCAACCTAGGCTGCGCAATGGGCCACCCTAGCTTTGTGATGAGCAACTCCTTCACCAACCAGGTGCTGGCGCAGATTGAACTGTGGACCCATCCAGACAAATACCCCATTGGGGTCCACTTCCTGCCCAAGAAGGTGAATTCCCACCTCTACCCCAGGCCATGTGTCCAACGTATGGCTCACTACACAGGGCTTGCCAGAGTTCATAAAGTACTCACCTCTCTCCTGTCTTAGAGGTCCTCCCAGGGTCTTCCACAGGGCAGAAATCATCCTCTTCATTTAATAGATGAGGAAAGTCAGGCCCAAAGTAGGAGATGGCAGGGTGGCAGGATCCCAGAGTGGCAGGGCTGGGTGGTGAGAACAGCATGGGCTTTGTCGTGAGACACACCCAGGTTTGAGTCTCACCCTACCACTCAGAGGCTGTGTAACTGGGGCAAGTTACTTAACTTCTCTGTGCCTCCATTTCCTCATCTATAACATAAAGGTAATAGTGCCTCCTTTAAGGTTCGTGAGGATTTCCTTTGAGCAGAGGTCACAAACCCACATGCCCACAGGGATTGGGCAGGTAAATGAGTAGACTGGACTGAGTGGAAACTGACCGAAGAGCACATGCCCTAGTTGAAGGAATTGGCTACCTGTCATCAACCTGGAACCTAGAGCTCTTGACATTTCAAGAGAAGCCAGATATCAAGATCTTTGTATGAAATATTCAATTTTTAAATATAGGCAACTTGTAATTTTAAATAATAACCAGGTGGGTCAACTTGGACGTGGCTTTGCCACTTAACCTGTTTGGGCCTCAGTTTCCCTATCAGCCAAATGGTAAGAGTAGCTTTTGCTCTTATACCATTTGGCTACTGGAAAGGTTATGATGGAGTCTCCTTAATCACTCCTCCCACGCCTTGAAAGGCTGGTTCTGCCAACTAAAATAGGAAGAGGCTCCAGTGTCCTCTCAAGGCCGGCCAACTCTGTTCCCCCTAGTCTGCCTTGGGCACTGTCTTGCTGGACCAGATGTTTCACTCATCAGGGCCTCAAGGGTTATCCTGTTCTGTACAGCCTGCCGGGTCCCTCGCCTTATTGTGGAGTTTTAAAAGTCTCATTTGACCTCTATCTGATCCCAATTAGAGGAAATATGGCTATGAATATGGTGAGAATTGGGTAGGCCTTTGAAATGAGGCCAGAGTTGGAAGTAAAAATGCAAAGATCTCATCTCCCACCCCAGCACCTGGCCCCATCCTTACGTCCTTCCTTATCACTGCCAAAACATAGATTAGGGACAGGACATCGTTGACTTCATGCCTCACGTGCCATGTGTGGGTAAGGGATTAGATACCTTGGTTAACAAGGCCAGAGAGAGTAGCCACTGTTTATTAAGGCATCTACTTGTACTGAATGTCACTGATCTTTGTAAAAGCCAGGAGAGATCCATCTTACAAATGAGGAAACTAAGGTTCAGAGATTGACTTGCTCCCACAACTGTCAATTATTGGGCCAAGCGTAGAACCTAGCTGTCTGTCCAAGTTGTTAACCATTATTACACACTGCCTTCTAGATGTGGGTTCAGGGAGAAGGAAGAAGTAGGTTCAGGGCTAGGCCAGGGCAAATGAAGGAAGGATTCAATAGGTGCTCTGGGAGTTGGAGAACTTCATTCTGCTTCCAGAACTGACATGGACTTGGGCTAGGCTCTGCTCACGCTTTTGCCTGTCTCTCTCCAGTTTCTTCACTGGTTAAACGGAATAAACCCTGCCCTCCTTAGGGGTATTTGTGAGGCTCTAATGAGACAATGGATGTGAAACCACTTGGGAGTGTAAAGCTCTCTGGGCTTGGGTAAAGAGAGGCCCCACATAGAGCTACCAGCTGAGAAAATGAGACCCCTCCCCCCACTCAGAGTTGACCCTTCTCTAAGTGTAACCACTTACCTTTGTTTTCAGGTCCCTTTTATACATTTCAGACTGGTCAGATTTAGAAATTGGCCTTATTTAATCTCAGCCTCTGTTCTTGGTTTCTGTTTTCTCTCTTCAAAGTTGCCTTGGAGGCCATAAGTTGGGATGCTTGAGACAAGTTTTGGGGCTTTGGAACCAGATGAACCTGAGTTCAAATCCTAGCTATGTCAATAACTAGCTGTATGACCTTGGGCAAGTCATTTCATCTTTCTGAGCCGTGATTTCTACATTTGTAAAAGGAGGATGGCAAGTTTTTATTAGTCAAGGATCCTTTTGGTAGCAAGTGGTGGAAACTTGGTTTAAACTGGTGTATTATCTGTTGCTATATAACAGTTTAACTCCAAAACTTACTGGCTTAAAATGATAAACATTTATTATTTCAGTTTTTGTGGGTCAGGAATTTGAGGGCCCCTTAGCAAGGAGGTCCTTCATTAGGTTGCATTCAAGATGTCAGCCAGGGCTGCAGTCATCTGAAGGCTAGACTGAGGCTGGAAGATACACTTCTCATCACTGTTGGCAAGAGGTCTGTTCCTTCTTGCCACATGGGTATCTCCATAGGCTACTTAATCGTCCTCATGAGATGGCAACTGGCCTTTCCCCAGAGTGAGTGATCCAGCGGGGAGAGCAAAGGAGGTAGTTACAGTGTCTTTTAGGATCTACTCTTTAAGTCACACACCATCACTTCTGCTTTATTCTGTTCATTAGAAGTGAATCACTCAAGGGGTGAGGAATTAGGCTTCACTTCTTGAAGGAAGGAATATTATGAATTTTTAGACAAAGAATTTAAGGACAAATTAAAACAACCATAACCAGTTTAATCTAAAAAGGAACTCTATTGGCTATATAATTGGGAGAGTCTAAGATTCAGACAATGGATCCAAGGATTCAGTTATTAGAGCTGTCTTCCTCTGTCTCTTGGCTCTTTTTTTCCTCTACATTCACTTATCAAACAGACTTGCCACTAGTAAGCTGAGACTGATACCCTCCTTGTTTATGAATCCCAGTGGAATTGGAGAGACCCTGTCTCGGAAAATATGTCATGTCCACAGATAAATTCCAGAGAATCATTTTGGTTAGCTACTTGGGTTAGTGGAGGGTGAGAAAGAAGATGTAACTGATGGTCCCCGCAGGGCTACTTGGAGGGGAGGATGTAGCATTGTTTCCTCTTGAGGAAGGGGAGCTGGGCAGTCAAAAACAGCTTATCCACTGAGGGGATATGCATAGAATGAAATAACATGCATAACACGTATGGCAGATACCCCAAAGGAACAATTCTTGGCTCTGTTGGGAGCTGGATGCAGGTAAGGAGTCCTAGAGGATGGCACTGATTCCAGTTCTTCCTGTGTTTCTCCCCAGCTGGATGAAGCAGTAGCTGAAGCCCACCTGGGTAAGCTGAACGTGAAGCTGACCAAACTGACTGAGAAGCAGGCCCAGTACTTGGGTATGTCCCGTGATGGCCCCTTCAAGCCAGATCACTACCGCTACTGAGAACCAGGCCTGCTGCCCTTTTTGCCTTTCAGCTGCTGTCTTTGTCCAGGTCCTACCTCTCCCCTAAGAGCAAATGGCGCCAACTTTGAGAATGGTTTGTTAATGTCCCCCATTGACTTCCTGGGGCCGGTTACTCAGTCTTTGGTCCCTGCTGCATCCCTCATACTGTTCCAAGTGTGGCAGGGTGAATTGAGAAGTCCCCTCCTCAAGCCTGGTCACAGTGCAGGTACATGGGAGATACCCACAGGGAACCATGAGCTCAGGGGTTTTGGAATTGCTCAGTCAGTCCTTTAGGCTAGAAGTTGGCAGTAGTGGTCACAAAGGCCATGCACTTTCCCATCTAGGCTCTAACCTTGCCTGTGGATATTAAACCCATGTTCTTGGTTTGCAGGTTCACTGGTTCCTCAGCCCATGACAGATAAGAAGGAGCTGTATCAATGGGCAGGGACGAACTGTTGGAGTTTGAATGCTCCTGAGAGCCTGGCTTTAGTGCTGGGCATTCTCTTAAACCTCAGAACAATGAGGTTGGTACTTTCGGTCCCTATTTTACAGGGGTTATAGAATATACTGTTATTAAGGGACAGCCAAGGAAGGACAAGAGAAGTGACAGCTGGAGGTTGAGAGAGGCCAAAGAATCTTAAAAGCAGACATAGCTCTGCTACCGCTTTGTAACATGATGGTTCCTATGACAACCCCGGAACAAAAAAATTAATTTGGTTTAAAATGTTTATATAATGTTTATAATGTTAAAAAAGAGAAGGAAAGTAGATAAATAAATAAAAATTTTGGTGCCTAAAAGAATTTCGAGCTTTTATTATATAATCTACTGCCAACAGTGTACGGCATGAACAAGGAGTAATAGACAAGGGGTTGTCCACAGTGTGAGGTGATAAGGACTGCAGGCAAATCCTTGGGCTTGGAAGGACGGGTAAAGTGAAGAGAACTCTTATCTCTTCAGGTGCATCTCTTGTAAATAGTTTGTTGTCGTTGTTTTAACCCAATCTAAGATGGTCGTTTAATAGGTAAATTTAACCCTTTTATATTTATTGTAATCCCTGCTCATATTTATTCCCTCTATTTTTTTGTTTCTTTTTCTCCCCATTGCCACGTTGGATTGATCCAATGCTCCTTGGGGAACTATTTCTTGAACATTGAACACCTCCTGGGTGTGAGGGGCTTTGTAGTTGATTTTCTTTATTCACACAAGTTTAGTAATATTATCCTAATTTTATAGATGAGAATAGAGACTCAGAGAGGTTAAGTGTTTTTCCTAAAGTCACACAGTTTATAAGAGGCCTCATCATGAATCAAATCACAGAAAGCTGAGTGGGAAGTTGGCCTCCCTCCATTTGCCTAAACGGTCATTTACTAAATCTCTGTTCTACTTTTGGAAACCAAAGCAAAATGAGAACTCTCCTGGGAACTGTAACTGGAAACTATTCTAAGTGTTATCCAATGGATGGAAGGCATAATGGGGATTCTGGGATGTTTGAGACCTGACCTCAGCCTGTTGGGATCTCAAGCTCAAAGAAGAAGGCAGACACACAAACAGCTTTGCCACCTCCTGGCACTTCCCTTTCTCTGCCCAGCTTTAGAGTTCGGTGCCTGGCAGCAGTAGGAGAAAGGCATTGAGGAAGAGTGGTGCTCGAAATGGATTTTGAAATAACCAAAGATTTTTAACGGAAGGAATTGAAGGCAAGGGCATTCCAGGCAGCGGAACAGCTTAAGCAAGAGCGAATGAGGGAGCAGTGGGGTGGGGAAGAGTTGTTTGGCTGGAGCGTAAGGGGAGTTATGAGATACAGGGCTAGAAAGGTGGCCGGGGGGACAGGAAGGAGAGGACTTGAACATCAAGATAAGACCTTGATGGTTTTAATCCTTGAGCTGTACAGACTCCTGGAATGTCCCTTCTTGATTGGACATTACACACTTATGACTTGTTCATTTATGTATTCTCAGCCTCTGGCTATGAGGTAGTATGATTACTCTTTTGTTACTAATGAGGACAGAGGTTCAGAGAAGCCAAGTGACCTGACCCAAGATAATACAGTAAATTATATGCACATATGGTATGACTCCACAAACTTTGGAACTTAAATAATCATTAGTAACAAATGACATGGGACCCACTTGTCAACTGATCATGACACCTGTGGTCAAAACAATCAGACCGAAATTCACTACCATGCCCACTGCTGTTTCTTGTACACCTAACTGTGTTTCAGGCATTGTGCTAAGTAAGCACAATGATAACCTTGTAGGGACTCGAACTCCTGTTTTACAAATCAAGAAACAGCTTCTGAGAAGCCATGAGAGTGAGCTGCCTTTTGTACTAGGTAGGACTCTGAGCCCGAAATCCAAGTCCTTTCCATACCAAAGGCTCAGGTTTAGGAGGAAGGGAGCCTGGTTTCAGACCCTCTGATACTTGGATCAGTAACTCTGGAACTGTAATCTAGGTCCCCTAAAGACAAGACTACCACCAGAGAGTGCTGCCTGCGGTGGCCACCTCGGCAACTCTACCATGGCGGTCTTGGGGACAATGACTCAGTAGAAAAGAGGGGGAGACCACTGGTAATCTGAGCCAGAGATGTTAAAAGCCTTATTTCCCACAGCAGCCATGCTGCTGCCTCCAAGGGGCCCCTGCCTGTGTGTAAGCACACTCCCTTCCCTCAAGTCTGTCTCCTTCCAGACACAGGAAATACCTTTCCAGATGTTCTTTCCTGTGAGATCCCATGTAGTCCCCCTACCTCCAGTTCCCTAGGGGTTCTGGTTTGTTATCCAGCCTCCCCCCACTCCCTTTCCTCTTTGGAGATGTCCTGCCAGTTCTCAGAACCTTTTTTTTAACCAGAAAAAAACCACTCCTTTCACATCAGCCTTCCCTCTGATCTCCCGTCTGCCAATCTGTCACATGTGTGACACTGACCAGGCACCCACAATGAAAGATGACGTGTCTGCTAAGCCTCCAACCCCAACTCCGGATGTCTGGGCTCTGCCATCAAAGCTTCATGGGGAAAGGAGGAATTGGCCAAGGATCTTGTAGTGCAGCATTTCCCAACTTTTTTGGCACCAGGGGCTGGTGCTCCTATGCGAATGTAATGCCTGATGATCTGAGGTGGAGCTGAGTTAGTGATGCTAGTGCTGGGGAGCAGCTGCAAATACAGATGAAGCTTTGCTCACTTGCGCGCCGCACACCTCCTGTTGTGCAGCCCAGTTTCTAACAGGCCACTAACAGGTACCAGTACGCAACTTGGAGGTTGAGACCCCCGCTGTACTGTCTAGCCTGGCCATGGCTGGATTTTTTTCCAGGAAAAGGAATCATTACTAACAATGGTTCTAGTCTCTAACAAGGGCCGGTGGTCATGGCCCACTGGACCATAAGTTCTGTAAGGAAAGAATCCATATTGGACTTGTTCACCATAGTACTCAGCAACTGGCACAATGCCTGGCACAGTAGGTGCTCAAGACACATTTGTTGAATGAATGAACAGGCTGATCTTCCATGCAGTTGTCTGGACCCAGCAGCCAAGTGGTTTTGTCATTAGTGGGCTGGGTCTTTGATTTTGCATCCCTGGCCTCAATCCTGGAGCCAAATGGTGCCTGGTTGGTGAACAATGTTTGGAAAACAGGAGCGATGGCTGCAGTATGTCCCAATATTCTCGTTAATGATGTTTACTCAGCAGTTGTGATACAAGGAACAAAAAGTTCTTGTCCTGTGGGCTTGCAGCTTGAATGATGGTAAACAAGCAACTAGCGGCTTTCTCTCTATTTGTGGTTTTAAGGAATAAGAAGCATCACTATCTTAGGTTTATAACAAGAACAGCAGGAGTTTCCCATTTTATAGACAAATAAAAGGAAGCCCAGAGAACGCAAGAGACCTAGTGTGCAGAATTATGTTGCCAGCCTAGCCTAGAGCACCCTTCATTTTCTTGTGCTCTATCCAGATGGTTTCTGCTCTATCAAGTTCAGGATCTGGGTTTTGCCTCCTCCACTGTATACTGGTTATGACACTGCAGGCACAACCTGGATCTCCAGCTGGGCAAAGGGTACTTGGAAAGGAAGGAGTGTGATGGAATTTGAAAGATGGAAGACTGCAAGTGGACAAGTGAGCCAGGGGAGGTGACCTCACCTGTGCTGGCCTATGAGCCCCACTGTTCTTACCTCCAAAGACAGATACATGGTAGTTATCAGGGCTGAGGCAACTACTCCAAATTTTTCTGTTTCATAACCTCTAGAATTTTTCTTGTGTACAGGTTTTAAAAAATCATCTATCTTATACCACCATTGTTTGCAATTTCCTGTTTCTTGCTTATAGTGATTCCTTGAGGAAGAGCTCCAGCTGCTGGTGGGTACTGAGGGGGTGGCAGCTCAGCTTTTCTTCCTACTGGCAGGGATACCTCCAGCCAAGCGGTGCAAGTTGATGATGTCATTTGCAGCCCTTGCCCCTCAAGGTGCTGGGAGTTTCTATGTTACCCCTGACCCTGGCTGGTCCTTCCTCACAGACCCTGCCCACACTATCCCCTTTCCCCTCAAAGCTGTATCGCAAATGTTCCCCCTTCCAAAGATATAACACTGCACTCGGTTTCTCACAGACTCAGAGAATTTCTAAGAATGGAATTTCAGGCAGCGGCTTGGGATATTTTAGGAGACAGGCCCTAATAGTTCAGGACAAATGTTACTTCTGCTTATTGTTGACCTTAAAGATAAAAGTCAGTTATTTTACCAGCAAAAAGGAATTTATTCAGAAACAGCAAATGATTGCAATTCAGGACAAGCAAGCTATAACGCAAACCATAGGCAAGTCTGACAAAGAGAGGAACTTTATGGAGAAAGAAGTTGGGAGGGGTATTGAACAAAAGTCCATTGGAAAGATGATGGTTTCTCATTGGCTGAATTGCTGGAGTAGTTGATTTCTTGTGGGAGATGTATATCTTTTCCTGTTGGGGCCTATAATTGATTCTTTCCTCTTGAGGATTCATCCCTTAGGGTCTGTAATTGACATCCAGTGGTACTGTGTGAAAGCTCTCCCTTCTGGCTTCCTGACTCCATTTGAGCAAAGTTTCCTTTTGTTTTCAGATCAGCAAGCCCCAGGCCCAATGCCTGGTTACTGTCTGGCAGAGCTGGGGTGGGGAGTGAGGAAGGATTTCTGAATTCCTTCTTACTCTAGGCTGTCATGTTAGAATACCTGGGGACCAGTGATCAGTGTTCATTTAGCTTAGGAGTGGGAGAAACTCCAGCCCCTCTGGGAATCCCCGGGAGAAAGGGAGGAGTGGGTACAAGTGGGACCATTGTTTGGGAGCCGCCTAAAGCTATAGGAACCTCAGGCCAGAGCCTTCTGGCTGTCGGGACCCATGGCATTGCCCAGTCACAACCAGCCACCTCAGCCACCCGTTTTCATCTGCAAATCCCCCCAGGATAGACAGCCCAGCGACATCGTGTATGGAGTTGTAGTCATTCTTTTTTTTTTCCTGGAGGTGAGAGGAGCTCCTTAGAAGGGGGAAAAGGTGAAAGACTGAATGGCAGTTTCTTAATGTTTCCTTTCTGTCTGGCTAGTCTGCATTTCTGGGATTTGGAGGCATCTTCGGGTGTTCCCAGGTTTGAGGGTAGAGGGCAGCATTGTCTCCAGCTGTCGGTCCAGAGAAACGCTTATCAGGAGTGCTGCCTTAGGGCGGGAGTAACCTGGTTTCCCCAGCCCCGGAGATAGCGCGTGCGCAGTACGCGGGACTTCCACAGTCAAGTGGACTCGGGAAGGAAAAAGGATCTTTTGGGTCCTTTAAAAAAACAGCCGCACACGGTCAAGCAGCTTACAGATGCTATTTGGATTTGAGCCCAAGCCAAGTCTCCTTGAAGTCCTGAAAGCTATGCCCCAGCCTCAATCGCCATGCCCGCGCCCAGTCTGGAAAAGCCACACCTACTACAAATTACCGCTCTAGAAGGGCTCCCAGGGTCCCTGGGGAGCCCCGTCTTGCCCCGCAGGCGGCGGAAAGGCAAGCAGGTTCAGCAGTTGGGGTTGAGCACGCGGCAGGAGCAGACGCTGCGGAAGAAGCGGCAGCTGCAGAAGGCGCACGGGTCACAGCAGGCGGGCGCTGGCCACTTGCAGCTGCTGCGGATGGCCACGCAGGGGGCGGGCAGTGGGGGCCGGCGCCGCTCCACCTTCATCGAAGGCTTCCTCTGTGGGGAAACACCAGGGCTGCCCCAGTCGCCCACGCGCGCCTCACCTGTCCTCACCTCTGCCTGGGAACTCCGGGTTACGGAGGCCTCCAACCAGACATTCCCACCCACTGCCACTGCCTGTGCCTGCTCGACTCATACCTACCAGGCCTAGGGGGTCTCCCCTGTCTCCATCCCCGTCAAAATTGATAAGGCCCACTTCTCTCCCTAGGGGATCCCATTCAGCTCCAGTTTTTAACTACCACCTCTTTCTTTTCCCCTTCCGGTGTATCTGCAATCCCTGTCAGTTCTGCCTTTCCAATAAATCTGGAGTCCACCCACTTCTTCACCTTTGCTAGGCCAGGCCACACTGTCTTCTGTCTGCTGCTCCGGCCCCATGCAGTCCAGCCTCCGAAGCTCCAAAGGAACCTCTCCAAAGACCTATGACGGCATCCCACTCTGGTTTGAAGCCCCCCAATAGTTTTTCTTTGTACTTAGAATAAAACATAAACTTTACTTTGGCCCTTGAGGCCCTTTGTGGTTTGGCCCCAGCCACCTCTCTCACCTGTCTTCACCACACTGCCCCTGTTATGGTGCGAATGATTCTGAGACCCACGGAGCCAATTGAGATTAATTATGAGCTTTTTTTAGCCGGCCGGCAACTGACTCTCTACCATGCAGGGTTAGAGGAGATCAACCCCGAACTTCCCGAGGTGGGCAGCTTATAAGGTCTCCTACTACATTTTTGAATGAATAGGTCACAAGAAGCAGAAGTTAGTCGTTAACCTTTTGTACACAGATAAAGGTATCTGGGGGAGCTCTCAGCTCAAACAAGGCCTAATAGACAATTTTATCATCTTCACCTTGGAATGTTGCGCTTCTCCTTGGGGCTGGCGCCTGGAGATACAACCTCCCTGTAACTGAGTAACTGCTCTCCCTGAAACTGGAGAATTTCCACTTTTACACCCCACTGACCTTCTGTGCACCAAACACAAAAATGTTACTGCTTCAGGGCCTTTGAGCTGGCTCCTCCCTTTACTGGAGACCTTCTTTGCTATGCTGTTCCATATAGGTAACTACTAGACATATGAGGCTACTGAGTACTTGAAATTGTGTCTAGCATAAGTGAAGAACTAAATGTTCAAATTTTATTTAATTTAAATTAAATTTAAAACTGAAGTAGTGTAAATATTTTTGTTGAACACGATCATTTTGTTAGGACTACGTTTGACTTTTAAAAATTAGCTTTGGAATTGAGAAGTATTGTAAGTGTAAAATCTGAACCAAGTTTCAAGACTTAGCCCAAGGAAAAAAAGGTAAAATATCCCAACTTTTTAATGTTGATTACATATTAAAATAATATTTTGGATATGTTAACTAAAATAGTAAATTTGATTCCATGTGTTCCTTTTTATTTTTTAAAAATGTGGCTACTAGAACATTTAAAGTTATATATGTGGCTCACATTGGATTTCTCTTGGGCGTTGGTGCTCGAGATTATTGAGTTTTTCAGCCTATATGCTGCTTCCTTGGAGGGCTTCTTTGGAGACCACGCTTCTTTTCAGTGTCTCATTACTATGCTTTAATTCCTTCAGAGTTTATCATATTCTGAATTTATTTAATCTGTTTTTGATTCACTTGCTGTTTGCCAGTTTCCCTCACAAGAAGGTAAATTCCATGAGAACAAAGATGTATCTCCCTTGTTCACTTCTATATTCCCAGTACCTAGCATATAAATATACTAGTGACCAATTACATACTCTTATCTATCAATCATCTGATCTGCTTGTTCACTTTACAGAAGGCACAGAGAGAAGCAGAGACTTTCTCAAGATCAGACAGTGCCAGGTCCTACCTCCTAATGCCTAGTCCAGGACGTTCTGCTCTGGTTACAGCTGATCTGATAAACAGAAGCCTCTAAGACAGGAATAACATGAGCATTTCAACAATGCCTTAATCAGTTATTTCCCAAATGTGGGAACCTGTATCATAGTGGTATGATTTTAACTAGTACATGAATATTGAATTACGCTGAATCACATAGTGAGAAAGGATTCTTTTTTCAATCTCGTTCAACTTGAAAGGCTCAGTTTGGTGCCAACACTTTCTGCCTTTTAACACAAAGAGTAAGCCTCAGATTTAGAGCCTTTGGCAACACCATCCAGCCAAAATCGACTAACAATATTTTATTTTCATTCTACTTATTTCTACCTTCTATTTATGACAAGTGATATTGGTTTTGTATCATAGTTGTATACTTTTTTTAAGTTTTAATTTTAAACAACTATATTTATTAAGGAGATGAAACTCAGATATGGCAAAAGTTGTGAAATGGTTCTGAAATTACTGAGGTTTGGGAAACATTGCATTCATCCAAAAGAATAAGTGATGATGAATTTCAGACAGGGGGCTAGCTAGTATAGGAAGATACTTTTTATCAGGTAAACTATTACTCAGTGAACCTTAGCTCCCTGGTAAAGGTCTGGTTCAGGGCTAAAAGCCAGGAAGCCTTTAAATAGCTGTCAGCTTCTTTTGTTCATGTAGGCCTGGAAAATCTTTGAGTTCCTAGCCAGAACTTGGGGGTCTTCTCCTTTTAAGTCCAGTCCCAACCCCACAAAGAGAACTCACAGTCCTACCTTGGAAGATCTCTTCTTTTCCGCCTCTTTTCTGCTGATCGTTTTGGATTTCTTGTTTAACGCTTCAAAGAGAGACAGAAGGAGCAAAGCCAGATGTTTCCGGGGGCCCTGAGCTGAGGGGTTCTTGGAAGTCCCAGGGTAGGGGAGAGGAGGAGACGTTGGCTAAATGAATCACTTCTTGGTACTTAGGCCAGCAGGTTCTTGTTAACCTGGCTGCTGACCTGGAACTGGAGACTGAGAACAAAGTGTCTTCTGAGGGAAGGCAAAGAGGAGATTCAAGGGGGCCCTGGAAAATGGATTTGGTGTCTTGTACATGGGTGAACCTGTGTTTCCCATATTCCTATTTTCCATTTCTCAGAGCTTTTGGAGCCAGGCAGACCTGATGTGAATCCAGCCTCTGCCACACAGCTGTGTGGTCTTAGCCAACCTACTTAATTAACATCCTGAAGACTCAGTTTTCTCATATGCAAATAGGGTAATACTTGCAGGATGTCTTGAGGATAAATAAGGTATGTTTATAGAGTGGAAAGTCTGGCACATCGAAGGTGATCAATGAGTGTCGATATGCCCCAGCCCTTTTCCTTGCCTTACTTTGCTGATACATCTAGAATATCCTCTTTTCCCAGTGAGAGGCAAGGCAGTAAGGAATATCCATTTTGAGCTTAGGTTCTGGAGTTAAGTACCTGAGTTTGAATTCTGGGTCTGTCAGTTAAGAACTGTGTGATCTTATGTTAGTTGCTTAACTTTCTTAAGCCTAAATTTTCTCCACTGTGAAAATCGTATTCACCTCATAGTGCTTAGCACACAATAAGTACGTTTGTTATTATTATTAGCAGGTGAAGTCAAACCAGAAGATCTCTAGTGCCGGCTCTAATGCTCCTGATATTTATCCTGAGCATTCTCAAGCCTGGCATGACAAGACTGCTCATCCCAAACTTGGTTATATTCTGCAGGATTTCCTAAAGTTTGTTACCATTGATAGGAGTTCTGTGATTTAATAGGTTTCAGAAATGCTACATTAAACCAAGTTCACTAATTGTCTTGACTTCAGGCTCTCTCAGAGCTTCTAACATGCTAAGCTGTATAGCAGATTGTTGGCATGCAGGGCTTTCCCAAACCAAATGAGTCATGGGATGGTTTATTCCTCCAGGATTATTTCACGGAATGAGCAAAAAGAGCCCTGACCTATGGCAATGGATCCTGCTATCAGCCTGGGGAGCATATTTGATATCCTACAGCCCCTTCTCATGGGCCAGAACCCAGAGCTGTGTCCCAGGCCAGACTACTTACCCACGATAGAGACAGAAGGGGAATCCAACAGCTTCATGGAGGAGTTGTTCCCCAGACTCCTGTCATTTCTGGGCTTTTCTTCAGGTGCCAGGTGGCTGTAGGCAGTGAGGAAACACAGGCAGACCAGCAGGGTAGCCAGGAACAGGCGAGTAACATCCATCTTGGGAAGACTGAATGGGAAAGGGAAGGCAGTAGAGGTTGCGGCGGCAAGAAAATGTGGCCTCTTGCTTTCTTTGTTTCTCTGGGCTGGTGCTCTTACTCCATAATACAAGTGTCCCAGTGGAGCTGGAGGACCAGCAAGGCTTGGGACAGGGAAGGGGAACTGATGAAGGAAGGAGAGAGAAAAGGAGAAATGGGAAGAGAAAGCCAGACAAGGAAGGGAGGGAGAATAAAGCAAAGAGAAAAGGAGTGCATTGCAATTGGTCTCTGCCATCCGGAGAGTGGAGTGCTTTTTTTTCTTTTTGTTTTAAAGTCAGTGGCCCCAGGAGGCCCTAGGTGTGGACAGAGTTGTTGAAATTTCCCTAGGACTGCCTCACAATGGCAGAGAATACTTTTACTAAGGTGCTCATAAGTTAAGACTCAGTAAGAAAGATGCAGAGATAAATGGTTCTTTTAGACAAATGTGTATGTCATCACATACACTATATTCCCATACCTAGAGGGAATGAATGAAGGTATAGTTTGTGTCAGGAGAATGGACCTATGACATAGGCTAACTGGATTTGTTGATTTATTGATCTATTGCTAGCTGGATTTTGGTGAAGCGGATAGATCCCAGAGTAGATTTCTTCCCTCGAATGTCAGAGTTTGGCTCAATCAGGGCTTCAGCAACATCTTTATCTTCTGTGAGTGTAGGATCCCCACTTTGGATCTTCCCTGTGCATGTTCTCTGTGATCTGGGAAGAAATTGAGGCTGCTTTTCCAAGGTTCTGTCTACCCTGCCATAAGACGCTGTGGGCAGGAAGAGAATTAAACAGTCTGCTCATGCTGGACCTGCTACTCCTGGGCTCCCCTTAGAGTACCTGGCCAATATCTAGCCTATTCCTCCCAGTCCTCAGCTTGGTGGGAGTAAAATTTTCTGCATGTCTGTTATATTCCGAGAGGAGGGGATCCAAACAGTCGGCCCTCACCCTCATTATAAACATCTTGAAGTCCATCCTCTACCTGTCTCAGCCCTAATGCCAGTTCTTCTGATATCTTTAGATCCTTTCATCACTGGGCATTTGTTTATCGTGAACTGGCCACCAATTTTCTTTCTCAAAGCCTGGTAATGAGTCAATGAAATTAGCACTGGGCTGGGAGTCAGGACCTTTGAGTTTTTGTCTTGGCTTAAGCATTAGTATGATGCATGACTTTGGATAAATCCATTATTTTTTTATGAACTCTAATTTCCTTCTTGTTAAAACTAGGGGAGTGGGCGAGGTCAGTGGTTTGCATTCATTTAGCAGGGAAACTCTTCAAGTAAACCAAAATTCCAATACGTAAAACAGAAAGAGGCAATAAAGAAGTTTCTTAGGAGGCTCACATCTTTATCGTGTGGTGGGTCAACACATCTCCTCAAGCCCTAACACCCAACACATCTCTTCAGGCCTCAGGTTCCTAGCTTGTGCAATTTGATCTCCGAAGTTCCTAGCCCCTATCAGCAATAGCTAAAAGAGACAAATCTGTATCAGAAAGGGCTAGTTATTTGCGCCATTCTCTGCTTCTCAGAACTTTTACTGTCTCCTGTCAAAGCTCTTATCACATTGTTTATGTGTTTGTCTCTCCTACTTGATAACAAAAGGTGAGGTCATGTTTTTCTCATTTCTATGGCCTAGAGCCTAGCACGATGATTAGAGTAGTAACTTGGCCAATGTCCAGGGAAGGCCCTGTTTTATTCATAACAGACAGCGAAACCCCATTCCATTTGCCTAGTATTGGTTTAGACATGGGCATGTGACTTAAGATGATCTGACCAGAGGAAGCCCAGGCCTTCTTCTGGTTGTTTAGGGAAGCTCTTTCTCTCTCAGTGGATATGTAATAAGAAGCTCTTAGTCTTGGTTGGTTCTGGTAGCCATCTTGTAGAGGGAAGCCATCTTTAGGATGAAGCTGACACGGTGTAAGGCAGATTGGACAGACAGTAAGAAAAGACATCGTTAAGCCACTAGGTTAGAACTTGCCTGAAGTCCATCTTATATCTGGACTTATTAGTCAGATAAACCAATACATTCCCCTTTATTGTTTTAAACTCGTTTAAATTCAGTTTTCTGTTAGTCTCAACCCACGACATTCTTAAGGATACTTTTCCTTGTCAATTGCTCTGGAGTTACATCTTCAGGTCTAAAATTGACTCTTAGGTAAAACTTGCATAGAGTACAAATTTTCTCCAGTATGGCAAGTGATGGTTGTTGTTGTTTTTTTTCTCCTTTCTATTTTTCCCCAGAAAAAGTAGCTGGCTTGCCTTTAGGGGTTATATTACATGAAAAATTCCTTTTCATTGAACACCAGGAAAACTATCAGCATAGAGAAAGGTTCATGCTGTTAGACGTGCACAGGAACTGAGACCAGCTAAGGGAATAGCAGGTCCCCATCTCCCAATTCTAGTGTGAGTGGCTGGAGCAAGCACATTATATTTGCTCTATCATTATCTATTAACTGATAGAGTAATTAATTGCTTCACTGGGTAAAGATATTGATGACCTTTATTAAAAGGTCAATGTGATCTAAGAAAAATAACTTTTCCATTACCAACCAATAATATTTCTCATTAATTTATCAAGTTTCAGATTTGCTTTTGGACAGAGCTATGTCCTAATGAGACAAGAGTTAGGACTGATAAGTTTTGATTATTAGGGGCAGAGGAAAAATCTCCATCATAAATAGTTATCATAATGTTTTAAAACTTTCTATTATACCATGCTGCCTAGAATTCATAAAAATTCAATGCAATAACACCTGGAATACAAAGAAGAAATATAATAATTAAAAATTATAAGATAATACTTTGATTAGTTGCATAAAATTAAATGTATATTTTGAAATTTTATTCTGGATCTCTGATTTCTTCTAAAAGCAATTTTGTATTTAATTTTGGCTTTCTGATTGTTGCTAAAGAGAACTTTTTTTTTTAAGTAGCAGAACTCTAGGTTCAATGAGTATTAGCTAGAACAACGAATCAGAAATAAATTCAACTTGAAGGGGAAAAAAAGGAAAAGAAAAGGTGGAGATATGGTAGGATGGATTGAGGAGAAGCTCTGATTAAGGCAAGTCACAAGAGTCATGTCATTGACTGAGAAGCAATATATGTAGTCATTCTATTTCTTTGGGTTTTCCTTATCATATATGATATCATGCTAATCAAAAAGCATGCTGGGAATTCCTGAAAAGAAGTGAAAGAGTGGTTGGGAAGTCTGAGTTAGAAAAGGAGTGGCTGGAGTTTGGGGAAGATTAACTGAGACCCAAAGTCCACATTCGTCACTTCCTCTGAACATCTAATAATACAGGAAGAAGATCACTTCACCATCAGATCAGCCAGTAGGCCTAATAGAAATATAGAAATACTAGCCACTGCACAATGGATAAGGAGGAAATCTCACCAGGTAACATCTCCAGACTAATTCAGAATTCATAGTGAATCCCAGGGAGGGAGGGAGGGAGGGAGGGAAGGAAGGAAGGAAGGAAGGAAGGAAGAAGGAAGGAAGGAAGGAAGGAGAGAGAGAAAGAGAGAAAGAAAGAGAAAGAAAGAGAAAGAAAGAGAGAAAAGAAAAAGAAAAGAAAAGTTCCTTTGCCATTACAAGCAACTCTTAAGGAATAAACTTAAAATACAGTTTCTTAGAACCTACACGACTTAGTGGAAGTATAAAACTAGTCTGAGTCTGAGAAGAATGAAGTCTCAGTGGAATTAGTCGTGTTTGTGTATTGGGAGAGGGCTAAGAACCAGTATTCATTGATCTTAGGGGGATATGTATATTTTAAATGTAATATAGGTCCATAAAACCTAGTTGTATTATGATCCTTAGGGTAAGAATTTTTTAGAATTCAGAATTTTGTAAATTTTAGGAAAACAATATCATCTACACACTATATTAAAGCAGAAATAAGGGACGTGGGAGCACCTATGATAAAAAAAATATTGATGCTTCTGTATCAAAAAGGTGAGAATATTCATAATAAACAGAATAAACAAAGACTGTGAATTGATTCACATCAATTCAGGTCAGGTTTTGTCGCCAAATTATTTCAAGTAAGGTCGGATTTTGCTGCCAAATGAATTACCAAAGGAAAACTAAAAAATTATTGTTTTCAGAGTTTGGAGATTTTGCAATTTCAGGTAAAGGATTACAGGCTTGTATAAACCTTCATTGCTGTTACTCCTCAACATGGGATACACATTTCCTGCTATTCATACAGAATAATACTGACAGCAGTGACTACCTGTGCAATTGTATTTCTCAAGAATTTGTCCTTTCACCGTGTAGTGGTAAGACTGTTCTTTGTTTGATCTGTGGTATCACTAATGACAATTCCTCCTCTTAAATTCACCATCTCCTTTAACTTACTGCTTAAGACTTAAGATGAATTTCTCTTCAGCATGGTAGATGCAAAGAATTCAGAAAGGGGAGTCAGGTCACCTGGTGTACCTGCCATTTTAATGGCTGTGTGACACTGGGCCTGTCTGGGCCTCTGCTTTCTTATCTGTAAAATGAGGGAATAGGACTACATGACACAGTGCACATTACAAGGCACAGAGTAGAAACGTAATAAAGATTTGTTTAAAGAATGAAAGAAACTAAAGACCTTTCGATTCTAAAACTATGAATCTGTAATTTCTGATTCCTGCTTCCCAGGCTTTGGGGCAGGTAAAACAGTTGCATAAAGATTTTGTACAGGCCACTTTCTGTGTATCCTTGCGTTGAGGAATTTACAAATGCGTGTCGCTGAATTTGATTAAACTCTGGAAAAAAGGTCATGGGATGTCATGGCTAAATGCAATTGGCTTATGTATCTCAGGAGTCTTGTTGTATGTGTGTGCATGCGTGTGTGTGTGTGTGTGGGTGTGTGTAAACATGAGTACTAATGTGTAAGAGCTCTGATTGAGAGAATGTGGGAGACAACAGTGTCCAGATCATCTCTGAGTATGATAAGGTGAGGAAACAGTATATCAGTACACAGTGCACACTGAGTATGTACCTCACGCATCACCTTAACACTGGGGATAGCCTGATATCTTAATCCTTCAGGGTCAAAGCCTTGGTTCCCAAAGCAAAAGAAAAGATTATAATCTCCCAATGATGGGGGATGACTGACCACCTATTAGGACAGAGGTATAGTGAGAGATGGGAGCTGAAGACAGTGAACAATATTAGCTGCTGATGACCATACTAGGTGTTAATGAGGCACAGCCCTGAGAGCCTGCCCTGGGCATTGCTGGTGGCACCAGTTAGGGAAGCCAGGATGTCTGGACAGCCTGAAAGCTGGCATTGCAGAGGAAGTGACTGGGCTCAGTTGGTTGTAACAATGGCTTCCACTAGTCTTGCCATGCACCAATGGCCAGGATCTGGGTGAAGCTCATCCCTGTGGAGGAGAAAAGTGGCCAGAGGTAAAGTAATAATGTTCAGTAGTGGCCCAACATGGAGGAGTAACTCATATAGCCTACTGGTGTTGGAGGCACTCTCCCCTAACCAGTCTTTTGGAACTAAACATACGCTTGGGAAGAAAGGGAAATTATATCAGGAGGGAATCTTAACCTTGAATTTGTCTGCAAAACTGTGCATATGTGCATTTTTCTGGAAAGAATGTCTGTAACTTTCTCTGGATCTGTAAGAAAGTCTCTGGCCTCTAAGAAGCCCAGAACTACTCCACTTCTAGGAGCTAAAATGGAGACCCCATCTTTGTACATTTGTTTCTGAAACCTGAGTGGAGCTCATCCAGAATCATAGGCACATGAAGCAGAGGTAGTCAGTTTTCTTCTGTTCATGCAATAATTCAGTTCTATAGTTGGGAAAGTATACTTGTTTGAAGGGACACATCATTCTAGACTAGTGCTGGTTTAAAATATGTTAAAGAAATATAACACTGAAGCAAACTGAAGAATATAAACAGTGTGGTCCCATTTGCAAACAAGTATCAAAAGTCCCTCAAATGCATATATGCTTACATATGTAAAGAAAAAACTTGGAAGAATACACATTAAAAGTTTAATTGCAATTACTTCTTAGGAGTGAAATTAAGAATAGGAGTGATATAGAGACATGCACTTCTTCTTGTACTGTGTTTGATTTTTTTTTTCAAATACGTTACTACTTTGTAATAAAAAAAAAACAAGGAATGACATAAATAAATTACTGGATGCTGCTTGACTTATCGAAAGATCTAAAGAAACTGGATGGAGAGTTATATTTGATTTCTGATGAGACTGGAGAATTTGCAGGACCTTCCTCCCCCTTCATACCTCAAATTCAGGTTACAGTTTGCTCTTAGCACCTACTGCTCTGTCACCAAAACATAAGACTTTCTCCAAGTGCATCTTCTTTCTACCTGGGTTCCTTCTATGCCCTGAAACACTCCCAAAGCCTATTATACTTCTGGTTCATCAGCCACTGTTTCTGATATGCCAAAACCTGAGAGAGGTAATATAATTTTTGTTGTGGTTTAGTTTTTTTGCCAAACCAGCTATACCAAATACTGACAGTCAGGGCCAGAGGAGAGATAGCTCTCATTCATAGTTACCTATATTTCCCATACTAGATGTTCAGTGGCTGCATAGGGATCTCACCTTTCACCCACCTGGACAGCTAGTGATATGCATCCACAATAAGTGCAGCTGGGCTGAGCTCAGGAGGCTCCACTGGGGCTATTGGCCCATTTCTTAATGTTCCCTCAGGCTTATCAACAATGATTATTTCTGGGGTAGCATGAAGGTGGTAATATGTTTTATCTACTTAGCTTTGTCTTGGAATGGACAATCAAGCAACGAATATTTTTTGAGTGCCATGGGAAGCCTTCTAATGATCCTCCACTCCAGGGGAGTTAATTATTCTCTCCTCCCTAGACACACTGTATTGTAATAATTTGTTCATTTGCCTGTTTCTTTTAGACTGAGGACTCATTAAGGGCAGAGCTTGTACTTTATTCATCTCCATGCCCATCCCTCCCCCTCTACCTCCTAGGCCCAGTGTCAAGCACCATGCTCAGTAAAAAATAAGGCCTCAGTAAATGTTTCTGTCAATTGAGTCAAGTTACTGTATGCTCAGTATAGATGAATAACAGAGGCCCTGTCTTTAAATGTCTTTCAGTCCTGCAGGGAAGACAAACAACCACAAAAAAAAAAAAAAAAAAAAAAAAAAAAAGGAGGAAAATAGAGCTAGAGCTGAGGTGCAAGTGAAATAAATGCCTTGAGTAGGCAGGAGAAGGAGGGTGGTTAAACACTATAGTGCCTTAGATGCTACTGTTATTCTCAAGCAAGGACTTCTCTCAGTTCCTCAGCCTCCTTCCAGTTTGGAGCTGCAGCTCCTAGAGTGCTTCCATACTCACCTCTGTACTGCTCTTACCGGGTCCTCCCTCTCTCACATGGTTCCATGTGACAGACAGGGGTACCTTTCCTCTTCATCTTCTGCCACCTTTTGCCTTTGGCAGAAGATGAAGAGGAATTCCTACCCTGATTCCACTCTTCTCATGGCTGGACCATTGGCAACCTTTGGACCTTTGTACAAATATCACCTCTTTCTTTGACCACTCTATTTAAAAGTCTCCTTCCCCAGTTTCTATCTATCCCATCTTCCTTTTTCTTTCATAGCTCTTATCACATAGCTCTGTTTGTCTTCTTACTGACTTTCCTCTCTTATAGAATTTAAATTTTCAGAAGGCAAAGACCTTGTCATATTCATTTTGCCGCTCCCACTACAGAGCAACACCGAGCACAAAGCAGGCACACAAATGTTTGGTAAATGAATGAATGAATGGGTAGAAAAGAAAATCAACAACAGAAAGTCCCCAGACTTGTTGGGCCAACAGGACAGGTTATCAATCAGACTGATGGTGACTCAGTTTCTTTTCCTTGTCCTTTGTTCTATCATACAGGGAGCTGGATGACCCTTAAGTTTCATCAGCATCTCTTATCTGAGTGCTAGGATAAGCTCAGGACTCTGGCTTTTCTTAAGATCTTTGATCTTATATTTGACCAAGAAAGTAAAAGAGATAATCTAATTGGTGGGTAAAGTGATTGGCAAGGGGACTGAGATGGGGATATAAGAATCATAGGGCATTAGAACTGGAAGAGACCTTAGGGATTATCTTGTCCAGGGAACTTAAACCTGGTTGTGTATTAGAGTTGTCAGTTGTTTTTGCCCCCATGTAAATGTTAAGATATAATTTACATACAGTAAATTGTTAAGATATAATTTACATACAGTAAAATGCACAAATTTTAAGTATCCAGTTTGATGAATTTCAACTTATATATACACCTGTTTAACCACCACTCAAATCAAGAAAAAGAACATTTCTTTCACTCCTAAAAGTTTCCTCGTGCCTCTTTCCGGTCAATACCCATTTTCACTCCTCAAAGGTAACCTCTATTCTGACCCCGACTACCACAGAACAATTTTGCTGGTTTATGTACTCATATAAATGGAATCATACTGAATGAAGTCTTTTGTGTCTGAATTCTTTTGCTCAACGTAATGTTTTTGAGGGTTATTCATTTTGTTGCATGCATAAGTAGTTTGTTCTTTTTTTTTTTCTGATTTAGTATTCTGCCGTACGTATATCATATTTGTTTATCCATTCTCTTGGGGACCTTTTACAAATTGCAAACCCCAAAGCCTGCCCACTGAAGATCCACTGAATCCGAGTCTCCAGGGATGGAGCTTGGAAACATATTTTTAGTAAGCTTCCAAGAGATTGTGATGTATAGCCATGTGTGAAAAACATTGATTTTGTCCATTTACTCTGATTCTACAGGTAAGGAAACTGAGGCTGTGAGTAGGAAAGGGTTTTCCAGGCAGAAACTTGAATTAGTAGGAGTCGAGACTAAAACCTCTTTCACTGTAAGAGAACCCAAATTGCTAATTAGTGACAAAGTCAGGGACGTAAATCATAATAGCTTCCATTTATTGCATATCTGCTATATGCCAGACTCTAGGCAATCAGTACGTTTAATCTTCTTAACCAGCTACACGTCACAGCTGAGGAAACAAATCCAGAGCAGCCCAAGGAACAGTGGTAGTGAGTGACAGAGAGATGAGTCAATCCCAATTCTGCCTGACTCCAGAGACATACAAGAAGGTTGATACCTTTTCCTGAAGTGAATAGGAAGAAAACCTCAAATCCTTTCTTTTGGTGGTCTGCCATCTGGCCCAGTCCAGCTTGCTACAGTAGAAATAAAACAAAACGAAAACGGAAACCAGTATCTATCCCAATTCTCAAGCCCTAGTTTTAGAACTCCTTCAGTTCTGTACACTCAGTGCTCCATCAGTAAAAGTTGATTGCCAGACCGCCTAAAAATGTGCCAGCTAAGGGGAGAGTGATGCATTGCTTAATCACTAACCCTTCCTCCTCTATCGACAGGTTCCCCTGCAGGGGAGGGGACTGCTGTCAATGGGTCTGTCACAGATGGCTCTCCACATCTGAGAAGCAAGTTTCCCAAAGTAGGGAGGGCCTTGACTCTTTTATCAGGGAGTAAACTGACCTTAGCAATCAGGAACTAGAATGTGTCAGAGACACATCTGCTAGTTGAGATGCTGAGCCTGGAGTCTTGAGTCTGGCATGCTTTGTTTTTTATAATGAGGGAGTCTGAGAAGTATAAGGAATGGGCCAGCAAGAAAAATGGAGACTTCTCTTTTGTAGCTGTTGGGGTTGGGGGAGCAGGATGGGAAAGGACAAGAAGAAAGGGAAGAAAGCTTGTAGATACTGACAAAGACTCTCTCCCTGACCAAACTTTAGTTAGGCTCCTCTGAACCCTCTTCTCAGCTAGGCCTTGACCTTCTGTCTTTGGCCTGCCTAACCCAGTTTTAGCAAGAATCCTGTCAGTTTAGTGAGAATCCCACTACCCTTGAAATTTGATCACTTCTTGATATCTATTCAAGTTCTTCATCCTCTACCTTTGATGTAAAAGCCTGCCTTTAGCAAGAATCTTGTTAGGTCAGTTTAGTAAGAATCCCCCTAACCTTTGTCTCTTCTTAGTTATTTTCCATCCATTGACCCTCCCACTCTGCTTGTTGACTATAAATCCCCAACTGTTTTTGCTGTATTCAGAGTTGAGTCTGAACTCCCCTCCCTCCATTGCAATATCGCTATTATAATAATCTCCAATAAAGTGTTCTTTACCATTTTAACAAATATCAGAATAATTTTTTAACAACACCAACATGATTTGATCTCTTGGGCTATATCTATACACACAGACTGATTTGACTGTTATGACTGAATTTACTAGTCTAATGCTTATGCCTAAAAGATGCCAAATTGAATAATATCCTAATGGGTGATTTGGGTCTTGTATAGACAGCCTGCTTCAGGACTCTTCTGAGACCAAGAACCATGCGGCAGGCCCAAGCTCTACCTATGGGGCCCTGAATTAGAATTTGAGAAAAGGCTTGAGGCTGTGTTCCTTCTCAAAAAGTAAAAGGACACAAATCATCCAGGCAGTTACTTGTCAGTGTGAAATCTGTCTCTGTTCCACTGAAACAGGGATCAGAGTCCAGGCTTCCCAGATACTCATTCTTATAGTGTCCCAAGGAATAGATTGCTGGTAAGAGCTGTTGAAATGATTAATCTCCTAACATCATTCCCTTCAGCCTAATTTAGTGTTCATTGCTCAACGAAGACCTTAGTGGTAACTTTATTGCTTTTGTTTTTGCCCTCCATAAGCCACTTCTCTCCCTTTCTTTGCCCCAGTAATCATTCTATCTTCTGATTTTCTGAATTCCTTTTACTTGGGGTCCACTCTGCACTCACTAAGCATGGCCTGAAACTGAGCCAACAGTCTGCTACGGTGCTCAATAACTTTATAGCAGAAGGAAGGGAAGAGGCTTTGAAATTTTCTACAGAAAAGGATAAAAGCAAAACCAAGGAAATACAACTTAGCAAACCTTAAGACCGCATGAAATTAGTTCTGTTTAGAGAGAGTAGAAAAGGTTTTGAAACAGACACATATGAAAGTGTTTTTCAGAGTGGGTCAAGATCTCTTGATCCCACAAAGACCACCAAATAACCAAAGAAAACTCCAATGTGCCATCCCTTTAGCAGAATAAATTTCCGATGTTGCTAAAACAGAGCAAACTATCCACAATTAAAAACATTAACCCAAGCTTTCCTCTAATGGGCATTAAAATGTGCCAAAATGGGCATCCACTCTGAAAAATAAAAAAAAAAAACTTAGAAAGGAAAAGGAGGATTTATAACAAATGAAATTTTGTTCATCTGTTTCTGCTCTAATAAATATAAAATGAACCATTCTACATAGGCAGACTGATCTCAAATCCGAAATTCTGCTCTGTGTGAGTAATTAGAAATCTGATACTATACATGACTTTCTGAAGATGTTTAAGGAAGTGCTAAAATGTGACTCCGGTGTCAGAATTGAGATTTTGGAGTAGTACTTCTTTCTAAGATTTTTTTTTTAACCACTAGAAAATGGAAAAAGCAGGGTAAAGAGAAATAAGAAGCTACTAGTTAGCAAAAGATAGATTGCTTCCTTTATGCTAAACTCCGAACTACTCCAACCTACAGAATCGAAACAAATATATCTATTAGCTTTACTGAAAACTAAAGAAAGAGGGATGACTAACAAGCTCTTTAAACTTACAGAAAGTATCAGCAGCTCTATTCACTTTGAAAGCTCATTTCAGTTGCCAACTAAACTCATGTGCTTCCTCTCAAAAAGTGGAAGTCACAGGAACTTTGTTTCTCACCTTGCAGCAGAGGAGGCTTACTGCTGCCTTGTCTGTAATTCCAAAGACAAGAACAAGAATACAACCAACCATAGTACAAAATTATTTCAAACTTCACTTCATCTTATGGGCAAGAAGATTCTCACCGATCCACAGTAATAAGAAATGTTTTATCAGCCAAAAAGCAGGAGCAAGCAGACCAGGAGAGCAGGTTTTACAAAAGAAGCAGAAGTAAAGAGGAGCATTCTTTTACAGAGGGAATCTCTAGCAACCCAGGTCATTTAAAACTTAAACCTAAAGAAGACAGGATCTCTGTAGGCAGCAGTAGAAAATTGTTTTCCTCCTACTTACAGCACCCTTTATCAGCCTCTCTAAGGGAAGTGAGAGCTGAGTGTCTTCCCAGTCGTTAGGCAGCAGAGGCAAAATGTGTTACTGTGAGATTTTTAAAAGATCCCAAGAGCTCCCAGTTTCCCCATCTCATCTCTGCTTACAAGAGATAGCCACAAGTCTTGGCATCCGATTTCCCTCAATTTCTCCTCAGTCTTTGGAATTAGAAACGGTGTTGACACTGTGGTTGAGTATATGTAATATAAGTGAACAATGTAATATAAGTGAATGATCAAAAATTATTATTTCCTTAAAAGCAATTAGTCAATAGACAAACACAAGTTGTCCTGTAGGCAAAACCATGAACCTTCAGGAAAAAAATCAAGATATAAAACAGATTGTATAAGAATGGCAGGATATGGGTAGGGGCAGTGAGTGAGGGTGAAAAATGCCCTGGAAGTCCAGGGTCCTGGATTCAGACCTCACAGTAAGCCTTGAACAAATTACCATCTGGTTGGCTCCCCAATCTATACAGACAGACTCCAAACCTTAAATGAGGGAATTATATAGGTGACCTTTACAAATGAATCCATGTTCGTTCCTTACCATATGTGACCTTGGGATAAGTCAGTTAAAATTTGTTATATTCACTCATGTGTTCAGATGTTCACATTTTCCCTGTATTTCTTCAGAATTTTAAAGAAAGAAATAGAACGTCTTATATATCCATAGTTCCCATTCATTTCTCCTCCTTCCCCCAGAGGAAACCACTATCCTGCATTGGTAAGTACCACTCCCATGAATATTTTTATACTTCTAAATATATGATTTTATAAAAACAAATGTTTTGAGAGTTTTAAACATTTATGTAAATGGTGTCATATTTTATGAAGCTTTCCTGCATATCGATTTTTCAGCTATATAATACTATTGAGAAGCGGTATAGCCTGGTGGTCAAGCACTAATATTCCAGGGCAAACAGCCTGGACTCATATCCTGTCTTCACCATTGCTAGCCGCATGATCTTGGATAAACTGCTTAAGCTCATATATAAAACAGGGAGAGTAATAGTACTGACCTTGCAGGGCTTCTGTGAGAATAAATAACTTAAAACATGTAAAGCCCATAGAATAATGCCTGCACATAGTATGCACTATGTGTTTGCTACTATTATTCGAGATTTATCTATGTGGATACTTAAAGATTTAGTTCATTCATTTTAACTCTAGGATAGTAGTTTCTATAGAGGGAAAGTTAGGTCAGTGGCCATTCTTGCATATAATCTCCTTGTGCACAGATGTGAGAGTGTCTTTAGGGCAGCGGTCTTTGGCACCAGGGGCCAGTGCTCCTGTGAGAATCTAATGCCTGATGATCTGAGATAGAGCTGAGGCAGTGATGCTTAGTGCTCGGGATGGCTGCAAATACAGACGAAGCTTTGCTTGCTCACCTACCACTCACCTCCTGCTGTGCAGCCTGGTTTCTAACAGGCCACGGGGATTGAGGACCCTTGCTCTAGGGGGCTTAGATGATCTCCTGTAGATGATCAAATTAGACCCCGTCGTGATCTAATGAGCTCAGTCTCATTCCTATCTTTTGGAGAACTCTTGGATATGGTCATTTATCAAAATGCCCATCATGTATTTTAGCTGAAAACCAAGAGAAGAATAAAAAGCTAATTTCCGTAGTACTGTTCTCATTAAGCTCTCTTCCCAATAATATGTTTATATTTGAATTGTCAAGGTTAATTTTTTGCTTGTTTTAGAATATCTTGCCTTGATTACATCCATGAATGCTTATATTTCCATGATGCATTTGATTTGCTTATTAGAAACTTAGAATTAATCAGTTTCTTTTAAAGTAACACTTATAATCAATCAAAGCTTAATGATTTGCTTAATGATGAGTCCCCACAATAAAGTACAAAGAAGACATAATAAATGGAGTCATATTTTTCTGGTTATTTATTCATTTTTTTAGCTTAAAATTCTTTTTTAAAAATTAAATTTATTGGGATGACATTGGTTAATAAAATCAAATAGATTTCAAGTGTACAATTCAATAATACATCATAAGTATATTGCATTGTGTGTCGACCTAAAGTTAAATTTCCTTCCGTTACCATGCATTTGACCATTCGTTCTAAGAACACTAATATATATAATACATTACCATATATATATTAAGAAGCCTTTCACCATCAAATAAATATATGTTTAAGATCATTCGAAAATATTGTATTACAACTGTTGATTCTCACGTCAGGCCATAAACATATTTTTTCAAGAGGGAACATTCTATTTTCCTTTTCTACCATTCCAACTCTTCAAAGGCAGTGGGGTATTTTGAAAGGAAAGAGCAAGTGCCAGAAAACCTGGGTTTGAACTCCAGCTCTGCCATTTATTAGCTAGTCATGTAATTTTGGACAAGTTATTAAATCTCTTTGAATGCCTCATCTGAAAATGGGGTACCTTACAGTACTACTATGAGAAATTGATTCATTTAACAAGTACATTTTAAGCACCCATAAACAGCTGCAAGCACAGTGCCCGGCACATAATAGTTGCTTAATAAATATTAATTTCCTTCTCTTTCTCAAAATTTGGTGAGGTATTATGGATAGCACCTAACACATGCCACTTTACTTTTATTGCTCTTGGTACAAGTATAGGTAGATAATTAAGCTCTCTTTCCAAGAATACTGACATTTCAGTTAGTTTTGAAGACCTTCTTGTTTTTCCCATGTTGGGTAGAGCTGAGTGACTCATCTCTCAAGAGGCCATTATTATGAAGGTCTATAATACAGGTGACCAGATAACTTCTAGTAAGTGTGGGGTTTGAGAAGTTCTCCAAGGTCAAGGGGCATGTCACAAGGTTGTGAAAACCTGATGAGGGGATGCTTGTGAAAGATCTATCTAAAAACTCTGAAATGCTGATGTAGTGAACAGTATATTTTTATGGGCACTTGAATTTTCATTTCTGTGAAATTCCAGTTCATGCCTTTCCCCCATTTCCCCATCAATTGTCTTATTCTTATTGATTCATAAATATCTTACAAGCTAACCCTTTGTTGGTTATATGTGTTGCAAATATTTTCTCCCAATTTGTGGCATGCCATTTCATTCTCTTTAAAGTATCTTTAGATAAATCAAAATTATTATTATTATTATTTTTTTTTTTTAGGCAAAGCAACCCTTGGTTGACCTCACAGATTGCAAGGACCTTGTCAGCTTACAATCCTTTATTTTTTATTGTTTATGCCTACAGCACCTGGTCTTCCTAGGTGGTCTCCCATCCAAGTACTAACCAGGCCCAACTCTGCTTAGCTTCTGAGATCAGACGGGGTTGGGCTTGTTCAGGGTAGCATGCTTGTAGACAAAATTCTTAATTTTAATGTATCAATGTAAAAATTTATCAGTATTGGTAGGGGGAAGGAGGAGGGGGGAGGGAGGTTGAGAGGGAGGAGAGGAAAAAAGGAGAAAAAAAGAAATACAATAGTTTTTAATATAATTAAAAAGATAATTGGTTTTTTCCCCCCCCTAAAAAAATTTTATCAGTATTTTTCTGTTAAAATTTGTTTAAGAAATCTTTTCCTATTCCATGGTCATAAAGATATTTTCTTATATTGTCTTCTAAAAGGTTTATAGTTTTGCCTTTCACGTTAAAATCTCTAACTTTTTATAGTGGAGAATTTTAAATATGTACAAAATTAAAGAAAATAGTATATTAATTTCCTATATTCCTTTCACTCGGCTTCAAAATGTTCAAATAAGAGCCAATCTTGTTTTATCTATGCTTCCACTTACTACACACCCCCAAGACATAATATTTTACCCATTAATATTAAATAATATTTCTAAAATATAAGAACTATTTTTTAAAATAACCCCAAAACTAATATCATACCTAAAAATATTTAATTTTTATTAGTATCATCAAATATCTATTTAGAGTTCTTCATTCTGTGGGTTGCCTTATTATTCTGTTAATATTGTCTAATGTCTTAATATTATCTTATGATGCACCCAATTTTTTATGTGTCTATTTTTTTTTGTTGCCTGTGCCTTTAGTGTCATATCCAAGAAATCATTACCAAATCCAATGTCATGAAAATTTTACTCTGTTTTTGTCTGAGAGTTTTATAGTTTTAGGTCTTACAGTTAGTCTTTGATCTAGTTTTAGTTAATTTTTGTATACGGTGTTAGGTAAGGGTTTAGATTCATTCTTCTGCATTGATATCCAGTTTCCCTGCCACCATTTATTGAAAAGATTATCTTCTCCCCATGGAATCATCTTGAACAGCCCTGTCAAAAATCATTTCACTGTATATATGAAGATGTATTTCTGAGCCATTCTATTCCATTGGTCTATATGTCTATCTTTATTCTAGTACCACACTGGTTTGATTACTGTAGCTTTGTCACGAAGTGTGCGTCCTCTTTGTTCTGCTTTTTCAAAATTGTTTTGGCTATTTGAGTCCCTTGATATTCCATATGAATTTTAGGATGAATTTTTCTATTTCTGCAAAAAATATCATCAGGATTTTGATAAGGGTTGCATTAAATCTGTAGGTCACTTGGGGGAGTATTGACATCTTAACAATATTAATCTGCCAATCCATGAACATGAAATGTATTTCCTTTGCTGTATATCTTCTTTTCTTTCTTTCGGGAATGTTTTGTAGTTTTTATTATCCTTGGTTAAGCTAACTACTAAGAATCTTATTCTTTTTTATGCTTGTAAATGGAATTGTTTTTGTAATTTTCTTTTCAGATTGTCCATTGTTAGTGTATAGAAAGACAACTGATTTTTGTGAGTTGACTTTTTTTCCTGCTGCTTTGCTGAACTCATGTATTAGTTCTAACCGTTCTTCTGTATAGAATTTTTAGGGTGTTCATATAAGATTATATCATCTACATACAAAGATAATTTTATGTTTTCCTTTCCCATCATTTCTTTTATTTATTTTTCTTGTCTAATTGCCTCTTACTTCTTTTACTTGCCTAATTGCTCTGGCTGGAACTTTCAGTACTATGTTAAATAGAAAAGAAGCAATTAGGTATCCTTTTTTTGTTCCTGATCTTAGAAGAATAACTTCCAGTGCTTCTTCATGGAGTATAATGTTTGCTACGGATTTTTCATTTATGGTTTTATTGTGTTGAAGTAGTCTCCTTCTACTCCTGTATTTTTTAGTGTTTTTATCATAAAAGAGTGTTGAATTTTATCAAATACTTTTTTTGTATCAGTTGAGATGATCATGTGTTTTTTCCCCCCTTTATTCTATTAATGTGGTGTATGACATTGATTTTCTTATATTGATTTTCTTATATTGCATTCCAAGAATAAATTCCATTTGGTCATGACATAGAATTCTTTCAATATGCTGCTGAATTCTGTTTACTATTATTTTGTTGAGGATTTTTACATCAGTGTTCGTAAGAGATATTGGTTTGTAGTTTTCTTGTAGTATCTTTATCTGGCTTTGGTATCAGTATAATATTTGCTGCATAGAATGAGTCAGGAAATGTTCCCTCCTCTTTAAGTTTTGGGAAAAGGCTGAGAAGGATTGGTATTCTTAAATATTCAGTAGATTTCACCAGTGAAGCCATTAGGTCTAGGGCTTTTTTGGCTGGGCAAATTTTTTTTTTATTACTCATTCAATCTCCTTACTGGTTATAAGTGTATTCGGCTTTACTGTTTCTTTGTGGCTTAGTCTTAGTAAGTTTTGTGTGCATTTCTTCTAGGATATCCAATTTGTTGGTGTACAATTGTTCATAGTATTCTCTTAAATCCGTTTCTATTTCTAGAGAATTGGTACTAATGTCCCCACTTTATTTCTGATTTTAGTAACTTGAGTCTTCTTTTTATCTTAGCCCATCTAGCTAAAGGTTTATCAATATTTTTTTGATATTTTTGGAGAACTAACTCTTGGTTTCATTAATTGTCTCTCTTGTTTTTCTATTTTCTATTTCATTTATCTCTGCTCTAATCTTTATTATTTCCTTCCACTAGCTTTGGGTTTAGTCTGTTCTTCTTTTTCTAATTCCTTGAGTTGTACAGTTGAGTCGTGATTTGATATCTCATTTGTTCTTTAATGTCAGCATTTATATCTATAAATTTCCCTATTATCACTGCTGTCACTGCTTCCCATAAATGTTTGTATGTTTTGTTTTTGTTTTCATTTGTTTCTAAGAATTTTGTGATTTCCCTTGTGACTTCTTTGAACCATTTGTTATTTAAATGTGTTGTTTAATTTCCACAAATTTTAAAATTTTCTAGTTTTACTTCTGTTATTGATTTCTAATTTCATCCCATTGTGGTTAAAGAGGAGACTTTGCATGATAGCTATCTTTTAAAGTCTCTTGAGACTTCATTTGTATCCTAACATATGGTCTATCCTAGAAAATGTACTGTGAGGACTTGAGAAGAATGTCTTCACTCTTGTTGTTAGATAGAGTGTTATATATATATATATATATATATATATATATATATATATGTGTATATATATATATATATATATATATATATATATATCTGTTAGATCTGATTGGTTTACAGTAGTTCCACCCCAACCCGTATCTATGATTTTGATTTTCATGGTTTCAATTACTCACAGTCAACTGTGGTCCAAAACTATTAAATAGAAAATTCTAGAAATAAACAATTCATAAGTTTTATATTGCATACTGTTCTGAGTATCGTGATGAAATCTCATGCCATTCCACTCTGTCCCACCTGGTTCATAAATCTTCTCTTTGTCCAGGTCCACAAAGGAGAATAGGGTCCTTTTTGCCAACCCTGGTTCCTGCAAGCTATGTGCAAGCTTCTTTAGGAACACGTGCATAGCTGCCTGCCACAGGTAGCTGCTACTGTGCTAAGAGCCAAAATTAACCACAATTTACTGTCCAAGCCTTTCCCTGGAGTTATAAGCCACCCTATATAGATTATTACATTCAATCCTCATAATGATCCTATAGAATAGGTACTATTATCTTCATTTTTAATTTAAGGCTTCAAAAGCCCCTACTCAAGGTTACACAGCTAGTGCATTTGCAGAGCCAGGATTCAAATCTAATTCTACTTGGCTCCAAAGCCTATTCTCTGAAAGAATGAGAGAGGCAGAAATTCTTTTTTAAACAATTAGACTCTGCAATAGGGTTTCTAAACAGAAGTATAATTAATAATTTTTTTTATTGTTTCTCTCTCCTGGTGGCTATCAACATTAATCTCAGTGAATAAAGACTGTTGAGCAGTTTATAAATTCTCAGTTGCTAGGGTTTGATGAGCAAGGGTAAGATGATGTGTGAGTGTTGAGAGGAACAGAGCACAGAAATGTTAACATTAACAAACTTTTTCTGAACACCTAAGCACTAAGCTGGTTATTCAGAATATAAACCTATATACCTATAAAAGGTACAGAGAATATAAAGATGAGTAAGCTTGGACCTTCTGTCTTGAAACTCATAGTCTAAGAGTGAGACTTACGGATAGGCACTTTCAATGTAAGATATTGAATTAAAATAAGCACACAGTGTCATGGGAGCATGGAGAAGAGGAAGTTAGCTCAATATGGGGGATCAGGGAAGCAGGAAGAAATGACTCCTGAACTACTATAGGGGAGGTAGAATGAATGCATCTGAAACACTTAGCAAGGAACACTGTTAGTATATGTATTCTGAACAGAATAATACAGATTATATGGCACTATAGAAAGTCAATGAATATTCATATCCGTGACTGTACTGTTCTCCGAATAACTTCAGAGTGGGAGTTTTACTTCTCTTTCCTTTGTGTTTGCAACTTCTAAAGCCTATTTTCTTGTGTAATTATTTCCTTCTTTGCTTCCTTCCTTCTTTATTTGCTTCCTTCCTTCCTTCCTTCCTTCCTTCCTTCCTTCCTTCCTTCCTTCCTTCCTTTTCTTTGATTTTTTTCCCCCCAACAAAGAGAGAGGTCATAAGAACTAAAAAACTAGGAAAGTCTTCAAGCAGACTTGAAGGATTTAGGGGATTTAAATGTTAATGGGGAAGGCAATAAAAGGGAAACAAATGCCAACTATTGAGTCAGTTGGCTCACATTTATTGGACTCCTACCCTGACTCCTTATGCCACTCTGGGAATACTGAGATGAATCTGGCCCATGGGTTAAAATCAGTAGGACACGTTTGTGGACAGTGAATGGAAAGAAAATGTGGAATAGTGGGAAATAAAGCCTAATGAGCAAAATGAGATAGACTGTAAAGGACCTGGAAAATAGACAAGGAGTTCAGACTTGATATGGTTCATACAAAGAGTCCTTTTAAGCTTTTGAGCAGGTTGCGGGGAAGAGTAGGGGAAGACTTGAGAAGAGGAAGACTGGTTTCATATCACATACACTAACATGAGACTGTATGTAAGCCTAATTCTAGTGATAAGGGTCTCTAGAGTACGGCAGAAGGAATAGAAAGAAAAGAGCAGGGGACGTTTTAAAGAAAGGATGGACAGGGCTTGTGGATATAGAGAATCTTTACATCTAGGATATCAGTTTTTGCCTTAGGAAATGCCTCATTACAGCTTACAAAATCTAAAAGAAGTTGGGTTGGAAATGGTTGGCTACAGAAAAAAAGAGAAATGAAAAAAGACTGCAGACTGAGGATGAGGCTGTAACTACTGCACTCTGTAGCTAATAAGTACCCTGGACCTCAGGTGTCTTCCAGTGAGGTTTAGGCCTCAGGGTCTGTGAAGTAGTTTTTAAAAGTTAGTAAGGACTCAGAACTATTGTTTAGAGTGCAGTATTTATCAGATTGAGCAATTCCAAAACTAGAGACAGAGCAGCAGGTACTTTGAAGGTTTAGCATGCGGAAAAGCTTATGAAAAATATGTTTTAAGGACCTAGAGCCTGAGATTCTGACCTTCAGCTCTGAAGTGAGGCACAGGAATCTTTAACAAGCTCTTAAGGTGATGCTAATGCTAAAGGTACTCAGGAGACCCTTTGAGACATTTAGGAAAAGATAGGCTGCCTCCTCAGGAAGACTGGGCTGGTATCTACATGTAACCTTTCTCATGATCCATGTCACTTTACTATACCCAGCTATAGGACTGCCAGACTGTTCTTTCCAATCAAGGCCATTCTGTTCCACTGGCAGTGAAGGAGAAGGAGATACTCATGTTCTAGGAGACTGACTTAAACAGGCCTATTGTCTAAATGGCTTTAAAGTCTTGTAAAATCCAAAGTGTTTTTAAAAATGATCATCATAACATAGTAATGAATCAGTGAATAAAACATGAATGCATTTTCTTAAATGACTCTGTAGAGACTGGAGTAAAGAAGGAAGGGGCTGCCCAGATTCAGGGGCCTAGTAGAATGGATTTGCTTGAGAAAATTAAGCAAGACAACCAAAGAGGTCTCCTGGGATTGTCCCACCAGGACTTCTGTGCCAACTCTAATGAAATGACTTAAAAGTGTTGGAGTAGCCTCTGTGGCTCCCACACTGGCCTAAATCCCAGTTGAAATTGCACAGCTAGGAAGGGCTAACAATCTTTGGGACATGAAGCAAGGTCCAACATTCAAAGTTTGACAGACCTGACCAAGACTTTGTTCTTGTATCTTTGAATTTCTATAGTTCCTTAATTAGATATCCCTTGTGCCACTTAACCCTTTTTATTTTGCATTAAAAGTTGTGCTCTTATCTCAACTTTCCTTCTAGATTGGATACTGCAGCTTTTTCATCTTTATCCTCCATGAAACCCTACCACTAAGCTTCATGAAGTGTAGTCATCTTTGTTATATAGAAAATTTTTATATATTATTGAGACTATTTTCAAACATTATTTGGTTCTATTGACCTATTCTGGTTCCAGTACCACAGAATTAAAATTATTATAGCTTTATAATACTTTTGAATATTTCATAGGATGTGTTCCCCTTATTAATCTTCTTTTTCAATATATTCTTAGTTATTCACACAGTTTTTCTCCAATGAACCTCAGAGGCAATTTATCAAAATATTAAAATGATGTTGGGATTTTTAGATGGATATTATGTTAAATTTATACATTAATCTGGAGAAAAATTTTTTTTTACCATAATAATTCTTACTATCAAGGAAAATAGCTTGTCTTTCCACTTATTCAAGTTTTTTCATGTCTCTTAGTAGAGTTTGTAGCTTTTTAAATATACATCCCTGTAATTGTCTAAATGTATTTCTATTTATTTTGTTTTATAATTCTTTCAACTATGAATGAGGCGTTTTTATTTTATCCTTATAGTTTTAAGCCATTACTTTTGGCATATACAAACATCATTGATTTTAAAATATTTTTTAGTAACTAGATCTATAACTATTTTAGAACGTGTGTCTCATATGTTGACTGGCCCTATTGGCAAAAAATACTATCCCTGTATATTATGTACGTAATCTATATTAATTAGCTAGTGCATTTTCTCAGGCCATTATGAATGTAAATTTGGTTTAATCTGGGGGTACTATTAAAAAACTTCATCATAAATTGTCTGGAAGACAGTGCCGTTCAACAAAGCCACAAAATTTAATTTTTAAGACAACTGACAACTTTGAAATAAAAGAGCAATGTCATCACTAGGCTTATAGTTTATTAAATTTGAATACCTATGCAGAAACTGATGTCAAGTGCCTTTGATAATAACAGCTACTATTTATTGAGATTTTACTATGTACCAGCCATTAGCATATACATTTTGTATTATTTATTTCAACTAATGCTCACAGCAACTCTAGTAAATAGATATTATCATCCTCATTTTACAGATGAGAAAACTGAAGCTAAAGGAGCTAAAATTGCCTGTCCATGGTTAAATAGCTAGTTAATGATAAAGGTAGAATTTAAACCCAAGTCATCTGACTTTAACTCCAAAGGTATACTTTTGACACTTGATTACTTCCCCTAAGAGGTATAATACTGTAAGTTCATCAACTATGCTGATGATGAGAGTTTAAAATAGTATATACTTGACTCTTACAGATGGTTAACAACATGCATATTTCTGTTTGGGACCTTAATTTTGTTACTTCAAATAGAATCAATACACCAAATCAAGATGAAATAACTGGAACTGAATTTACTCTTCCATCTGAAACAGCTAAAAAACAGAACAAAATATATGAATCAGTGGTTTTGATGAACACCAGGTTATGAAAGCCAATGCTCCCTGAAAGATGGAAAACAAGTGAGCCTTACATTTGGAAACATGAAGAAAGCTATTATACCAAGGCGCATCATAGAACGAATAGAAAAAAAATCACTAAAGATATGGAATACTTAGAGAAAAAGCCATATAACAATATTTCTAAATCTATTAAATAAATAGAGTTTGTGATTAAAACATTTACCACAAAGAAAATTGAAAAAGAAGGGACTATATGCCAACTCATTCTGTGAGGCTAGGATTACTCTCACATCAAAATCAGAAACATTACCAAAAAAGAAAGTTAAAGACTGATATACATCATGAATATAGGTACGAAATTATTCACACTATTTTAGCCATTCAAATTCAACAATGCCTTTAAAAGGATAATGTATTATGACCAAGTGGGATTTATCTCAGAAATGTGAGGTTGCTTTAACATTCAAAACTCTAGCAATGTAATTTACCATTTAACAGACTAAAAAAAAAACAAAACTGTATGATTGTTTCAATAGAGGCATAAAAAGCATTTGACAAAATTCAACATCCATTTCTGATTTTTTAAAAAATTTTACAAACTAGAATAGAAAAGAACTTCTTCAACCTGATAGAGCATCTATAGCTAATGTCATACTTAATTAAAGACCGAATGTTTTCCCTGTATGATATGGAACAAGGCAAGGAAAGCTGTTCTCACACCTATTCAACATTGTCCTGAAGGTTCCAGCCAAAGCAGTAAGGCAACTAAAAGAAATAAAATCCATCAAGTTTGGAAGTGATACATTAAGACTGTATTTATTTGCAGAAGACATGATTGTTTATGTAGAAAATCCAACGAAACCCTCAAAAAGTCTATTAGACTAGTAAGTTTAGCTAGGCTGACGCATTCAAGATCAATATAAAAAAATCATTTATATTTTTATATAGTAGCAAAGACAATAGAAATTGAAATGTAAAAATATACCATTTATAATAGCATCAAAAATTTTACTTTGTAATAAGTCTATATAAGACTTATATACTGAAACTATAAGACATTGCTGAGAGAAATTAAAGAAGCCCTAAATCAGTAGAGGTAACATGTTTGTGGATCAGAAGACTCAATATTGTTAAGATGTCAGTTCTCTCCATATCAATCCACAGATTAAAAAAAACTAAATCAAAATCCCAGCAGGCTGTTGAAGAAGTTGACAAGCTTATTCTAAAATTTATACAGAAATACAAAGGACCTAGAATAGCCAACACAACTTTGAAAAAGAGGAACAAAGTCTGAAAACTTACTCTTCTTGACTTCTTGACTTGGAAAGTAATCAATAAAGTGTGGTATTGGAATAAAGATAGGCAAATAAGTCAATAGTTCAAAATGGAAAGTCCGGGAATAGATTCACACACATATAGTCAATGGATTTCCAACAAAGTTACTTTTTAGTAAATGGTTCTAATGCTGGAACAATTAGCCATATGCAATAAAATGAACTTCAGCCTATAACCTCACACCATATACAAAAATTAATTCTAAATGGACTGTAGATATAAATATAAAATTTTGCTGTATGATGAGATAAACAACAACATGTTTAAAAGAAAACACAGGAGAAAGTTTTTGCAACCTTGGATTAAGTAAAGATTTCCTACATATGAAATGAAAAGCTCAATCTATAAAAGAAAAAAGTAATAAATTGGACTTCATTAAAATTAAGGACTTCTACTTTTCAAAAGAGTCTGTTAAAGACAATGAAAATCCAAGCCTCTGACTAGGAGAAATTACAGTCATGTGCTGCTTAACGTTGGGATACGTTCTGAGAAATGTGTCATTAGGCGATTTAGTCATCATGTGATCATAGAGTGCACTTACACAAACCTAGGTGGTATAGTCAACTACACACCTAGGCTAAATGGTATAGCAGCCTATCGCTCTATAGGGGAGGAAAAATAATTTTCTCTCTATACTTCTAGGTTCTTGGCAGAGACATCCCTGTAAAGAAGACAAACTAACAGGAGAAAAACAAAAGTTTAATAACATGTAGTCTTTCTCTATACATGGGAGAGACCCAGGAAAACTGGGTAACTAGCCAGAATGACCGAAGCCATCACCTTAAATATAAGTCTTCAGCTGAAGACAAAAGAAAAGGTTGGAGGTATGAGGAGTCGTTTCTGAGAGGTTACCAGGAAAAACACAGTAAACAAGGGTAAGGTTGTTATGCAGACTTAAGTCCTTGTCTTCTACATTGATAAGAATTTCTAGAGATAAGGTCATCCCCCTCTTCTAGTACAATAAGGGAAACACCCTTCTATGCGGAGATTTTCCTTATAAAAGTAAATGTCTTTTACAAAGGTTTCAGAGCTTCTCCCTGTCTGTTGTTTCTTAAAATTAAACAGCCCCAAATAATTCTTATGCCAAAGAGACATTTTGGGGTGACTAATTTTGTTTTCCTATAGCTCCTAGACTATAAAACTTTAGAGCATGTTATTTGTACTGAATTCTGTAGGCAATTCTAGCAATGTTAAGTATTTGTGTAATGTGTTGCACTGTGGATGTTACAATGGTTATAACATCACTAGGTGACAGGAATATTTCAGCTCTGTTATAATCTTATGGGATATGTAGTCTGTTGTTGATCAAAACGTCATTATTTGCCACATGACTGCATGTACAAATAACTATCCAAGGACTCGTATCCAGAGTATAATAAGAAATATAGGAACACAAAAAACCTAATTTTTTAAATGGGCAAAATATTTGAACACTCTACCACAGGAAATATACAGATGGAAATAAATTCACTAGGGGAATACAAATTAAAACCACAGTGATATACCCCTATACATACCTATTAGAATTTCTAAAATTAAAAAGAATGACCATATCAAATGTTGGTGAGGACATGGAGCAAATGGAACACTCATACATGTTTTTATTATTTAGGAGCTTTATGCCAGGAAGGGCTGGAGGGGAGGTTAGGAGAGGGAGCAGAGACCGATATATATATATTTCTATTATCTCACAGAACTTAATAAGTTAGCACGTTACTGTTTTACAAATGTTGGCAGAAGACACAAGACTCTCAGGGTCAAAAACAAAGTACTTTATTGCTCACTGCACAACAAGCAATATGGGGCATGTTTACATTGGTTTTCCTTACCCCACGTGGGGGTCACATAGATGTCTATGCTTGGGCTGGCTTGCATTTCAGAAGAAGAATCCTGAGCTTAAGGAACCTTCCATTTTACAGCAAATAGTAAGCAAGCCTGTTTTTCATCCCAGAGGGTGATATTATACCATCCCTCAAGCTTGTTCACTGCAAGTATAATCCTGAGAAATGGACTGGGTAAAGGCAGTCAGGGCCTTGCATTCTTGGCATACCCAGCAAAAAAAAATACAGGAGTTCCAGAGACCTGTGGAAGAGTGTCTTTCAACTAATACACTGCTAGAGAGAACGTAAAATGGTGCAACCACTTTGGTGGTTTCCTAAAAAGATAAATATATACATAGTGTATGACCCAGACATTCTACTTCTATGTATTTACACAAGAGAAATGAAAGCACGTGTCCATATAAAGACTTGTCCATGAATATTCATAGCAGCTTAATTTGTAATAGCCAAAAACTGGAGACAACCCAAATGTCCATCAACAAGTGAATAGATGGACAACTTGTGGTATATTCATATAAGAGATTACTATCCAGCAGTAAAAAAAAAAAAAAAAAAAAAAAAAAAAGGAATGAACTATGTTGATACATGCAATAATGTGGATGTATCTTAAAATCATTTTGGTTTATGAAAGAGGCCATAAAATAAAAGTATATACTATATGGTTCCATTTATATAAAATTCTAGAAAACTAATCTATAGTGACAGAAATCAGATCAGTAGTAACCTGAAGACAAGGTTGAGTAGGGGAAAGTAGGGAAAGGCAAAGAGAGGGATTAAAAGAGGCAGGAGAAAATTTTTCCTGGTGCTGGATATGTTCATTATCTTGACTGTAGCTATGGTTTCACCGGTACTTACAAATATAAAATGTATCAAATCATAAACTTAAAATATATGTAATTTATTGGGTATCAATTATACTTTAATAAAGCTGTTAAAACAGAGTGAACAATGCTGTTCATCATAGTATTTTTGTAGTAATAATAAAAAAACTAGAAACGAAAATTTTTTAATAGAGAATATATACAGCAATTGAAATTGTGGTTGTATATATCTACATTTACAGACATGAAAAGATGTTCATCACATGTTAAGTGAAAAAGTAAGCTATATAGCTTGCATATGATCATTAAAGCTACCATCTGTTGAGCATTAACTCTGTGCCAGGCACCAGAGTTAATGGTGTACTAATTAACTCTGTACTAAGCACTTAACAGGCATTATTTATGTCCATAACTACTCTGTGAAGTAGGTGCTACTATTATCTGCATTTTACAGATAAGGAATCTGAGGCACAGAAACCTCATAAACTGAGATCATACCTGAATGCGCCTGATTCCAGACTTTAAATTTAGAACAGCTCACTATACTACACGATTTCCTCTATTTGTAGTATGATCCTCCTCCTTTTTTTTTTTTAAGGGCATGTGTGGTATACATGAGTAGAAAGAGTTGGAAGGAAATACATTCAAATAATTATGTGGCTAGTTATGGCTACTAGATTTCTAGTGATTCTCACTTTCTTCTCTAGCCTCTTATGTATTATCTGATCTTTTACAATGAGGATTTATAAAAATATCAATTTTTCTAAGCAGAAAAAATAATAAAGCAAATTTCATTCAGGGTAGTAGAAATGATAGCATGGAGTTTCTCTTTTTGTGGTGCACTGGTTAAGAGGAAAGTCTCTGGAAGAAGAATGCCTGAGTTTGAATCCCAGCTCCATCAATTTTATAGCTTTATAACTCTGGATGAGTTTCTTAATCCCTCTAAACCCCAGTTTCCTCATACCTAGAGTAGCCCTGAGGATTAAATGAGATAAAGCACATAGAGTGCTTAGCATGAAGCCTGGCACGGAGTAAGCTGACAACTGATTTCGGTTATTATGTTGTTATCTTGAGTTCAACAAACAAGTTGCCTGACACTCAACTTTTTAGTAAATCCCAAAGCACCATCTTAAACACAGGATCTCCTTACATCTTAGAGAAAAAATTATATTTATAGGAGAAGTACTGTTGGTGAATCAAAAGAGAAAGAAAAGTTTTTCAGAAAATAATTAAGAAAAAATAAGTCACATTCTAAGGTTCCAGAAGGATGTAAATTTGAGGGGAACACTGTTCACTCTACTACATCCATAATTGCTGGTTGATGTCTTCATTTTAAAACCTTTAATTAGCCATAAGTACAATAAGGTAGAGAAAATAGAATTAAGAGGCCCAATTTGAGTCTTGACTCTGCCACACAACAAACAATATGTGACAATGAGCAAATCTCTTCATGTCTCTGGAACTGTTTTCTATTCTATAAACTAAGGGGGTTGACTAAATAGACTCTGAAAGTCCCATGCAGTTTTGAAACTATATGATTCTCAGATTATGTATTCATTTATTTCTCACCGGACATTAATTGAACATTTTTGGGGCCAGACCCTACACTAGAAACCTGAAGATACAGTGGCAAACGAGGCATTTAAATGCCTTCCCTCAGGGAGCTTACACTATAGAAGTGAAATACAGGCATTAAACACATCTCACAAATAATTATAATTATATTCACTCTAAGAAAGAAAAGCACAGGTTGCTGTGAAAATGTATAACAGGGAGGCCTAACTTGGTCTAGGGGGTCAGAAAACATATTCAGAAGGTAACAAAAAAGAAGGCAACAACTAGGCAAAACTTCTTGAAGCTAATTGTGTCTCAACGTTCAGTTATAAGAATTCAACTAGTAAACAGTAGCATTGAACCCGTTTCCTCCAGTCAGTTTGAAAGTTTAGAATATCCATGAAACTCAGTGGCAATATTGTTCCTATTAGTCATTATACAGCACTGAACCTTTCAACAATTTATGAGCCAGTTCTGTAAAAACAAGGAAATGGCTGCGATGGAACTGTCTGTCAGATGGTCAGGGCCTTAAATTGATGGTCCCTCATTCCACTTGTCTCTGAGATGTCATGAAAACTGACCTCAAAGATTTTGTTTCATAATTGGAAATGGAATTTTTCTCTTGCTCTCCGATTCAACCTAAACTCTCCAAAACCCCAGACTGCCGAGGTTCCAAGGCAAATCTCCTAAACTCTCTCTCTCATTGTTTTGTGGATAAAATCAGACTGGGGTCTCTGTGGTGCCTCTGGAGTTCATAGAATGACCAAAGGGGGATTGGGTAGAAGTGAAAAGATGGGAACTTGGGGCAAAAGTGGGGTCCTCTGAAAGGGAGAGAACACTGCCACTAAGAGGCTTGAATCTCAGCCCTGACTCTGGCCCTGACCTGTAATATGTCCTCAGGGTCACGCTGAACCCCTCTATTCATATTTCTTCATTATAGTATTTCCTTGACTCATCTTAGGAGGATGGGAGATGAGCTCCTTGAAATTAAGAACAAAATCTCCTAAAATCTGTAGTCTTCTATATTCTTATTTTATCTTCTATAACTTGTTTCCCCTATTGGATGAGCCCAAGATGTAAGAGAAATTTGAGAGGCAGTATAGTTCAACACATGTCATTTAATCACTCTGTGTCTCTGTTTTCTCAACCGTTAAATGAGGACAATTCCTAGTTTGTAATGTCATTGTGAGAGTTAAGTGAGATAAGATATGTAAAGTACTTAGCATAGTAGCTGGCACATGATAAGAAATCACTATTTAGTAGCTGTTATTATTATTACTGCTAAGCTAGGTCATATCCAGATCTTTCTAGAAGGTAAAAAAGCTAGTAATTGAGGATTATGAGATGGTAACCTGAATCTTGGACTGCTGTTCATATCACTGAGGCTATTAATTCACTTCTCCTTCACTTTGAGCAATGTAAGAAAAGGCTTTACATAGTAGTAAAGGATTAAGCAGAAATTGCCAGAAAGATTCAACAATCACCTTAGAGCATAAGGGGCATATATCCAGAATCTTAATTCAGGGTTTAGAGGGAAAAGTTTTTCCAGGGAAAGAATTCAGGAGCTTCTAAGCAAGAGTTTTCAAAACAAGTCAAATACTGTAATGTAGGCTCCTCCCTCTATAAGCTCCAGGAAGGCAAGATTTTTGTCTGAATTGTTTACTATTATATATCAATAAATATTTGAATTTGTTAAAATTAAATAAATTAAAATACTGGAACGCATTGAGAACATAGATGTTTGCTTTGTTTGGTTTTGCACCTTCAGGAAAGTCTACTTGGTCCAAAAATTGCTTTAGTTCATTGCCTGTCCTAGTGTCAGAAATGTCCCTACTCAAGATATGTCATTTTGGGTTAAGACTTTGTATCATCATGAAGCTGTTAATATGAAGATACTTCTTTAGAGAGAACCTACAAACTCATTCATATTGCTAAGCAGAAAGGAAAGAAAGAAGAGAGGGAGGGACTTAAATAGTGCTGAGGATTTCTCCATCGTTCTACTCAGTGATCTTATTATGAGTATGAAACAGGAGGTAGGAATTTGCTATTTTCTCAGGCTATGTCAATTCTTGTATGATGAGCTTCTTGCCTAGCTAACTGTGAATCAAGTGATTAAAGAATGTCTTTACAATATGGCCCCTAAACGCAAATCAGCTCTTTAATCTGGTGCTTAACTGAAGTAACAGCAATCCATTTCAAAACTGGAGGAAAAACATGCTGTGCGAAATATATTAGGACAACATGGCATCTTCTCAAGGGATTTTAAGAGCAATTTTGACCATGCAATTTTCACAATATATGCTGGCTTTAGAATATAGCCCCAAGTTATGATATGCCTTGACTATGTTCATTTCATTTGCTGCTATCCATTAGTCTTGTGTGTGTGTGACATACCTGTGCATTCTATGACTAAAGATGGAATGATAGTTAGTTTATATTCTCAGTGAAAACAGAACAATTAATTAATTTGAGAATTATATTTATGTCTAAATTTATATTCTCATTATTATTTAAATGAGATATTCTTCATTTTTAGTAAATGAACTTCAGTTTTGACACTGTATTTTGTTTTAGTTTTTTCATTCGACAAGTATGTATTGAGCACCTTAAAATACCAGGTGTTAGTTATCTCTCCATGTTATTTCCTTTAGTAACAATAGCCACAGAAATTTTGGTGAAAATCTGCTTCCTTCAAAGTCATTGGGTGGGGCAAAGTAGAGTTTGAAACCTGCAAAAGTTGAAAGGGAAAGAGTGTGAATATGTGCCAAGGCAGAAAATGTGAAGTCTGAATGATAATGTATTGACTCCATAACATGTCTGGCAAAAGGATGCTCGGTGCTTCCAGGAGGATGTGGCCATCCTTGGGAAATATTCTTGCTAGGGTTAAGTGCCAAAAACTCCCTGGAATCAGAAAAAATAGGCTCTTCAACTGCTGTGAACTTTAAGTGGTCTCTGAGCTCCTGGAGATTAAGGGGGCACTCTTTGGGATTGAGAAAAAAAGAGCATTGTACCTAATGATTATAGAAAACACATTTTTTTAATGTATACTTGAAACATTTATAAAAACCAAACAAATTCTAGGCCATAAGGTGAGGTCAAACAAAATTTGAAAGGATTAGTATCATACGGACTACATACTGGGACCACAGTGCAACTAAGTTAGAAACCAATAATAAAGAAAATTTGAAAAACTTCATATATTTGGGAATTTTAAAAGATACTTTTTAACTACTCATAGGCTAAAAGAGAAATTGTAATGGAAACTAGAATACTTATAACTGAACAGTAGTAAAAATACTAAGTATCTAGGCTTGTGGGATGCAACCAAGCACTGTTTAAAGGGAAATTCATAGACTTAAAGGGAAAAAAGTAGGAAAGTCTTAAAATTAAAGAATCAAGCATCTAAAATATGAAGTTAAGGAAAAAAAACAGAACAAACTCAAAGCAAAAGAAAAATAAGAATGAAGCAGTAATAAAAAGGCAAACATACAACAGAGAAGATCAACAAGGCCAAATTTTGATGTTTTGAAAATACTTCTGGTAAAATTAATTAAGTAAACAAGAGAGAATGCAAAAATAAACAATATTATAAGTGATATGATAACATATCATAACAAACAATATTATAAGTGATATGATAACATATCAAAAGGTGATATGATACTTATCACTTCTTAACTACTCACCATATTAACCAGATTAAAGGAGAAAAACCATGTGATTTTACCAATTGATAAGAGAAATCCAATATCTGTTCCTGATTTAAAAAAGAAAAAAGTGCTCACTTTGGCAGCACATATACTAAAAAGGAAAAAAAGGCAACCTCCCTAATCTAATAAAGGGCATTGATAATACCACATGTAATTGTGAAATGTTGAAATTACCCACTTTGTTGAGAGATTAGCAAGAATGCTTCATCTTATTTGACATTATACTGAAGACTCTAGCCAGAACAATAGATAATAATAAGAAAAAAAGATATAAAGATTGGAAAGGAAGAGAGAAAATAGTGTGAGTTTTTTTTTTTTGGTGAATATATGTTCATCTATGCAGAAAATCTAAAAGAGTCTATAGATGAATTATTAGAATTAAGAGAATTTAAGAAGATTTATCTGTATAAATCAGTTTATAAAAGTCTATTGCATGTATATATGCCAGCAACACTTAGTAAATTTTACATATCATTTATAATAGCACAAAAATAAAAAATATTTAGGACTAAATCTAACAAAAGTTGTGCAAGCCCTATGGAGATAAATTTTAAACTGTATTGAAAGATGTCGAAGAACACCTAAATAAATGAAAAGATATGTTCACATAAAAGATGATATTTCTCCTCAGATTGATTTATAGATTTAATACAATTTTGATAAAAATTCTAACAGCCTTTTTTTGTGGAATTTGACAAGCTGTTTTTATAATTTTTATATGGAAGAGCAAAGGACAGGAATGGCCAAAACATTCTTGAAGAACAAAGTCAAGGCTTTGCCCTACCAGATATCAAGATTTATAAAGCTATAGTAATTTAAGTAATTTAATAATTACAATATTTTAAGACAAATAGACCAGTGAAACAGAATAGAAATCCCAGAAACAAACCCAACCGTATGTGGAAACTTGACTAATGACAGAAGTAGCATTTCAGAAAGGAAGGAAAAAGATGGACTGTTCAATAAATTATGCTGGGTTAATTGTTATGACATGGGAAAAATTACATTAGATTTCTACTTTATACTGTGTACAAAAATCAATTCTAGAATATAAAGAGAATGCCAAAACTCAACAAAAACAACAATGAAAGCAATTAAAAAATGGGCAAGGGATTTGAATAGACATTTCCCCAAAGAAGATCCACAAATTGTCCATAAACACATGAAAAGATGCTTAACATCACTAATCATTAGGGAAATGCAAGCCAAAACCATAGTGAGATAGTTCGCACCCTTTGGGATGGCTACTATAAAAAAATAGAAAATAACAACTGTTGACAAGGATGTGGAGAGATTGGAACCCCTGTACACTATTAGTAGGAATATAAAATAGTACAGCCACTGTGTATAACAGTATGGCACTTTCTCAAAAAATTAAAAATAGAATTACCATGTGATCCAGCAATTCTACTGGGCATACATCCAAAAGAACTGAAGGCAGAGTCTCAAAGAGGTATTTGTATACCTATGTTCACAGCAGTATTTTTCACAATAGCTAAAATGTGGAAGCAACACAAGTGTCCATCACAGATTAATGGATAAGCAAAATGTGGTATATACATATAATGGAATATTCTTTGGCTTTAAAAAAAAAAAAAAGGAAATTCTGACTTATGTTATACACGAATAAAATTTGAGGACATTTTGCTAAGTAAAATAACAGTCACGAAAAGACAAATACTACATATTTCCACTTACACGAGGTACTGAGAGTAGTTAAAATCTCAGAGACAGAAGCAAAATGATATTTGCCAGGGGTTTGGGTGAGGTGGAATGTGGAGTTACTGTTTAATGGGTATAGAATTTCGGTTACACAAGATGAAAGTATTTATTAAGATGGATGTTTGTAATGGTTGCACAACATTATGACTATATTTAATACCACTGAACAGGACACTTAAAAATAGTTAAGATGGTAAATCTTATGTTTATTTTACTGTAATACAAAACAATGAAAAAAAAAAAAAGCAAAGCAGTGGTTGCCTAGGGCTGGAAGGAAGAGAAGTAAGATCAACTACAGATGAGCTCTAGGAAACTTTTCAGATGATGGAAATGTCGTAAGTTCAGATAATCATAATGATGGCATAATTCTATAAATTTAGCGAATATCATCGAATCACAATCAGTGAACTTTATAGTATTTAAATTATATCTCAGTAAAGATAAAAAAGAAGTACATGGAGATACAGAACAAAAAATACAGAAAAGAGTGTAAGAGACATATGGGACATGGTAAGAAGTTGCAATCCTAGTAGGTTAGGAGAGAGATAATGGAACACAAGCAACATATGAGAAAACAATGACTGAGACTTTTCCAAAATTTATATCTTTATATTCTTGATATCTCTATCCAGTCACAGGTTCAAGAAATGCCACAAGATCCAAAAAGGATAAATTCACACTTAGGTATACTGTAAATCTGTATACCTAAGTGTGAATTTATCCTTTTTGGAAAAACCAAAAACCAAGAGAAAAATCTTAAAATTAGAATGAGAAAAAAGTAGATTTTTTTGCAAAAGACCAAAATAAGATTGACAGCTAATGTCTTGAGGAAACAGAAGCCAAAATAATAATAAAATTATGTCTCCAAAATGAAATAAAATAAATGCCAAATTAGTAAAATATTTTTAAGAAATGAAGGTAGAAATAAAGACAATTTCAGAAAAATGAAAACTGAGAAAATTTGTCACCAGTTGACCCACAGTAAAAGAAATGCTAAAAAGATATATTTCAGGTAGAAAGAAAATGGAAAAGCACAAAACTGAAAGCAAGCTGATTAACTACACTAATATGAGACAAAATAGACTTTAAGGAAAAAAGTATTGCTATAAAGAGGATTCTTCATGATGATAAAAGATTAATTCAATAGAAAGGTATTAACAGTTCTACATGTATTTGTAGCTAATAACATAATCTCAAAATACATAAATCAAAAATGGACAAAACAAAAAAGAAACCTAGACACTTCGAATATTTAAATGTGATAGTTTAATATTCCTCCCATAGTAACAGACAAAAAAATTTAATGATGTAAAAGAACTAAACAATATGCTTTACAAACATGACCTTACAAACTCAGTTGAGTGCTATACCTAGTAACTGTAGAATATACATTTTGTAAGGTCAACACAAAGTGTGCATGAAACCTTTACCAAACAGACCATATACCGGAACATAAAGTAATTTTAAGCAAACTACAAAGGATGGAAATTATACAGAATATGTTTCTATCCACAGTGGAATTAAGATGGAAATCAGTAACAAAAAGTGAGAAAAATCTGTATACGGATTTGAAAAAGATAATAAAAGAATATTTTGAACATCTTTTTTGACAGTAAACTTGAAAATTTAGGTGAAATGGATAAATGCTTGGAAAAATGCTACCTAAAGTGACACAAGAAGGAAGAGAATATTGGGATAATCCTGTATCTATGAAAGAAATCAAATCAGTGATTCAAACATCTACAGCAAGAAAGTTCTAGCCCTGAGTATTATGCACCAGTGGATTGATTCAAACATTTAAAGAAGAAAAATACCTATCTTACTTAAACTCTTCCAGAGAATTAAAATTATGAAGCTAACGTGATTTTAATATCAAAATCTAATAAGGACATTATAAGAAAAAAATTACAGGTCAAACTCTCTCATGGATAGAAATGTAAAAAAAACCTAAACAAATTCTAGCATACAAAAACTAGCAATATATAAAAAGACTAATACGCCATGATCAAATTGGGTTCATTCCAGAAATACAAGATTAAATTACCATTCAAAAAAATCAATCACTGTAGTTCATCATAATAAAAAAGATAAGGTAGAAAAATCATTTTTATTGAAGAGGATAATGCATTCTAGAAAATTCAATATCCATTAATGTTTAAAAATCCTTTCAAACTAGTACTAGAAGAGAACTTCCTCAATCTGATAGAGGAAAGCTACAAAAAGTAAACCAGTAAATATCATATTTAATTGAAATATTGAAAGCTTTCTTTCTAAGATCAGGACTAAGACAAAAATGCCTGCTATCTTTGCTTTTATTAAGCATTGTACAGTCCTAACCAGTCCAATAAGTTAGGGGAAAAAAAGAAAAAGAACAAATACTTGAAAGAAAAAAAGTGCTATTCACATACTACATGATTGTGAATCTATAGATAAATTGTAAGAGTAATTAATAAGCTAATTGAGTAAGTTTTTTTGTAAGGTCAATACAAAAAATTAAGTGTTATTTTAATACACCAGTATCAAATGATTAAAGACTGAACGTAAAAATAGGCCTCTTACATACCTATAAGAAATATAAAATGATAAAGAATAAATCCAATGATTGTTATGCCAGAATTCTACACAGAAAACTATAAAACATTATCAGAAACCTTTAATAAGATTTTAATGAATGGAGGAGTGGCTATACCTTATTAATGGATTGGAAATTTTAATATTGTGAAGATTTGCATATTGATGTACAGATTTCATGTAATCCCAATAAAAATCCCACCAGGGCTTTTTTTTCTTGGTGAAATTTGAAAAGTTATTCTAAAATTTATGTGGAAATGCAGAAATTAAAAAATAGCCAAGACAATCCTGCGGAAGACCAGAAACATAAAGAACTTATTCTATCATGACAGACATGCCCCAGACTAAGAGACAGACTAATAGATAAATTGAAAAGAATGAACATTTCAGAACCAGATCCACATATAGACAACTAGTTAATTATAAAAGTGAAGAATTAACAGTCTTTTCAGTATATGATGCTGGGTCACTTTTTTTTTCTTTTATATGAGTACCCATATAGAAGAAAAAAAAGAGTAAATAATATTTAAAATTCAGTGTATCAGACATACGAATCACATTTCAACTGCTCAGTAGCCACATATGGATAGTAGCTACCATATTTGGACAGCATAGATAGAGAACAGTTCCACACTGCAGAAAGTTCTATCGAACAGCATTGTTCTAGAACAAATCATAAGAGAATATCTTCATGACTTCAGTTATGGAAAAAATTCTAAACGGGACTTTTTTTAAAAAGACGTTAACCATAAAAGTAAAGCTTGAAATATTGGACCTCGTTAAAATTAGCAACTCCTTTTCAACAAATAACACTATAAAGAGTAAAAATGCAAGCCATAGAATGGAATAAGAGCCAGGATTAGGGTGAGGCACTGAGGCACTCGGTTTGGACACAAATTTTTAAGGGGACACCAAAACACTCAGTAATCAAGACAAATAAGAACCATGCTACCTTGAACAAGCCTGATCCTGTCTGATCTCAGAAGCTAAGCAGGGTCAGGTCTGGTTAGTACTTAGATGGGAGACCACCTAGGAAGACCAGATGCTGTAGGTGTAAAAAATTAAAAAAAAAAAAGAAGATGTCAATGCAATGTTTTTTAAATTAACATTAATGCAAAAAACCATGATTAACAAAATATCAAAATTTTAAATAAAGTTATCGATATTTCTGATTTTTCCTTTTGCCTCAGGCTCCAATATGACTCAATAGCATGTGGGAAATTATATTTGCAACATGTACACAACAGATACCTATTATATTTAAAGAATTCTTACAGATTAATTAAAATGTCAGATGACCCTCACTAAATCAAAAAACAAGTGTTGGCGAGGATTCGGAGAAAAGGGAACCCTCATACATTGTTGGTGGGACTGAAAATTGGTACAGCTGCTATGGAAAACAGTCTGGAGGTTTCTCAAAAAATTAAAAATGGATATACCTTTTGACCCAGCAATTGCACTACTAGGTATTTATCCAAAGAAAACCAAAACAATAATTCACAAAGATCTATGCACTCCAATGTTCATGGCAGCACAAATTACAATAGCCAAGATATGGAAGCAACCTAAATGCCCATCAACAGACAATTGGATAAAGACATTATGGTTCATATATACAATGGAATATTACTCAGCCATTAAAAAAATGAAATCTTACCATTTGCAACGACATGGATGGACTTAGAGGGTATTATGCTGAGTGAAATAAGTCAGACAAAGAAAGATAAATACCATGTGATTTCACTTATATGCGGAATCTAAGGAATAAAAAGAACAAACTAATCAAAAACAGACTCACAAATATAGTGGACAATTTGGTGATGGACAGAGGGGAGGGAGGGGTTGAGGGAGCTAGGAGAATGAGGTGAAAAGGTTAAAATTACAAATTAGTTGAATGGTTGGTCGGGGAGGAGAACAGCATAGGGAATGCAGTTAACATTAATATGATGGCTAGGTGGAGGGCCAGGGGAGGGAGGGAGCAATTGGGTTGATCGTTTTATGAACATATAGATGTCTAGTCAATGTATTGTGTACTTGAAACTAATTTAAATTTAAAAAACAGAAGATGAAAGAAAGAAAGAAAAAAATGTCAGATGACCCAAAAGAAAAATAGGTTCAAGATTTGAAAGGTATTTCACAAAACAGGATAGCTAAATAGCATATATATATATATATATATATATATGTGTGTGTGATATGTGTGTGTGTGTGTATGTATATATGTTAAAAGGTGCTCTGCTTCATTAGTCATTAAGAAAATTAAAATTAGAAAGATTCCACTACATACCCACCAAAATGGCTATATGTAATAGACAGACAATATCAAGTAGTGGTGAGGATGTAGAAAAAACAGAAGTCTCAGATATGCTGGTGGGAGTATAAAATGACACAATTACTTTTGAAAACTGGCAGTATCTATTAAAGTAGAACTCACACATGTCCTATGATCCAGCACTTTTACCTCTAGATATAGCCAATAGAAATACAGTTCTATGTTCATCAAAAACTTCAAGACTGTTCCCAGTAGCACCATTCATAATAGCCCTCAGTTGGAAACAACCCAAATGCCCATTAAAGGAATGGATAAATTGTGGTATATTAATTAATGAAATACTATACAACAATAAGAATAAGCAAAATGTTACTATACACATTAACATAAGTGAATCTTATAATATTATAATCTTATAACCTAATATTAAGTAAAAGAAGTCACGCATAAAAGTACATACACATATGTAAAGCCCCCAAACAGGCGAAACTTAATTATGGTATTCAAAGTCAGGTTAATGATTACCCTTGGGAGGAAAGGGACTTAAGGCGGTATGAGGGGGCTCTGGATGCTGGTAATTCTTATTTCCAGATCTAAGTTCAGGTTTCCAGGCTGTGTTCACATGGTAAAAATTCATCAAGCTATAGACTTTTTTGTTTAATAAAAACAGGAAAACCCAATAAAAACTTAAGAGAAAATAAAAATGTGTTCAGTCCATTCAGGAGCCCAGGGAAGAGGGAGATGAGGATTTTAAAATTAAGCAATCAAGTGAAAAAGTCAGCTATTACAATGTGCTTTCTCTCTCTGACCCCACTCCCTCTCCCCCATGTATGGCAGATACTTTCAGTTGTCATTTTATCCAAAAGCATCCTTGCAAGTAGAGGAGGGTAGTCTTTGTTTTCCTTTGGATGCACAGGAAAGTGGCGGTCCTAAGCAGGTCAATGACTAGATTAAAGCCTCACAGGCAGTTAAGAGTTGGATACGGGACCAGAAACTGGTCTCCTAATTCCTGCTCCTGAGCTCTGTACACCAGGGCCTACTGCTCCTGCAGGACAGGCAACCTGAGCACACTGAGGCTAGGCTCCAAGCAGCGAATGCTTTCTCTGTGTCCCTAATTTATAGTGATGCCAAGGATGGAGATGGCCTCCTAATTTATTTCACATTTCAACTGACAAAGCAGATATCCAGTCAGTCATTACCGTGTACACTTCCCTGGAGGCAAACGTCAAAGGGTGCAACTACAGGACGTAAAGAGGCAATTTTAAAGAATCACTTCTCCCCCTTCTAAAAGCCCAATTACTGACTATTGAACAAGGCCCTACTGGCACTTGAGAGCGGACTAAACCAAGTGAAACACATAACGCCTGTCTTCAATGACTATTTCTAAACAAGTGAGTAGAATCACACTTCTTATCCTTTCATCTTTTAAATAGAATTCGAATTGTGGTTTAAAATGTTTTGAGTTTAGTGTTTTTTTCCAAGCTGAGTCTTCTTAAAAACACTTGAATAAAGAATAAATCTGTAAGCATGGGTTTGAGGAACAGATGGAGACAGAACTGGTGGATGCCTAGCAGGCAATTTATGGCTGGATCTTATCTTTTGGGGAGCCATCGAAGGGGGGGTTATGAAATTCTTCCCCCTCTGCAATGCCCCAATTCCTCTGCTTTTTCCTCAAGATAGTTGCCCTATGAGCAAAATGCAGATCTCTAAGGGCTCTAGTTACTATTTTGGCCCTCAGACCCAACTACCCAGGTATTTAAATTGGATACAGACTCTACAATTCTTTCCAATATCCTCCTCAAAATCCGAATAATCTTCCCTACTCAAGTCAGTTTTCTCCCAACTCACAATCTATTTCTTTGTGTATATTTTCCCTGAATTGTATTCTTTCTTATCTCAAAGATGACATCCTACTCTACCCCCACCCCAACATCTAAATTTTTGTGGTCTTTATTTTCTATTTCTTTTCTATAAGAACTCTTTTCTCTTTTTGACTAGTGTCCTGGCTCTGGTTCCCTACCTCTTTTGCCCAACTCAGAACACCTGGCTCCTTTGCTTCCCTGTAAAGCATCTGATTGTAAAGCATCTTTGCTATAATACTTACCATGTGCAAAAGTGCTTGGAAGAGAGAAATATTCATGGTGTAACGAAGAGATGGCAAGTCGTATATTACAACAGTTCCTCCTCATCTGTGTTTTCGCTTTCCATGGTTTCAGTTTCCCATGATCAATTGAGGTCCACAAATATTAAGTGGACAAATTCCAGAAATAAACAATTCATAAATGTGAAATTGCACACTGTTATGGCACGAACGATTCTGAGACCCACGGAGCCAATTGAGATTAATTAGGAGTCTTTATTAGCCGGCTGGCGACTGACTCTCTACCACGCAGGGCTAGAGGAGATCAGCCCCGAGCTTTCAGAGGAGGCAGCTGACAAAGCTTAAGGCCATATCCTGGTGGTCTCCTGAACAAGCCAGCAGATTACAGAAGTGGAAGTTGGTTGTTAGCATATCTTTGCCCGGAACAACACCCTTAATTAACAAGTAAATGGATTACAGAAGCAGACATTGGCCATCTTTATATCTTATACAATACACTTCCTAAACCACACACAAGCAAGTAGGACAACTTCTGGTATCTAAAGATATTTCTTCCCTGTAGCTGACTTGGCTAGTTGGCTCACTTGAAAATTTTCCACCCTTAACGCACACTATTTTGAGTAGCAGGATGAAAGCTCTTGCCGACTCACTCCGTCCTGCCCGGGACATAAATCATCCCTTTGCCCAGCCTGTCCATGTTGTATACTCTACCCTCCCATTAATTACTTAGTAGTCCTCTCGGTTCTCAGATTGACTGTCACAGTATCACAGTGCTTGTGTTCAAGTCACTCTTACTTTACTTAATAAAGGCCCCAAAGCAAAGAGTAGTGATACTGGCAATTCAGATACATCAAAGAGAAGCCATACAAAGCTTCCTTTAAGTGAAAAGGTAAAAATTCTCGACTTAATAAGGCAATTTATCATCTCACATCATCACAAGAAGGGTGAATATAGTACAATAAGATATTCTGAGAGAGACCACATTCATATAACTTTTATTACAGTATAGTGTTTTAAATGTTCTGTTTTATTATTAGTATTATTGTTTAGCTCTTACTGTTGCTTAATTGATAAAATAAACTCTATTGTAGGTATATGTGTATAGGAAAAAACACAGTATATACAAGACTCGGTACTATCCTCAGTTTCTAGCATCCACTGCGGATCTTGGAACATATTCTCCACAGATAAAGGCAGACTACTATATTTCAACTTTTGATATTCCTCTAGACTGTCTTGAAGAACCAGAAATAACCCTTTTCCCAGACTGCATTCCACTGAGAGCCATTTACACAAGATGAGGGTTACTACCTTCGACAGTCATACAACCAATGAAGAGTAATTGTCTCAATTTGGGTTATACAATTCCTTATACCCTTGAATTCGCAGAACTCTAAAGTAATCCAATCTGATATTTGGTTTCCTAGACCCACAGTTCTGCTTTTCAAAGCCTCAATCTGACAGAGACTGAAACCAAATACTTCAACCTACAATTTACTTCTTTGGAAGTAAAGGTTGATTTCCTTTTTACATCTGTCTGAGAGGATGTTTGAGTGATTGAATCAAAAGGCTATAATGCCTCCCACCCCCATTCCTGGTAATTACTTTTGCATTGGGCCATCCTGCTGACGATTGTGCCCAAAGTGAAGTCATCAACGTTAGTGCCCCAATCCTTAAGGAGATACATTTTGTTTTAGCAAGGAGACACAGATACACTTCCTGCCTTCAATGTGAGTCAGTTTTTTCTTTCATTTTCAGAGCAGTTTGACTAAAGGAACTATTTCATTCTCAGGGCTCAGCTCGGCTGGGAGATTTGTAACTTCATGTTTCCAGGATATGATTCCATTATCCCCTGAACTTGCTCTTCAAATCATCCGTGTTGTCAGCTCACCGCAACAGCTTGTTGCAACATGGCTGCCCCCTCCATAAAGGTTCTTCTTTCCTACATGTATCTCAACAGAGTTCGGCATTCTGGTATGGGAAAGAGTACAGACCCGCAGCCTTCTCTTCTCTGGTACCATCTCAGTTACCTGTCTACAGGCATGAGCAGTGGCCAGTTACTTTTACAATAATTCAGGAGCTTAAATATTTAGGAAAATTCTGCACCCAAATAAGAAACTGTAATTCTGAAACTCCAATTAACAGACCGTACCAGGCAAAAATCACCTAGGCACTGAGGGCTTGGGGAAATTTTTACTATAAAAGAAGCAAATGGACAAAAAATAGAAAATGAGGAGGGAGGAGGAGGAGGAAGAAGAAAGAGGAAGAAGAAATGAAGAAAAAAAATTGAGCCTACGGATATTGTACTAAGTATAAACATCATACTGCACCAAAACTCCCACTGAGAAAGATTTCTTCTTCCCACACTGGGGCTCACCTCTCACTATACAGGGCCTTCTCCCAGGAACTGTAAGTAGCAGCTCTCTGTAGTCAATGACAGATAATTCCAGACCAAAAGAAGAATTCTGAAATCGGGATGTTGTTTTTAGATCAATGGTTCTCCAATGGAATCCGGGGATCTCTAGTGGGTCTGCAAAGATTCTTCCAATTGTTCTGTGGGCTGGGTCAAAATGCAAGGCTCAGAAGTATGTTGGGTGATTTTTTTTCCTCTTTGGAACGTATTTTCCACTGCGGATTTCAATCAAAGCTTAAAGCACCAAAGCAAACATGTTTAAGAGGAGCTACAAAAAATAATCACAGAGATTCAGCAAAAATGCCACAACGACGTTTTTTGTTTCTTTGTTTGCTGGCTTGTTTATTTAATCTAGTAAATAGATGTAAATAGAGCAAACTCTTTTCTTTTGCTCAAGTAGTTTAAAGACTAAAAATCTTGAGACTCATCAGGCCAGATGAAAATCTGAACCTTGCAAAGCACATCTTTATGAGAGGAGGAGAGTCAGGTCCTTTCTTACCCTGAGTTTCCCATTTCCCAGTGTCATTACTTACCTGGTCCTCTCTCTGCACTGTTTTCTAGCTCAGTGCCCACGGCTCTGAAGTCAGAAGCAGCCATTGACAAGAAGCAGCTTTCTCTTCTGCTATGGCTGTCTTAACTCAGGTTTCTCTTCCAGGGAGCAGGAGCTCAGGTACAGAGTAAGGGGGATGTCAATTGCAGCTGCAGTTTAGGAAGACCTGTTTTTCTTCATCCTAGCTCCATAGCAAGAGTTAACCCTAGAAAGTCCTGTGCTGATAGAGGAGTTTTATGAGTTATCCAACGAGCTGATTGGTAGCCATACAGCACAACTAAACTGCCAGGCCATCTAGGCTGCTCAGACGATATGAGATAAAATGTACTTATGGCTAGATCTGCCTTTCCCTCTCTACTGAAGTGACGTGCACATTCAGCTATTTGTTGGACCAATTTGCAGAGCCACAGTTTCCTGGAAGGATTTCAGAACAGATGGGCTGAATACACTGCAGGTAAACAGTGTGGAAGCTGAAAATTAAAAGGAACTTGGAGGCCTCTACTTGGATTTTGCTGATGTACTTGCAACACCATTTACCTATCTGGATAATTCTGTCATGTGTGCAAAGTGCTCCCTGAATTACCTAGATGCTGTTAGCCCTCTTGATCCTTTGGTACAGCTCCACTCAGAATAAAGGAAGCAAAGTTCTTCCCACTTTGTTTGATTGATAAGATGAAAATAAATTGTTCACTCTTTGAATGTGATTGAAAAAAAAGAATAAGAAAAAACCAATCCCCACATCTGGATGGAATTATTACATACCTCTCTGGGACTCTCTGTTCCTGAATGTTTCTGCCAATGATTCCTTCTTTCAAAGTCTGCAGAGGCTCAGTGACAGCTTGTCAGGGAATGCTACTTTGCTACCAGTTACTGCAAGTTGGTTTAAATAGGTTGTCAAGATGTTGTAGCTGTGATCAAACCTCTGGCAGGGGAAGATGGGGCAGCACATGCCACATAAGCATGCTCACATGTTTCTGTGTGGATACTCAGTGGGAAGGTTATTTGTCCTTTTGGAGAAACCAAAGGTTTTCTACTGTATTGCATGGAATCCTAGCCCTAGAATCTGCTTCATGCCGGTAAAATCCATGAAACCGCTCATGTCTTTAGGAGATCTATGTTTGATTCCTATTATGGCTAATGTTTCTGGATCCCTAGGGCATAGCAGAAAAAGGACGAGAGTATCAGAAGAACTGGTTTCAGCTCCAATTGCTACTTATAAGCTCTGGGATTTTAAGCTAATTTTTCTGCCTTCTTTGGGCTTCAGTTTCTTTATCAGTAATGTGGATAAATAATACTGAGGAATGAACTAAGATGATGGTATGTAAAGTACCTGGTGGGGCTCCATGCACATGAACTGTAAATGAATCTGAGGGAGCACACTGTGACAGAGGAGGACTCTGCCTTGAAAGAGCTTGAAGACCCTACAATTATAATGGGAGCCCAGAAAAGGGGTCCAATTATTGCAAAGTATTCCTGTCTTACTGCAACTTTTTGTAGGATATTTGTTCTTAAGGTGGAAGGATAGGAAAGGCACTAAACAAGAAGGAAGAAAATCAATATCCTAGTCCTGATTCTGGTAACAACAGAGCTAGCTAAGTTTAGGCAAGTCATTTAATTGCTTTGAGTCCATTTCCTCACCTTTATAATAGTGATAATCATACTTTTCTAAAGCATTGTATTATTATAAAGCTTAAATAAGATGGGATCTATTCAAAAATATATAAAACACATAAAAATACAACTTATTTTGGTCAAAAACATCAAAACAATCTCACCAACCTAGCAGTGTCTAAAACACTCTGACAAATTTGTCTAAAACAATTTAACCCTGTTTCTGTGGCTGACAAGAATGAATTACAATTGGCGATGCCTCCACTGAACTTACCCAAATAGCCATTCCCTTGGGTTCTGTGGGTAGTCCTTGAAGAACAATGAAAAATAACATCAGGAGCCAAGGTTTAGTTCCAGCTTTTTAAAATCTCCTGTGAGGACATGGTTGAAGTTTCTAGAACCAGGGCCATGTCTCTGATGACTAGATTGAGTAACCTGTTTGGAACCAAAGGGCTTCAGGAGCTTGCTTCCTGTTCTAACTTTAGCATATAGAGGAGGAAGTTGGGGGGTCTGGGAGGCAGGGATGGGGTCATCCTTGCAACTTTGGGAAGCTTAACACAAAGTCCCACCCTCAAATCACTGATCACCCACAACCTTTTAAACGCTCACTTTTAATAGTAACTCAGAAGGAGAACCATCCTTTTTAAAAAAAATTATTTATTTTAGTTTCAAGTATATAATACATTGGTTAGACGTCTATATTGTTCGTAAAACGATCCCTCCAATTGCTCCCTCCCTCTCCTGATCCTCCACATAGCCAACATATTAATGCTAACTGCATTCCCTATGCTGTGCTCCCCATCCCCATGACCATGCATCAGCTACTAATTCGTACTTCTTTAACCCTTCACCCCATTCTCCTAGCCCCCCAAGTCCCATTCCCCTCTCTCCATCACCAAATTGTCCACTATATTTGTGAGTCTGTTTTTTTATTAGTTTGTTCTTTTTATTCCTTTGATTCCACATATAAGTGAAATCATATAGTATTTACCTTTATCTGTCTGACTTAAATACCTTCTAGGTCGTCCATCAAAGCAATATCTTTTTCCATCCCCTTCCTTTTCATATGTAGGGGTCTTGTCTTCTTATCCTTTCAGCCACTCTATCTTTTTGGTTGGAGCACTTAATTCTTTTCCATTTAAGGTACTTATCGATAGGAATATAGTTATTACCATTCTTTATTCCTGTTTTTGATACATGTTTTTTCTTCTTAAAGAAGTCCCTCCAGCATTTCCTGTAATACTGGTTTGGTGGTGATCAATTCCTTTAGCTTACTTTTGTCTGGGAAGTTCTTTATCTGCCCGTCAACTCTAAATGATAGCTTTGCTGGATAAATTAATCTTGGCTGTAGATCCTGGGTCTTCATCTTGTTGAATATTTTTTTGCCAAGCCCTTCTGTCCTGCATAGTTTCTTTTGAGAAATCGGCTGCCAGTCTTATGGGCATTCCCTTATAAATAACTGTTTTTCTCTTGCTACTTTTAATATTCTTTCTTTGTATTTAACCTTTAGCATTTTAATTATGATGTGTCTTGGTGTTGGCCTCTTTGGATCCCTGATTTTTGGAATCCTCTGAGCTTCCTGAGGTTTTATGTCTATTTCCTTCACCAGGGAAGTTTTCTATCATTATTTCTTCAAATGGCTGTTCAACATCTTGATTTTCTTCAGTTACGCTGATCAGACAGATATTTTGACCTTTAATAGTGTTCCATATGCTCCTTAAATTATTTTTATAGTCTTGGCATCTTATCTTTTGCCATTCCGCTTGCGTGTCCTTGGCTTTCCTGTCCTCTAGATATAATGTGTTCTTCATTTCATACTGGTTCCCTTTTACAATTTCTATTTTCATTTTTATGTTTTTTATCTCTTTGTTGAAGTTCTCACTGAATTTATCTACACTTCCCAAAAGTTCATTGAGCATCTTTATAACCGGCGTTTTGAACTCTGCATCTGTTAAATTACTTGACTCCATTATATCTGGATCTCTGTTCTATTCTCTCATATGGTTTCTGCTTCTTTGTCTTCCCATTTTGGCTGCCTTTCCGTGTCTGTTTCTATGTACTAAGCAAAGCTCCTAAGTCTCCCGGTGTTTTATTTTTCGCTTTTTCTTTTTCTTCCATGACTCAGCATATTTTAGATCTGCCTTGGGTGTACAGTTCAGGGGAGAGGTTTATGGAGCAGGCCCTCAACTCTGAGGCATTGAGTCTCTACCCGCTTCTCATAGCAAAGGGCTATGTAGAATGTTTCTCCTGTTTATGGGTCGACCTGGTCCCTAAAACAAAAGTGTCTGCTCCAAACTCTTCTGCATGGACATGGGGACATGTGAGCATAAATCTTTTCCCACAAATGCTGCCTTTTGAATGAAGCCACTGAAGTGGTAGGTTGGGGCAGGGAGGCAGTAGATAGTAAGAATTAGGAGTCAACCTTTCCTCAGGTGCCTTGGCCTTGGTCTGCAGAGCGGAAGACATGCTGGCTCTCTCAGTTGCAGGCATGCAGCACCTCCTCCCCAATCTGTCCATAAACAATACCTGCTCATGTATTAGTAAGGACAGGAACCCACTAGAACTAAAACAGCCCTGGCATTTAAAGTCCCCAAAGCAGATTCAACTCCAAGTTTGCCACACTGGGTCCATGTAGTCTATCCTTTTAGAAGGAGTCATTAGTATGAATTTCTTTTTAATGCTTATAGGGATTCTAGGTCAGGAGCAATTTGAAAAAAAATAAAAATCCCTTCTGAGAGAACTTGTATCTACTTCCAGCCACAGCAAACAAACAGATCAAGGGCTGCCTGCTTAATATTTCTAAGGTTTGGGATATGTCAGTTCATTAAAGAGTAAATAGGGACAATTTTCATTTTTGGGGCATTTGGGCAGGAGGCCCTTAAAGGGACCCTGACATTCCAAGGAGTAGGTGGTTTCATTCTTCCAGCCTTTATTGTTCGAACTTTTACCAGCCTGAGCCAGAGGAGAGTCCAAGAGGGCCAAGAGTCCAAGGACAGAAGACCCTATAGGCAGGAAGGCTGTACTTGTGAGTATTTTTTTGACAGGACCGGCGTAGGTCCATCCCGCACACCCTAAAAAGCTTGTCTTCTGGTTGGCCCTACTTCCTCTAATTTTTCAGGCCCTGTGATCTTTACTACCAAGCAAACCATATGATTTTGATTCTAGCTCCTGGCTTACTGAGAGTGTTTCAAGTCTCCAGTGGCAGGAAGCCCTCCAGCCTCTTTAAGTGGCTGCTCTGGCATCTAAGAGAGGAAGCCAGCTCTTTTGGACTCTCTCACCATCTGGGCATGGCAGCCCAGTGTAGGGCAATGCTCAGTGCGGGGAGGGTAACAATGACTGTAGGGTGGGAAAACATTCCCGAGATTCACATAGATAGACTCCAGCCTCAGGCACCTGTGGATGTCCATCCAGAGAATTGGCTTTTCCCCTTCTATTCTATCCCTAGATTTCTATCTGAGTCTTCCTGTGGGATGACCCTTCCCTAAAGATGGGAGACCAGGACCTAGTCCTTCTGGAAGAGATAGGGGAAGGAAGCATTATCTGACATAAATGACCACACAAAACTTCTAATACCATAGATTGGTGCTTCAGTCACCAAGATGATGTAGTCACATAAATTTCAGATGAGCGTCAGCGATTCACTGAAAGAAAATTCAGTGATTTGAGTAGTAGGCAAGGAGGAGGCTAGAGGAAGTCAGTCACTTCTCAGAAGGGATCAGTGCTAGTCTCATATGAAAAGGAGTGAAGGAATGGTGACAAATTAAGAAAGACCTTAAAGTAATCATTTTGTCTATTTATATAATGCTTATAAATTTCAGTCATTTGTTCTTGTCTCTGGACCTGTGCACTTGCTGACCTTTCCACCTGAAATGTTTTTTTTTCAGCAGATCCCCATATGGCTGTTTCCTTCTTGTCCTCCAGATTACAAATGTCTCCTCCTTGGAAAGGGCTTACCTGACAAAACTCAGGCGATTCCCACTTCATTTCCTATCACATCACTTTATTCTCTTTGTAGATTCATCATTGTTCGAAATTATCTTATTTGTTTACTTGTTTTGGTCTAATTATCCAACTATAATATAATTTTCATGATTACATTTATTTTATTCACTGCTATATCCTTAATGCCTAGAATAGCACCTCAAAATGGCAGGTGTTCAATAAATATATGCTAAATGAGGGAATAAATGAATAGAGTGTTAGGGTCAGGAGAGCTAGCTAAAGATAGCTAAGTAAAATTGGAATAGCATACATATGGCCAGAAAGAACAGAAATAATCAGGAAAGGAAACTGAGACCAGTAACCAAAATCTTCTGAAAAGTGGAAATAAAAAGTGAAGATAAAAGAACCACATTTTGTCTGATTCCTTCCAGCTTTCATTATATTTGACAAACATTTGCTAAGTATTTATTATTTGCCCTGCATTATGTTAAGAGCTGAGGAGACAGAGATGAATGAAGTCACAGGTTGAAGAAGATGGTGAGAGGAAGTAAAGTCAAGAGTTGCTATCTCTTGAGTTCTCAAGCCATTCACTGAGTTCACTGAGGACAGAAAAACAGCTAAGTAAAAATGCGACAGGGAGTATCAGGAGTGTTAGTGAACTTCAATAGGGGGAACATGTCAGGGGAAACTACAGAGGAGATGACATTTTATTTGGGCCTTGAAGATATGTAAAGAGTTCATCAGGCAGAGAGGAAGAAAAGAATATTCCAGTCAAGGAAACAGTATGAGCAAAGGCATAGAAGCATAAAAGTACTTTGTATACTTGGAAAACAGCAAGCAGACCAAATTGTTCCCTGTGAAACAAATAGAGTGTGCATGGGCAAGTGGCTAGACACGAGGCTAGAAACATGGGTAGAATGAAGTAGTGAAAGGCTGGTCTTATGGGACATGCTAAAAAATGTGCACTTAGCTAAATCAGAACAACCTAGATATTGGAGTGAAATTCTTGGATCCTCATATGAATCCTGCTAAATAGTGGTATGTTAGCAAATTCTCTCCATCTATGACAAATATCAATCAAGATTCTTGGCTTGATACCCAGAAGTCTCAAGGTACCTCACAGATGTGGCCTCAATACCGTCCAGCTGAAAGTTTGGGAGAGGTGCTAGCCCAGGATGCTAGGCCCCCAACTCTCACCCAAGGTCAGGCTGAGAGGCTTGCATCCTACCAATGGTCTCACACAGTTAGGCCCAGGCCTCTTACCACATACTGCAAACCACAAGAGCTCCAGGTAATTAAGGCAAGGGCAGCTGCCCAGGATGAGACAAGATAGATATTAATCTAGAGTGCAAAATTTAATATCCCAAGTACGAGTAAAGTCATATGGTTCTCAACTTTTTATGACTTATTTTGCTTAGCATGATAATCTCAAGGTCCATCCATGTTGTCACAAATGGCAGTATTTTACCTTTTCTTATGACAGAGTAATATTCCATTGTGTATATGCACCACATTTTCTCTATACAGTCATCTATCAAAGGGCATTTTGGTCATTTCCATGTCTGGGCCACCATGAATAATGCTGCAATGAACATTGGGGTGCACATATCTTTACGAATAGTGTTTTCAGTTTTGTGGGGGTTGATACCCAGAAGAGAGATTGCTAGGTCATATGGTAATTCTATTCTTAATTTTTTGAGGAACCTCCATGTTTTCCATAGTGGCTGTACCAATTTACTTTCCCACCATTTTCCCCAACCTCTCCAACACTTGTTATTACTTGTCTTGTTGATGATAGCCATTCTTACAGATGAAAGGTGGTATCTCATTGTGGTTTTGATTTGCATTTCCCTAATAGCTAGTGAAGTTGAGCACTTTCTCATGTCTGTTGGCCATTTGAATGTCTTCTTGGAAGAAATGTCTGTTTAGATCCTCTGCCCATCTTTTTAAGAGAAATATTTTATTTTTTAAATATTTATATTAGTTTCAGGTATATAGTACAATGGTTAGACATTTATATAATTTATAAAGTGAGCCCCCAATTACTCTAGCATCTATCTGGCACCACACACAGCCATTATAATAATAGTGACTATATTCCCTATATTGTAATCTATACATCCCTATGGCTGTTTTGTAGCTACTAATTTATAGTTCACCTTTTTCACTCAGTCCCCAACCCCTGCCCTCTGGCAATCACCAGTTTGTTCTCTGTATCTGTGAGTCTATTTTCATTTAGTTCGTTCATTTCTTTTGTTCCTTAGATTCTACATATAAGAGAGATCATACGGTATTTATCTTTCTCTGTATGACTTATTTCACTCAGCGTAATACTCTCTAGGTCCATCCATGTCATTGCAAATGGTAAGGTTTCATTTTTTATGGCTGAATAACATTCCATTGTATATTTGTACCACAACTTCTTCATCCAATCGTCTATTGATGGATACTTAGGTTGCTTCCATATCTTGGCTATTGTGAATAGTGCTGCTATGAACATAGGGGTGCACAGATCTTTATGGACTAGTGTTTTGGTTTTTTTGGATAAATACCTAGAAGTGCAATTGCTGGGTCAAAAGGTAGTTCTATTTTTAATTTTTTGAGGAACCTCCAAACTTTTTTCCATAGGGGCTGTACTAATTTGCAATCTCATCAATAGTGTATTATGGCTCCCTTTTCTCCACATCTTCACCAACACTTGTTTTTTGAATTATTGATGATAGTCAATCTGACAGGTGTGAAGCGGTATTGCATTGTGGTTTTAATTTGCATTTCTCTGATGATTATTGACCTTGAGCATCTTTCCAGATGTCTGTTGGCCATCTGTATATCTTCTTTGGAGAAATGTCTATTCGGTTCCTCTGCCCATTTTTAAATTGGATTTTTTGTCGTTGAATTGTATGAGTTCTTTGTATATTTTGGATATTAACCCCTTATCAGAGGTATTGTTTGCAGATATCTTCTCCCATTCAGTTGATTACCTCTTTGTATTGTTGATGGTTTCTTTTGTTGTGCAGAAGCATTTGGTTTGATATAGTCTCATTCTTTATTTTTGCTTTTATTTCCCTTGCCTTTGAGGTCAATTTCATAAAGTCCTCTGTAAGATCGAGGTCCATGAGTTTATACTTATGTTTTTTTTTCTTCTATGCAGTTTATTGTTTCAGATCTTATATTTACGTCTATGATCCATTTTGAGTTAATTTTGGTGTATGGTGACAAATAGCAGTCTAGCTTTATTCTTTTGCATGTGGCTTTCTAATTTTCCCAGCGCCAATTATTGAAGAGGCTCTCCATTGTATATTTTTGGCTCCTTTGTTGAAAATTACTTGCCCACATATATGTGGATTTATTTCTGAGTTCTCAATTCTGTTCCATTCATCTGTGTGTCTGTTTTTCTGCCAATACCATGCTGTTTTGATTATTGTTGCTTTGTAGTATAATTTGAAGTGAGACAATCTGCGACTCATAGATACACAGTTTAATGGTTACCAAAGGGAAAGGGGGAGAGGGAGGAGATAAGGGTAAAGGGAATCAAATATAGGGTGATGGAAGGAAATTTAACTTTGGGTGGTGAACACACAATGTATTATACATATGACATATTATTGCATTATACACTTGAAACTTAAATAATTTCATTAACCAATGTCACCCCAATAAGTTTAATTAAAAAAAAAAGGAGTCAGAAAAACAAAAAAAAAATTTAAGGGGGGGTGCCAAAATAATGATATTCTAATGAAATATTAAAAAATAAAAGTTTATACAAACGAAATCAATGATCAAGGGAGCTCTCTTCTATTATTCCATTATGTATAGGTTATATGTGATCTTCGGGTAATTTTCTCATGGGTTCAAAGGTTATATGTGATCTTCGGGTAATTTTCTCATGGGTTCTTCAAACCTCTCCCTGAGATCAGGAAGTGGGCAGCTTAAATAGGCCAGCCCTTGGGAACTAGAACCCTGGAGTTACAGCTCCATCTACCCCAGTTAATCTGGGACCCACACAGAAGAAGAGGGAGCCTAAATTTACTGCTTACTTCCAACCTGAAGCACTCCCCAGTGTGAAACGGATTATTATTATTATTATTAATTATTATTTATGCCTATAGCACATGGTCTTCCTAGCTGGTCTCCCATCCAAGTACTAACCAGGCCCAGCTCTGCTTAGCTTCCGAGATCAGACATCGGGCTTGTTCAGGGCGGCATGCCCATAGACAAAACTGAATATTATTAATGTGGATCTTTACTCACAGTTTGGCTTACTGCCTCTTCCTGGAGAGACTCCATACCCTGGGTACAAGATATGAGATAATCATTGCTTCAGTGTTTGACAGGCTAACTTGCTTGAGGAATCAACTGTCTTGTTTCTGTGGTGCCCGCCATTTTGGTTTTTGATAAAAGAATGAACCATTCCTATCTTCCTCCACACTCCAAGAAGAGTAACCAGCACCTTTTGTTCTAGAGATTAAGCCTTCTCTCATTTCAGAAAAAAACATTAAAGAAATCAACAGGCTTTTGTTTTTGAAAGTAGTCCAGGGTCTCAGAGGTGATAAAGTTGTTCTGTCTGAGAGAAAAAAGGGCTCTTAGGATTAGAGGAGGGCAGAGAGAAAATTTCCTGAGCCTGGCTCTGAAGAGGATGGTGCTAAAAGGCACTGCAGTTTCCTTGTGTGATCAGATCCTGTTCCTGCCCCTGCTCTCCCACAGACCCCTGGGGCAGTAGGACTTTGAAAACAGATGGACTGTGTGCTCAGGGAGGTGAGCAAAGACACTGTTGTTTGGAAGCCTCAACAGTGGTCTCTATGCCTCACTGGGCCTAGAGAAAAGGCCCTAGTATAGAGACGACTGTCACTGCCAAAGAGCACCATTGGTGCAGACTCTGGTGGCAGACTCTGACTAAAAGACATCTCCTAAATACCTAAAAGCACCTGAAAAAGAACCAAGATTAGATTTTCCACCCATTGGTGGATGGGAGCCAAGGATATTTAATTTAGAAAACTAAAGAAATGTGACATTTAGATGATGCATATGTTATGGAGCAAAGTTATACCTGTTAACAACGTTTAACACCAGACTTCAAACTTGCCTTTAAAGTATGTAGGTTTTTAGCTTAAAGAAACTTCCAGTTCGATTTGTTTAACTTGCTCCTCAGGAGTTAGGAAGTATTCCAGGATATGTGTATATGGGTGTGCATGCTGCTCTGTGAGTGTGCCCCCACCTGAGCACCATTCCAGTCACTCCCTTACCAATTCAATAGGAACTTGAGTCAAAGCAGACCTGGCCAAGGACATGCCCTGGAAGTGGGAGGAAAGGGAGCTGGGCAAGAGTGACACCCAGACTGAGATTGCGCAGAACTGGGATTTACCAAATGTTCCTGTGAAACCCATACACAAGTCTGTACTGCCTCCAGGTGGCCACATCAGAGCCCTGTCCCACGCTTTGGAGAGAAGACCCATGTGTATGTCTCTTCCAGCTGGAGCACTTTGGAGTAGCAGGGAAACAAGAAGAGAAGCTAGGATATACAATCACCAAATTGGACACTGGAATGTTTAAGGAATATCTTTTTGCAATGTCACTATGTAATTTTGGCATAAATTTAAAATAGATTCAGAGAAATTGATTCAGTTTGCTAGCTAAAATGCTGAGGTATTTGGGCAAGAGAATGCTAGGTAATCGTGGTTTACCTAAAATAATTTTTCAGTTCTTACCACTAAAGACATATTTTAAAAGCTAATATGACTTTCCTGATATTCAATCATTCAAACAATTATTGGGGGTTTAGTTTATGTCATGCACTATTCTAGAAATGGCTAATATAAAAACATTGTCTCTGCCCGCAGAGTTTACAGTTTAGGAGATGTGTAAGTATGATGTAATAATAATAAATAATAATAATAATAAATGAGTTATGTGCATTGATAGAGGTATATATAAAATATGCAAGTACCTAATGAATCAGGGGATGGGGCTACTTAGGGAAGGCAAAAGTGATGTTTGAGCTGAATCTTAAATGATGAATAGGATTAACTATGTGAGGGCAAGGGGTTGACAACAGAAAGAGACCACATTTCAGACAGAAAAGCCAGCAATAACAAAGACATGGAGGGAAATAAAGGTGGAGGCAGGAGGGACCGAAAGGGTCAGAAGAAGCTGACAGGAAAGGCCTTACACATATCAGATTAAAGAGTGCGGATCATCCTGTGGCATCACTGAAGAGTTTTAAGCAGGAGAGACATATGGTCAGATTTAATTTTACAAATATGCTAGCACAGGTGTGGAGGGTAGATTGATGTGACACATCTGAAGACAATGAGACCATAGAAAATAATCTAGGTTAAAGCAGAATAATACAGAGGAAAGACAAATGAACACCTGAATGAGTGAGTTTGGGAAAGAAGCAACAGATCTAAGGGCCTTGGATGCAAGGGGCATGAGGGCAAAGGAAAAATCAAAGCTCCCACTATCTAGCTCAGGTGACTGTATGGCCAATAGTATCACCAATTAGATGCTGAATTTCACAGGAAGAGCAGGGCTTAGTGAGGAAGGAGGTAAATTTTGTTTAATGTATCTGTGGGATACACTGAAATAGAAATACCTAGTAATGTTAGAAATAAAAACTAAAGTTCCAGGGAGAGATCTCAGCCAGACATCAGATTTGGGTGTTACTGGCATACAGATCGTAATTAAAACCAGGGGAACAGATGAGATCACCCACGGAGAATGGAAATAGAGAAAAGGACAGAGATCCAAGGACTAAACTCTGGAACGGATAGCAAAGTTCTGGTAGTATCATCTTGTATATTATTCTGGGGCTTTGGAGTTTTTCAATTGCTTTCATATCTACTGCCTTTCTCAGTTCTCATTTGAGGGGTTCTGTAAACTAACTGGTAAAGTCAGGTGTAACTGTGATGATGCCAAGGTGCAATAAATATGATCCATTAGATGGGCAGAGGATATTCATGTCACAGAGGATATTCCCAGATGTTGACTGAAGCCCCAGGTTAACAGGACAACTATTATTCCTAACAGACTTGAGACTCTTGCCTAGACTCCTGGTTAAGAGCACAGCTGGCTTGTGACCCTAGGTTACAACAGACAGTGACAGAGTTGACAGGAACTCTGCAGGGGGCTCATCTCCAAAAGCAGATGCATCCTGCCTGCCTCTGCATGTCCTGAAGGCAGCAGTCTACCAACCCCAGCTGAAGAAGAGCTGCAGGCTGGGAGGAAAGGCATCCTTTCCAGAGACAGAACTAAGACAGCAAGAGCACCTGCTCCTTCCTGAGTGCTTAGAATCAGCAGAAGGCATTAAAGCTGGCCTGGTCCTACAAGGAGGTCTGTGAACCATGAAGCAGAAGGCAGGGCAAAAATGAATGCAATGAGGTCATTCCACACACCTCTGGTAGAGCCCTCACTTCCTCCAAGACGGCTCACCCACTCTGACATATTTCCACAGCATCTCTCGGTTTCACTGTGTTACATTACTGAACACTTGCTCAGACTTTCCATCCATGCAGGATTTGCCTTATGCTCAGGGGAACAAATAGGTACCCATGTGACAAGAGGTTCAGAGACGAAAGGTGTAGTGGAAAAACCTTGGCTTAAATCTTGGCTCTGAATCTTATTGGTTCAGTAACCAAGAAAGTGTTTTGTTTAACCTCCCTGTGCCTCGATTTCCTCATCTGATAAATGCTTCATAGGGTTGTTGTGAGGATTAGAGAATGCTCAAAAAGCCCAAATAAATGGCAGCACTCAATATTATTATTGTGAAAGTTTCATTTACTACAAATATCATATCTTGCATACCTTTTTATAAAAATTTCTACCCTTAAAATGATCTCTTTAGGCTTAAGAACTGAAAGCCCTATTATAATGTTTATAGGGAAGAAGTATGAATCTAACCTATTATCAGCCATTATCAGATCTGGAATTGGTCTAGGTCAGGCAAAGGGTGGGATTGGGTCACAAACAGTAAACTTGGCTGGGATGTTGGTAAGGAAAAAAAATGTCTCCCAAACTTTAGTAACTTGGACAGTGGCTTCAGGATCATAACATATCCCTATATTATTATTTACTTAATATTTTTCTTTAAATCAACTAAATTTTCCAAAACTTAAATGCATTCATATAAAATTTATATCAGTGTCATTGGTCATAAACATAGTATAATTCTAAAAAAGAAAATGAATAAAACAGTGTCATTAAATTCTAAACAGCTGCTGTTGCCAGAAGAAAACTTCAAGCTTGAGGTCTATTTTCTTGGCTAAAAAGGAGATTGAGAAGTCGTAGAGTATGTTAATGACATATTAGGCCCAATGAGACTTTCTTCTACACGTAATCCAGGCTTGAAAGAGAACTGCAATGAGAATTACTTTCTCATGATGTAATTATTTTATGCTTGTCCATTTACCACCTAAAACCACATCTGCATAACTTAAAAGTCATCTCATATACTATCACTAATACATGTTCTAAAAGTTTGGAAATAGAAGGTCTGGTGCATGAGGATAAATTAGGCCAGGGCTGTGGGGACCAAAATTGGGGCTACTGAGTACTACCAAGTAATACTCAAAGAAATTGGAAAATATTCAAGTCCAACTTCACTTCCTTTACGAGTTTCTGTAAATGCTTTTACAACCATGTGTACGATTTCTCTTTTTGTATCTCCTCTAGCACCTACGATAGGGTAGTATACATAATAGATAATAAATACCTGGAGCTGACTGACTGAATAAAATGGTATTATTAGAAGAGGTAATCCAAACTGGAACCTGGGAGCTAAAGAGGAAGACAGCTTTTCTGAAAGGCATTACTCCTTCATCTCCCACCTCCAACAGATAACAGGTTCAGCCTAAAGTCTAAGTAAGATGTAGAAATGCCATATACCGGCAGAGTAGAATCGTTCTAAGGACTGAACTTTGCAAAGTATATAGTTCTTTCTCCTCTTTTGGACTTAGAGATCTGGCTTTTGATAAATAACTTTAGTCTTGCAATGGTTCTGTCCCATTTTCAAGTGGTGAAATAATTCCAAAATAGCTTCATAAAGGTCATTTACAGTTTAAGTGATGTGCTCCAGGTGTGTCTTGCACTGAAAATCCACCATCACCCCTTACCTGCCAGACCTAAGAGACTGGTACTCTAAGTTTGTATCCATTAAAGCGGGGGTCCCCGACCCCAGGGCCTCTGACTGGTACCAGACCATAGCCTATTAGGAAGCAGGTCGCACAGCAGGAGGTGAGTGGCAGGTGAGCCAGCAAAGCCTCATCTATATTTGCAGCCGCTCCCCAGCGCTAGCATCACCGCCTCGGCTCCACCTCAGATCATCAGGCATTAGATTCTCATAGGAGGATTGGTCCCTGGTGCCAAAAAGGTTGGGGACTGCTACATTAGAGTATATTTTCTTGATTTTGCACAGATAGCATGAGTGATGGATACATAAAGTCTATAACTACTATTTATAAAATAAAATATCTGAGTCTCTCAAAGGCAGTTTGGGAAATTTGGGGCCCTCTTAAGAGAAAGATGAGAACACCATTAGTAGATACTCAGCCCTGAGGAAGTCCATCTTAAGATTACCATGCCTGGGGACAGGGATGAAACTGACAAACCTTAAGTACTTCGCCCTCGTCCAGTGCAGGGAATTGACTTTTTCTCAGAAGAGACTTTAGAGACTAATAAAACCAAAAACCAATAAACAAACAAACAACAACAACAAAACTCCTCTCTGAAAGGGTATAAATCAGCTATAGGAAATATTTCAGAAGTCTTCTGGGCAGTGAACCTTTCTCCCCAGCCTAGTTTGGTGCTGAGCCTCTGTACTCAAATTCTGACAAAGAACCAGTTTCTGACAGTGGCTAGAAGTATCTGCTTATGACTCCCCTCCCCATTTGTTGATCAATGATGGCAATTTCTAAATTACCAGTTGGTTCTCCTTTGTGCTTCATCATCAATCAGTGTATTCTCAAAGACTACTCATTTTGATTTTCAACCCAACTTAAACATAACCAGGAACCTTACTTCTGCCAAGTACCACCCCAAAACCCAAAGTTAAATATAAATGAATGGGGGGGGATATCTATTATTTTAGAGAATTCCTACAAAGCTCCCTACAAAGAAATGAGAGTTGATCTCATTAGTAAATCATGTCATCATCAGCTCATTTTCTTGCCAATTTTGATGATGATATCCTTATATCAGCAGAGCAGAGCAGAGTTAAATTGTCAGATTCCTGAAGCAATTCTCCTTTGGACTTACCTGTGGAAATAGTGCTGAATGAGAAGGGTCAATGGACTCAGGGTCCGGGCTTCAGTTCAGGGACTTTGGCAGCCTGACCAAAGCCATCCTCTGAATTTCCACTGCTTTTTATACAACCCTGGGCTATTAATGAACTCCAACTGTGTGACTACCTTACTGACCACTTTGCTGGCCTCCCAGATCTTCAGTGGTTTCAGGGCTAAGGGACCTCTATATTCTCTTGCCTCAAGGATCTCCATCTCCCAGAGTGTTGCTAACTCAGCAGGAGTTTCTCTGGTGAGTCCTTCTGCTTTATGGCAATTGAGCTATAACATTTCTAATCTGAAAGCAGTTTGAAATTAAGGTGCAAAAAACTGAATTTTGGAGACTAATGAAATTTGGTGCAATTGAATTTTAGGTGCTGTCTGGGTCTCCCTGGGGTCCAGCCTGTTGTGTGGGGGCCTCTTGCCCGTGGTTTTGGAGCATTTTGATAATTTAACATTACTTATCCATGGAAGATCCTTGGTGGAGCCAGGATCCAACAGATTTCTGAACTAGGACTCCATCCAATGCCATTCGCCAAGCTGAATCAATACCACTTACTAGCTATGTGACCTTGGACAAGTTAATAAACTTTGTTGGGCCTCAGTTTCCTCAGATGTAAAATAGGGGCGATAATATTATACAGTGTTAATGTGAATTTTAAATGAGATATGATGTATGTAACACATGGTAGATGATCAATGAATTTCAGTTCCCTTACCCCTACCCTCTACATTTTAGAGGGAATCTATTCACCCATCTCACCTCTTGCTTAGTAGGCAGGATGAGGCTTGGGTTAGAATATTCCTCAGGGGCATCTCTAGGAAGGATGTGGGGTACATAACCCAGTAAGTCACAGGGATTAGTCTTTCTCTTTCTTAGATCCTAAGTTACAATGGTAAGACCGAGAAATCCTCTGAATTCAGCTCCACTTCAGAAAATGCTTGCAATGTTTATATCTGGGACAAGCCTATTAGTAGGCATGACTAGGACTCCTGAATAACATAGCCTAGCCCAGGACCTTGAAAACAGCAATGATTTTAATCTTACAGTATGAGGTGGAATGTTCTATGCCATATATCTGCCTTTTATACATGACTCTAAAGAGCAGAAGTACTTGTCACAAAAACATGACATTCATGACCCGATCTACATACTAGATAATTACTGTTTCTCAACTCTTTGAAACAAGAATCCTCTTTTTTTCAAGTTTGTTTACCTTAAGTACGTACCATATTGCTTTGTACATTAACTGGATTGAGCTTGAAACTAAAGAAAAAAACAAAACAAAACAGGAACTTAACATTACTAGAGTGCAAGATCCAAACCGACTAAAAGAACCAGAAAGAAACCAAAGCTGGGCAGAATCTTTTCTATGTACCAGATTTTGCTCACATAACTGTTATTTGTGGACTTTCACCATCTGCTAGAAAGTGATTGTTGCACTCAAGAAGACAATCTTAGGAATACATTGTTAGTAGCATAACTGGCTAGAACAGTGGCTGGAATAGTCTTATTCCTGAAGTCATGCCTAGTTACCCACGAGTGATAAATAAGACTTTTTTCCCCATGCAGGATTGATTAAGATAGCAAAGTGCCACCAGCCATTCTGTACTGCCACAGGGCTGGGAGCTTGGCTCTAATCCTCTCTGCTTGGGAAGTTTGTTTCTCAGTCAATTGCTATCTCCTCTGTGTTTTGTCCTTGATGCTTATAGAATATTTGCTACTGTAATTCATTAAGTAAAATTCTCCTTTCTCTTAAGGTTTAGTTTTGCTACTTTCAGGCTCAATGATTTAAATTTTTTTTTTTTTTATTGGCCTGAGAGCTGAAATGAGAGTGTTCCTAACTAGGGGAAAGATAAGTAGAGAGAATGATTTATTCTTAGAATGGATTGGGATGTTAATAAACTGCTAATGGGGCTGTCTCTATCGGATTTTAACTCCTGAGAGCAGAGACGTACTCATCTGTGTATCCCCACTGCCTAATGGGGTTCCATGGTGGCTGTTTAATAAATGCTTACTGATTAATAAATGAATCAATATAACCAACATTGCAAAAAGTTACAGGTGTGAAATTGGTCGTATAGGTTATACGCACTAGAGAAGCTCAGAAGAAGAAAAAATCATTGTAGGCCAGAATGATCATGGAAGGTTCTATGGAAGGAATAGGAAGGTTCTCTGGAAGAACTGGGCTCTCTAGACAGAGATGGGAGGGAATACGGAAAGAATATGGGATTCCGATCACTTAAACTTTGTGACCCTCAATTTCTCCACTATCTGAAATTTATTTACTTACTTATTACCCACAGTAGTCATCTTTATTTTTTCAATTACAGTTGACATTCAATATTTTTTATATTAGTCTCAAGTATACAGCATAGTGGTTAGACATTTATATAATTTATGAAGCGATCTTCCAATTAATCTAGTACCTACTTGGCACTATACATAGTTATTACAATATTATTGACTATATTCCCTATGCTGTACTTTATATCCCCATGATGATTTCATAACTACCAATTTGTACTTCTCAATCCCTCACCTTTTTCACTCAGCTCCCAACCCTCCTCCCATCTGGCAATCATGTTTGTTCTCTGTATCTATGAGTCTGTCTCTGTTTTCTTCTTTTGTTCATTTATTTTGTTCTTTAGATTCCACATTTAAGTGAGATCACATGGTAATCTTAATAACACGTCTTTGTTTTCCTTTCTCCTTTCCTCTTTTACTTTTCCTATTCCATCCCTCCTATTCCTGAGGTCCCAACTTGACCATACGTACCCAAGCTCTTGTCTTAGACTCTGCTTTTAGGGGAACCCAATTAAGACAAATGATTTGTGCAATCTTTGTCAAGAGCCAGGTTAAATATAAAAAAAAAAATGCTGTGCTTTCCATATTTTACCAAGAGTGTGGACCTAGAATTGTTCACCTCAGACTACACTTTGTATTATTTTTTCCTTGTTTTTACTTTATTGTTTTTATTATATTAGTTTCAGATATTCAGTACAATGGTTAGACATTTATATAATTTATGAAGTGATCCCCCCAATTACTCTAACACCCATCTAGCACTATACACAGCCATTACAATAATATTGACTACATTCCCTATGCTGTACTCTATATCCCTGTGACTATTTTGTAACTACTAATTTGTACTTCCTCTATCCAAAAATTTAAATTTAAAAAATGGGGACAATAAACCTACATAATACATTAAGAGTAACCGAGAGAGCTATATAAAGTAATTGGCACAGAGCATTGTACACACAAAAGAATTTTCTTCCCTCTGTAAGTTATCTTTTATTGATCTATATAATCATCCTAATGGATTTGAAAGCTGTCCTAATAGTATTCTGGAGTTCATGGTGTCGTTTCCTTCACCACCAAGGAGTTTTCTAGACAACGGAGATCTCTTTCCCATGAAAAATATTCCAGGGGACATTTGATCCCTCCCTAAGGACAGATGAGATAAATAAGCATGTTAAACACTTTCTATCTCTAACCTTGAGCACATATGACCATGTTAGACATGGGAGACCTTTACTAGGCAATGCATCTCCAATTTTATTTACTTTTCCACCTCACAAATCTTTATTATTGGAAGAGCTCTTGAAGGTAATTTAATATATATTTTTCATTTTACATGTTAAAAAAAAACTTAAGCCCAGAGTAATTAAGAGATTTACTCAGCTAGTTAGTGGCAGAACTGTGAACTATACTTGAGGTCTTTTGACTTCTTTTCCAGTGCTCTTTCTCACATATCAGGCTATTTCACATTTCCATCAATACTAGCAACCCAGTTTTTTGGTGGGATTTAGAGACATCCTATATGAGACCTCGGCTTGTTCATCAAATGACTAAGAGGATCAAATGATTAATACAAATAAAAGATATTCCTGCTAATTCACGACTGCTGACTTCTGGAATATTGATTATTCTATGTGACTTCTCGGTCCCACAATATTTGTATCTGGAGCAAGATGACATTTTATTATTTCCCAAGATATTAATTTTTTCAAGTTTGAACACATTGTTAACATCTTCTAATTTATTATGATTGTATATTTAATTTCCATTAACTTTTTTCTGAATTTCATTTCTATTATAAGATTAATTAAACATTAGCACTTTAAAAACATATTTTTCCTTAATTTTTCCCAGTAGATGCAACAGATTATTCCAAGAAATTATTTGATACTTCTTTTTTAAAAAGAGAAAACAAATTTTATTGCAATATAAAGTACACTTACAAAACGTCTACAGAAGGCATGTAATTCTTCCCTGCTATATAAATTAATTGGGAATCCTTTATTCACCTATTGTTATGATGATGCCACCTAAAACATACTGTAAATGAGTTATACACTGTAACAAATGCATCACTGATTTTCAACAATCATTGATTTAATAATAATTAGTTTATTATTATATAATCATACCCATATTCTGGAATTTATATTCATGTAGTTTAGTGGAATTTAGAGTATAATTGTACATGGATAGTACAGAAAAACATTCACTATTAAATTATTTCATACCTTCATGACAGGTTAACATTCCTCTTGACTGAAAATAACAACTTCACCTATGGTCTGCAACACAGATCCAGGATTCTCAATGCAATAATTTGTGTGTATGTGTGTCTACGTGTGCATCAATAGAATGACTTAAAGTGTATCTTGAGACAAGTGTAACATCACTGTCGATTATTTTGCATGTTTAAATATTATAGTCTGATTATTTGTAAAAACAAAACCCCACAAAAATATTCTTAATTCTAAAAAAACAATCTGTCAACCCGTAATTTTTCTAAAATGCTTTACTTGAACACACATTGAATTTCTAAAAGGGAACATATTACTTTAGATAATAAGGTATAAAAATTAGTGGTTCATATTTTATGCTCTGAAATATGCATTTCTGGTATTTGTTTTATGCAGCATAAAGTTTAGATAAAAAAATTCTAATTCCTGGATCCCCACAGTTCATTTAGAAAACACCTCCCAGTTCTGGCTCTCACAGCAGGTTTTACAGTTTAAATGTGATGAAGTGTTCTAGCTCTATCTATTTCAAGTATCAAAGAAAAATGAGGCTCAAAATCTGTAGGTTGTAGCTGAAAATGCAAAGCTTTAAAAAAACAGTAAATGTGTTTTGAAGTAAGATGTAAATTGAAACAAGATTCTTAAGTGCTTATCTGTGTTAGGCTGGTGAGTACTAGGACTTTAGAATTATTTTATTAAATCTAAATATTTGCTCAAAAGTGATAAAGAACATAATTTGCCTATAAATATACGGTTTTGTAGAGAAACCGATCTTGATGTTTAAAACTTTTTCGACTTTGACTTTAGTTTTGTTTGCTTTTGAATAATATTAATTTAATATTCAACTGAACATAAATATTTGGCCTCACTACTTATAATAGAATGACTTACTTTTGAAATAGAAATTTTTTAAAACACTAGAAAGAGAATTTACTAAAGTGGTTTAAACGTGTCTTTCAATTCAACAGAAATCCTGCAGTACAGAAAGTATCTTGTACCTTTAAAGTTTCAGAGTAAGTTGACCTTCTGAAATGTTAATGCCCTTTAAAAAACCAAAGTCAAACAGAAGACTGCTGCAATAAAGCACTGTTTCTAAAAGTTGTAGACATGATCCCACAGTCTGAGAGTTAGCAGTACTCCTCAGAGTAAGCAACTTTCCACCTCTTCTTAGGCACACTAAGTTTTCAGCTTAGAAAATAATCTAACCTGGCCCTTAACATATTAAGTAGTATGAATATTTCAAAGTCTTTTTCTTTCAAAGAAAAGAATTTGAAGTCTCACTAAGGAGTAATAAGAAGTATATCTTACTTTTAGACATTAGACTTTCTAAAATTGGCCCAACTGTATAAAACTTTAAGAATTATGTGAAAATATGGAATCATTTCTCTAGGAAAACAGTGTGACAAAATTAGACATCACTATGTTGAACCCCTTTTTAGCTTTAACTCAAAAATAGAAATCACGAGACTTCTTTATTTTAAAAATACACAGAAGTAAAAAGTGCTATTTTTCAAAAAGTACAGTATTTTTCCTACTATCAACATGGAATGATTTCAGGCCTCCTGTACTGAAAGCTGGACTTTTAAAAAAGTAGTATTGTAATACTTAATATATTAATCATTAGTGGCTTCAGTTTCAGCTGAACTCCTAATTAGACTTCAAATTCCTCTTTTTCCTGCAGGACCTTTTGGTTTTGCAAAACTTTGCTTATGTGCCTGCTGCTTGGGTGTACCTCTTCACGAAGGAATTCTACAGTAAGCCCATCCCCATTGCCTATCTTGATCTTTCTAATAATAACCATTTGTAGTTGTCTAATTTCTAGCAGAGGGCTCTTGCAGCTGGAATACAACATCAGCTCTCTTCTCCCACCCTGCATGTATATCCAGTCATTGAATAAATAAAAACTATGGACTCTAAATAGTCTCCTTTATGGAAATGTTTATACAGAAAGAAAAAGTAATGTGCTGAATCCTTGGGAATCCTCTTTGACAAATCTTTTAGTTCTGTATTTGCCGTGTTGGCCAAAATTATATTTTCATTTTTTACATCTCATTTCAATTGCACATAGTTGAGCTGTTATTCAATTTTTCCAAAGCCTGAAAATCTTAAATAGGAAATGCTATTCCTTGCAGTGTTTGATGCTTAGTGTCCATATCCATGTCAGTTTGTACCTTGGTAATTTTAATCTGTCGTAATTTTTCCTCAGCTGTAGTCAATGGGGCAGGAGAAGTTTGTGACAGCAAATATCTTCCTTTACTGTTCCAAATACTTCATCTTTAATGTGGCCACCTCCAAACTCCTTTTCTAGAGTTGCTCTTGTTGTTGCATACATTTTTTGACAAACATGAGAATGATCTGGAGATCACGCAGTGAATATTCATTCATATCCCTAGGCATTCTGAGAACCTAACCTGAATATGTGGCATGGTTGTTTGTCCTCCAACAGGTGTAAAACAAAGAAATCGATCCTTATCCCAAGAATCTGAAGGCTGATTACATGATCCAATCACAAGTTTGCAAGAGATATTCTTTTTATTAAATTGATTGGGGTGACATTGGTTAATAGAATCATATAGGTTTCAAGTGTACAATTCAATAATACGCCATATGTGTACTGCTTTGTGTGTTTACCACCCGAAGTTAAATTTCCTTCCATCACCATATATTTGACCCCCTTTACTTTTATCTACCTTCCTTCTCTCCCCAAAATGGAATATACAGACTTTTGAAAATATCTGTCAATTATCATGTTTGTTTGTTGCTTTCGGTTTTAAGTTCTACATAAGATTACACTCATATATGGGATATATTTGTCCTTGCAGCTGAGATGTGTCTCTTGAAGGCAGCATATGGTTGGGTTTTGTTTTTCAATCCAATCTGCTACTCTATGCCTTTTTATTGGTGAATTGTCCATTTATATTTTGTTTTAGGTAGAATAACTCCCTTTAGTATTTCCTGTAATGCAGGCCTTGTGGTGGAAAAATTCTCTCAGCTTCTGTATGTGTGGAAAGGTCTTTATTTCTCCTTCATATCTAAAGGATAACTTTGCTGGATATATTATTCCTGGCTGATAATTTCTCTCTTTCAAGAGTTTCAATATTTGATTCCACACCCTCCTAGCTTGCAGAGTTTCTGCTTAAAAATCCGATGATAATCCAGTGGGATTTCCTATATAGGTTACTGTTTTCTTTTTCTTAGCTGCCTTGAGAATTCTTTCTTTGTCATCAGTTTTTGACAATTTTAATATAATGTGCCTTAGAGAAGGCCTTTTTGGATTGAGATAATCAGGCGTTCTGTTTGGTTCTTAGATTTAAGGCTTCAGTTCTTTCCATAAGTTTAGGAAGTTCTCATCAACTATTTGTTTAAATAGGCTCTCTGTTCCTTTCTCTCTTCTCCTTCAGGTATACCCCTTATTCTTATATTGCTCTTTCTGATGATGTCAGATAGTTCTTGTAAAGTTCTTTCATTTATTTTCACTCTCAAGTCTCTTTTTCCATCTGTGTCATTTCCAGATTTCTGTCTTCAATATCACTGATTCTTTCATCCATCTGGTCAGTTCTATTTCCTAAGCTCATTCTTCATCTCTTTTATTGAGTTCTTCAGCTCCAGAATTTCTATTTGGTTCTTTTTTAAAGTTTCAATCTCTTTGATAAAGTAATCCTTTTGTTTGCTGATTATATTTCTGAGTTCATTAAACTGCCTATCTGTGTTTTCTTGCATCTTATTTTTTTCAGAACCACAATCTTGAATTCTTTGTAATTTAAATTACATATTTCCATGTCTTTAAGTTATTTTCTGGAGAATTTCATTTTCTTTCTGAGCTGCCTTGTTATCTTAGTTGTTCGTGGTATTTGATGGATTTTTTCTACTCCTAGGCATTTATGGGAATGAACTCTGCTTTTTTATTAAGGGTGGTATCTCTTTAGCAGGTTGATAAGAAGAGGTTTTTCTTTTGTTTTCCAGTAGGTGGCACACAAGCCTTCTGCACTGCCCAGGCCTCCTGGATGTGTGCTGGGCAAAAATTGCCCTTTATTCCTAGGGGATACTCACTAGTGTCTCCTCTGTGATCAGGTTGCCTCAGCTTCAGGGCTCCACTGCTGTGGGAGAATGTGGTAAGTAAGGCCTGGAGCTGCCCCCAGCAGCCAGATGCAATGTTGTGCTGCTTGAGGTATCCCAGGTGCCTATGCTGGAATCAGCCTCGATGGGCGGGAGCAGGGTGGGTTGGGAGAGGCCACTGGTGTGTTTGCTGCTTTGCTTTCCTCACAGTAATGGCAACTGCCAGACCCTAGCTGTCTCAGCTCTATATCTCCACTCAGTCACTGGGATTAGCTGCAGTGTGTGCCTGCCTCTCAAAGCTGACTCTTCAGTTCTCTGGGCTGTAGATACTCTGCTCTGTAGTCAGACACTCACTGAGAGTTTCTTCTGGGGTCTACTGCTAGCTCTGGGAGGGTGCAGGAAGGCAAATTCTAGGAGGGTAGGAGGAGGTTGTTATGTGCAGTGGCTTTGTTTTCTGCCTGACAGTCATGGCTGCTAGAACACAGCTGTCACGCTTCTGTATTTTGGTCTCTACCTCTATAGATTGATTGCTGGGTTCAGCCATAGTATATGATGATCACTCAGGATGAATGTTTGGGGCTACAGAGCGTGCATGAAGCAACCTGATTCCTCCCCTCTTCCCGAGTCCCACAGTGAGCTCCAGGCCAGTACCCATCCCTGTTCTTCTCCCTTCCCTCTTCCGATTTGCCCCAACTCACCCACCTTCAGATGTTTCAGTGTGCAGATCTCTAAGAAGTGTTTGTGTGTTAGTCTAGAAATCCTTGATTGATTATAGCTGTTCAACGTGATGTAATTTCAAGGAGAGAGATCAAAGGAACATTCTCTTACACTGCCATAATTCTGACGTCACTTTTTCATTAACATTTTTATCCATTTGCTTTATCATTTTCATTGCCTTTTTTTTATACACACACGTGTGCACACACATACAGTTTTTTTTTTCTGAATGATTTAAGAAAAAGTTGCAAACATTTACCTTTACCTCCAAATACTTCGGTCTGTATTTCCTAATAAGGATATCCTATTACCTAACCACACAACATTGATCAATTTCAGCAAATTTAGCATTGATATAATACTCTAGTCTATTGCATACAATTTTGTTAATTGACACAATATGTCCACTATTGAATTTTCCCCCCTCTGCCACAGGATCTAGTTAATGATCAGGCATTGCATTTGGTTTTCATTTCTCTTTAGTCTTCTTTAATCTTAAAAATTTTATAGCCTTTGTCATTTATGACGCTGTATAATATGAATCTAATTATGTATAATATGAATCTAATTAAATGTATAATTAAATGTATAATATGAATCTAATTATGAGAAACATCAGACAAACCTAAAATGTAACAAAACATGAAAAATTATGGAAACATTTTAGTTTGTCTGATGTTTCTCATAATTGGATTCATATTATACATTTCTGATCGAAGAACTACATAAATGTTGTCTGTTCTCTTCAGGGTTTAATATCTAGAGGCACACGATATCCGTCTGCCCCTTATTGGTGATGTTAATTATGATCACCTAGTTCAGTTGTCAGATTTCTCCACTGTAGAGTTATAATTTTTCCCTGGCAACCAATAAACCATCTATTGGGACATACTCTAAGATCATGCAAATATTCTGCATCTCATAAATATTTGCTCCTAGCTTTAATATTCATTGATATTCTTGCCTGAACCATTCTTTGTTATGAGGGTTGCAAAATGATAATTTTACAACTTCAGCATTCCCTCCACATTTAGCAGTAAGCATTAGACATTCTATTGTAAGCAACGGTCTTCCCCTCTCCCTTATTTATATATATATATATTTATAATTTGGGATTCATATTTTTCTATTTAATGGTTTATAATTTATTACATTCCTTAATTATTCTGGTGCTAAAATATCCAGATAGAGTCAGTAGAAATTTCTTCAGGTTGGCTCCTTTGCCTTCAAGACATGTGCCCATTCTTATTTTTAGTAATTCCTTACTTTATAGCATAAATGATGTTCCAGGTTCATCTTGTACCTCCTGTGTCCCAGCTCTGGAATAAGTGATTTGCCTCAGGAGTCCTGGTTCTACAAAAAAGAATTATAAGTAAACATATGGTAAAATTGACTTTTTGTGTATACAGTTCATTTTAATACATGTATAGATTCATGCAACCACCACCACAAACAGAATACAGAACAGTTCCAGCATCCCCCAAAATTCCCTCATGCTGTCCTTTGTAGTCATACTTGTCACCCTGCCCTCCTTCCTAACTAACCCTTGGCAACCACTCATTTTTTTCTCCATCACCATAGTTTTTTTTGTCTTGTCTTTTTGAACATGTCATGAAAATAATACAGTATATAAACTGAAACATCTGGGACAGGAGATTCCTTTTCTTGTAGGTTATGAATTCAATGTATTTAATGGTTTAAAAATGAGTTTATTTCATTTTGAGTGAGTTTTGTAGTTTTCAAGGAATTAGTCCATTTCATCTAAATTGTCGAGTTTATGTGTATAGAGTTGTTCAGAGTGTTCCCTTATTACCTTTTAAATGTCTGTAATTTTTATTACCTTTTAAAAGTGTATAATTGTTTTCATTACTGATACTGGTAATTTGTATCTTCTTTTTTCTTTATCAGTCTTGTTAGAAGTTTATCAGTTTTATTGATCTTTTCAAAGAACTGGCTTTTGGTTTCCTTCATTATTTTTTTTGTTTTCAATTTCATTGATTTTTTGCTCTTATCATTATTCTTTCCTTCCTTCTGTTTGCCCTGGGTATAGTTCTCCAATTTCTTAAGGTACAAGCTTACATTATTCATATGAGACTTTTTTTCTTTTCTAATATAAGCATTGATGCTATCAATTTTCCTCTAAGCACTGCTTTAGCTTGATTTGTTGTACTATCATTTATTTATTTTTTTTTTAGGCGAGGCAACCCTTGGTTGACCTCACAGATTGCAAGGACCTTGTCAGCTTACAATCTTTTATTTTTTATTTTTTACACCTACAGCACCTGGTCTTCCTAGACGATCTCCCATCCAAGTAATAACCAGGCCCGACCCTGTTTAGCTTCTGAGATCAGACAGGATCAGGCTTGTTCAGGGTGGCATGGCCATAGAAAATTTGTTGTACTATCATTTTTGTTCAGTTCTAAATATTTTATAATTTCACTTGAGACTTACTCTTTGACCTTTTGATTATTTAGAAACATGTTGTTTAATATCCAAATGTTTGGAGATTTTCCTGTTATCTTTCTGGTTTTGATTTCTAGCCTAATTCTATTATGGTCAGATAACATACTTTGCATGATTTAAAATCTTTTAACTTTGTTAAGGATAACTTTATAACCTAGCATATGGTCTATATCGATTACAACTTCTGTTTATGCCTGATTATTGTTTCCACGTACAGTTGAAAAAAATGTGTATTTTGCTGTTGTTGGATGGAGTGTTCCATAAATGTCAATGAGATCCATTTGGTTGAGTTTTTCTATATGCTAATTTTTTGTCTAGTAGTTCTATCAATTGCTGAGGGAGGAGTGTTGAAACGCCAACTATAATTGTCAATTTATCTATTTTTCTTTTTAAGCAACAGTTTTACTTCATGTATTTTGACACTTCTGTTTACGGTATACACATTTAGGATTATTACATATTTTTGGTAAACTGACCCTTGTATCATTATGTAATGCTCTTCTTTATCGTTGGTAGTTTTCTTCTGAGACTTCATAGCTCTTAGCTATTATTTCTTCAAATAATACTTTGTCTGATATTAATATAGCTACTCAGATTTATTTTGGTTTGCATGTTATATATTTTTTTCCATTCTTTTCGTTTAAATCTAGCTGTATCATTACATTGGAAATGAGTTTTGTAAACAGCATGTAGTTATGCCATTTTAAAAAATCCATTCTGACAATGTCTGTGTTTTAATTGGTACATTTAAACCTCTACATTTAATATAATAGTTAATATGTTTGGATTGTCTACCATTTTATTATCTGTTTTCTACTTGTTTCCTCTCTTTTTGTGTCTTATTTCCCTTTTCCTGCCTTCTTTGGGGTTATTTGAATTTTTCTAGTATCCCATTTTATCTACTATGGGCTTTTAAAAACTTTTACTGTAATGTGCAGTGTGTGTGTGTGTGTGTGTGTGTGTGTGGTTTACTTTTTAATATACATACTTAACTTTTCAGTCTACTTCCAATTGGAGTTTACCAATTTATTGTTGAAACCTTACCACCATATTAATCTCTTAACTCTCCCTCCTATCTGATGTAGTTACATTCATATACACAGAAAACTCTATCAAGCAATATAATTTTTGCTTTCAACCATCAAACGCTTTAAAGAATTCAGAGGAGAAGAATGGTCTATTATATTTACTCAGATATTTACCATTTCTATTGCTCTTCTTCTACTCCCAGTGTTCTCCATTTCCTTCTGGTATCATTTGCCTTCTCTTTGAAGAACTTTCTTTAGCAATCCTTTTTGAGAAGATCTTCTGGTAATGTATTGTCTTAGTTTGACCTTCATTTGAGAATATCTTTATTTCACCTTCCTTTTTCAAGGATGTTTTCTCTGGATATATAATTCTGTATCGACATTCATTTAGCACATTAAAAATGTTATTTCATTTCCTTTTGGCCTCCATAGTTTCTGATGAGAAATTACAGCCATTCAAATCATAGTTCTATAAGTAATATTTTTACTCTGTTTGCTTTCAGTATTTTTTTCAGTCTGATTATGAAGTATATATCATGAATTTTTTGTTTGTTTGTTTGAAGTTGGCTGAGCTTTTTGACTGGTAGATGAATATGTCTTTCACCAAACTGGGGAAGTTCTTAGCTATTACTTCTTCAAACACTTTTTCTATACTGTACTCTTTCTCTTCTTTTTCTGGAATTCCAACACAAATGTTAGACCTCTTGATATTGTCCCTCGAGGCTCTGCTTATTTTTAAAAATCTTTTCTTCTCTATTGCTCAGACTGAATAATTTATATTGATCTATCTTCAAGTACACAGACACTTTCCTCTGTTAACTCCATTCTACTATTGAGCACACCAGTAAGTTTTTTATTTTGGTTATTATTCAGTGGGGTCTGTGGTGATATCCTCCTTTTCATTCCTAATACTAGTAATTTGAGATTTTCTTCTTTTCTTGATCAGTTTAGCTAGAGGCTATCAGTTGTTAGTCTTTCAAAGAACCAACTTCTTATTTCGCTATTTTTCCAAATTTTTGTCCATATTCTAGTTCACTGATTTCCATTCTTACATTTATAATGTCCTCCCTTTTGCTTACTGTTTAATCTGCTCTTTTTTTCTAGCTCCTTAATGTGGAAGTTTAGATCATTTAGTTTTAAATCTTCTTTTTTAATATTAGCTTAGAAGTATAAATTTCTCTTTAAAGACTACCATAACTACATCCCATAAATTTTGATATGTGGTTTTAATCATCATTCCCTTCAAAATATTTTCTGATTTCTTTTGATTTCCCCTTTGACCTATGCATTAGTAAGGGGCATATTTGCTTAATTTCAAAACATTTGGAGATTTTTCCCAGATAACTTTTCATTAGTGATTTTTAATGTAATTATATTATGGCCAGTTAATAGGTAAGATAGCATACACTGTATTGTTTCAAACTTTTAAAATATATTAATATTTATTTTGTGTCTAGCATATAGGTTATATTAATGAATATTCCAAATGTACTTGAAAAGAATGTGTATTCTTCAGTTTTGGGTGGAGAGTTCAATAAATGGCAATTAGATACAGTGGTTTACATTGTGTTTTCTTTACTGATTTTGTGACTATTTGTTCTATTACCAAGAGAAAAGTGTTGAGAACTCCAACTGTAATTGTAGGTTTCTTTACTTTTTCCGTTCATATGCCAGTTTTTACATCATATATTTGGAAACTTTGTAATTCTATGAGTACACATTTAAAACTGTAGTCTTTTTGATGAATAGATCCTTTTTTATATTTTTAAATTAAATTTGTTGGAGTGATGTTGATTAATGGTTATGTAGGTTTCAAGTGTACAATTCAGTAATACAGCAGCTGTATATTGCATTGTGTGTTTGCCACCCAAAGTCATATCTCCTACTATTACCATACATTTGACCTTCTTTATCCTTTTCTACCTCCCCCCGCCTTTCATTCTGGTAACCACTATATTGTTGTCTGTGTCTATGAGCTTTTGTCTGTCTTGTTCGTTTTTTGCTTTTAGTTTTATATCCACATATGAGTGAAATCGCATGGTTCTCAATTTTTTCTGACTTATTTTAGCTTAGCAAGATCCATCTATGTTGTCACAAATGGCAGTATTTCATCTCTTCTTATGGCTGAGTAATATTCCACTGTACATATGTACCACATCTTCCTTATCCAAACATCTACCGAAGGACACTTCAGTTGTTTCCATGTCTTGGCTACCATGAATAGTGCTGCAATGAACATTGGGGTACATATCTCTTTATGAATAAACATTGGCGGATTTTTTGGGTAGATATCTAGAAAAGAAATTGTTGGGTCATAAAGTAATTCTATTCTTAATTTTTGAGGAACCTCTATACTGTTTTCCATAGCGACTGTAACAATTTACATTCCCACCAGCAGTGTATGAGGGTTCCTTTTTCCTCACAACCTCTCCAACACTTGTTATTACTTGTCTTATTGCCATTCTTACAGGTGTGAGGTGGTATCTCATTGTGGTTTTGATTTGCATTTCTCTAATAGCTAGTGAAGTTGGGCATCTTTTCATATATCTGCCGGCCATTTGTACATCTTCTAGGGAGAAGTGTCTGTTCAGATCCTCTGCCCATTTTTTTATTGGATTGTCTTTTTGTCATTGTTGTTGATGTTGAGTTGTATGAGTTCTTTACATATTTTGGATATTAGCCCCTTACTGAAGGTGTTGCTTGCAAATATCTTCTTCCATTCAGCTGGTTGCCTCTTTGTTTTGTTGATGGTTTCTTTTGTTGTGCAGAAGCTTTTTAGTTTGATATAGTCCCATTCATTTATTTTTGCTTTGACTTCTCTTGCCTTTGAGGTCAAATTCATAACATTCTCTCTAAAACCAAGGTCCATGAGTTTAGTACCTATGTTTTCTTCTATGCAATTTATTGTTTCAGGTCTTATATTTAGGTCTTTGATCCATTTTGAGTTAATTTTGGTATATGGTGATAGACAGCAGTCTAGTTTCATTCTTTTGCATGTGGTTTTCCAATTTTCCAGCACCATTTATTGAAGAGGCTTTCTTTTCTCCATTGTATGTTTTTGGTTCCTTTGTTGAAAATTATTTGCCCACATGTATGTGGGTTTATTTCTGGGTTCTCAATTCTGTTCCATTGGTCAGTGTATCTGTTTTTCTGCCAACACAATGATGTTTTGATTCCTGAACAGACCATTTTTTTATACATTAGCAAATGTTCCTCTTTACCTCTGGTAATGAACGCTTTTTTATCCTGAAGTTTACTTTATCAGATACTAATATTGCCACTTCAGCTTTCTTATGGTTACTGTTACAGGAATCCTCCTTTTCAACTGATTGGTTTCCTTAATGCCTCCTGCATACAGCTGCTAATTTTGGTACCTTTATTCAATTACTTGAAAAGCTCTCTCTAAGATCTCCACATGTTAACCCTATGATTCCTTCAAAGCCAAGCTCAAATTCTACTTGATTCCCAAAGCCTTTTACTCCTTCCTTATCCCTTTCCTAGTGTTATTATAGCTGCCTACTCTGAAATCCCCTTTGTCACCTTGTCACTATGCTGTCTATTTTGTCATTTTCCTTTACATATATAGATCCCTTTTCTCATCATAGAACAGGGGCTCTCAAAGTGTGATCCAAGGACCCCTTGGGCTCCCTCCTTTCAGTGGGTATATGAGGTCAAAACTATTTTCAAAATAATACTAAGATGTTATTTGCCTTTTTCACTTGATTTTCTCAAGGTGGAATTTTCTAGATGCTAGATGACATGTGATAACACAACAGGTTAAATGTATAAGCAGACATGAGAATCCAGTTGTCTTTTATTAAGCCAAACATTAAACAGATTCACGGAATCCAATCTTTTCATTTTTGACATCTTTTCTTTTCTTTTTTTTAACATCTTGGTTACTTCCAAGATTTTGCAATTATGAATAAAACTGTAATATTTGTGTTTAATGGCACAGATAAACTTGGTCTTCTCATAAAACTATATGACCCTACTATTACTGGAAAGTAAACTCCCCCCACCCCCACCCCGCCTCCTGCTGCAGTGGTTTGGGAGAAGAGAGGGACAAACCATTGTGTCTAGAGCTGACTTTCAATAGATCCCAGCGATGGAGCTGCTATGCTACTAGGAAACCCCCACCCAGAAGCAGTCGTCTAGGAATGGTTTAGCACCAGGTTCCCCACGAACCTGCAGTGTCTGATGGGAGAGGGGGTGGCCCCTTTTCCCGGGAGGAGGGGCTCTTCTACTGGACCTCTGTCTGGACCCATGGTGGAACACACGCGATGTGTGGAACTCTGGAGGCAGCCAGCGGGGGAACGGCTATCTGAGGCCAACCGAGGCCAACCAAGGCTCTGTGGAGCTGCCGAATCATTCATCCTGGGTGGGATTCTGACTTACAGGCGTTTAGTCATAATCCCATAGACGGTAGCTTTGCCCCATTGGCTCCTCAGCCAAGCACACACACCAAATGTCTGAACCTGTGGTGAAAGTAAACTTCTGGTCGTTCAACTGTCTATTTACAAATTCTGCCATCTAAACTATCCTAAAATTCACATTCCAAGTTTTGTAAGATAGCCAAAGTATGTAAAATGTAAAGTCATCAAGTTGATGTTTCTCTGTTTACATATGCTATGAAAATGCCTCCTTAAGACTATCTCGATAGCCCTTGCTGGGTCTGAATGCATTCCTGGCGCTATTTATTCTTTTGCTGCAGGGTTTCTCAAGTATTTTAAAGGAGATTATGTGTAGTTTAAGAAAGATATTCAGTATACTGAAACACAGGTTTTAAAAACCTGAGAAATATGGTTATCCTGGCTAATTTTGGCCCCTTTTCACAACTTTTTGTTTTAGAAAATATAGTTTTCATAAAACTATGGTATTTATGTTAAGTTGTCATAGGCATATTGTTATTTTTAAATAAATATTTAAACATTTTCCCATTTTAAATTTCTAATAAGGTAAATATTAATAGATAAAACTCACATAAACGAAAGTTTTTTGGGAGCCTCAAAGTTTGCAGACTTTTTAAAGAGGTCCTGAGAGCAAAAGTTTAAGAATCTAAAGAGGGGAGGAAGCAGGTCTTATTCCAATTTGAGTCTTCATTGATGTGCACATCATAAGATTTCAGTAAATGTTAAATGATTGTGAAAATGTGGGAATTTGGAGCACAGATGTCAATAAGTAAAAGTAATTTTTTAATGGGAACATTGTGTCATCTTTTGAAGTGTTACATTTTTATTTCCTAGGTACAATTCCCTCTTCTGTTGCATGTACATGGGTGAAATTAAAAAAAAAAAAAAAAGAATATAAAAACAGTTTATCGAACCTGAAGGAGCTCCTGGGCTTTCGACATAGGGGAGAAGATACTGTTCAGAAAAGTTTGAACCCTACAAAAAGTTTACTAGAAATGTTAATTTGCAGATACCACCACCACAGAATGAGAGAGCTTTACTTAGGAGGGAAAACGGTATCATAAAAAATGACCAAGATTAAGGAGAAACAGCTGCATTAAAGAGTTTCTTGGAACAAACTATTTGGTTTTAATTGCATGGAACATAATTGGCCCCAACTGCTTTGTGAAAGATTCAGAAACAAAAGAACACCAGGAAAAAAAAAAAAAAAAACTAAAACAAATAATGCCTCAAGAACTGTTTAAGCAAGACAATGAGATTCATTTCAACCTAATTATCCCTTACATATACTCTCTGTAAACTAAGAAAATATTTCAATTAAAGTTTTCTAAACCTGCCTTGAGCTTTATTTAAGAATTTGCAAATATATCAGATTAAAAAAAAATGGTCTTCAATAAAACTTTATTCTTGTCCTTATTAGAGGATTTTATGTTCTCTGTTCTTTTACCTAAGATTCTCATCTTTTCGATGTGAAAGCGTCTGAAAACATCCTAAATCTTAGATCAGTCTTAGTTTACAATCTTAAACTGGTAGATTAAGCCTTTCTTTAAAATCCCACTTTTATTTACTGTCTATCTCAGGGACCAGCAAACTTTCTGTTAAGGCTTTGTGGGCCATAAGGTCTCTGTGGCAACTGGTCAACTCTGTTTTTGCTGGAAAGCAGCCACAGAAATATGTAAAGAAGTAGGCATGGCTGTGTTCCAATAAAACTTTATTTATAAAAACAGAAGGTGGGTCATATTCAGCCTGCCAGCTGACTGTAGTTTGCCAACCCCTGTTCTATTTGTTCAAATCCAAAAGTCTTACTCTGGCATCTCATCAGGACAGTTTATCATTTATCTCTGACTAATCTTGTTCCCCAACATTAAGTCTCATTTCCCAAATGCTGTGCTCATTTCTGCTTTCAAGACTTTGCTATGTGAATCCCTCACCAGGAATAGCCTCCTCCCTTCATTCTGCCTTTCCAAGTCCTACCCATCCTTTGGGGTCTGGCTATACCTTCTGTATGAAGCCTTTATGGATAACTCCAACAAATGTTCCTCTCTCCCTTTTCTCAATCTTTCATGACTATCCATAGCTCTTAATATAGCAAAATAGTCTGAAATTATTTCAGATCACTTATCAACAACAATACTATAATACACTAACATATACAGGTCTCCATCTTTTTGAGGCAAATCTTGCCTGGAGGGCAGAAGCCTACAAAGTTGGATTTATTGAAAAGCTAAACTTTTACTCTAGGGACTCTCACTAGCTCAGGTCCTATACTTAATTTTGTAATTTTTTTATAATTCTAGATTCTTTTACTTAAAGAGGACCTCCAAATTTGTATGTTTCAGGATCCATAAAACATGGCTCTGCCTCTGGGCTCACCACAAGGTTGGTACAGCAGAGATTCTTTCATCCCTCAATATCCATTGCCCTGCTGGAATACTTGCCTTCCAGATTGTTGTATGAGTGTCAGATCTTGTTTAAATAACTGTTTTGGGGGGTCTTTCTGTAATAGCAGTTTAATACCTAGCACTATAAGCTGGCCACAGTAAGCATTCAGAAACCTTTATTGAACCAAATGTGGTTATTAACTAAGAAATAGATCAATGCAGACCTGCTCTTCAGAATAATTCAGCTTCTCATCTTCCAATTTGTGCCATATTTGTATTTTATCAAATGCAGTATGATAAGATATAGTTACATAATAAAAATACATGTGGTTAGAACTGCATTTTCTGTTTTAGATAGGGAAGGCAATTTACTTTTAGGGCACCTACATAAAGCTATTTAGAGTAGTAGTTCACAAAGGTGGCCCTATTAAAATGGACCACTTACTTCACTTGGACACAATTCATCAGTACTTTGCTTGCCAACACCTACCTAACTCCTGGCCCCCAGGCCCCAAAAGAAGGCAATTAAAACAAGGAATCAGGTGTTACGTTGTGGGCCTGCATGCTGGAAGGTTGTGAGGTAGGGAGTAGAGGTGAAGAAAAGACTGATAATGTTCACAGATGATGGCAGGAGACAGACCAAATACTGGTAGAGTACAGCTAGGAGCAGCTATTTGAATCTGTCTGTAGGGTAAAAGGCCATAAAAACAGATTGTCTATTTTAGTGAACCCTAATCAGCTCACTGGAAGACAGGGAAGTCTCATTGTTTTTCCTAGACAGGCCTGAGTCTTATAATTCATCAAGAAATTCATGTAACTTGTTGGAAAAGATCAGTGAAAGCTATGGACATCACTTCATTCCTTTTTTAAAAAGTCTGTGACCTCTGTGTCATTGTCAGATTTACCACATATTGCAACCTCTTCTTTTCTGCTATAAACTCCTAAAATAATAGATAAAATTCTCTCTCTATATATGTGTGTATAGAGAGAATTTTATATATATATATATTATATATTTTATATAATATATATATTATAGAATTTTATATATATATAAAATTCTCTCTATACACACATATATAGACAATCTGTTTTTATATATATATAAAATATATTTTTTAATTTTTGGCTGTACTCAAAGACAAGAAGAGAAAAACTGTTCAAGGACCAGAAATGGAGAAATTTTCCTTAAGCAATAATAAATATCCAGGAACCTATAGTACCAAACAGAAGCCAAAGCTCTCAAAGCAGTATATACAGTGGTGAAAACTGAAGGCCTAGTTAGCACTGCCCACACATGAACACAATCCCAAAAGGAAAGCACCTACCCAGAGCTTAGGCAGAAACAGTCACCTGCCTAATGACTCTGCTATGAAAATATAGAACGAGGTAGTGGGATAGACTGTAAGAGTGAGAAGGAACAAATTAGACTGTATAGACTGGGAAGGCCTAAATGATATTTCACTTGAATGACAAGAAGTTGTCAGCCCTGTGAAGGTTTAGGGGCAGAGTAAAGTGCTTTCTGAAAGGCCATTACTGAAGGAGTGGAGGAGTAGTAAGAGGAAGATGGGCTTAGCATATATGGAACTTTTGGTAAATATGGCAGTCTAAGATGAGGCAGGAAGTCCTCTCGCCCTCTCTAAGCACACAGAAATAATGGATAAAATACAAAAATACATTTTAAATTACATGTTTGATTTCTAAAACCACAAAAAGAAATCCCTGGGTGCTAGAAATGATTATCAGAGTGATTAAAAAAAAAAAAAAGTTGAAGCCCAAACTGAAGCTAGATGGTTCCAATATCTCCATGGTTTTAGCTCTGTCTTACCACTCTAGTTTAGATGTTAGCAAACCACAGTCCACAGGCCAAATCTGCCCACCACTTCTTTCTGTAAATAAAGTTTTATTAGAATGTAGCTTTGCTCAATCATTTGTATATCGTGTATGGCTGTTTTAATGCTATAGCGGCTGAGTTGAGTGGTTTGACCAGAGACCACATGGTACAAAGGCTAAAATATTTATTCTCTGGCCCTTTACAGAAAAAGTTTGCTGACCCCTGCTCTAGCTCTTTTTTTTTTTCTAAACAGCCTTATTGAGATGTAATTTACCTATCATAATGTTCACCAGTTTAAAGTGTACAATTCGATGTTTTTCAGTATATCTACAGAGTTTTGCAACGATCAACCATAATCTAGATTTAGAATATCTTCATCACCCCAAAAAGAAACTTTATACCTATTAACGGTGATTCTCATTCCCCTCACCTTCCCATCCACGCCCCAGCCCTAGACAACCACCACTCTACTTTTGGTCTCTATAAATTTGCCTATTCTGTATATTTCATATAAATGAAATCATATACTATGTGATCTTTTGTATCTGGCTACTTTCACTTACTATAATGTTTTCAAGGTTCATCTATATTGCAGCATGTATCAGTACTTCATCTCCTTTTATGGCTGAACAATATTCCATTGTATAAAATATACTACATTTTGTTTATCCATTCTTCAGTTATGGACATTTAGATTTTTTTCTACTTTTTGGCTATTATAAACAAAGCTGCTATGAATGTTCATGTACAAGTTTTTGTGTTGACATACATTTTCAATTCTCTTTGGTAAACACCCGGACACAGAATTGCTGGTTCATGTGATAACTCTGTATTTAATATTTTGAAGAACAGCCAAACTGTCCAAAGTGGCTGCACACTTATCTCTTTATTTCTGGTACCTTGGATTCACAAGGAAAATACAGCGTATTACCTAAGACTACTGATAGAAAAGGGATACTGGAGAGAAACTAGAACTCAAAGCATGCATAAATTAATCATGTGGTTCAAATTCATACTACCTATGTAGTTCAGTAATGTTGAACTGAGAAATTAATGTAAAAGTGGGTTCAGAACTGGTGAAATCTAGAGGGTTCCATGGACAAAGTGACCTAAGTCTATACCTAGACAAACTATAGTTTAGGAGTAAAAGAATAAATTTATTTAAAGACCTACAGAGACTTATACATTTACCACCAAACATTCTTGCTGAAAGAACTATTAAGGAATGTACTCAAACCAGAATAAAAATGAACCAGGAAGGAGACAGGGAAGTGCAAGAAATGATGGTGAATAAAAGCTGTTAAAACGTGTTGATAAATCATAGTTTAAGACTTGCATACCCTTGCTGCTAAAATCCAGCAAGGACAGTAAGAGAAGAAAAAAATTACGGGCCAAGCTCATCCATAAACATAGTCACAAAAATCCCAAATAAAAATTAACAAATTAAATTTAATTTTACAATCAAAAAAATTTTTATCACAAGAATGGTTCAGCATTAGAAACTTTATTAACAATTCAAAACTGTATAACCATCTCAATATATATCCAAAAGAATTAAATAAAATTCAACACTCATTCATGATTTAAAATACCTATCTGCCATTGTGTAATCAAAATCTTGAGCCTTTGGGGAAAATGATTTATCAGTGTGATACATACAACCTTGGAATCTTAGGTGGAAATATAGGTATAACTGCATAATTTTTCAATGATTGAAGTAGACAGATATTCAGTGTAACCAAGAATTAGGTAGCATAATAATGGTTTGTGATTATGCTTTTTAAAAAAGTATATATCTTTTATAAGTACTAAAATATTTATAGATAAAACAATGATGCATAAATAATAATAATAATAAATAATAGAACTTATTTCAAAATATTCTAGTAGTAGGGGCTATAGAAAACAATGTGATGTGAAAGTTGTGTGATAGATACAATGGGATTCATGACACTACTCTCTCTACTTTTGTATAGGATTGATATTTTGCATAATAAAAGCTTTAAAAAATCACCTGGAACATCTGTAAAATATTTAGATTTCAGGTACCATCCAGAGATTCTAATTTAGTAGGTCTAACATGGGATCCATGAAACTCCAAAGCTAACAATCTGTTCCATCCTCACCTGTCTCCAACCCCTGCCTTCCCATGCAATTGTTCTTCAGACCACACTCTGAGAAATACTATAATAGAATGTCTGTTTCATTTCAAGTGATACTTTGAAATTAAGATGTTCTTCATTACAGATAGTTACTTGTTACTAAACATTTTGCTTTCAGTTTAAAATAATACTCCAGGAGAGATTACCACTGCCCTCCAAAATGACTAAATATGTTAACTATAGATCTCTCCCACTGCTCCAGAGGTAAATTTCCAAAAAAAATTTATCGATGGATACACTTAGAATGCATCTGATCCACTGTGCACAGTAAGGTTCAAACTAAGATTTCAGGAAAACACAGGGTTTTTGACTATTTTAATTACTTTCCCTGTATTTCTGAATTATATGTAAACTGCTCTTGCACTCTCTTCACATTTTGCCCTCCTCCTTTGCTCTTCTATGTACCAGCTTTTTCAGGTCTCCTCACAGAGAAAACCCCATGCCCAAAATCTAAGGTAAGGATCTATCTAGAGAATCTAGGCACATGATATTTTGTAAAAGAAAAGGAAGACCATTAGGATATCTTTTCTCCAAATTTTCAACTCCGTTTTAAAGTCTTCAGCAGATGGTCTTCAGATCAGAGTACATCATTTTGAATATGAGTAGTTATCACAATCCTTCCCTCTCTCTTCAATTACCCTGCCCACTTAATTAGCAGCAGAAGACTTTGCCTCCTATTTTTAAGAACAAAACAGAACCCCCTAGTAGTTAACTCCCCTAAGCTCTATCTCTACTTCTCCCTTCTTTCAACCTCACTGAAATAAGAGTTCCTCCCCATGTTCAAGGCCCACTCTTTCACTAGACCTCTTGGTCACACCTTCTTGCTGCATCTTTTCTCTCTCTGCTATACTTACCTTCTTTATGGAAATAAGACACCTTGGCTAAGCTACACAGTCTTGTCTTTTCTCCCTTTCCCTACCGCGTCCCTCTCAAGTTCCACTCTATTTCCTTTTCTAGTCCAGGATATAGTTACATAATAAAAGTATTTTATTCCCCAATTGCTTCTCCTCTGCACATCCCATTCTTTCCTCAACCCTTTGTAATATGTCTCTTATCCTTCCCTCACTACTCTTTTGAAAATGCTTCCCATAAGGTCACCTTCAACCTCTGCATTGGCAAACCACTGGCTCCTTTGCACTCCTCATTTTCCTTGGCATTTTGGTAGTGGGTCTCCATGGGCAGCACATTCCCATCAGAGAGCAAAACCGTTCTCCCACACAATCAGAATCAGGGTGGATAGGGTAGTACTTTGATAACTAGTCCTTGAAAACTACAGTATGTCTTCATAAAGGTAAATGCCTTCTCCATTCCCACTTCAGAATCACTGCTTGACTGGGAGCTTACTAATGGCAGGGATTGTTTTATTTGTCTCTGTATCTCTAGCACCTGGCATGATGACTGGTATATAGCAGGTACTTAGTAAATGTTTCTGAATAAATTAATGAATGAAATTAGGACTAGCTCATACGGGCTCTCAAATTCTCTCATGAGGTGTTCCATCCAGCAAAAAATTAAAGCTGGACATGGTATTTCAAGAAGTTAATAACATTTTCTTTATGAATTTCAATCCAATTAGTTTAAATATAATTTAATGAAATCATATTTCTACTGTAATACAGCTGGTCTTAAACCTAACTTTATTAACTTGTAAAGCCCTATTCTGTCTTCTCCCTCCACACAGGTATGTTCTACAAGCCAATTGCCAGTGAATGGGCCACCAGTTTCTGCATGCAGACCATAATACCTATGTGGACAGTCTCTGAATATGTGTAAAAATTAGGCCTAATCATTTGCAGGCAATATATACATACTCTGAGTGATTTTCTTTTCTGGCACTTATCAAAAGAGCACCTATCTTTTTTTGGGGAAGTGGGACATGTTAGATGCTCATTCATAAAATAAATTGTCACATATTAAGGCATCCAGAAAGCACAGCCACTCTCAGGCATATTAGTACTGTTAGTACTAAACGACATCTTTTTAATAGTCTTCTCTCTAAACATAATCATTAATCAAAATTTTTCATGAACTTTAATGAACTAAAAATTAAATGAAGCCAAAAACAAAAGTATCAACAATCAGCAACATCTTGTATTGAAAATAAACTTTCCTGACTTCTGAAAATAAAGATAATTTCTCTTTAGTTTCTACATATAGCTACATGACAACAGACTTCCCAGACTGTTGAGCTGTTATTAAGTAAAAATAATTTTAACTGATAATTCCTTCTGCTGTTAATAGCATCCAGTATATTTTTCATATCCAATATTGTATTTTTCATCTCTAGAAACTAGATTTAGGTCTTCTTTTCATTATAGAATATTACTGAACCCATGGACAATTAATTATGAACACAGACACATCAGCTCGGCATGGGTTTATAAACACATTATGCTTTTACAGTTATTTTTAAATGACTTCCTGTTCACTCCCAACCCATAGCAGAATTTCCATCTGTAACTCTTCTAGTCACAATAGAACAGCAACTTCCCAAACTATGTTCCACTGATATTCATAATTTGTGGGTTTAAAATGCCCTCTTCAGAGCTTCTTGAATCTCAACTACTAAGGCACTACTTTGAAATCTGCCTGAAACAAGGTCCAAACTAGCTATTTCCTTCCCTGTCATACAGTTTGGCACATCTGTTTTCACCATACTCAGTCCTCTTTCAAGTCTTTTTAAACTTTTTCTAAAAATACCTCATATCACCTAGGAAGCACAGAGCTATCCATTTTGTTGTTCTTATCGTCATCTCCATTAAAGTAAATACCAGTTAGGATAAAACCTTAAATCCAGTTATATTTTAATTATCCTAGCCTCAGACAGACTAGAATTAGTCACAACCCATACACAGGTCATGTATGTTTGGGTGAATAAGGTCATTTTAGTACAAGAGAAGCAGCAGTAGAAAGGATGGAATTTTGTCACCTGTTCCTAAATTTAGACTTCTTTTGCTAAAACTGCATAAAAGCACGTGTTAAGAGAAAGAATATGATTGCCCTGGAACTTGACAGCAGGACTGCACTTCATCATTTTGGGCAGCTCACATCTGGGAATTAACATTGGAAAAATGTCTTTGTGCTATCCCTCTTCTTTCTTTGGAGAGGAGATGTGGATGGATTAAAGATTCTAAGAAAGTCATGGAAGGCCTAGAAACAAAACACTTCGAAGTGCAGACCATATTCCTTTCTCCTGATGTATTAGATTCTATAAGATTTAAACTTCTTCTCTGGAAGCTCATACTAGTTTTCTCCCTGATAGAAAAGCTGCAGCTCTTTGAAAAGATGTAGAAATTGATCAACAAGGCTCTTTTTAAAATCTCCTTACTAACAGTCTAGGTAATTCAGGTAGGAAAGAGGTATTGTTACAAGATGTTAGCTAAGAAGGATTATGGTATAAACGCATCACTAAATGTTAATTAAAATAGGACCAAACTGACCACCTGGGAGACTTGGGCAGAGCACAGGAAAGGGCATGAGGGAGAGCTTTTCATGGCTTTTCCCTCAGAGGAATGGCTGGCAGGGGCCTGGAATAGTTTGCTCATGTCAGAGAAAGCACAGAAGCCAAAAGATATAGAGAAGACTGGGAAGACATATGTTCTTCTGACCTCAGTGGTTCCAGGGAACAAGCTTCAGAGATTCCACTTCAGTCTGCCTGGGAAGAAGGTGAATACAGGATTTTATGGCTTGACTTTCTGATTGCTGACATTTCTTTTGCCTCTGATCTTACTATTAGAAAAAAAAGGTGCAAAGTTACAAAAACTGTCTAAAATTCAATAATTAAAAGAAGCAACCTCAGGTGTAGGTCATTAGTTGGTCATCAAGCGTAAAGATTAATAGGTAATAGCTTTTCTAGCTTTGTTGAAGAAGGCTGAGTATAAAGAAAGCTGGTGGTTTTTTAGAATCTGAACTACATGTTTCTAAACTGTGTTTAAAACTCATTAGCCTGGTATTCAAGGCCTTCCATAAACTGTTCCTAACCTCTCTAACCTATTTCTCTTTATTCTAGACCAATGACGAATAACTTGTGGCCTACCAGCTCCCAATCTAATTTCAAATGCAGCCTTTCGGCTTGAAGGGCTTTGATTGAAACTTTACCATCCTTCTGTGAAAATGTGGGCTCCACGAGGGCAGGGACTTTATCTATCTTGATCATTGTATATCTCTAGTGCCTAACACAGTACCCAAAACATATAAGACACTCAACAAATGTTTATTGAATGAATGAATGAATGAATGAATGAATAAAAGGATGCCTTAAAGCACTGGAAGACTGTGGGATTGGAATAGCCAGATAATGAGTGGAGCATAGGAAAAGTACTCTAGACAGAACAAGAACAAAGGTTGAGGTACTCTTAAGGATGATGCTTTCTGAGGCGTAAGGGTTAATCAGCTTTATGGGAATTCGCTTAAAAAGGTCAGAGCTAAGGAAGGGGCAGAATTAGAACAGTACTCAAGGAAGATTAACACAGCAGTAACCTAAAGGATGGATTAAGTTGGATGAAGCTGGAGCCAGGGAACTGAGTGAGAGAGCCTGGTGTAGTCAGTGGCCATAAGAATGGATCAGAGAAAACTCATTGGAGGTAAACTGCAGAAGTGGAAATCTATTGTTCTTGACAAATGACAGAAGAGTTGAAGGTGGCTCCAAGGTGCTTGGCCTAGGAAATTGCCACAGAGGTGGTGATGTCAGAAGGAGTAGCAATATCAGAAATAGGGAATACAGGAACCACACAGATCACCAGATCACCAGAAAACTCACATAGTAAAAAAATATAAAATAAAAAATAAAATGGTGGTGGAGTATCAAGAAAAACCCAAATATTTAAATTTTAAGTAGTCCAACTATGATGTATACTAAAGTTTATGCTAGATTTTTTCCCCCAAATCTCTTTGTCCTCACAAGGGACAGAATTAGCCCTGTTCTCAGGGATAGCTCTGTTTCAACTGTTAGCAGTTATTTCAGCCTTGACTATACCCAAGACACTTAGCAATTAGTCACCAAGAATGAGGAAAAACAAAACAAACAAAAAGATCTTTTTTTATTGAGCTTTGCCTAAACCAAACTCCATAGATCTGCCCCAAGAGCCTGCTATGATGTACTCTTTTCCTGTCTCAGGGCTACAAATATATCCTCTGCTAGACTACTTTCTCCCCATTCTTCTCAGGACTAACCCTTTGAATTCTCAATTCTGTCTAAATATGGGTGTTCCTATCAGGCATAAGTAATTCCCAGAGAAGGTAGGGATTCTCTTTCTCTCATCCCCCATCCCCATTTCTCCCCATGCATTGTTCTTATTCTCTACTACCATAGAAGGGCTTCTTCTATGACACCAAGGAAGAAGGATATTGCAGCTTCAAGCTTACATAGTCCCATTTTAGCAACCCATGTGGGAAAAAAAGATTTTCTTTCTTCTGGGAAAAGACTGTAATCTTTGATCACATTCCTGCTCCTTGAACCAATTACTGTTGCAAGGAAATGAGGTACTATGACTGTCCCGGCCTAAGACAAATTCTCCATGCTGCCCTCCTTCCACTCTCAGCAACTCACACAGATATTTTGGCTAGTAGTGGTGGGGTGGTCTTTCCAGACATATTTATTGACTACAACACATGTTAAAGTGAATGCTGACATAGACTTGTATACACATGTTTATAGCAGCTTTATAATAGCCAGGAACTGGAAATGAATCAAATGTCTGCCAAAAGGTGACTAGATAAACAAAGTGTGGTGTAGAAATCTAATGAAACCTCAGCAATAAAAAAAAAATGAACCACTGTTATACGCAATAACATAGATGAACCTCAAAACATCATGTTGAGTAAAAGAAGCCATATGCAAGAGTATGTACTGTATAAAAAGCTTTTGTACAGTGAAAGAAATCACCAACAAAATGAAAAGACAACCCACTGAATGGGAAAAGATATTTGCAAATGACACATTCAGTGAGGGGTTAATAGCCAAAATTTATAAAGAACTCTACAATTCAACGCACCGCCCCCCGCAAAAAAAGATCCAATTTAGAAGTGGGTAGAGAACCTGAATAGACATTTTTCCAAAGACACACAGATGGCCATCAGACACATGAAAAGATGCTCAACATCACTAATCATCAGGAAAATGGAAATCAAAAGCACAATGAGATATCACCTCACATCTATCAGATTGGCTATTATCAAGAAAACAATAAATAAGAAGTGTTGGCGAGGATGTGGAGAAAAGGGAACCCTCATGTACTGTTGGTGGGATTACAACTGGTGCAGACACTACAGAAAAATTAAAAATAGAACCACCACATGACCCAACAATTCCATTTCTGAATATCTATCCAAAGAAAATGAAAACATTAATTTGAAAAGATAAACGCACCCCTATGTTCATTACAGCATTATTTACAATAGCCAAGATATAGAAGCAACCTAAATGCCCAATTGATAGACGAATAGATAAAGATGTGGTATATATACACAATGGATTATTACTCAGCCATAAAAAAAGAATGAAATCTTGCCACCTGAGACAACACAGATGGACCTAGAGGGTAAAATGCTAAGTGAAATAAGTCAGATAAAGAAAGATAAACACCATACAAATTTACGTGTATATGAAATCTAAAAAACAAATAAAACAAAACATAACAGAAGCAGATTCATAGACACAGAGAACAAATTGATGATTGCCAGAAGAGAAGAGGGCGAGTGGAAGGGTGAAAAACGTGAAGGGAAATAAGAGGTGCAAATTTCCAGTTATAAAATTAATAAATCTCGGGAATATAATGTAAAGCATAGGGAAATAGTCAATAATATTGTAGTAACCTTGAACTGTGTCAGATGGTTATTAGACTTATCATGGTGATCACTTTGTTAGGTATGTAAATGTTGAATGACTATGGTGTACACCTGAAACTAACATAATATTATATATTAACTATATTTAATTCAAAAGTATATAATATATGATTCTATTTAATTAAAAATTTAGAAAAGACATATCTAATTTATAGTGACAGAATTCTATAGCAGTTAACTAGGTATATTTGGAGGGAGGGTAGACTGAGAAGGAGACATAAGGGAACTTCTAAAGGTAATTGTAAAATTTTAAACATTAGTGGTGGTGGTTACACAGATGTATAAATTTGTCAAGTCACCAAGATGTACACTTAAAATGGGTGCATTTTATTATACATAAATTATGCCTTGATAAATATAATAATAAAAAAATATGTAATATGAGCATTGAACTATGATAATAATCAAAATACTGATCTTTCAGAATAAAACTCAAAAATTCTTGGTACCCAGTTCCTCTTTAGTAAGAACTCTAACTGTTCCTGCAGTCATGTCTCTCACTGTACCCCTTTCAATTGTAGTTCCCTAAAAATTCCAAGCTGTTTTCCTGCCTTTACACATGTTGTCCCTTTGCCCATAATAGTCCAGCAGGTAAACAACTCTTCTTTTAGGGCTCAGGTCGAGCATCATCTGCATTGTCTTTCTAGATTGCTTTGAGACAAATGTACTAACCCCTCCTTTTCTTTGAACCATACCTGCACATTCTATTGCTTTCATTTGTTTGTACATTGACTCCTCTACTAGACTGCGAACTCCTGAGGGCAGGTATGAAAGAAGTTTCTTCCATCAAAATCAGTTTAGGAGTGTTTGAAACACTTGAAAAATAGAGATTAAACTAAAATTTCTTAAATGCTTACCATAAGCCAGAAACTGCCAGACTTTTCCACTTCCTGATTGGGACTATTTGGTCTTTGGCTGTGATATCAGTTTCAGAGGAAATCTATAAGCTGAGATAGTACAATCAAGCAAAATTTTGCATTTCTCTAACATCTTGAACATTACTTTAATTTTTTTAAACTATGAAGAACTTTCCTGCTAATTATTAAATCCATAGGTATTTCAAGGGAAATATAATCCTTGTTTTATTCATTCACACGCAATCCATCACGCTTTTACTTTTAAGAGCTATTTGATGTTCAAGAAGCCATCAGAACCCCCATAATGCCCATTTCTGAGAAAAAGAGGATGTGGGCAAAATTAAGCAATACCAAATGTTATCTAAATCTTTAAAGATTAAGCAGCAGCAAATCAATGAAATGAGTTATGTTACACTGTTTTGACTTTCCAGACTCCAAGTAAGTCTGTGTTGACTCAAGAGGCCCTCACATCTTTATTACATATTTTCTCCCAAGGGACTATGAGGAGATGAAAAAAAGAATACTTTGATGGGTACAGAAACGCTTAGTGTTGTATTTCCAGCAATATTTAGTCTAGATTTTCTAAAAAACCTATGGTGCAAAACACCTGTAACTGCTGATGAAAATACCATGAACATTATTTTAAATGCAAATTTGAACTCCTAAGAAAGTAAAAGTTCAGGGACCCTTTTTCCCCCGCTTTTTTAAGTCCAGGGACTAAAAATAAAGAGCTACAACTATAGAATAAACATGAATTGATCCTATAGATGGAGTAGAATGGTTGTTTGCTTTGGTAATCAAAGATGTGGTGTTTTAAAAGACACATGGACAGAAAAGAAAGCAGGATGCCCAGGAAAAACTGGGGCCTTCAGTCAAAGAGTGAACCGGAGTTTTTCCACCATCATAGAAAAACAACAAGGAAGTATATCCGTTTTAGCCTTGCTCTGCATGAAAAAAAGTCTCCCTCAAGTATTTGTAATCATAGGCCCACCCGCAGGTGGGTTTGAGGATCACATTTACACAAATGTGATTCTTGAGGGGGTCATGTTTTTAGGATCTTTAAGCCAAAACATTAAAGTAAAAAATTGGTCCTACATGGAGGGATTTGACATGAGCAAATACTAAACCTCTAGAGGGGACAACCTCAACCCAGATCACATAAAATTCACACAGATAAAGCCCTACCAAATATGAGTTCTTAAAAAATATAAAACATAATTTTAAAATTATATAATTTTAAATGTGATTTAAAAATTATATAATGTGATTTAAAAATTAAAAAATGTGCAACAAATATTGCACAATAAGCAAGAGTCTGCCTATGAGCTCATCAACTGAGATGATTAAGAAAGTGAAAGGCAAGCCACAGACTGGGAGAAAATATTTACAACTTATGTCTGTCAAAGGACTTGTAATCAGAATACATAAAGAACTCCTACTAATATATAAAAAAAGAGATGATATGCCAATTAAAAAACTGAGCAAAAGGTTTGAACGAACACATCCCAAAAGATATCTAAATGGCTAACAAATATATGAAAAGGTACTCAACATCATTACTCATCTAGGGAATGCAAAAAAGAACTTAAACGGGAAGTCACTACACATTTGCCAGATTGGCTACAATTAAAAGATTGACAATACCAATTATTGATGAATATGTGGAGTGATTGGAATGCTCATATATTGTGGATGGGAGTACAAAATTACACAACCACTTTAGAAAACTGATTGGAGTTTCAAATGAAGTTAAACATTTTTCAAAATTGGTGTAGGAAACAAGAACCTTAGATTTAGGAAGTATAATGGATACTGAACACATAAATAAACCTGAATCCATATCTAGATATGTTTCAGTGAAATTATCAAAAATTAAAAGATGTTAACACAACCAGAAGTCTAGAAACAATGACCTATGCAGTAGTAATAAGAATCTCTAATGCCCAGATTATGCTCTTGAAATATCGTTTCCCACTAAAAGAAACTAAGATGTATTAGATAAATAGTTGATCCTAGATTTGGGGCAGTAAAAGTATAAGATGAATTCGGAACATTTTGTCATACCATCTAGCAAGAAAACTGTCAAAGACTACTAGTCATGTCCGAAGGACTCGGGAAAGAACTTAAAGAAGCTCTCATTGGGCAAAAATGGGACAATTGGAGTGTTAATATAAATAATAAGTAGATAATTGGAAGCATCTCTATTTAGAAGTATTACAGCAAAAAGAAAATAAATAAAAAAATAAAAAGAAAAGATTAGAAAACCCCCAATGAATTAATAGATCTAGGCAAAGAGCATCAGTGGCTGTTAACGTCACATACATACACGAAAAAGGACAAGCAGGTAACCACACCTAATGTGTAGTCTTGTCAAAGGAATCACACTTGAGTCTGACCAAGCCTCTTTATCCAGCTGCGAATTTGCAGGCAATATAAAGGACATAGGACAATGCTAAACTGTACCTTGAATATGCAATTAGTAAAATCCAGACTGTGGGAACTCTACAAGTCAAATGGACTAGGTTCTTCAACAAATAAACTCTAAGGAAAAGTAAGGGATGGAAAAAGAAATTATAAATTAAGAGATTTAAAACACAGAGCAAAGAAAAAATATATATTTAAAAAATTTAAAGGGCAAGACTAAACTGCAGTATCACATTTGAGTGATAAGACTATGAAGAAATGCAGGAAATGGTTGCTATAAAAGTCAGAATAGTGATTATTTTTGAGAGGAGGGGGTGCTTGGAATTGGGATAAGGTACAAGGAAGGTGTTTGAGGGAGCTAACAAAATTTTATTACTTGACCTGGATACTAATTAAAAAGTTCACTTTATAATAATTCATTAAGATATATATATATATATATATATATATATATATATATATATATATATGGTTTTCTATATTTACTTTATTTTATAATAAAAACCAACAAAAAACAACCAGAGATGATTGTACAACATAGTAAACATACTAAAACCACCAAAACATTCACTTTAAATGGTAAGTTTTTGTTACATGAATTATATCTCAAAAAAAGTTTTTGAAAAGGAATAAAAATTAAAGATTTATTTTTAAAAAGCAACCACAGAGAAAAAAATCAGTTGATTGACAAAGAAATGACACACTACAACAGATTTCTCAAGAATAACAATGGAAGCTACAAGACGATGGAATATCTTCAAATATCTTATGAAAAAGGATAATGGATCTAGGAGTAAATGCAAGAAATGGTGAGCAGAAGTAGATGGCATTGCTGAAGTATCTGGATTCCACATTTAATTTATACAGAAGGTAAAGGCACACAAGAAACTCTTGTCACACTAAACTTCAGTAATGACACAAGGATATAACCCATAAAGGAAAAGATCAACAAACTTGAATACAGAAAAAAAATCTGTATAGAAAAATATACCTTAAACAGCACTAACATTTTTTAAATCTGGGGAGAATACTTGGAACACATACATAAGTAAATGGCTAATGCAATGATCTTTAAGGAGTTCTCTAAATCAATAAGAAAATTCAACCTTAAAATTGAAAGTTGGGCAAAGGATACGTACAGAAAATTTATGAATACAAATGACCAGTAAATTAAAAAAAAATGCTGAACCTCATTGATGATAAAATAGATTCAAATTAAAATAATAATAAGACATAAGTTTTTTCCCCATCATATTGGCAAAATTTTAATAGATTAGTGATATCCACTGCTGGCAAATTTGTGGGGAAAGAGCCAGTCTCAAAGCTGTAGGTGTGGGTATAAGTTGATTCAAATGTTAGTGGGCATGTAAGCTGATTCAACTTTTGTGAAAGGCAGTTTGGCAATAACTAATCAAATTTTAAATGTCATACATTTTGACCCATCAATTCTGCTTCTTTATTTCAATGAAATAATCAGATAAGCCACAAAGACATATGAATATAAATATGGATGTTAACTGCATTGTTATTCACAATTTTGAAAAACTGGAAACAACTTAAATGTCCATTAAAAGAGGACTGATTAAATTACAGTATATCCACACAATGATATACAGAGTGGCCATGGTCTGGAAACACAGATTTAAAAAAATCAGATAGACACTCACCCACCTTGGTCAGTTCTTTTGGTGTACACCAAAAGAACAGGTTTATTCAGTGAAAACAAATCCACAATCAACTAAGAAAATACATTTAAATGCATGTGTAGAGACTGATGAAAATACTGTATTTATGTACCAGTTTTGCATAGTTCATTTCATTGAACTATATATTACTAGTGAAGGACAACACATTGAATATATCATGTACTGTAATGTCATATCAATACGTCAATTATCTACATTTGCTTATTTTTCCAGACTTTCTGGCCCCCTTTATTCTGTAATTTTAATAATAATAAGCTAGATCTGTTAGTACTGACATAAAAAGACAACAATATACTGAAAAAATTATAGAGTAGAATGCATCTTATAATGCCAGTTTTGTAAAAACATGTATATTTTTATATGCATAATAATTCTAGACAGCTTGCATTTTTTATTTTTGTATTGTTTCACTTTTATGAGCATTTATTTCCTTTATGCCATAAAAAATGATATAAATTTCCACTTTGAAAAACCTGAACAAGCAATGGCCAAAGCCATTTTGAGGTTGAATGAGAGTTTTTAATGCCCATAAACTGGCCAGTACTTTGTTCCAAACTGTCCCTGTGATGAATGCTGGGACTGAGGCAGGAGAAAGGAAAGAGGTATTAGTGAAAAATTTAGAAAGTGAAGATGAAGGACTCCAGCCTTGAGTCAGGGAAAAAGAAGAGAAAGCATAGAAAAAAAAAATGCTCCTCTCTTTGTAAAATTGAGTAGTAGAGTCAGAATATAGGGAACTTAGATCTACGTTGAAGGAAGGGAAGGTTACCAGATCCCCCTTTTTTCACATTTCTCTCACCCGGAATTGTGCATAACCCCAGTGAAGGATGCAGGAGATGCTACTAGTCCAAATTCTTCATCCTAACTTTAACTTTTAAGACCTAGGCCAAAACCAATCAAGTAAACTGGTGAGAGGGATGAGTGAGCACAGTTTTGCTGCAGGGCCTATCCAGTGGTCATGTCAGCTATGGCTGTGTAGTTTTCAAGGTTCTCATCCTTCCTGATGGAAGGACCATGTGAATCTGAACAAAGGTCTGTAGTAGTGGGCCACTCTTGGCCTTGCCCCTTCAATATTTTTATAAACAAATTAGAGAAAGGAATATAATCTATACCTACAAAATTAATGTATAATACAAAGATAAGAGATATAACTATAACAGTAACAGAACCAAACTGAAAAAAAATCTTCAAAGGCTGAACCGTCAATATGACAGTTATTATTAAAAAAACAAAGTTGACATATTTAAAGGAGGTGCTATATCTAGCAACTGATCAGATCATATCTGGAAGATGATATTTAGTTAATCTCTTTGAAACCATTTTCTTATTTGTAAAATGTAGATAATTATAGTACCTATTTCACGGGGTTAAGATAAGAAAATAAGATAATGTGTTAAGGATCTTAGAAGAGTGTCCAAAAGGAAGCACACAATAAATATTAGCTATAATAACATAGCCTTAATTGAAAAATCATAGTGTTCTAAAATACATGAAATGGTTTATTTTATAAATTTAAGATCCACTATCTAGAAGGCATTTTTATCTTATTTTTATTTTCCTAAAATAAAATATCCAAAGGTGATCTGAAGTATTTTAAATTTCCAAAGGTAATCTGAAGTTCTAATATCCTAGGTATTCTTGAAAAAATTGAGACTCACTCTGTCTATACTTTGCAAGATCATAAAAACTCTTTATATCTCCCTCATCAAGTTTCAACTTTCCATGCTATAGTTTTATTTGTTAGATGGGTCACAAACTCTTCTGTTAATACTCATAAAAACACATAGAAATAAGAATAGGAATTAAGCTTTCTAAATCTGCAGGGTACTCCAATGTTTGGGATAAAATCTTTTCTTTTTATAAAAATAAAAATTATTAAGGAAATCTTTTTTGAAAGAAAACAGACTTTTGTTTTTACTGTATTGTTTAGCTCCAACGTAAGCTTAAATTTAACAATGAAGATAGAATTTTCTTGAAGTACTTGGAACTTTCCATCATTTTCAAACAGGGAATTACAGGAACATTTAATGACAAACATTCTCACAATATCTCTAGAAATATTGAATTTGGTGCCCTTTAGAAGCAGAGAACAGTAATAATAAGATATGTGGGAAATTTCAGAGGCAAAGATATAGTTGGTACTTTTAAAGTTCTTATAGTTTAATAGAGGAGACTGAATAATCCCTAATAAGTACACTGGAGCATATTTACTATTAGATGGATTTAAAATGAAGCAATTCTTTTTAAATATTATTCACATTGGCTTCTGGAGTAAAGAGAAGAAATGAGAGGGCCAGAAACAATTATATAGCTAAGGTTACAGTCATAGAAAGGGCATTTAAATGTAAGTCTCTGAATTCTACATATAAGAGTCTCACAATATTAACCTTGATGATAACACTTTTTTTGAGATTCCAGAAGATCTATGACATTCATTTAATTAAATTCACAATTTAAAAAGTCAGCCAGTAAGCCTGATTAGGACTCAGAAGATAGCAACGCTCTAGCAATCCACCTTATTTCTCTCGTTTTGGGGGAGAGGAGCATCTGTGACACCCCAAACTAATTGTGATATCTCAAAAAATGGCCTAAATAGTTAGGGTTTTATTCTTCTCAATTATCTGGGATTGTTATTTTCTTGTATTCCTCCAGGACTTCTCTTTAAAGTAAATTCATAATGTCATTTTATATCATAGGTCTGAATAGACCCAAGATTTTTTCCCTTTTTCCTTCTTTCTTTTCCTTCCCTCCTTCCCTCCCTCTTTCTCTCCCTCTCTCTCATATTTTAAATATTTATCAAGGTAATATATGTAAATACTTTAAAAGTCATGTGGCTAAAAAAAAGTCATGTGGAACTACAAGGCTTCTAACAAAACATAGGAGTATATTTTCACACACACACACATGCCCACACACACACACTCTTAATAACAACATAAAAAGCAGAGTGGCCTCTCCAAAGCCTGACACACCCTTCCAGACTCTTTTACTTGCTTCTTTTATTTTCATATTTACTAACATTCTCCTAAATAATTTATACTGCTATTTCTTGATTTGTGAATTTTAAACAGTACCTGATAAAAGATAGAGATCTAACACCTTACACTTTCTCTCCCTTCCACCTCCCAATATTGTTATAGCATAACATTTGAAATTAAATCAATGTTTCATGTTAACTTATTAAGACTCTACAAGTATGGTTTACTTCTGGATCAATTAGTTATATTATGATTACCATTCCTTTCTAACTTCTTGTTCTCAGAATTAACAGTTGCCTCAGGTTTTTGCTTGCCAAATTTTCTTTACTATCTAATTCTTCTAGACTCTCCAACAGAAATGTGAAAATGCCTCAACTATTCACAATACTGTCAAACATGTCAGACACTCTATCGGTTTTACTGGAAATACTCCCCTGGGCACTACTTTCTTCAATCTGGACTATCTCTCCCTAGGTCTGCGGTATACCTGTCATCTTGGGAATTCCTTTTGCCTTTTTCTTAGGTTGATTCTGTTTCCTAAAACCTTTATCTTTGTCTTGTTTCAGCAGAGCACATCCTCCAGTAGTGTCCCTGCTTAGGGCGGGGAGAGAGTAATAAATATTTGATCTGTGCATGCCTGAAGATATCTTTAATTGTCCTTCAAACTTGATTTCGATAACATGATTTAATATTGAATTTTTGGTTGAAAATAATTTTCTCTCAGAATTTTGAAAGCACTGTTTGTCTTTTAGTTATTAGTGTTAATGTTGAAAAATATGCTACTCTTATTATATACTTTTTTTTTATTAGTAATCCATTCCACTTTCTCTGCTCCCTCCTCACCTCCCATCACCAAATTTTAAAATTTTCTCTTTATCTCTTGTGTTTTGAAATTTCATTATGATGTGCCATAGGGGTTTTGTTTTTTTAGCTTTTTTTTTTTTTTTTTGGCTTTATGTTTTTGTTTTTTGTTTTTTTATGCTGGGCACTCAACAGGCTGTTAATCTGGAAACCCATGTCCTTCAGTTATCAGAGATCCTCTCATAGTTTCTGTGCTAAATTCCTTCCCTGCATTTCTTCTTTTTTTTAACTCCTATTAGTCTAATGTTGGGCTTTATGGATCCTCCAATTATCTTTTCTCTCTTATTTTACATTTCTTTTTATTCTATTTTCTGGGAGAGTTCCTCAATTTTATATATTAATATTTCTATGAATTATTTATTTTTAATTTCCCAGAGCTATTCTTTGTCTCTTTTTTAGGGTATCTTGTCTTTGTTTTATGGATGCACTATTTTATACTATCTCTCAGAGGGCACTTGTTTTTTAAAAGACAGTCTTTTGCTCTCTATATTGTTTCTGTTTCCTCTCAGTTCCTTTTTTCTTTTCCTTTCCTATTTGATGTTGTCTTTCTTGGCGAAGGTTTCTCTCAACTACCTGGTGATCCTCTGCTGTCCATTCATATCTAAGAGTGAGCCACTATAAAGTTATTTGGAAACTCTGCGTTAACAAGAAGAATTTGTCATTTGGTGGGTTTCATTGCAGGATGATAAAGTGAGTACCTATTTGTTTTGTTAGGAGACCCTCAAGTATCAGTACCCATAGATTTTTCTTCTGGGATCATTCGATTTTAAGTTTCCCCAAATTAATGCTCCGCTATCCTGCCTGGAAAATATGTCTTGCTGACAGCAATGCTGGAGTGAAATAGAACAAGACAGCTGGGCAAGTTTCGTCATTTAGTACGTAGTCATTCATCCGATCTCTGTTTTCAGTTTTTCAGTATGGTATCCTCCTACCTCAGCCTCCCCAGCTATAATCTTTAGCTATGCCTGGTATCTCTGACTGAAGCTTCTTTAGTTCAATTTTTTCACAGTATAAACCTCCAGGGTTCTGCTAAGGAGGTGGTGGGGTAGTAGCCTAATTGAGGAGGATGAGGAAGAGACCTGGTAGTTTAACTTCTTATATAGACTTTCAGCCTCACACATTTCTGCTGCTGTAGTATTTGCTCTTTCTAATTCCTGATGTTTTAGTGTTCTGCAATATGAATCTGCTTGCCTCTTCTTAGCATACGCCCTCTCAAGCATTTGAAATTCAGTTTTCTCAGGTTAACTTTCCATCTTCCAAAAATTTGGATATCCTTCATTTGCTATTGTCTTTCTTATTCCCCTTGTCCGTGTGAGCTGATAATTTAAAAAATATTAACTCGCTGTCATTTTGGGAATGAGAGAAATAGGGATGAACACGTGTTTAATCTGTCCATGTATAACAAGAATTGCAAGACTGTCAAGATGCTCATTTTTTTACTCCCATAAAAAAATGTCAGAACCAGAAAATTCAGAGATAAAATTCTGCTCCCATGAGGCTGATGTGAAAAAGCATGGGTCTGAGAATAGCATTCCCTATTTTCAAGTCCTGTTATTATCATCTGTTGGTTGGTGGATGTTAGGTAAGTTAATTTTTCTGATTGTTTTGTCATCTATCAAGTGGTGATAATCATCCCTACACAGCCTATCTTACTTGTAATGACCAAGAAAGATAATTGATCTAAACGTACAAATATACAGTAAATATATATAATTTATCATTAATTGTTACCAATAGGCAAAGTCAAATATATTTTGAGAAGCAGTATAACAAAGTAGAAAGAGTATGAGCTTCAGCGTCACACAGATCTGGACTCGAATTCCATCTCTCTCATTCACTGTGTGATCTTGGGTAAGTGACTTAACCTCGCTGAGCTTCGTTTTCCCCATTTATAAAATGAGTATATTATTATTAACCTGACAAGGCTGTAGTGAAGGTTAAAAGAGATAATGCATGTAACACATCTGCTATAGGGTCTAACACTTAGTAGGTACTCAGCAAATGTTATTCCTTATTCCTCTAATTTGGGACCAGCTTTCTTATGCTCACATGAAAACCCTGAGCTTGTATTTCCTCAATTAATGCTAAACCACAATAGTAATTAGCATCTTAGGTCATCAACAGTCCTGTTTTTCCTGGGACTAAATTATAAGGTGAGCAGACTAAATTGAAAGGGGTCAGCATCCATATCCTTTGAAGTGGTAACTGAGGTATCTTTAGGGGTTGTTATAAAATAAGATGTAAAACTTGTAAGAAATATTAAAAGAGGTCAAGGGCATTGGAATACTGGAAAAATGATACTCAAAAAATTATCTTAAGAGTAACTGGTAGTTGTTGTTGTTTTTCTATTTGATCCTTACACAAACCCAGAAGCTGGGCAGGTTTTATTATCCTGTTTAAAGATGAAGAAACAAAGGCATGAGTAAAAAAGTGACTTGCTCAAGATTCATTAGTCATCAGGCTAAAACCAAGAACTCCATCCTTGGTCTTTTAACTCCCTGTTCAGTGCTCTTTTAAAAAAATTGTGGTTAAATACACATTCATCTATGAACAAACATGGGTTGCTTCTACCTCTTGGCTATTGGTAATAATGCTGCTATGAACATGCTTGTACAAATATCTCTTCAAGACCATGCTTTCAATTCTTTTGGATATATACCCGGAATTGGAATTGCTGAATCATATGATAATTCTATTTTTAACTTTTTGAGGAACCACCATACTGTTCTGAGGAACAGCCATATGTGGTAGCTGCACCATTTTACATTCTCACCAACAGTGCACAAGTGTTCTAATTTCTCCACATCCTTGCTAACATTTGTAATTTTATTTTTTCTAATAGTCACCCTAATGGTGTTATCTCACGGTGTTTTGTTTTGTTTTGTTTTTAAGTTTTAAAGTCTTTATAGAGATGCCAAAACACTAAGTAACCCTGGGTAACATCACCAACAATGTGTAGCATTAAGATCCTACTAGATTTAAGATGCTGGAGGAGGCAACAGTACACACAGACTCTTCCCTCAAGGATTTTATAATCTAGCTGGAAAGAAAGAACATATGCATTTAAAAATAAATAACAATGTAAGATAGCGTATTCTAAATGATAAGTATTACATGAAGACAGAAAAGGGTAAAATTATAGTAGGCTAGGCTGATTAAAAAAGCCTTAAAGAGAAAATGGCACCTTAAATATTTTAAAAGGAAGAGTTTAAATTATCCAAAAGAAGAGAAAATTAATTTTCTTATTTCAGTTATTAAAGCATGCATTCTTTCAACAAACATTTATTGTGCTCCTAATAAATGCTAGACACTGTGGTAGGTGTTGGGGTTACTCAAGCACAAGAGAGAAAGATGAGCAATGAGGAGTGACAATCCAAGGTGCCAAGTGTGTACACGGTATGCTGAATCACTTTCTAAGAGCCTGCTAATCTATCAAGAAGACTGTAATCACCTCCTTCTATAGTGAATCATAAAGGGAATTTGTAAAGCACATTGCTTTCTGGACTATAGTCACACTCAATTATTTCAAATGGAATATAGCTGGGAAGTTTCTCATTCACCCTTGGGAAGGAGGCTATGTTCAAGAAGCTAAGGCTGTTGCAAGTTTGTTATCAGCACCTCATACCTATCACCCCATGTGGGTTCTTGCATTCACAAATATGTGCTACGCATTGGAGAAGCAAAGAAAGATAAGTAAGTCACAGATCCTGCCCTCCGGGATCTCAAAGATAGCTACAAGATATGATTTGGGTTGTAATTGAGTAATGAAAGAAAACAAGAAGGACTAGCTTTCTTCTCCCTAAGGAAATCATAGGCTTCTTTTAAAAAGTTAACACCTAAGCTGGATCTTAAAGGATGGGAGGAGTTCATCAGATGGGAAGAGAAGGGATTGACATTCCAGCCAGGGGAACAGCATGTTCAAGAGATATTAAGTGATTTAATGTAGCTAGAACTTACAATACATGATGGATAATAGTAAGACTAGGAAAGCTGCAGAGGTAGACTACAGATAGTTTTATTCTAAAAGTAACAGACAATTGATTTTTAGGCAGGGGAGCAGCATGATTAGATTTCTTTTCTTTAAGGAGACAGCAGGCTACATGGAGACTGAACTGGAGTTACAGAGAACCAAGAAGGTAACATCAGAGAAGCAGTCAGGTGGTTAACCAAATAGGGTCTCAGGATCTCATATTCGGCCTGCAAGACCAGAAATCTGATTTTCCTAATGCATCTAGCATGGAAAGATACTTGAGGATTGACTCACAATAACCAAATTCATAAGAGAATGTGGTATAAAGTATAATTTTAATTTATTAATACACATTCATCAAACACTCATAAAGAATCTACTTTGTGCTAAGCATTGTTCTAGGTTCTAGAGACACAGCTGTGATTAACAATTTCCTGCCCTCAGAGTTACGTTCTAGCATGGATTATATTTTTCCAGTGACTGAAATATTTGTGTTTGTTGTCCAGAGTATTTCCTTCTCAGTGTAAAGGTACCAGGGAATTTAAGTTGGTAGTCAAAATATTGTTTGGTGAACGATCAGAAAAAAAGAGAGATAGATAATTTTAAGGTTCATTTCATTTGGTCCCTTAGGTGAAGCCTAAGAAATTATCTATGCTTTGGAACAAGTATACCTGTGAATGACTAGCTTGGATTTATGACTGCTCAGTCCTGAACATTGCTGAATGAAAAAACATAGCCAATCCTGGCAGATTCCTCTCTTTCTGGGTTCCAAGAGAACGATTTTAATTCTAACACATTCTTTCAGGCATACATACTGGATTATAATTAATTTTAATTAACGTTAGCTTCAGTCATTTTTACCATATAATTAAATAAAGGCTCCAACTTTGACTACATCACTGAAAGCAATCATATTAAAATTTTGGACACTACTGGATTTTCACCCATTAATTCAACAAATAGTTACCAAATATTTGTACCAGGCACTCTGCTAGGTGCTGAGAATATCTGAATGAACAGGACAGATTTTGCACCTATCCTCAAGGAATTTATATACATTCTAGTAGTGAAGTGAGATTATGAAAATCACCAGTAAACAACTGACCAATAAATTGTGTTAAGTGTCATAAAGGAAAAGGGCCAGAGAAGAATGCTGCAGTATCCAAGAAAGATATAACAATCACTTGTACTAGACTAGTGGCAGTAGAGATAGAGAGAGATGATTGTATTTGAGGTTTATTTTGGACTTAAAATCAATAAGAATTGATAATGAATTGGATGAAGAAGGTAAGAAAAAGGAAAGAATCAAGTTAACTCTTGGGTTTCTGACTTAATCAACTGGGCAAAGAGCAGTGCCCTTAACTGAAATAAGAAAGGCTTGCAATAGGAAAATACCCAGACACAGGAACTTTGACATCTCTGTGAGACAAGCACATGTAGAAAAGTAGGCACTTGGATATGTAAGACTGAAACTCAGAGAAGAGGTTTGGGTTGGAAATATGGATTTGGGAATCATGGACATATTACAGTATTTAGAGATAGTATTTTCATTAGAGTATAGCCTGGCCAACTTGCTTAGAATTGGTGATTCTAAATCTCAGTGACATATTATCTCAGAAATCATTTCTATATGTAAGTAAAGAATGAAGAATTCATTCTTGCTAGTTTAGTTCTCAAAGGATAACTATTCAAGACTTCTTTGGGAGAGCTTCATATACCTTCTGTCTACCACATCAACTCAAAGATAAATTTAATTTCAGAGTTACTAGATGCTTTTCACTAATATCTCAGTGACTTTCTCTTTTCCTCCTCAAAGATAATTCTTAAAGGCCCCACGTAATGAGACACTCATAGATGAAAAGGGTTCAATTGATTTGGATTTCTATGTGGATTAGAATCTCGATCTTAATAATGTTTTCTGTAATTAAATATCACCTACAAGGATGTATAGGCTTATTTACCAAGTACAAAGAGTACTGAACTAAGAATCATGAGATATGGGTTCTAGTTCAAGTACTGTTGCTAGTTAATTTTAAGTCGCAGCCTCTATAGGCCTGCTATTTTATGGGTCAAGTGAAGAGACTATGGAATATTTTAGTGCCTATAGGTTAGAATATAATTAAGGATTATCATCATTAGCTTACTATTAGGCAGCTGGAGATCTGGAGTGATGCTGAGCATCAACAATGGCCCAAAGTGAAGATTCCAGTAGTCTGTTTCTGGATTTCTCACTATTTTTTGCCAACTTCATAACTTGCCTTCTGTATCTATGAAACAGAAAAATTATAATTTCTCTCACCGTTATGAGAAGAAATTAATGTCTATGTATCTTGCAGAGATTCCTAGATGATAGAGGTTAGGAAAATACGAGTGATGATTTGTGTTGATGTTCTTATTAGTTTAGTCTAGTTAGGATCTACCTCTTGGAAAACTTGGAAAAGCTTAGCTACTATTGCTTTGTGACGTCTGCCAACTCCTCTGAGAATTTTGGCTTTCCTACTACATTGTGGGAAGCCTGAAATCTTTGAAGTCTCTTGCAAGTAGCCAGTTCAGGGAGATCATGCCTGGTATCATGCTAAAATGGAAAATAAAATCTTTTCACAGAAGTGGTCAAGACTATTTGTTAAGCATACCAGCATTTCTCAAACAGGGAGTGGAGGTAAAATGAGGCCTCATCCAGACTTTGTGTCTTTGTTAGTACGAACTAACTTTGTTAGCGTATACTGAGTAACTTAACAGTGATTTCCTATGAGCTCCTCTCTATCTCTATCACTTCTCTTCTCCGTTTTTTCCCACTTCATTTGTTTTCTCAGTCTTCATTTTCCTAGTCCAACAGCCTTTTCAAAAACTTAGGCCACATCGTTTCCTCTCTCCTCAAGGCCTCCCCACTCAAAGTGATTTAAGGACTGTCAATGCCCCAAGTATTTACCTCTCAGAGACCCAAGAGGAGATAAATGGTATGTACTGGTGGCTCTCAACCAAGGGTGATTTGGTAATACTTGGAGACATTTTTGTGTTACACAGCTGGGGGAAGGGTGCCACTGGCATCTAGTGTATAGAGGCCAGGGATGCTGCTAAAAATTCTATAATGCACAGAACAGCTCCCAACAACAAAGAATTATCTGACTCAAAATGTCAACAGTGCTGCTGTTGAGAACCCCTGGTATGTACGGTAAGTAGCTAAAGATTACTGAGACAGTAGAGCCTCCTTAGGGATGATGCAGATATTCAAAGCGATAAAGTGGCAGCCACTGGCATCAGATTGTCCTAACTTGGATCCCCAGGTTCTCTGCTTTTGCTGGCTGTATGATTTTGGACTTATTCAAAGCTGTGAAAGCATAGTTTCCTCAACTGGAAAAAGGGGCTAATAAAGTATCATTCTCACTAAGCTGTAAATTCATTGGAGTTAGGATTCTAATCTTACCTGCCATGCTTAGATTAGGGACCAGTACCCAATGTGGAGTACTAACTATCTGTGGATTATCTCACGCAGTTGTTTTGAGGCTTAAAGCAGGGAACATATATTAAGTGATATGAAGCACAGTGAGAAAAAAAAGCAGTTCCTGATAGTGAGTGGCTAGGCTGACACTATCAGCTAGAATATGCTGCCCTGTTGAACATAAACAACTTCACAGGACACCAACTTAAAAAAAAGCCACTCTGTGACCATGATGGATCAAGACAAAACAAAACCACTCCATAATCATGTCTGAATACAAAGAACACCGTCCCAATCTCTCTC